>NC_141700.1:110750312-111371050 GCF_964263255.1 Lissotriton vulgaris
GCGTTATTTTGAAGATCAATATTTGTCAAACCACTCATTTCCCTTTGTTGTCTTGGCCAACTCTTTCTGTGTCTCAAAATCCATTACATTTTATTCAGCATCTCTATTTCAGTGCCCAGGAACCATGTTTACTATCCACTGTCTGTTCAGTTATAGCATCCATGAGTGACCCCCCTCCCCACTCCATTCTCTTGCGTTCTCACCTGTTGTGTTCATTGACTGCCTGAGCTCCTATGCATGCGGGATCTTTATCTTGTGTTCTGCGGGCCCCTGCCTCTCACCATCTGTTTGGCAAACCAAGTAGTATGGACTCCTGCTGCCTCTGGTTCACACACACATAGCTGGACTCCATTAGCAGGCTGTGAGCTCGTCTAAACACATTTCTGCACAAATACTCACCTATCACATAAAAAACCCACACATTCACAACCACTCACACACAATTTGATTAAAATCATTAGCTTGCACATATTACCTCATGTTAATAGCCAGAAAACAGGGACTCGGACTGCCCTTCTGGACCTATGGTGGACACCACTTGTCGACAATATTCCCTCAAAAGTCAGAAAAGGTAATATTCATGCACACAGTGAAAGACACACAAACATGAGGTGATGTTGCAGATTAACCTCACAACTGTAAAATCAGTTTTTCCTCTGAAACTAAAGCCTGTCTAAATTACTCCATCCCAAAGGTCTGTTCGAGAAATGTGCTGTGGATTGCTTGCTTTAGTGCACTCCGCCCCTTGAAAAGTCAATTGAATAAGTGGAACGGGCATGTCACTTAACTTGATTAATACTGCAATTCGGATGACTTCATAAAACTTGACAAATGGACACAGGTAGGCTGGGACGGGTAGAGCCAGTAGTGTGCATGCTGGTGATCTACCTGCCCTACAGTCGACTGCCCAGCTGAATGATAATCAGCCAATGTATGATAGCCGGTGGGTGATACACTGCCCCCGCCCTTCCCAACCCCTCTCTCCGCTTCGGCTGCCAGCAGACTGCAGTTGCAAGGTGCAGTCCAATCTCGGGTGTCACGCTGTAAATTCATTAGATCTAATTTTCCCTAAAACATGGTAAGGGGTAGACCCAGCGTCTCACACACCTACAGCGTGACTGACTGGGCAGGGTCTGATTGGACCGTGCACTTTAATTCACAGATGGCCGCAGGGAATCTAAAACCCCAAACAGCCTTTAAGTGATGCAAATGAGCCGCTGCGGGATTGCTCAGCAGCGGCTCCTTTCAGAGCTGTACACTGGCCCCTCCCTCCCTTCTGCCTTCTCTTTTTCTGCAGCATTTGAGCAGAGCACTTTCTCTGCAGCTGCACTGTCTCCCGTGCCATCAAGCCTGACAAGCCTGACTGCCTGTCTTTCCCCTAAGAGTACCGGTACTCTCCTTGGCCAAGGAAAAGTCCCGGTACTCAAAGGGAGAAAATTAAAAGGTGCCGGTACTCAGTACTGGTGAGTACCAGCCCATTTAAAGCACTGCCTGGGATGTTCAGTTCAGATGGCTCGTATTTCCTGGGGTTAAAGTGTGTGTTTGCTACCGAGGTGGTGCGGAGACTAGCTGCATTGGGTTGCATATTTTCATAGCATTAAAGTGAACTGCCTCTGCTCTGACCTCTTTCCCCTGGTATTGTTATTTATTACATGTTGTACGTGCTAGGAGGAGTAGCCATAGAGAAGACATGGCTCGCCTGCCTGGGTTAGTGTTTCCCACCCCCTCCAGCAAAGAAACAAAATGGCGGAAACTACCAAACTCCTCAGCTCTTTGACGTAGCCCTTTACTTTGGGAATCCCACGTGGGGTCTGTAGGAAACTTCATTCACATCCAACCAATCGAAAAAAGGCAGTCACCAGTCCAAACTCTCATTGGTAGACTGGACTTATTGGAAACTGGATTGTCAGTCAAGACCCACGAGGGTCGGTGGCGTTACACCAGAGCCACTCCCTCCTGCCAGGGCAGCCTAATGAACCTGAACAGTTCCTCAGTCAGCTCCAGCTGTCAGTTACCAAAGAGGCAGGTCAAATTGTGACCAGCGGGGAGAACCAAGAATTAACTCTCACAGCGCAGGGCTCACCCTGCCCTACAGCTGACCCCTGCTGGGTAGTATATGAAGAGGGGGTAGTGCGCTTATTTACCGAATCAATGGCACGCGAATATGTTGATTCCGCGTGTAGGCATTATAAGGATAGTCCCAATATGTGCTATTGGAGACATTAATAAATAAAATGCTGTTTTAATATCTGGGCGCCCTTCGAACGGGTTGAACAAACAGTAGATTGAACTATGTGCTTATAATTAAAAAGAAGTTCAAAATACTGTCATAATTAATATGAGCCCATGGTACCCGCCGTCGCTCACTCTGTGCAACGAGGATCATGGGGCAGGGCCTATGCCCTTGTAAAACAACCCGGAATATGGGTACATGTAGCCGTGTATCCTTCCCGTGGGAACAGTAGCGGTCGGCAGTAGGTGTTTCTATAGGGCGGTGACGTGGGCAGGAGGAGGGGCAGGGTGGGGGGAAATAATGTATGGATTACGGAGTTTTTCAGGTAAGTTAACATTTAAATACATAAAACGAATTTCGTTGCGCACACTGCATCACATTTGGTGATGCAGTGTGCGCAACGAAATTCGTTTTATGTATTTAAATGTTTACTTACCTGTTATTTCCCCCCACCCTGCCCCTCCTCCTGCCCACGTCACCGCCCTATAGAAACACCTACTGCCGACCGCTACTGCGTGGGAACCTACTATACGAAGCGCCAAAAGGAGACAAGGCGGCAACAAGGAGGGACTAAGAAGCCTCCTTTACAATGGAAAGCCAGCTTTTTGCATGCAAGATGACGCGAACCAATAAATAAGATGGGCGGGCTTCAACTCCACCTCTGAGAGCTTTGGACTCTGTATTGATTCCAAGAAGCTCTTGTATGACGAGTGCAGCGCATGGGCGCTGCTTTCGCCAGCCGAGACCTAAAAACGACTAGTAGTGTTGTTACGGTTAAAAAAAGGAAGTAGGGATTATAAAATTACTTCAATTATGGCGTTGTCCTTTAACTGTGTTCAGAGAAGGGCCCAGGTAGGCAGGGCAAAAATGCCCTGGAGACCAAGGGTGTCAGCACCCCTGCAATGCGCTGCAGAGGACTAAACTTGGTTGTTGACTGAGCTAACTTTTGGTCTAAAGTCAGACAAAGAAAAGCAACATAGAGAGGAACAAGTGTCCCTGTTGGTAGAGCCAGACACATTCAAGCGACCAGAATACCCAACAAATGCCACAAACATGTACACGTAGAATAGAACATTATTTATAAAAATGAAATAAATTAAAAAGGAGGAAAAAACTATGAAGAGAGAGCATTCAGACCAAAAAGGACCCAGAAGAGGTAGGGAAAAATGCAAAAAGAAGAGTAAAAAAAAATAAAGATAAAATAAACAAGCTACTTCGGATGATGTGAGCGAGATGGAAAAGCAGGTGTAATCTGATCGTCACATGTTCTGTTTCTTGAAAGACAGTTCAGTTGTTTAATATGCAGATTTTAGAGAGCAGATCACGATACACAACCCCAGTTAGGGAACACAGTTGATTCTACGTGTTTGGGTTTAATACAAAGGTGCCCCATTTCCTGTTTATGTTGGGATGAAGCTCTGAAGAGACAGCAGTTGGCGCCAACACTACTTCGGCTAAAACTTAGAAGTGCAGGCAAAACCCTGCTTCACAAAAATCGCCCTATTTTGCAACCACTTCAAACCTGTCTTGTGGAATTAATGACTGGTGGGGAATCAGGGGAGGGAATCTGTAAATGCCTGACCCTGAATATAAACCTTGGCCTCTTCTCCCAGCTCCCAGTCCAAACAGAGGTGCGAGAGCCGAGAAAGGATGCCCTGAAATGGATGTTCAGCTGCAGCTGTCTGATGGATGGGCGGGGGGGGGGGGGGGGGGGGCTAAATAGGATTGGGCGAGGGGGCCAGGGTGGGGTGACTGATGGAAGGGGCCCACTATGCCTTTGTGTGAGTAGTGTTTTGTTGCTAATTCCAATAGGTATTTAGGACTCTAGTCTTTGCATGTCATTACATACAAAATGACAGTCTAGTGTTGCCTCTGTTGCCAACCTCCCAACAGGTCACATGCTTCCTGTTGACCTAGGTGGGGTCACCGGCCTGACACCCTTCCTCACCCTCCAAAAATGAACCTCACCTCCAGTTACCTACCTTTGATCATCTACCACAGGCACTTAACTTCAGCGAAAGGTTGTGGCCTAACGGTTAGGGAGGTGGACTTCAAATCTGGGGAACCGGTTTGAGTCTCGGCAATGACGCTGAACATCCTGAGATTTTGGGAAAATCACTTAATCTCCCTGTGCCCAACAAAAATGAATGTGTCCATCTGTAACGCAACTGGTGCTCGTGTGAAGCGCTCTGATACCTGATTTCGGGTCAAGTTCGCGCTATATAAAACTTCGAAAAAGCAAGAAATAAAAAACTTCACCTTCCTTGGAGACTCACTAGGTTGGGAGGAAGTGGCGGCTGACGTTTACAGGAGGAGGTAGGTGATCGCACACAAAATATTGTAACAAAATGAAATAAAACGTACCTAATGCAATGTCCTTTCTCTGGGCCACTTCTTTGCAGGAACTGGAACCAGATGCTGGAACTCCCTTGCCCAATCCTGTCACTGCTCACATGATGCACATGAGCAGCACCCGGATTGGAGGGAGCGGCCCCACTCTGCGCTCCACAGCGCTCTGGAGACCTGCACTTACTCTCAACCCAGCTGTCTTTAAGAGTGTTGAGAAGCGGCAAACGCAGGGACCGGCAAAAGTTCTAGCTACACCACTGCACACATTTACTGCACAAAGGACAAGTCCAGCACAGGGGCAGCACTAGAAGCTTTCATTTCACATCCACAGCACAGACACCAGCGTTGTAAGCCTTCTTTTCCCATAAAGAGCAATTACAGTGGCAGTATTACTTGATCCCGCGTCCAGACTGACCCGACTTGGCTCCAGCGGCGGACCGCAGGAGTGGTCGTCCTCAGCCCAAAGAACTGTCACCAGTCCAGTGTGTGTCCAGAATCATGCGCGTGGTGTTGGTTGCCAGGGAAGTCCACGAGTGCAGACTGGCCACGAGGCCCGCCTGTTGCCATGGCTCCAGCTCGCCTTGCAAACAAGTCAGTTTATGTGCCTGAGTGACAGAGCCAGAATTCTCCTAGTTGCACTATCTTGCTATGCTGATAAAAGCGACCCGGTCGTCATCATGAGCTGCCTGTGGCCCTGTTACAGAGAACCGTGCAGTCACAAAGTCTGTCTGCTCAGCAGTTTTGAGCGTTAGCGCACTAACTTGTTTTTGGTTGGGGTGACTTGCAGTCACTGATTGTGGTGCCACTGAACTTGCAGGTAGCGGGCGGCGTGCCGTAACTCGGCCAGGTGGTCGGCCGCTCGGCTAATAATGATTGTTATTAGTGTGAGCTAAAAGTCTTTTTGAAATAATTCAGCCTCCGATATTATGTTTAAGAAATTTTTATTAGGCATTAAAAAGTAACACAAACGACATGCCATGAAAAGTTAGAAAAAAGTACATAAGAATATAATTTTAAATGACATCAGTCCAGAGGAGTTTTATGAGAAAAAGGGGGAGAAAGAAGGAGAGAGAAAAGAAGGAAAGAGAAAGAAAGAGGAAAACGAAAGAGAAGGAAAGAGTAGCTGGGAAAGAGAAGAGAAAAAGAAGGTATCCAGAGGAATTATGTGGGAGGAATAGCTAGTGGTAAGGGAGAGGGATTAGAGGAAAGATATGAAGTGAAGGGAAGCCATAACAGATCTGATTTAATTTTTAGAGGTACAGAGGTGGAGGAAGCAATAGAAATTCTGTGTTCATCACAAATGTAGTTCCACCATGTGTGGACAGACAGTTTAGAATTATCTTTCCAACACGATAAAATAACTTTAAATGCAAGAGCAATACACAGGTCTAATAATTTAGCAGAAGAGGGTGTAATAATATCAATATCATCAGATAAAGAGCCTAAAAATATGTGTAAAAAAGATAATGGGGAAGAGAGAGAAAACATTTTCATGCAAATATTCCAAACATTAGTCCAAAAAGATAAAACAGGGGAGCAATCAGGCACTCTAAAACACCAACTATATGATAGCCTCCGATATTATTATGTTTCTCATTATGCTTGCGAGAAAATGTCACTCGTAGTCATTGAAATGTCACTCATAGTTAGGGATTCCGATTTTATGGTAGTTCTTTTTTTGACATTTCCGTCTGTATTTATTCATATTTATTTTTTGCTAATTTTATCTGTATTTATCCATATTTATTTTGGGTTTGGTGAGAAAAATGGAGCTGCAACCGGTATATTTCCACATTTATTTACACTCATGCTTGAATGCCTGCCAGGTTCAGTGATATGAACACCTGCCAAAGATAAATCAATGCACTTATATGAAAAGATGCACATTTCATTATCAACCTTGTGCATATCTACTGGTGTTCTTGTTACTAAAATTCCTTTCTTTTTAACTCTTTCATATTAATCCACACATCTATTGGCCTGGAAGTCATGGCAGAGAGTATTTCGAATCACTCAGAAAGCAACCAAATTTCCATTTCTATCCACATTTAAAAATAAATATAGACAAGAAAATAAATGGTTTTCTGTCTGTATTTATCTGTAAAAATCAGTAAAAACGGAAAACAGGGAGGCTTATTCATAATTGCACTGAAATTGTCAAAATAATACAGACAGTAATGTGAAACCTTGGCAGCTATGCCGTTCTGTGTGTGAAAGCAAAGCTAACCGAGCTGTGGTCTATGCTGTAACGATTCGGTGTGTGCAATCAAAGCTTGTACTGCTGCTGTCTGTGCTGTAACGATTCGGTGTCTGCAATGAAAGCTTGCACTGCTGCTGTCTGTGCTGTAACGATTCGGTGTCTGCAATCAAAGCTTGCACTGCTGCTGTCTGTGCTGTAACGATTCGGTGTGTGCAACCAAAGCTTGCACTGCTGCTGTCTGTGCTGTAACGATTCTATGTGTGAAGGGAAGCTTGCACTGCTGCTGTCTGTGCTGTAATGATTCGGTGTCTGCAATGAAAGCTTGCACTGCTGCTGTCTGTGCTGTAACGATTCGGTGTCTGCAATCAAAGCTTGCACTGCTGCTTTCTGTGCTGTAACGATTCGGTGTGTGCAACCAAAGCTTGCACTGCTGCTTTCTGTGCTGTAACGATTCGGTGTGTGCAACCAAAGCTTGCACTGCTGCTGTCTGTGCTGTAACTATTCTATGTGTGAAGGAAAGCTTGCACTGCTGCTGTCTGTGCTGTAACGATTCAGTGTCTGCAATCAAAGCTTGCACTGCTGCTGTCTGTGCTGTAATGATTCGGTGTGTGCAATCAAAGCTTGCACTGCTGCTGTCTGTGCTGTAATGATTCGGTGTGTGCAATCAAAGCTTGCACTGCTGCTGTCTGTGCTGTAACGATTCGGTGTGTGCAATCAAAGCTTGCACTGCTGCTGTCTGTGCTGTAACGATTCGGTGTGTGCAGTCAAAGCTTGCACTGCTGCTGTCTGTGCTGTAACGGGTCTGTGTGCGAAGGAAAGCTTGCACTGCTACTGTCTGTGCTGTAACGATTCTCTGTGTGAAATCAAAGCTTGTACTGCTGCTGTCTGTGCTGTAACGATTCAGTGTCTGCAACCAAAGCTTGCACTGCTGCTGTCTGTGCTGTAACGATTCGGTGTGTGCAATCAAAGCTTGCACTGCTGCTGTCTGTGCTGTAACGATTCAGTGTGTGAAATCAAATCTTGCACTGCTGCTGTCTGTGCTGTAACGGGTCTGTGTGCGAAGGAAAGCTTGCACTGCTGCTGTCTGTGCTGTAACCATTCTATGTGTGAAGGGAAGCTTGCACTGCTGCTGCTGTCTGTGCTGTAACCATTCTGTGTGTGAAGGGAAGCTTGCACTGCTGCTGTCTGTGCTGTAACCATTCTATGTGTGAAGGGAAGTTTGCACTGCTGCTGTCTGTGCTGTAACCATTCTATGTGTGAAGGGAAGCTTGCACTGCTGCTGTCTGTGCTGTAACCATTCTGTGTGTGAAGGGAAGCTCGCATTGCTGATGTCTGACCTGAAACTGTGTGTTAGTGAAGCAGAAGGTTGCACTGTTGATGTCTGTGCTGCAGCAGTTGTGTATGTGATGGTGAAGCGTGCACTGCTGCTGCATATGCTGTACCGGTTCTCCATGTGTGTATGTGTGAGGAAAATGGTCATGCCTAAAGTCACCCGTGCTATTCTGTGTGTGAGGGAAGTGTGCACTGCTGAAGCCCACAATGCACCTTTGCGCTGTGTTAGTAAATGTCGATATAACTCTTTCACTATACAAAAGAGAAAAGTAACTTGTCAAGGTGTGTGTATTAAATTGTCACACACCTATAACTGAAGCAGTGTCTGATTGTGACAGAGGAGTTCAGTGTTGAAATCCAAGACTTCTGTACAAGCTGGTGATCATGAGATCTGGGCAGCACCCCCCTGAACCGGTTTGATATGTTCCACAGCCATTGATAAGCTGTTTTTCAATCATTGGTCGCACTGTTGTGGGTGCCAGAGTTTCATTCGATCCCCTGTCAACCGGAAATGATCCGCGTCATGCTAGAGCGCTGACTCATGATAAGGGAAGTATGAGGGGACCCACCCTCACCACTTCCTGGTAGCGGAGCAGCTGATACGGAAGGAGATCAGCATGATCGACAAACTGAAGAAACATACAAAAGAAAGGGGGGGGCAGGAGGATTTTAGGTTTGCAATGCATACCCGATAAGATGGAGATAGAAAATCTAATGATTCATTTAAAAATATTTATGGTATGGACCCTTCCCCAACCAATGGTGGCATGGATAGCCATTAAGTTCCAGCCTCAATCAGAGAGGACATCGTACCTCTCCGAATGGGCTTCAAATATCAGAGCTCTTTTCGCTATCTAAATTAAAGGAGGATTTTAACAGCAATATGGGCATGATGCGATTGCCACTGTTGAGTAAAATTCCCTGAGGTCAACAATCAAGTTTTTACTAAATTTGCCCAGCAAGATTAAAAGAGAACACTGGACATGCAGGAAATTTACTATTCTCTACAACCAATGGTCAACATGTTTCAGCCACAACAACGAGCCCAGAACGGGTCTATGGTCTTCTTCAGGAACTGAGAATCCACTTAGTTGTCCCTACCCTACGTGATCCAGTCACGGAGTGTGTGTTGTAGGGTGCCGAGAATCGTTCCCTGCAAGATCTCAAATCACTAATAGTGAGTTGTCAGAATTGCTTACCACAGCATTCAGAATCCAGCTCCTCCGTCTGCTAGAATCAGTCACCACATTCACTAGCGCGCAGAATATGTAAATTAAAGCAACCAGAATCGTGCACGTCCTCGGTGCAAAATCAATCACCGGTAACGCATGGAATTATCCACCATGTCACCCACAATATCTCTCAAAACATCCTAAAATCAGTCACAGCAAGAGCTCAGAATCAATGACCACAAGATGCCAATTCACTACCAGAGGTTGTATCCTTCATCACCAGAGCCCACAATCATTTGCTGTCAGATCCCAGAATAATTTCCCACCAGAGCCCCAGTCATTCACCCCAAACGCCTAGGTATATTCTCCAACAACATATAAAATTAATCACTAACAGCGTCAATGATTGGTCACAACAAAAAAAATAGAATATTTCTCCTTCATCCACAAAAATATTCAACAGTAAAGTGCAACATCATTTAGTACTGGTGCCCAAAAACATTTACAGCAGTTCCAATATTATTCACCTGAGCACCCAGAATCATTTGCCACAAAAAGACAATCATTTGCCAGGCAGGAGAGTTTAAATTTATTTAATAAAGAATCCAGAATTATTTAAGGGCTCCACCAAGTATGCATTCCAGTAACACTTCAGATCACTAATGACTCCCAAATCATTCACCACATCAGCCATGACAGGGCTCAAAGCCGTCATTCAGAAACAATACCGAAAGCACCCACAATCAGTCGTGAGAAGAGACACCACCACACACCAGCAACACCCAAGGATTCAGAACCACTACTCACAATCGTTCAATCAACAGCACCTTAATCTTACATCATCCAATGTCTTGAATTATTTAGTCTCAAGACCTTCACCAATCATCATTCACCAGTGGTCCTTCAAATCATTCACTGCCAGAGCCGGGAATCTATCACCACTCGAACTGAGAATCAGTCAGTCACAACCAGAAACAAGAACAATTCACCAAGGGACCAACATTCTTTGATGGTCACTGAAGCAAATCAGATGTTAAACTATGGTGAGGAAGAAGCCACCGTACTGGGGAGAGCTATAACTGAGTTCCCAGAAGGCCAAAATAACCTGAATCCTAAGAGGTAAGCTGTTTTCTCTTCTTGTGTCCACTTTAAAGTTGCAAAGTGATTGGTCGACCCAATTATTGACGGACAACCAATTTTTGAGAAACACAAGGCTCAAGCTTTTTTCTACATATTTTATATGCCATACCATACATTTTAAGGATAATGCACGTCACCAAGGTGTTCCATGACCCTATCTCGGAACAAAGGCAGAGGGTATTTTATTCCTCATAATACATAGTCACACCATCACCCTTCCCGCAAAACACTTTAATCCCTTGTCTTGCTTTTTTCATATTAAAGAGGTTGTATGGCTGCTGTCTCTGTCAGCAGGCATTGCGGCTTCACAATCTGGAATAACTTATTCCAGTCGATCAGTTACATCATTCCTTTAGTAAAGGCTACCAGTGATGTCACAAGTCAACTTTAATGAGGGCATTGGATACTAACTTTTCAATGTGGGTTGTCAGCTTCTATGTATTATTATGTGTATTGGCATCTCGACTTGCACTCGCTTACTGCTTATCTCTATCTGATGTAATGCACATTCCAATACTATTTCATTTGGTGGCCCATCATTGTGCCATCTCGGGGGATTCCTGCTGTGATGTCTGCGCCTCTCCAAGGCGTAGGGTCAGATCCTCCTGGAGTGATTTCTACCCACTCTCTGGTGATGTCTGTACCCTTTTCTGGTGCTGCATGTGCCACCCCTGGTGATGCCTGTTCCCCATCTCTATTGATGTGTGCAGGCCTGTGGTAAAGTCTGGCATTGCCTTTGCTCATCCCTGGTGGTGCCCATGGTGCCCATGCCACTCCCCGATGAAGTTGATGCCCATTTAAGGTGATACCTGTTGTGATGTCTGTGCCCGCTTGGGTGATTTCAGTGCACCCCTGTCTGGTGATGCCTGTGTGAAGTGTCTGCCCCCTCTTTGGTGCTAGTGGTGGACTCTCCTGTACAGATGTCTGTCCTCTCTGGAGAGGTCTGTGCATCTTTGCCTCTTCCCCATATCTGGGGTTTTCTCTGGTCAGTTTGGGACCCTCCTTGTTGATGTCTGTGCCCCTACCTAGCACTCACCTGTGAGTCTTGGGGCAAAATTAGTCCCTGTCCATGAAGAGAAATAGTGCCAGGGGGGAGGAGGTGGTCCTTAGCGGCTCTCCCCACGCTTGGATGTCATTTCCGCTTCCGTTGGTTGCCTCTCTTGAAGCGCCACTTCTGACTGGAAATAAAATGAGTTTAGGGATTAGGGTAAGGGGTTTAAAAATCTGTGCTTCCAATAGGTAACCCTCCTGCTCATCTTCCTATGGTGGCAGTGGCCACAATCGCCTGATGGGCTCAGTGGGGCAGTAATTATGTGAAAACAAGATATGTTTTATAGCCTCAAACAACTTTATTTGATGTTTCTCAGCTTCATACAGGAAGGTTTGAGCTTTGCACAGGCTGGCAGCAGGGGGTCTGCCCTGCTGGTGGTCCAGACCCCTCACCCTAACGTTCAATGGGGGTGTAACGAATGTTGGTGGTACAGACCTTCTCACCCTAATACTTATGGGGTAATTCCGATGTCGGTCACGCCGTACCCCAAGCAGGGGTGATGCGTGAAGCAGTTTTCTGGTTAGGTGACAGGTTCTGTAAATATGAAACCATGCTCAGCTGGAGGTCCATTGCTTGCTTGATTATTTCCTGTGAAAATAGTTTGCCCCATAAGGGGGATGTAAACATTAAACATACAAAAACTGTTATGCCAACATTATATTCGGGCAGCAGCTGCGCTATATAAATCCCCTTTTCATTTCATTTAATTTCATTATGTGCTTAGTCAAGATATGTAGGAGATGTAATATGCAAGATCGCTGGCAGCGCTGTACATTTGGAACTGGTGCTGCGCCGATGTTGGGATTTCCCAGCACCTGATGCATGCCCATTCAAAACCTTTCAGAAGAGGCCGCCACGTGTCTGCTTGTAGAGAGCATAGTTACGCAGCCTGGGGCGGGGCTGCTCCAAATAATATAGATCTACGATTTATTGGCTACCCCTCTATATGGAAAACGTGGGACTTTCAGGATGTTGACGTGGAATGTCAACTAAGCGAGAGTGGTATAAGAGCTCGCTATTCACTAACCCATCCACCTATAGATTCCCCTCGCTCCTGGGATCTGTTTCTAACCCGCATGTCGCTCATGCCTTATTTGTACATATTCCTCAAATTAAAGGCTTGTACTAGTCAGCCTAGCCAGATCTCTCCTGCTAGGAATGGAAGATTGCCCTTGCTGTGTTCTGTGACAGTGGGAAGCTTGCTTTGCTACTGCCATCATATACCAATAACGTGCAGAAGTTGTATGTGCCCTGTGATGGGGCACGCTTGCACTGCCGGCGCCCTACCTCCACTTGTCTCCTGCAGGAGGAATGCTTGCAGGCCCAAGGTGCACGTCTTCTATGAAGAAGGTGTGTTTCCACCACTACATGAAGGTGCTTCCACTGCTTCTGAAGAAATAAAAGGATGTTCAGAATGCCCTTCCATAGCATACCCTACGACCGGGGACCTTTCCACAATATTTGATGTGAGGTGTCTGTAGTTATGAGAAAGTTCCTGTCTCCAAAAAAAGCAACATTAGATCTTGTGCCAGGGAGACACTATTTCTACAATTTTAATATAGGTCTGAGAGTTTAACAAACGAGAACATAAATCTTGACAAAAAGGACATAACCTTACAAAAACGAGGGAACCCATAACTCGGAGACTGTACAACTAGTAAACAGTAGGGCTGTTGGATGTTTATGATGCCAGTGGTGGACCCCACTGATGAAATATACCACGCTAGGTGGGCGGGTTTCATTATTTTATGAGAATGTATGGTGCTTCTTGTATGTTTGTTTGTTTACGAAGAGTGTACAATAGTCCTTTTAACTCCTCCCTCTGCCTCATTTGTGTGTTAGCAACGCGTGATGTACCTGGCTGTTGTGAGTGCGATTCGTGTGTTCCTCGTGCTAAAGCCACCTGCCGTTTACTTTTCTTTGCATTAGGGAAAGCTGCGCTGTTATTGGTCATGTTGTACGGTGTAGTGTTGTGAACCTCAGTATAAAACTTTAACCCGTTCGATGCTGATGACGGAACCGCTCCGTCATCAG
Organism: Lissotriton vulgaris; assembly: GCF_964263255.1. Lineage (NCBI taxonomy): Eukaryota > Metazoa > Chordata > Amphibia > Caudata > Salamandridae > Lissotriton > Lissotriton vulgaris. The sequence goes on from NC_141700.1 coordinate 110,763,824, forward strand.
CTGCGGTTGGGCTGTGCTGATGACGGAGCGGTTCCGTCATGGCCCGGCCGCCGTGCCTGCGCGGTGCGTTCTATTGAGCGGGCGGGGCCATGATGGAACCGCTCCGTCACGAGCACAGCCCAACCACGGCTGGTGACGGAGGGGTTCTGTCACCACCATGCGGCCGCCGCCCGGCCGCCCCGCCCTCTTAGCGCTGCGGCGGAATAGCTGCCGCAGCGATGTGGTTAACTACACTACAGACCAGTGGCAACTCCCCTGCTATGGCGGAGGAGCGTCAACCCATCTGCTTCACAGCAGTGCCAACTTTAGAAACAGAAAATGAATATAGCTTAGTTATTATCATTTTATGGTTCGTGTCCATCTGCGTTCCGGGCGGGTGGGCGGTGCTGCTCTGCTCTCAGGGCAGGGGAGGAGTGGTTTGCCCACTCCTAAGTACGCAATGACTGTTAGGTCGGCCCTCTTGCACGCTTAAGACAGTCATGCGCACTGCTCTGTTCTCCATGCAGACTGCCTTAGAGCCTGCATGGAGAGCATGCCCATCCCTCCAGCCCCTGGCTGAGCGCCGTGACCAATCACAACGCTGCTTTGCAGCGTAGTGATTGGCTTAGGGGAGGGAGCCAGGCTACCTGCCTCCTGTTCCTGGAGTCGGAGGCAGGAGAGCAGGAATGGAGACGCGAGACCCGGCCTAAAGGTAAGTTTAGTTTAAATTTTGTTTTAATTCCCCCTTCTCCTCCCCCCGCAACATTCTCCGCATGACTACCCCCATGCGCCCGCTCCCTCACGGCCCAACGCGCCCGTACCCCCACCTGCGAGCCATGCCAGCCTCCCCTGCTACATGCAAAACAGCTCATATTGCCAAAACTGGTTTTAATGCATGATGTGAGTGAAAGAGTGAACGCACACAAAACATGTGAGCAGAGTTTACGTTTGGTTTTGTGAGTGAAACAAGCAGATTTCCAAATAGACCAAATGTCTTTGTAACATTTTAAAACATACCTGACAGGTGGCTTTTTGTCAAGTGTAGTACCTTCGGACAGTTCTGGCCTTTTTACTTTGCATTCTGGGACTTGGAACCCCTAAAGGAAGTGGTATGGCGAAATTACAAGCCCCACAATGCAATCTACTGTTGGCTAAAAAGCGAGGAATAGTGGATAGTGGTGCGTAGAGCACATGACGGACCAGTGAAATGCAAAATAATACTTTGTTCCTCACTTTTTGCCTTTTTTCTTGAACCTTAACCAGCCCGTTGGTGGGAGGGCAGACATAGCTTTTCAAATGCAAGTAGGAATAGCTCACTGCTAATGGGCTAACCTTAACACTCCTTGGGGGAGAATAAAACATACTAAAAATGCATTGCTTCCCAGGAGACAATGCCAGGAAAGTCACAATAAAAGGAAAAAAACATGTGCAGCCACTCCACTTACCGCCCCCCTCTCCCTCCACCCCCCCAGTGACCCCCTGCATGAACAGGTGCAACATGGGCTGCCCGGCGAGGGTCGGCAGTGTCTAAGATGTTTTACTTGTATTTGTTCTGTGCTTGAAAAATAGTCTTTTGCCCCTGTACTTTGCAAATATTGGTAAATTTTAGTGCAAAATGTGTCCCTGCGTCAATTTTAGACATGTGGACGCACTTCATCCTAAAAAGTAGTGCCCAAAAAAAGTAGCACAAATAAAAGCCGGTCTCGTTCTGTCCGTTTGCGTTGTTTTGTCGTTCCCGCTGTCTGAAGTGTAATTGAATCAACCCCAGTGATACCATGCGGCATTGCGGCGTAATTTTACAGAATTCTGTGAAAAAACTAAAAGCGTAATGCAAAACGCCACCAAACAAGTGAATTACGCCGGCATTTTACATATTTCGCCCCCGCCTTATTTGGAAGTATTGTTTTCGTGTGCAGAGCACTTCATTTCTCCAAAGTGCAATGAAGCCAGAGGTCACCGGCACCAGGCGCTGCCTGTCTGGGGCTCTGCTGGGCGGCCTCTTCAAGACTCTTCAATTAGAGAAAAGCTCGAACTGAGTTGAGTAACGTAAACATTTCTACAGTTTGTTGATAATCTTGTCATTTAAACTTAAACTGTGAAGATTTAGATCACAGAATTAAAGTAACAAAGTTGTGGAAAAATGTGCCGATGTTTAATTTTTGTTGCAAGAGTTAGTGCTCCGAAGATTTGTAAAGTTGGAGACATCCGGCGGTATCTCGCGAGATCTCAAACTGTCGCTGAGGTCGTGAGTCTGATAACACAAGAAGCGCTCTCTTCACTGCCAGTTAACAAGAGATAAACGGTAAAGCGCTATCAGCGGCAGGGAGACCACAAGGGTGAGATCAGAGAGCGCAGCACAGAGGTCTGGGGTCACTGAGCTTTAGACATCTCCGACTCCCGGCGAGGGTCTCTGAACATCAGACACTTCAGCAACACATTACCGCGTCTCTGAGCTTCACAGAGCCCCCCTCCAACACATCACACAGGGCCTCTACACTCACAGAGCACCCCTCCAACACATCACACAGGGCCTCTGTACTCACAGAGCACCCCTCCAACACATCACACAGGGCCTTTGTACTCACAGAGCACCCCTCCAACACATCACACAGGAACTCTGCACTCATGGAGCACCCCTCCAACACATCACCCAGGGCCTCTGCACTCACAGAGCACCCCTCTAACACATCACACAGGGCCTCTGCACTCACAGAGCACCCCTCCAACACATCACACAGGGCCTCTGCACTCACAGAGCACCCCTCCAACACATCACACAGGGCCTCTGCACTCACAGAGCACCCCTCTAACACATCACACAGGGCCTCTGCACTCACAGAGCACCCCTCCAACACATCACACAGGGCCTCTGCACTCACAGAGCACCCCTCCAACACATCACACAGGGCCTCTGCACTCACAGAGCACCCCTCTAACACATCACACAGGGCCTCTGCACTCACAGAGCACCCCTCCAACACATCACACAGGGCCTCTGCACTCACAGAGCACCCCCTCCAACACATCACACAGGGCCTCTGCACTCACAGAGCACCCCTCCAACACATCACACAGGGCCTCTGCACTCACAGAGCACCCCTCTAACACATCACACAGGGCCTCTGCACTCACAGAGCACCCCTCCAACACATCACACAGGGCCTCTGCACTCACAGAGCACCCCTCCAACACATCACACAGGGCCTCTGCACTCACAGAGCACCCCCTCCAACACATCACACAGGGCCTCTGCACTCACAGAGCACCCCTCCCACACATCACACAGGGCCTCTGCACTCACAGAGCACCCCTCCAACACATCACACAGGAACTCTGCACTCACATAGCATCCCTCCAACACATCACACAGGAACTCTGCACTCACAGAGCACCCCTCCAACACACCACACAGAAACTCTGCGCTCACAGAGCACCCCTCCAACACATCACACAGGGCCTCTGCACTCACAGAGCACCCCCTCTAACACATCACACAGGGCCTCTGCACTCACAGAGCACCCCTCCAACACATCACACAGGGCCTCTGCACTCACAGAGCACCCCCTCCAACACATCACACAGGGCCTCTGCACTCACAGAGCACCCCCTCCAACACATCACACAGGGCCTCTGCACTCACAGAGCACCCCTCCAACACACCACACAGGGCCTCTGCACTCACAGAGCACCCCCTCCAACACACCACACAGGGCCTCTGCACTCACAGAGCACCCCTCCAACACATCACACAGGAACTCTGCACTCACAGAGCACCCCTCCAACACACCACACAGGGCCTTTGCACTCACAGAGCACCCCTCCAACACATCACACAGGGCCTCTACACTCACAGAGCACCCCTACAACACATCACACAGGGCCTCTGCACTCACAGAGCACCCCTCCAACACATCACACAGGAACTCTGCCCTCACAGAGCACCCCTCCAACACATCACAAAGGAACTCTGCACTCAGAGCATCCCTCCAACACATCACACAGGGCCTCTGCACTCACAGAGCACCCCTCCAACACATCACACAGGAACTCTGCACTCACAGAGCACCCCTCCAACACATCACACAGGAACTCTGCACTCACAGAGCACCCCTCCAACACATCACACAGGGCTTCTGCACTCACAGAACACCCCTCCAAAACATCACACAGGACCTCTGTACCGACAGAGCACCCCTCTTTCACATCACACAGGAACTCTACACTCACATCGCATCCCTCCAACACACCACACAGGGCCTTTGCACTCACAGAGCACCCCTCCAACATATCACACAGGGCCTCTGCACTCACAGGGCACCCCTCCAACACACCACACAGGGCCTCTGCACTCACAGAGCACCCCTCCAACACACCACACAGGGCCTTTGCACTCACAGAGCACCCCTCCAACACATCACACAGGGCCTCTACACTCACAGAGCAACCCTACAACACATCACACAGGGCCTCTGCACTCACAGAGCACCCCTCCAACACATCACACAGGAACTCTGCCCTCACAGAGCACCCCTCCAACACATCACAAAGGAACTCTGCACTCAGAGCATCCCTCCAACACATCACACAGGGCCTCTGCACTCACAGAGCACCCCTCCAACACATCACACAGGAACTCTGCACTCACAGAGCACCCCTCCAACACATCACACAGGAACTCTGCACTCACAGAGCACCCCTCCAACACATCACACAGGGCTTCTGCACTCACAGAGCACCCCTCCAAAACATCACACAGGACCTCTGTACCGACAGAGCACCCCTCTTTCACATCACACAGGAACTCTACACTCACATCGCATCCCTCCAACACACCACACAGGGCCTTTGCACTCACAGAGCACCCCTCCAACACATCACACAGGGCCTCTGCACTCACAGGGCACCCCTCCAACACACCACACAGAAACTCTGCACTCACAGAGCACCCCTCCAACACACCACACAGGGCCTTTGCACTCACAGAGCACCTGTTGGACAGGCCACATGACGGGCCGCTCTCCCCCGGCTCGACCAGGCCCGAGCCCAGTCACGCAAGCACCACACACCACCATTGCACGCCCTGCGTCCCCTCAGGGACCCCTGCCCTCGAACATGATAACCTCGTGGGTCCAATCCACTGCCGGCCCATGCACCCAGCCCGGGCCGCCATCTTGGACACCTCGCCACGAGGCCGCCTGGCCCCCGATCGACCTCAACCCTGGGCCTAGCCCAGCCTCAGACAATCCGGCACCACCCTCCACCCAGGAGGTGAGCGGGCTACTTGGCAAGTCAATGGGAGAAAGAGGTGCCGATGGCTCTCCCCCCGCCCAGTGCCGCTCGCCCATCGCCTCCCCGGGCGCTGGCTCCACCCCCCTGCTGGGTGTCTGGACTCCCTCATCCCGGACCTCCCGACCTCCAAGTGCGAGGGTCCGGACATCAAAGCACGCCAGCCCTATAACTGGGGCAGCTCCAGAGCAGGAAGTCAGTTGTATCTTGGAGTCGAGAGACGTAAGAGGAACTCATCCTGGACGGACTACTGGCGCTGCCGTAGCTCTGTCCTGTGCACCATCGTCCTGCCTGTTGGCGCTGCCACAGCCGTCGTAACCTTCATTCTTCACCGTCGTCCGGATCTGCTGGCGAGGCCGCGGACCGTTGTAACCATCATCTTCATCGGGACCTGCTTGGCTTCTCCACGGCCCGTCGACCATCCTTCATCCATCTCGGGACCTGCTTGGCTCCTCCACGGCCCGATCAGCAACCACGCCGAGCTCGAGGATTGAGAGCTATTTAACTCATTGGTAACTAAGACTGTCCCGCTACCCTTTCTCCTCAACCAGAGATCAGAACCGAGGGGACCCCTGAGTCCAGACCTCCTTGTATCATAACGACGTAACCTAAGAATTGCATATAAAGTCTCGTTAACCTTCAATCTTGTGTGGTGTCCGTCTGTGGGGGGGAAGTTACTTACCTGTACAGTCGTTGGAGACGGCTCTCCCTGGAGACCTCTCCCCGTAATCTCGGCCGACCCTCCCGGTCCGTCTAACATTGGTGGCCAGCGGCGCGATCCGAATCACCGCATAACGTACAGAGAGTAGCTCACCCCACAACGAACAACAATGTCGACTAAAGAGAGCGGATCAACTGAGAAGTTCCAAATGGAAAAACTAGAGGAATACAGCCATCGTGAACTAAAGCAGTTCTGCATCGAACTAGGTATCGCTACCACCGGACTAAGTACCAAGGACGATTTTAAGCATGCCCTAGAATCTTGGGCAGAGACCGGGGATGTCGAAGCCCCTGAGCAAAGCACCGCGAAAAATACCAACACGGCCCCTGAGGGGCAAAGAACCAGTCTCTCGCAAGACGAGATCCAAGAAAGAGAAAAAGCCCGACTACACGAACTCGAAATGGCCCGACTCAAGATGGACATAGAACTCAAATTGGCCGAGCAAAAAATAAACTTAGAGCACCTTCGCCTCCGAGAAGAAAGAGAGGAGAAACAGAGGCAAAGGGAGCTCGAGGAAAAAAGACTAACGTACGAGCACGAACGGAACCTAGCCGAGATCAACCTGCGCAAACAAAATAAAGAGTTAGGGGTGCCCGACAGACCGTCCACCCCAGGGACCGCGGAGAAAAAAGTGCACATCCCCAAGGATGTGGTCCGAGAATATTTTCGAGAAGACGACATCCAGCAATGGTTTAAGGCCTATGAAATCGCGATGACTGCGCACCGGATCGATAGAGCCGACTGGGGAGCCGGCCTATGGGGCAAATTCCTCAATGAGGGCCGCGATACTCTGTTACAGCTCCCAGACCACCAGATGACCTCCTACGACCATATGAAAGCGGCCCTCCTCACCCGCTATGGCCTCACGCCCGAGATGTACCGTCAGAGGTTCCGAGACTGCACACGCATTCCAGGTACAACTTGGGTGGACTATGTAACGTACTTTAGCCGAGCCTTCGAAGGCTGGATCAGAGGGAACAACGTCACGACCTACGAGCAGCTGTTCAATCTGATGGTATGGGAGCATCTGTCCAACAATTGCTTCATTGAACTACGCCAACACCTCCTCGACAGCAAGTTAACCGATCCCCGGCAGCTCGCAGCCGAAGCTGACCGGTGGGAGATCACCAGAGTGGGCCGGAATGGGTCCTACGAGCAGAACAGGAACAACAATGGTCACTACCGACCCAGAGGAGGAGGAGGGGGCCAAGGACGAGGAAGAGACAATACTCCGGCCGCCCCCGCTACCAGCACCACCCCCCCGGCCAACCGGGGCAGCACCCCGGCGCGACCGGGATACAGAGCCAATGTTACATGTCACCGATGCCAACGAGTCGGCCACTATGCAAACGACCCAAGCTGCCCGCAGTATCAGAGTCCAAGACCCCGCCAGGTGGCCGCCGCGGCACTAGGGGAAGAACAGATCTCCGAGGAACAAGAAACAGGCGAGCAAGAGTATCAAGAGTGGGAGCCAGCCGCCATGACTCTCGCGTGCTTAGGGGGAAGAGACATGGTCCCGCGGGTCCCCCTACCCGCTAACACCCAGAAGTACAGCCAATGGGTGAGCATCAAGGGACAACGGGCCGAAGCCCTTCGAGACACCGGGGCCAGTGTGACAGCCGTCCGCTGTCATCTGGTGACCCCAGAACAATATCTACCGAACGTTCTCTGCCCTGTGCGATCAGCCGACAACTCGGAAAGTCTGTGTCGGATGGCCTGCGTCCCCTTTGAGTGGGGAGGGGTCTCCGGCATGTTGAAGGTAACGGTCCGAGACGACGCCCCCGTGGAATGCCTCCTCGGAAATGACCTGGAAAGCTCCCCGTGGGCAGCCGTGGAGCGAAAAGAACACTTGGGGATGTTGGGCGTCCCAGACTGGGCGTGCGTCACCACCCGGTCCATGGCCGCCCGTGCCAACCATCACCCGGAAGAACCAGAATGGCCGGCGCCACCGCCTCCGGTCGCCCCCGCCGAGACCCCCGACCATGGCATCCCCCTCGAACTTGCTCAACCTTCCGACCTCGCTAATCTTGATCAGTGGGCTCAAGAAGGGGGACCCACACAAGAACAATTTCGTCAGGAACAGAAGACCTGTCCCTCCCTTGAGGGACTCCGACAACAAGCGCTCGCCCAAAGCGCCGGGGATACCTCCGGAACTCATTGGGTCTACTGGGACAATGATCTATTGTACAGCGAGCAACGAATCGCCGAGCTGGGGGCCAACCGAGTACTAGTGGTGCCCCTCCGCTTTAGAGACTTCCTGCTAAACCTGGCCCACGATGCCCCCCTGGCAGGGCACCTGGGACAGGATAAAACCTACAGCCGCCTAGTGACCCACTTCTTCTGGCCCAAAATGAGAAACGATGTGCACCAGCATTGCCGATCTTGCCCCACGTGCCAAGCCAGTGGGAAGAGCGGCCGCAAATTAAAGGCTCCCCTGCAACCCTTTCCAGTAGTCACAACCCCATTTGAGAGGGTCGGGATAGACATTGTGGGACCCCTGGACCCGCGTACAAGACAAGGCCATCGCTTCATCCTGGTACTAGTGGACCACGCCACCCGCTACCCTGAGGCTATTCCTCTCCGGACCGTGACAGCCCCAGTGGTCGGCCGGGCCCTGATGGGGATCTTCTCCCGTGTGGGGTTCCCCCGGGAAGTCGTCAGTGACAGAGGCACGAACTTTATTTCTAAATATATGAAGTCCCTCTGGCAACAGTGTGGGGTCACCTACCGCTTCACGACCCCCTATCACCCCCAAGGAAACGGACTTGTTGAGCGGTTCAATCGCACGCTAAAAGGGATGATCGGGGGATTGGAAGAGCCCCTCCGTCGCCAGTGGGACGTGCTGCTGCCGTGCCTCCTCTTCGCCTACCGGGAGGTCCCACAGAAGTCCCTAGGCTTCAGCCCCTTCGAGCTGCTCTATGGGCACCCAGTACGGGGGCCACTCAGCCTGATCAAAGAAGGCTGGGAGATGCCTCCGGCCAAGAGTCCTCCAGATGTCTTCCGGTACCTCCTCACCCTCCGCAACCAGTCCCGGCGGTTCAGAGACCTAGCAAAAGCCAACCTAGAGGCCAGTCAAGAGGACATGAAGAAATGGTATGACCAGAACGCCTCATCCATTGAATTCGAGCCGGGGCAACAGGTCTGGGTAATGTCCCCCACAGAACCGTGCGCTCTCCAAGACAAATGGACGGGACCCTTCAAGGTAATCGAGCGCAAGGGTCCTGCCACCTATCTGATCGATATGGAGTCCGCCCGGAATCCGCTCCGAGTCCTCCACACCAACAGACTGAAACCCCACTTTGCACGAACAGAACTCAGCCTCTTGATGGCCACAGACAATGGGGTTGAAGACGACTCCGAGCCTCTCCCTGACCTCTTGCGGACCCAGGAGCAAGACGGCTCCGTGGATGGGGTCCGACTCTCGGAGACCCTCACCAGAGAACAACGGCAAGAGTGCCAAGCCCTCCTATCACGGTTCGCCAGTCTGTTCTCCCTCACCCCGGGTGTCACTTCCTGGTGTGTGCACGATGTGGACACCGGAGACAGCCCTCCTATCCGCCACCGGGCCTACCGCGTACCTGATCGGGTACGGGCCTGCATCCAGGCGGAAGTAGCTAAGATGCTCACGCTCGGGGTCATCGAGCCCTCAGACAGTCCATGGGCCAGCCCGGTCGTACTGGTCCCCAAAGCAGCCGCCCCCGGGACCACACCAGAACTCCGGTTCTGTGTCGACTACCGGGGCCTGAATGAAGTCACCAGAACGGACGCACACCCCATCCCCCGGGCAGATGAACTGGTCGACCGAATGGGCGCTGCCCGCTACCTCAGCATCTTCGACCTGACGGCAGGTTATTGGCAGATCGGCCTCACACCCCGAGCACAAGAACGCTCTGCCTTCTCCACCCCCGATGGCCACTATCACTTTACGGTCATGCCCTTCGGCATGAAGAATGCCCCAGCGACGTTCCAACGGCTCGTCAATCAGGTCCTGGCGGGGCTCGAAGAGTTCAGCGCCGCCTACCTGGACGACATCGCTGTGTACAGCCACCATTGGACCGAGCACCTCCACCACCTCCAAGCAGTGCTGCAAGCCCTTCAGCGAGCTGGCCTCACGATCAAGGCCAGCAAATGCCAAATTGGACAAGGGTCGGTGACCTACCTCGGACACCAGGTGGGAAGCGGCCTAGTGGCCCCCCTACAGCTGAAAATTGCCGCCATCCAGAACTGGCAACCCCCTATCACTCAAACTGAGGTGCGAGCCTTCCTGGGCCTCACGGGCTACTACCGAAGGTTCGTGAAAGACTATGGTACCATCGTGGGGCCTCTCACCGAACTCACGTCAAAAAATCAGCCCAAGAAGGTGAACTGGACCCCAGAGTGTCAAGCGGCATTCGAACAGTTAAAGGCCGCCATGTGTTCCGCTCCTGTGCTCCAGGCCCCAGACTACAGCCGGGAGTTCGTCGTCCAGACGGACGCCTCCGACCAGGGCATTGGGGCGGTCCTGTCCCAAGTGAACACCGAAGGCCTCGATCAACCGGTGGCCTTCATCAGCCGGAGACTCCTACCCCGGGAACAACGCTGGAGCACCATAGAGAGGGAAGCCTTCGCTGTGGTATGGGCCCTCAAGAAGCTCCGGCCCTACCTTTTTGGCACCCACTTTCGGGTGCAGACTGACCACCGACCCCTGCAGTGGTTGATGCATATGCGGGGGGAAAACCCAAAATTGCTACGCTGGTCCATCTCCTTACAAGGTATGGACTTCACAGTCGAACACCGGCCTGGGTCCGACCACGCCAACGCCGATGGCCTGTCCCGGTTTTTCCGCCTCGACGAAGAGAGTCCCCAAGAGGATGGGTAACTCTCCCCGCCTTCAGCTGGGGGGGACGCATGTTGGACAGGCCACATGACGGGCCGCTCTCCCCCGGCTCGACCAGGCCCGAGCCCAGTCACGCAAGCACCACACACCACCATTGCACGCCCTGCGTCCCCTCAGGGACCCCTGCCCTCGAACATGATAACCTCGTGGGTCCAATCCACTGCCGGCCCATGCACCCAGCCCGGGCCGCCATCTTGGACACCTCGCCACGAGGCCGCCTGGCCCCCGATCGACCTCAACCCTGGGCCTAGCCCAGCCTCAGACAATCCGGCACCACCCTCCACCCAGGAGGTGAGCGGGCTACTTGGCAAGTCAATGGGAGAAAGAGGTGCCGATGGCTCTCCCCCGCCCAGTGCCGCTCGCCCATCGCCTCCCCGGGCGCTGGCTCCACCCCCCTGCTGGGTGTCTGGACTCCCTCATCCCGGACCTCCCGACCTCCAAGTGCGAGGGTCCGGACATCAAAGCACGCCAGCCCTATAACTGGGGCAGCTCCAGAGCAGGAAGTCAGTTGTATCTTGGAGTCGAGAGACGTAAGAGGAACTCATCCTGGACGGACTACTGGCGCTGCCGTAGCTCTGTCCTGTGCACCATCGTCCTGCCTGTTGGCGCTGCCACAGCCGTCGTAACCTTCATTCTTCACCGTCGTCCGGATCTGCTGGCGAGGCCGCGGACCGTTGTAACCATCATCTTCATCGGGACCTGCTTGGCTTCTCCACGGCCCGTCGACCATCCTTCATCCATCTCGGGACCTGCTTGGCTCCTCCACGGCCCGATCAGCAACCACGCCGAGCTCGAGGATTGAGAGCTATTTAACTCATTGGTAACTAAGACTGTCCCGCTACCCTTTCTCCTCAACCAGAGATCAGAACCGAGGGGACCCCTGAGTCCAGACCTCCTTGTATCATAACGACGTAACCTAAGAATTGCATATAAAGTCTCGTTAACCTTCAATCTTGTGTGGTGTCCGTCTGTGGGGGGGAAGTTACTTACCTGTACAGTCGTTGGAGACGGCTCTCCCTGGAGACCTCTCCCCGTAATCTCGGCCGACCCTCCCGGTCCGTCTAACAGCACCCCTCCAACACATCACACAGGGCCTCTACACTCACAGAGCACCCCTACAACACATCACACAGGGCCTCTGCACTCACAGAGCACCCCTCCAACACATCACACAGGAACTCTGCCCTCACAGAGCACCCCTCCAACACATCACAAAGGAACTCTGCACTCAGAGCATCCCTCCAACACATCACACAGGGCCTCTGCACTCACAGAGCACCCCTCCAACACATCACACAGGAACTCTGCACTCACAGAGCACCCCTCCAACACATCACACAGGAACTCTGCACTCACAGAGCACCCCTCCAACACATCACACAGGGCTTCTGCACTCACAGAGCACCCCTCCAAAACATCACACAGGACCTCTGTACCGACAGAGCACCCCTCTTTCACATCACACAGGAACTCTACACTCACATCGCATCCCTCCAACACACCACACAGGGCCTTTGCACTCACAGAGCACCCCTCCAACACATCACACAGGGCCTCTGCACTCACAGGGCACCCCTCCAACACACCACACAGGGCCTCTGCACTCACAGAGCACCCCTCCAACACATCACACAGGAACTCTGCACTCACAGAGCACCCCTCCAACACACCACACAGGGCCTTTGCACTCACAGAGCACCCCTCCAACACATCACACAGGGCCTCAACACTCACAGAGCACCCCTACAACACATCACACAGGGCCTCTGCACTCACAGAGCACCCCTCCAACACATCACACAGGAACTCTGCCCTCACAGAGCACCCCTCCAACACATCACAAAGGAACTCTGCACTCAGAGCATCCCTCCAACACATCACACAGGGCCTCTGCACTCACAGAGCACCCCTCCAACACATCACACAGGAACTCTGCACTCACAGAGCACCCCTCCAACACATCACACAGGAACTCTGCACTCACAGAGCACCCCTCCAACACATCACACAGGGCTTCTGCACTCACAGAGCACCCCTCCAAAACATCACACAGGACCTCTGTACCGACAGAGCACCCCTCTTTCACATCACACAGGAACTCTACACTCACATCGCATCCCTCCAACACACCACACAGGGCCTTTGCACTCACAGAGCACCCCTCCAACACATCACACAGGGCCTCTGCACTTACAGAGCACCCCTCCAACACATCAAACAGGGCCTCTGCACTCACAGAGCACCCCTCCAACACATCACACAGGAACTCTGCACTCACAGAGCACCCCTCCAACAGACCACACAGGAACTCTGCACTCACAGAGCCCAAGCCAACACATCACACAGGAACTCTACACTCACATCACATCCCTCCAACACATCACACAGGCACTCTGCACTCACAGAGCACCCCTTCAACACATCACACAGGGCCTCTGCAGTCACAAAGTACCCCTCCAACACACCACACAGGGCCTCTGCACTCACAGAGCACCCCTCCAACACATCACACAGGAACTCTGCACTCACAGAGCACCCCTCCAACACACCACACAGGGCCTTTGCACTCACAGAGCACCCCTACAGCACATCACACAGGGCCTCTACACTCACAGAGCACCCCTACAGCACATCACACAGGGCCTCTGCACTCACAGAGCACCCATCCAACACATCACACAGGAACTCTGCCCTCACAGAGCACCCCTCCAACACATCACAAAGGAACTCTGCACTCTGAGCATCCCTCCAACACATCACACAGGGCCTCTGCACTCACAGAGCACCCCTCCAACACATCACACAGGAACTCTGCACTCACAGAGCACCCCTCCAACACATCACACAGGAACTCTGCACTCACAGAGCACCCCTCCAACACATCACACAGGGCTTCTGCACTCACAGAGCACCCCTCCAAAACATCACAAAGGACCTCTGTACCGACAGAGCACCCCTCTTTCACATCACACAGGAACTCTACACTCACATCGCATCCCTCCAACACACCACACAGGGCCTTTGCACTCACAGAGCACCCCTCCAACACATCACACAGGGCCTCTATACTCACAGAGCACCCCTCCAACACATCAAACAGGGCCTCTGCACTCACAGAGCACCCCTCCAACACATCACACAGGAAATCTGCACTCACAGAGCACCCCTCCAACAGACCACACAGGAACTCTGCACTCACAGAGCCCAAGCCAACACATCACACAGGAACTCTACACTCACATCACATCCCTCCAACACATCACACAGGCACTCTGCACTCACAGAGCACCCCTTCAACACATCACACAGGAACTCTGCACTCACAGAGCACCCCTCCAACACATCACACAGGAACTCTGCACTCACATAGCATCCCTCCAACACATCACACAGGGCCTCTGCACTCACAGAGCACCCCTCCAACACATCACACAGGACCTCTGCACTCACAGAGCACCCCTCCAACAGACCACACAGGAACTCTGCACTCACAGAGCCCAAGCCAACACATCACACAGGCACTCTGCACTCACAGAGCACCCCTTCAACACATCACACAGGAACTCTGCACTCACAGAGCACCCCTCCAACACATCACACAGGAACTCTGCACTCACATAGCATCCCTCCAACACATCACACAGGGCCTCTGCACTCACAGAGCACCCCTCCAACGCATCACACAGGAACTCTGCGCTCACAGAGCACCCCTCCAACACATTACACAGGAATTCTGCGCTCACAGAGCAACTCTCCAACACATCACACAGGGCCTCTGCACTCACAGAGCACCCCTCCAACACATCACACAGGGCCTCTGCACTCACAGAGCACCCCTCCAACACATCACATAGGAGCTCTGCACTCACAGAGCCCAAGCCAACACATCACACAGAAACTCTACACTCACAGAGCACCCCTCCAACACATCACACAGGGGCTCTGCACTCACAGAGCACCCCTCCAACACATCACACAGGGCGTCTGCACTGGCAGAGCACCCCTCCAACACATCACACAGGGCCTCTGCACTCACAGAGCACCCCTCCAACACATCAAACAGGGCCTCTGCACTCACAGAGCACCCATCCAACACATCACACAGGAACTCTGCACTCACAGAGCACCCCTCCAACAGACCACACAGGAACTCTGCACTCACAGAGCCCAAGCCAACACATCACACAGGAACTCTACACTCACATCACATCCCTCCAACACATCACACAGGCACTCTGCACTCACAGAGCACCCCTTCAACACATCACACAGGAACTCTGCACTCACAGAGCACCCCTCCAACACATCACACAGGAACTCTGCACTCACATAACATCCCTCCAACACATCACACAGGGCCTCTGCACTCACAGAGCACCCCTCCAACACATCACACAGGACCTCTGCACTCACAGAGCACCCCTCCAACGCATCACACAGGAACTCTGCACTCACAGAGCACTTCTCCAACACATCACACAGGGCCTCTGCACTCACAGAGCACCCCTCCAACACATCACACAGGACCTCTGCACTCACAGAGCACCCCTCCAACGCATCACACAGGAACTCTGCACTCACAGAGCACCCCTCCAACACATCACACAGGGCCTCTGCACTCACAGAGCACCCCTCCAACACATCACACAGGGCCTCTGCACTCACAGAGCACCCCTCCAACACATCACACAGGGCCTCTGCACTCACAGAGCACCCCTCCAACACCACACAGGAACTCTGCACTCACATAGCATCCCTCCAACACATCACACAGGCACTCTGCACTCACATAGCATCCCTCCAACACATCACACAGGCACTCTGCACTCACAGAGCACCCCTCCAACACATCACACAGGGCCTCTGCGCTCACAGAGCACCCCTCCAACACATCACACAGGGCCTCTGCACTCACAGAGCACCCCTCCAACACCACACAGGAACTCTGCACTCACATAGCATCCCTCCAACACATCACACAGGCACTCTGCACTCACAGAGCACCCCTCCAACACATCACACAGGGCCTCTGCGCTCACAGAGCACCCCTCCAACACATCACACAGGGCCTCTGTACTCACAGAGCACCCCTCCAACACATCACACAGGAACTCTGCACTCACATAGCATCCCTCCAACACATCACACAGGCACTCTGCACTCACAGAGCACTTCTCCAACACATCACACAGGGCGTCTGCACTCACACAGCACCCCTCCAACACATCACACAGGGCCTCTGCGCTCACGGAGCACCCCTCCAACACATCACACAGGACCTCTGCACTCACAAAGCACCCCTCCAACACATCACACAGGGCCTCTGCACTCACGGAGCACCCCTCCAACACATCACATAGGAACTCTGCACTCACAGAGCACCCCTCCAACACATCACACAGGGCCTCTGCACTCACAGAGCACCCCTCCAACACATCACACAGGACCTCTGCCCTCACAGAGCACCCCTCCAACACATCACACAGGGCCTCTGCACTCACAGATTACCCCTCCAACACATCACACAGGAACTCTGCACTCACAGAGCACCCCTCCAACACATCACACAGGCACTCTGCACTCACAGAGCACCCCTCCAACACATCACACAGGCACTCTGCACTCACAGAGCACCCCTCCAACACATCACACAGGGCCTCTGCACTCACAGAGCACCCCTCCAACACATCACACAGGGCCTCTGCACTCACAGAGCACCCCTCCAACACATCACACAGGGCCTCTGCACTCACAGAGCACCCCTCCAACACATCACACAGGCACTCTGCACTCACAGAGCACCCCTCCAACACATCACATAGGAACTCGGCACTCACAGAGCGCCCCTCCAACACATCACACAGGGCCTCTGCGCTCACAGAGCACCCCTCCAACACATCACACAGGACCTCTGCACTCACAGAGCACCCCTCCAACACATCACACAGGGCCTCTGCACTCACAGAGCACCCCTCCCACACATCACACAGGACCACTGCACTCACAGAGCACCCCTCCAACACATCACACAGGGCCTCTGCACTCACAGAGCACCCCTCCAACACATCACACAGGACCTCTACACTCACAGAGCACCCTGTAGCATCCTTCACTCTCTGATCCACACTGTATGATGTCATGAATTCCATGTGGTTACCACAGTTACTAGAATGTATGTTTTGAAGCTGGGTAGTTATTACCTTGAGCTTGGATGAAATCTGGATGTGCCTCCTTATTCTCCAATAAACCTGAGCTCCTTCTCAACTCAATCCTGTGTCAGCTGCTTTCTTATCAACAACCAGTATCTTACATTGGCGTAGTCGGCAGCTGAATAAAAGGGAGACTCAACTATGAACTATCTCAACAAAATTACTGTTGTATCCAAGGAATCACAGGAGAAGAAGGTAAACTTAAGAATTAAGTTTAATTAAGAATTTCAAGTACAGCATTAGATCCATCAGAGTGCACATCCAACAAGCTCCAGTCTTCCACTGAAGATCAGGAGCAGAACATTCCACAATAACCTAGCAACTAGGTGCTAGGATGCCAAACATAGAAAAGCATTAGCAATGAAGGAACATAGGATATAACACACCTCCTTTCCCACAATAAACAAAACAAGTTAAAATAAAGAGATAGAACAAAAAAAAAAAAAACAACAATTTGCAACTGGAAAACATATTAGGTAATGTAATCATTCAAATATTTCGGTGTAAACTTAACTCTGGACGACTTTGAACGGGAAGCAGAGACCTCAGAAGGACCTGAGGAAACTTCACTTTTATCTAAAGAAGTCAAGTTATTATCATCAGAACTGGTCAAAGCAGTGGAATGAAGGGATTCTTCCTCATGAATATTAGGATTGTCAAATAATAACAGAGCTCCATCAGAGACATTGGAACTGCATGAAGGAGGATTACATGGAGACAAAGCGTTAAGGTCAACTACATTGGGAAGACTGTTTGAATCTGAAACATCAACAGAAGCAACGTCTGAACCTTTGACCTTTGAAACGGCCCTTTTACTCCACCACTTACCACCAGTAACTTTAACAGCATGTTTGCCGATTTGAACAATAGATGTCTCTGGGTAAAACTTTGAGCCTTTGACCTTACATGGTCTTCGGATTCTAACCTTGTCACCAACGCTTAAAGAAATTTCTTTTACATGTTTATCCAGATCATATCTGACTTTGGACTTGAGCTGAGCAGAAGCAACCTTATCTTTGACAAGATCCAGATCAACAACATCTTTACCTTGAGATGTTTTGCTAACAACCCAACCAGGAGATAACTCATTAAAGGATTGTCTCCCTCTTAATAAGAGGAAAGGTGTCACCCCAGTGGTTGAGTGTGGAGTGTTGTTGTACGACCAAACTCTATCGTAGACAACATCTTGAACACAAAGGCTAGATGAAATAGCTAGTTGGACCGCATCCTTCAGGACACGATTCGCTCTCTCCACTAAGCCGTTGCCCTGCGGGGAGTACAGGGCAGTGGTAAGGTGTTTAATGGCAAAATTGTCCAAAAAATTCTTCATTTCATAAGATACAAATTGTACCCCATTGTCTGATACTAAGAATTTGGGAATTCCTTCGGACTGGAAAAGTTTCTTAAGACATTTTATGACATTATGAGTATTAGGTTCTTTTAAAAACTCACAGGCAACCCATTTGGAGTGATAATCTACAATGGTGAGTATAAATCTGAAACCCTGGTTTAAACCACCAATGGGCCCTAGAAAATCCATGCCTAATTTCTCCCAAGGACTGTCAGGGAAGGTGACGGGACACAAGGGTTTGTTAACAGTCCGCAATGATTTCTCTGCATGAGAACACTCACTACAGCCATTTAAGAAGGTATCCACACAGATGTCCATCCCTGGCCACCAATAGTGAAGTCTCAATCTTTTTTTTGTACTTGTGATCCCCCCATGACCTTTATGAGCAATCTCAATAATCTTGTCTCGAATAGAAAAAGGAGGAATGAGGGAGACACCTCTCAAAAGGAAATCACCCTCCAAACTTAATTCATCCCTAACCTTGGAAAAAGGAAGAAAATCCTTATCAATAAGGTTTTCTCTAGGCCAACCTTCAGCAATATATTTTTTAAGTGTAAGAAAAGAAGAATCCTGCAACGATTCTTTAATCCAATCGGATTCAGAAACCACATCCTTTGCTAAAACTAGTCCATCCAAAAGATTAACTACTACTTCTTTGTCATCAAGGACAGGAGAAAATTTCAATTCATTTGAAGGACACCTGGACAAAAAATCCGCCGTGAAGTTCTTTCCACCAGGGATATGTCTCATGACAAAATTGAAGTCATAAAGTTTAGAAAGAAGACGACTCAATCTAGGGCTGGCATTCCTTAAGCCTTTGTCATTCCAAATAAAAATCAAAGGCTTATGATCTGAAACTAATACAAACTCACGGCCCCAAACATATGTGGAAAAATGTCTTACTCCCCAAACACAAGCTAAAGCTTCTTTTTCGATGGTACTATAATTTCTTTCAGAAGGGGAGAGTTGACGGGAAGCAAAGGCAACAACATTTTCAGTCCCACCATCAGCTTGACTCAGAACAGCACCTAGACCAGTATTACTAGCATCTACTGTAATGAATGAGAGAGAGTTCTCATCAAACGGTTTGAGAGCCGGGGCATGTATGATCAAATCTTTTAAGGACTCAAAAGCCACTCTATGTATTTCATCCCACACGAATTTGACATTATTCCTAGTAAGTGACCTCAAAGGCTCACTAACATGTGCAAAATTCTGTACAAATCTGGAGTAAAATTCACTCAAACCCAAAAATGATCTTAATTGATCTTTGTTAATGGGTTGAGCGCAATCACGAATGCCTTGTAAAAGATCATGTTTTGGAGCGATGCCTTTGTGAGAGATGGTATGACCAAGGTATTCAACCTCACTAAGGAGAAATTTGCATTTCTGTTTTTTCACAGTCATGCCATGGTCACTTAGAATGCCAATAACCTGATCAAGTTTGACAAGATGTTCTTCCACAGTGTTAGTGGAGATCAAAATGTCATCTTGGTAGGCTAGGACATCACGAACTTCTCCAAATAACTGAAACATAAGTTTCTGAAAAACTGAGGCCGCTGAGGCAAGACCAAAAGGTAACCTCAGATATCTAAACAAACCAAAAGGGGTGTTGAAAGCAGTTAAGTCTTTAGATTCTTCACACAACTCTATCTGGTGGTAGGCTGCTCGTAGGTCTATGGTAGAGAAAACCTTTGTACCTCTAAGCTGAGCCAACATGTCTTGAATACGGGGAAGGGGAAAACAATCTACTTGAATATTTTTGTTTAGAGCTCTTAGGTCTACACATAGCCTGAGTTCATCACAGTTCTTTTTAAGTGCGACTACAATTGGAGAAACCCACAACGAAGAGTTGATGTTTTCAATGACTCCTTCTTTACTCAGTTGTTGAAGATGAGTCTTCAGTCTTTCCATAATGCTTAGTGGGACATGTCTTACCTTATGAATTACTGGAACAGCATCAGGCTTCAAAATAATCTTATGTTCATAGCCTTTAACTGAACCAAGATTGTCAGAAAAAACATTGCTGTATTTATTTATGATACTTTCTAGAGAAAGTTCTTCAGTGACCAGAGCATTAATATTGATGGAACGGTCTAAAGAAATGGGATTTCTGGTACCAGGTCTTAACACTAAAGGGAATTTACCTTGATCTCTCCACCCTAAGACATTATAACCTTTTTTTGAAACGTAAATTTTGGCCTCAATAGAACGGTCTTCAAAGGTTAAACTGTCGTTAAAGAAACCCAATAAATCAATGACTTTACCATTAAATGCAACTGTACGTATATCGGGAGGTAGGAGTAGATTTTCGTCCCAATGTTTAAGAAACAAGAAATCCGCAATGATGGTAATAGGGGATCCTGAATCTACAGTGACCTTAACAAGAATTTGACCAATTTTAAGATCACATATTGGATCATAAATAGATGGATCTTCATGATCATCTATCATGTCTACAGACAACAATATCTTTTTTACAATCTGTTCCTCACATGTATCAGAATTATCAGGATCTGAAATTTCAAGGTACATTGTCTTGGATTTAAACTTGCAAACTGTGGCAAAATGACCAATCTTTTTACAATTAGTACATTGTTTTTTTAAGGCAGGACAAGAAGTTGAATTAGCAAGGTGTAATTTTGAACCACATCTATAACAAATGGGAACTTTATCAGACTTTTTCCATTCAAGTTTTGGAGGTTGACTACGTTGAGAATTCTTTGAGGATTTTACTAAATCTACATGTGTAGGTTTATTATTGCCTAACTCTTTGGAAGCAAAAGCAGATCTTTCTATACCTCTAGCTAATTCCAAAGTTTCTTGCAAGGAAGGGTTACGACAACATAAAATTCTTTCCTGAACTTTGTTATTAAAACAATTTACAACAATTTGATCTCTGAGATATTGGTCAATAGGGCCTTCAAATTCACAAGTTGCAGCCAAAATTCTCAACTCAGCTAAAAATATATCAATTTTTTCATACTCCCTTTGTTTGCGAGTGTAAAATCTGTGTCTTTCGACAATTACGCTCGGCTCATCCTTAAAATATTTTTCTAAACGAGCGATAGCCTCAGTGTACTCGTTCCAATCATCTGAGGGAGGTCTAATGATAGGGGGTTGGTGATCAAAGATTCTTTGACCCTCAGCACCCAAAGCACTATATAACATTGCATTTTTCCTAGCAGCAGAAAATTCTACAGCATCAATGGCAATTATGTAGCTATTAAATGCTTTAAACCAATGTGACCATTTTATTTTAGGTGTACCTGGTTCTGGAAGAAAAGAAGAAGGAAGAACTGCAGTCTGTTGAGCCATCTTGAATCAATAAATAATAAAAGTAAAATAAAATTTAAAATATATGCTAACTGTAGTATATGCAAAATTAATTCAAGTGTTACCTATGTATATCAATGTAATTAACGCACGTTTAAGTCAATTTATAATATAGCTGTATATGCAGGTTGTAAATATCAAATGTCAGCTGTGTGTATCAGCGTAGAAGATACACGTTGTGGCTATATAACCTCTGCTGTGTGTGTCAGCGTAGACAAAACACGTAGTATTAAGTATGTAATTTCAGCTGTGTGTGTCAGCGTAGGAGACACACAAAACACGTAGTATTAAGTATGTAGTTTCAGCTGTGTGTGTCAGCGTTGGAGACACACAAGTATTCTCTTAAATGATACTGTTTAAATACCTTGTCAAAGTCGCTGTCGAAGATAGCACTGAGATCCGTGAAGGAAAGTTGTATTTGCGGTGAAGTTGTGTTGGCGGTAGCTAGGCAACCAGAAAATGGCCGCTGCGTTGTAGGACGTGCGTGAGAACGTCAAGTCGTGATGACGTGTAGCTGAGCAGACTGCCGATGGATGTCGAAGACGGAAAACTGCAGCGCGCGTCGCTCTCGAGGATGCCAAACCGCCGTGGCGATTACATTTGAAAGAGGAGAGTTCTAAGTAGGTTGAATAAGCAATATTAATTATAAAACATGTGAAATTGAGAAATACAATAAAATAAACGGAAAATAAATGTTAAATGCCTCTCGAGGAACCGGATGGGTTCAGAGAGAAGGAGTGAAAAATTCTCTCGCAGGTTCAATTTAAAGGCAGTAAACTGACAGTTGAATGTTAATTAAAGCCAGGGATGAAAGAGTCTGCCGCAGGTGCAATCAAGAGCACAGTTAGATTGACAGCCGCTGAAATAGTGAATTAGGGGATTAAGATGAATAATGATAAGGGAAACTGGCGCTGGTGCAATCAAATCACTAAGAGTATATAAACAGTCATTGTTATTTTCTAGTGGCTATAATAAGATTTAAACTTAAAGCCAGAAGAAATTGACAGCAGAAACAGTAGGCAAGATTAATGAGCAGCCGCTGGTGCAATCAGGACACAGATAAAATACAGGCGCTGGTGCTATCAAATCACATAATATAAGAAATATCTTACTTTAAAATGAAGTCAAAGTTGTTGAATCTTATAGGAATCCAATTTGAAGCAGGTTGATGGAAGACTTGAATAATGAAAAGCAAAAATTCAAAATGAAAGATGAGCATCTGAAGTCTGATGAGATCTGTGAAAAATTTAAATTTGGGCGTAGGTTCGTAGGTAATGCTGACTTGACCACCTCGTCGCCAATTTATGTTGTATCCAAGGAATCACAGGAGAAGAAGGTAAACTTAAGAATTAAGTTTAATTAAGAATTTCAAGTACAGCATTAGATCCATCAGAGTGCACATCCAACAAGCTCCAGTCTTCCACTGAAGATCAGGAGCAGAACATTCCACAATAACCTAGCAACTAGGTGCTAGGATGCCAAACATAGAAAAGCATTAGCAATGAAGGAACATAGGATATAACAATTACCTTTCTTCAATTTCGAGGTACCATTTTCTCTTTATTATGTGCCTATGCCTACACACCCCTCCAACACATCACACAGGGCCTCTGCACTCAGAGCACCCCTCCAACACATCACACAGGGCCTCTGCACTCACAGAGCACCCCTCCAACACACCACACAGGGTCTCTGCACTCAGAGCACCCCTTCAGCACACCACACAGGAACTCTGCACTCACAGAGCACCCCTCCAACGCATCACACAGGAACTCTGTGCTCACAGAGCACCCCTCCAACACATTACACAGGAAATCTGCGCTCACAGAGCAACTCTCCAACACATCACACAGGGCCTCTGCACTCACAGAGCACCCCTCCAACACATCACATAGGAACTCTGGACTCACAGAGCCCAAGCCAACACATCACACAGGAACTCTACACTCACAGAGCACCCCTCCAACACATCACACAGGGGCTCTGCACTCACAGAGCACCCCTCCAACACATCACACAGGGCGTCTGCACTGACAGAGCACCCCTCCAACACATCACACAGGGCCTCTGCACTCACAGAGCACCCCTCCAACACCTCACACAGGGCTTCTGAACTCACAGAGCACCCCTCCAACACATCACACAGGAACTCTGCCCTCACAGAGCACCCCTCCAACACATCACAAAGGAACTCTGCACTCAGAGCATCCCTCCAACACATCACACAGGGCCTCTGCACTCACAGAGCACCCCTCCAACACATCACACAGGAACTCTGCACTCACAGAGCACCCCTCCAACACATCACACAGGAACTCTGCACTCACAGAGCACCCCTCCAACACATCACACAGGGCTTCTGCACTCACAGAGCACCCCTCCAAAACATCACACAGGAACTCTGCACTCACAGAGCACCCCTCCAACACATCACACAGGAACTCTGCACTCACAGAGCACCCCTCCAACACATCACACAGGGCTTCTGCACTCACAGAGCACCCCTCCAAAACATCACACAGGACCTCTGTACCGACAGAGCACCCCTCTTTCACATCACACAGGAACTCTACACTCACATCGCATCCCTCCAACACACCACACAGGGCCTTTGCACTCACAGAGCACCCCTCCAACACATCACACAGGGCCTCTGCACTCACAGGGCACCCCTCCAACACACCACACAGGGCCTCTGCACTCACAGAGCACCCCTCCAACACATCACACAGGAACTCTGCACTCACAGAGCACCCCTCCAACACACCACACAGGGCCTTTGCACTCACAGAGCACCCCTCCAACACATCACACAGGGCCTCAACACTCACAGAGCACCCCTACAACACATCACACAGGGCCTCTGCACTCACAGAGCACCCCTCCAACACATCACACAGGAACTCTGCCCTCACAGAGCACCCCTCCAACACATCACAAAGGAACTCTGCACTCAGAGCATCCCTCCAACACATCACACAGGGCCTCTGCACTCACAGAGCACCCCTCCAACACATCACACAGGAACTCTGCACTCACAGAGCACCCCTCCAACACATCACACAGGAACTCTGCACTCACAGAGCACCCCTCCAACACATCACACAGGGCTTCTGCACTCACAGAGCACCCCTCCAAAACATCACACAGGACCTCTGTACCGACAGAGCACCCCTCTTTCACATCACACAGGAACTCTACACTCACATCGCATCCCTCCAACACACCACACAGGGCCTTTGCACTCACAGAGCACCCCTCCAACACATCACACAGGGCCTCTGCACTTACAGAGCACCCCTCCAACACATCAAACAGGGCCTCTGCACTCACAGAGCACCCCTCCAACACATCACACAGGAACTCTGCACTCACAGAGCACCCCTCCAACAGACCACACAGGAACTCTGCACTCACAGAGCCCAAGCCAACACATCACACAGGAACTCTACACTCACATCACATCCCTCCAACACATCACACAGGCACTCTGCACTCACAGAGCACCCCTTCAACACATCACACAGGGCCTCTGCAGTCACAAAGTACCCCTCCAACACACCACACAGGGCCTCTGCACTCACAGAGCACCCCTCCAACACATCACACAGGAACTCTGCACTCACAGAGCACCCCTCCAACACACCACACAGGGCCTTTGCACTCACAGAGCACCCCTACAGCACATCACACAGGGCCTCTACACTCACAGAGCACCCCTACAGCACATCACACAGGGCCTCTGCACTCACAGAGCACCCATCCAACACATCACACAGGAACTCTGCCCTCACAGAGCACCCCTCCAACACATCACAAAGGAACTCTGCACTCAGAGCATCCCTCCAACACATCACACAGGGCCTCTGCACTCACAGAGCACCCCTCCAACACATCACACAGGAACTCTGCACTCACAGAGCACCCCTCCAACACATCACACAGGAACTCTGCACTCACAGAGCACCCCTCCAACACATCACACAGGGCTTCTGCACTCACAGAGCACCCCTCCAAAACATCACACAGGACCTCTGTACCGACAGAGCACCCCTCTTTCACATCACACAGGAACTCTACACTCACATCGCATCCCTCCAACACACCACACAGGGCCTTTGCACTCACAGAGCACCCCTCCAACACATCACACAGGGCCTCTACACTCACAGAGCACCCCTCCAACACATCAAACAGGGCCTCTGCACTCACAGAGCACCCCTCCAACACATCACACAGGAAATCTGCACTCACAGAGCACCCCTCCAACAGACCACACAGGAACTCTGCACTCACAGAGCCCAAGCCAACACATCACACAGGAACTCTACACTCACATCACATCCCTCCAACACATCACACAGGCACTCTGCACTCACAGAGCACCCCTTCAACACATCACACAGGAACTCTGCACTCACAGAGCACCCCTCCAACACATCACACAGGAACTCTGCACTCACATAGCATCCCTCCAACACATCACACAGGGCCTCTGCACTCACAGAGCACCCCTCCAACACATCACACAGGACCTCTGCACTCACAGAGCACCCCTCCAACAGACCACACAGGAACTCTGCACTCACAGAGCCCAAGCCAACACATCACACAGGCACTCTGCACTCACAGAGCACCCCTTCAACACATCACACAGGAACTCTGCACTCACAGAGCACCCCTCCAACACATCACACAGGAACTCTGCACTCACATAGCATCCCTCCAACACATCACACAGGGCCTCTGCACTCACAGAGCACCCCTCCAACGCATCACACAGGAACTCTGCGCTCACAGAGCACCCCTCCAACACATTACACAGGAATTCTGCGCTCACAGAGCAACTCTCCAACACATCACACAGGGCCTCTGCACTCACAGAGCACCCCTCCAACACATCACACAGGGCCTCTGCACTCACAGAGCACCCCTCCAACACATCACATAGGAGCTCTGCACTCACAGAGCCCAAGCCAACACATCACACAGAAACTCTACACTCACAGAGCACCCCTCCAACACATCACACAGGGGCTCTGCACTCACAGAGCACCCCTCCAACACATCACACAGGGCGTCTGCACTGGCAGAGCACCCCTCCAACACATCACACAGGGCCTCTGCACTCACAGAGCACCCCTCCAACACATCAAACAGGGCCTCTGCACTCACAGAGCACCCATCCAACACATCACACAGGAACTCTGCACTCACAGAGCACCCCTCCAACAGACCACACAGGAACTCTGCACTCACAGAGCCCAAGCCAACACATCACACAGGAACTCTACACTCACATCACATCCCTCCAACACATCACACAGGCACTCTGCACTCACAGAGCACCCCTTCAACACATCACACAGGAACTCTGCACTCACAGAGCACCCCTCCAACACATCACACAGGAACTCTGCACTCACATAACATCCCTCCAACACATCACACAGGGCCTCTGCACTCACAGAGCACCCCTCCAACACATCACACAGGACCTCTGCACTCACAGAGCACCCCTCCAACGCATCACACAGGAACTCTGCACTCACAGAGCACTTCTCCAACACATCACACAGGGCCTCTGCACTCACAGAGCACCCCTCCAACACATCACACAGGACCTCTGCACTCACAGAGCACCCCTCCAACGCATCACACAGGAACTCTGCACTCACAGAGCACCCCTCCAACACATCACACAGGGCCTCTGCACTCACAGAGCACCCCTCCAACACATCACACAGGGCCTCTGCACTCACAGAGCACCCCTCCAACACATCACACAGGGCCTCTGCACTCACAGAGCACCCCTCCAACACCACACAGGAACTCTGCACTCACATAGCATCCCTCCAACACATCACACAGGCACTCTGCACTCACATAGCATCCCTCCAACACATCACACAGGCACTCTGCACTCACAGAGCACCCCTCCAACACATCACACAGGGCCTCTGCGCTCACAGAGCACCCCTCCAACACATCACACAGGGCCTCTGCACTCACAGAGCACCCCTCCAACACCACACAGGAACTCTGCACTCACATAGCATCCCTCCAACACATCACACAGGCACTCTGCACTCACAGAGCACCCCTCCAACACATCACACAGGGCCTCTGCGCTCACAGAGCACCCCTCCAACACATCACACAGGGCCTCTGTACTCACAGAGCACCCCTCCAACACATCACACAGGAACTCTGCACTCACATAGCATCCCTCCAACACATCACACAGGCACTCTGCACTCACAGAGCACTTCTCCAACACATCACACAGGGCGTCTGCACTCACACAGCACCCCTCCAACACATCACACAGGGCCTCTGCGCTCACGGAGCACCCCTCCAACACATCACACAGGACCTCTGCACTCACAAAGCACCCCTCCAACACATCACACAGGGCCTCTGCACTCACGGAGCACCCCTCCAACACATCACATAGGAACTCTGCACTCACAGAGCACCCCTCCAACACATCACACAGGGCCTCTGCACTCACAGAGCACCCCTCCAACACATCACACAGGACCTCTGCCCTCACAGAGCACCCCTCCAACACATCACACAGGGCCTCTGCACTCACAGATTACCCCTCCAACACATCACACAGGAACTCTGCACTCACAGAGCACCCCTCCAACACATCACACAGGCACTCTGCACTCACAGAGCACCCCTCCAACACATCACACAGGCACTCTGCACTCACAGAGCACCCCTCCAACACATCACACAGGGCCTCTGCACTCACAGAGCACCCCTCCAACACATCACACAGGGCCTCTGCACTCACAGAGCACCCCTCCAACACATCACACAGGGCCTCTGCACTCACAGAGCACCCCTCCAACACATCACACAGGCACTCTGCACTCACAGAGCACCCCTCCAACACATCACATAGGAACTCGGCACTCACAGAGCGCCCCTCCAACACATCACACAGGGCCTCTGCGCTCACAGAGCACCCCTCCAACACATCACACAGGACCTCTGCACTCACAGAGCACCCCTCCAACACATCACACAGGGCCTCTGCACTCACAGAGCACCCCTCCCACACATCACACAGGACCACTGCACTCACAGAGCACCCCTCCAACACATCACACAGGGCCTCTGCACTCACAGAGCACCCCTCCAACACATCACACAGGACCTCTACACTCACAGAGCACCCTGTAGCATCCTTCACTCTCTGATCCACACTGTATGATGTCATGAATTCCATGTGGTTACCACAGTTACTAGAATGTATGTTTTGAAGCTGGGTAGTTATTACCTTGAGCTTGGATGAAATCTGGATGTGCCTCCTTATTCTCCAATAAACCTGAGCTCCTTCTCAACTCAATCCTGTGTCAGCTGCTTTCTTATCAACAACCAGTATCTTACATTGGCGTAGTCGGCAGCTGAATAAAAGGGAGACTCAACTATGAACTATCTCAACAAAATTACCTTTCTTCAATTTCGAGGTACCATTTTCTCTTTATTATGTGCCTATGCCTACACACCCCTCCAACACATCACACAGGGCCTCTGCACTCAGAGCACCCCTCCAACACATCACACAGGGCCTCTGCACTCACAGAGCACCCCTCCAACACACCACACAGGGTCTCTGCACTCAGAGCACCCCTTCAGCACACCACACAGGAACTCTGCACTCACAGAGCACCCCTCCAACGCATCACACAGGAACTCTGTGCTCACAGAGCACCCCTCCAACACATTACACAGGAAATCTGCGCTCACAGAGCAACTCTCCAACACATCACACAGGGCCTCTGCACTCACAGAGCACCCCTCCAACACATCACATAGGAACTCTGCACTCACAGAGCCCAAGCCAACACATCACACAGGAACTCTACACTCACAGAGCACCCCTCCAACACATCACACAGGGGCTCTGCACTCACAGAGCACCCCTCCAACACATCACACAGGGCGTCTGCACTGACAGAGCACCCCTCCAACACATCACACAGGGCCTCTGCACTCACAGAGCACCCCTCCAACACCTCACACAGGGCTTCTGAACTCACAGAGCACCCCTCCAACACATCACGCAGGGCCTCTGCACTCACAGAGCACTCCTTCAACACATGACACAGGAACTCTGCACTCACAGAGCACCCCTTCAACACATCACACAGGGTCCCCGCACTCAGAGCACCCCTTCAGCACACCACACAGCGCCTCTGCACTGACAGAGCACCCCTCCAACACATCACACAGGAACTCTGTACTAACAGAGCACCCCTCCAAAGAATCACACAGGGCCTCTGCACTGACAGAGCACCCCTTCAACACATCACACAGGAACTCTGTACTAACAGAGCACCCCTCCAACACATCACACAGGGCCTCTGCACTCACAGAGCACCCCTTCAACACATCACACAGGAACTCTGTACTCACAGAGCACACCTCCAACACATCACGCAGGGCCTCTGCACTCAGAACACCCCTTCAGCACACCACACAGGGCCACTGTACTCACAGAGCACCCCCAACTCATCAAACATGGTCACTGTACTCACAGAGCATCCCCCAGCACATCACACAGGGCCTCTGTACTCACAGAGCACCCCTCAAAGACATCACATAGGATCTCTGCACTCACAGAGCCCAAGCCAACACATCACACAGGAACTCTACACTCACAGAGCACCCCTCCAACACATCACACAGGCACTCTGCACTCACAGAGCACCCCTCCAAAACATCACACAGGGCCTCTGCACTCACAGAGCACCCCTCCAACACATTGCACAGGGCCTCTGCACTCACAGAGCACCTCTCCAACACATCACACAGGGCCTCTGCACTCACAGAGCACCCCTCCAACACATCACACAGGCACTCTGCACTCATGGAGCAACCCTCCAACACATCACACAGGGCCTCTGCGCTCACAGAGCACCCCTCCAACACATCACACAGGAACTCTGCACTCACAGAGCACCCCTCCAACACATCACACAGGAACTCTGCACTCACATAGCACCCATCCAACACATCACACAGGGCCTCTGCACTCAGAGCACCCCTCCAACACCACACAGGAACTCTGCACTCACATAGCATCCCTCCAACACATCACGCAGGGCCTCTGCACTCAGAACACCCCTTCAGCACACCACACAGGGCCACTGTACTCACAGAGCACCCCCAACTCATCACACATGGTCACTGTACTCACAGAGCATCCCCCAGCACATCACACAGGGCCTCTGTACTCACAGAGCACCCCTCAAAGACATCACATAGGATCTCTGCACTCACAGAGCCCAAGCCAACACATCACACAGGAACTCTACACTCACAGAGCACCCCTCCAACACATCACACAGGGACTCTGCACTCACAGAGCACCCCTCCAAAACATCACACAGGGCCTCTGCACTCACAGAGCACCCCTCCAACACATTGCACAGGGCCTCTGCACTCACAGAGCACCCCTCCAACACATCACACAGGGCCTCTGCACTCACAGAGCACCCCTCCAACACATCACACAGGCACTCTGCACTCACGGAGCACCCCTCCAACACATCACACAGGGCCTCTGCGCTCACAGAGCACCCCTCCAACACATCACACAGGAACTCTGCACTCACAGAGCACCCCTCCAACACATCACACAGGAACTCTGCACTCACATAGCACCCCTCCAACACATCACACAGGGCCTCTGCACTCAGAGCACCCCTCCAACACCACACAGGAACTCTGCACTCACAGAGCACCCCGTCAACACATCACACAGGAACTCTGCACTCACATAGCACCCCTCCAACACATCACACAGGGCCTCTGCACTCAGAGCACCCCTCCAACACCACACAGGAACTCTGCACTCACATAGCATCCCTCCAACACATCACACAGGGCCTCTGCACTCACATAGCACCCCTCGAACACCACACAGGAACTCTGTACTCACAGAGCACACCTCCAACACATCACGCAGGGCCTCTGCACTCAGAACACCCCTTCAGCACACCACACAGGGCCACTGTACTCACAGAGCACCCCCTACTCATCACACATGGTCACTGTACTCACAGAGCATCCCCCAGCACATCACACAGGGCCTCTGTACTCACAGAGCACCCCTCAAATACATCACATAGGATCTCTGCACTCACAGAGCCCAAGCCAACACATCACACAGGAACTCTACACTCACAGAGCACCCCTCCAACACATCACACAGGCACTCTGCACTCACAGAGCACCCCTCCAAAACATCACACAGGGCCTCTGCACTCACAGAGCACCCCTCCAACACATTGCACAGGGCCTCTGCACTCACAGAGCACCCCTCCAACACATCACACAGGCACTCTGCACTCATGGAGCACCCCTCCAACACATCACACAGGAACTCTGCACTCACATAGCACCCCTCCAACACATCACACAGGAACTCTGCACTCACATAGCACCCCTCCAACACATCACACAGGGCCTCTGCACTCAGAGCACCCCTCCAACACCACACAGGAACTCTGCACTCACATAGCATCCCTCCAACACCACACAGGAACTCTGCACTCACATAGCACCCCTCCAACACCACACAGGAACTCTGCACTCACAGAGCACCCCTCCAACACCACACAGGAACTCTGCACTCACATAGCATCCCTTCAACACCCCTCAGGAACTCTGTACTCACATAGCATCCCTCCAACACATCACACAGGGCCTCTGCACTCACAGGGCACCCCTCCAACACATCACACAGGGCCTCTGCACTCACAGAGCACCCCTCCAACACATCACACAGGACCTCTGCCCTCACAGAGCACCCCTCCAACACATCACACAGGGCCTCTGCACTCACAGAGCACCCCATCAACACATGAAACAGGAACTCTGCACTCACAGAGCACCCCTCCAACACATCACATACGAACCCTGCACTCACAGAGCACCCCTTCAGCACACCACACAGGGCCACTGTACTCACAGAGCACACCCAACACATCACACAGGGCCACTGTACTCACAGAGCACCCCCCAACACATCACACAAGACCACTGTACTCACAGAGCTCCACCAACACATCACACAGGGCCTCTGTACTCACAGAGCACCCCTCCAACCCATAACATAGGAACTCTACACCCACAGAGCCGAAGCCAACACATCACACAGGAACTCTTCACTCACAGAGCAACCCTCCAACACATCACACAGGAACTCTGCGCTCACAGAGCACCCATCCAACACATCACACAGGAACTCTGCGCTCACAGAGCACCCCTCCAACACATCACACAGGGCCTCTGCACTCACAGAGCACCCCTCCAACACATCACACAGGGTCTCTGCACTCAGAGCACCCCTTCAGCACACCACACAGGAACTCTGCACTGACAGAGCACCCCTCCAACACATCACACAGGGCCTCTGCACTGACAGAGCCCCCCTTCAACACATCAGACAGGAACTCGGTACTCACAGAGCACACCTCCAACACATCACACAGGGTCTCTGCACTCAGAGCACCCCTTCAGCACACCACACAGGGCCACTGTACTCACAGAGCACCCCCCAACACATCACACAGGGCCTCTGTACTTACAGAGCACCCCTCCAAGACATCACATAGGATCTCTGCACTCACAGAGCCCAAGCCAACACATCACACAGGAAATCTGCACTCAGAGCACCCCTCCAACACATCACACAGGGCCTCTGCACTCACAGAGCACCCCTCCAACACATCACGCAGGGCCTCTGCACTGACAGAGCACCCCTCCAACACATCACACAGGGCCTCTGCACTCACAGAGCACCCCTCCAACAAATCACACAGGAACTCTGCGCTCACAGTGCACCCCTCCAACACATCACACAGGGCCTCTGCACTCACAGAGCACCCCTCCAACAAATCACACAGGAACTCTGCGCTCACAGAGCACCCCTCCAACACATCCCATAGGAACTCTGCACGCACAGAGCACCCCTATAACACATCACACAGGAACTCTGCACTCACAGAGCACCCCTCAAACACATCACACAGGGTCTCTGCACTCAGAGCCCTCTTTAAGCACACCACACAGTGCCTCTGCACTGACAGAGCACCCCTCCAACACATCACACAGGGCCTCTGCACTGACAGAGCACCCCTTCAACACATCACACAGGAATTCTGTACTCACAGAGCACACCTCCGACACATCACACAGGGCCTTTGCACTAACAGAGCACCACTTCAACACATCACACAGTAACTCTGTACTCACAGAGCACAACTCCAACACATCACATAGGGTCTCTGCACTCAGAGCACCCCTTCAGCACACCACACAGGGCCACTGTACTCACAGAGCACCCCCCAACACATCACACAGGGCCACTGTACTCACAGAGAACCCCCCAACACATCACACAGGGCCACTGTACTCACAGAGCTCCACCAACATATCACACAGGGCCTCTGTACTCACAGAGCACCCCTCCAACACATCACATAGCAACTCTACACCCACAGAGCCCAAGCCAACACATCACACAGGAACTCTTCAATCACAGAGCACCCCTTGAACACATCACACAGGGCATCTGTACTCACAGAGCAACCCTCCAACACATCACACAGGGCTTCTGCACTCACAGAGCACCCCTCCAACACATCACACAGGAACTCTGCACTCACAGAGCACCCCTCCAACACATCACACAGGGCCTCTGCACTCAGAGAGCGCCCTTCCAACACATCACATAGGAACTCTGCACTCACAGAGCCCAAGCCAACACATCACACAGGAGCTCTGCGCTCACAGAGCACCCCTCCAACACATCACACAGGGGCTCTGCGCTCACAGAGCACCCCTCCAACACATCACGTAGGGTCTCTGCACTCAGAGCACCCCTTCAGCACACCACACAGGAATTCTGCACTCACAGAGCCCAAGCCAAAACATCACACAGGAACTCTGCACTCACAGAGCACCCCTCGAACACATCACACAGGGCCTCTGTACTCACAGAGCACCCCTTTAACACATCACACAGGGCTTCTGAACTCACAGAGCACCCCTCCAACACCTCATACAGGGCTTCTGAACTCACAGAGCACCCCTCCAACACATCACGCAGGGCCTCTGCACTCACAGAGCACCCCTTCAACATATCACTTAGGGCCTCTGCACTCACAGAGCACCCCTTCAACACATCACACAGGGTCTCCGCACTCAGAGCACCCCTTCAGCACACCACACAGGAACTCTGCACTCACAGAGCACCCCTCCAACACATCACACAGGGCCTCTGCACTCACAGAGCACCCCTCCATCACATCACATAGGAACTAACTCTGCACTCACAGAGCACCCATCCAACACATCACACAGGGCCTCTGCACTCACAGAGCACCCATTCAACACATCACACAGGGCCTCTGCACTGACAGAGCACCCCTCCAACACATCACATAGGAAGTCTGCACTAACAGAGCCCAAGCCAACACATCACACAGGAACTCTGCACTCACAGAGCACCCCTCGAACACATCACCCAGGGCCTCTGTACTCACAGAGCACCCCTCCAACACACCACACAGGGCCTCTGCACTGACAGAGCACCCCTTCAACACATCACACAGGAACTCTGTACTAACAGAGCACCCCTCCAACACACCACACAGGGCCTCTGCACTCACAGAGCACCCCTTCAACACATCACACAGGAACTGAGCACCCCTCCAACACACCACACAGGGCCTCTGCACTCACAGAGCACCCCTCCAACACATCACACAGGGCCTCTGCACTCAGAACACCCCTTCAGCACACCACACAGGGCCACTGTACTCGCAGAGCACCCCTCCAAGACATCACATAGGATCTCTGCACTCACAGAGCCCAAGCCAACACATCACACAGGAACTCTACACTCACAGAGCACCCCTCCAACACATCACACAGGGCCTCTGCACTGACGGAGCACCCCTCCAACACATCACACAGGAACTCTGTGCTCACAGAGCACCCCTCCAACACATCACACAGGAACTCTGCGCTCACAGAGCACGCCTCCAAAACATCACACAGGGCCTCTGCACTCACAGAGCACCCCTCCATCACATCACATAGGAACTAACTCTGCACTCACAGAGCACCCCTCCAACACATCACACAGGAACTCTGCACTCTCAGAGCACCCCTTCAACACCTCACACAGGGTCTCCACACTCAGAGCACCCCTCCAACACATCAGACAGGAACTCTGTGCTCACAGAGCACCCCTCCAACACATCACACAGGAACTCTGCGCTCACAGAGCACCCCTCCAACACATCACACAGGGCCTCTGCACTCACAGAGCACCCCTCCAACACACCACACAGGGCCTCTGCACTCACAGAGCACCCCTCCAACACATCACACAGGGCCTCTGCACTCACAGAGCACCCCTTCAACACATCACACAGGGCCTCTGCACTGACAGAGCACCCCTCCAACACATCACATAGGAAGTCTGCACTCACAGAGCCCAAGCCAACACATCACACAGGAACTCTGCACTCACAGAGCACCCCTCGAACACATCACCCAGGGCCTCTGTACTCACAGAGCACCCCTCCAACACATCACGCAGGGCCTCTGAACTCAGAACACCCCTTTAGCACACCACACAGGAATTCTGCACTCACAGAGCCCAAGCCCACACATCACACAGGGCCTCTGCACTCACAGAGCACCCCTCCAACACCTCATACAGGGCTTCTGAACTCACAGAGCACCCCTCCAACACATCACGCAGGGCCTCTGCACTCACAGAGCACCCCTTCAACATATCACTTAGGGCCTCTGCACTCACAGAGCACTCCTTCAACACATGACACAGGAACTCTGCACTCACAGAGCACCCCTTCAACACATCACACAGGGTCTCCGCACTCAGAGCACCCCTTCAGCACACCACACAGGGCCTCTGCACTGACAGAGCACCCCTCCAACACACCACACAGGGCCACTGTACTCACAAAGCACCCCCCAACTCATCACACAGGGCCTCTGTACTCACAGAGCACCCCTCAAAGACATCACATAGCATCTCTGCACTCACAGAGCCCAAGCCAACGCATCACACAGGAACTCTACACTCACAGAGCACCCCTCCAACACATCACACAGGAACTCTGTACTAACAGAGCACCCCTCCAACACATCACACAGGGCCTCTGCACTCACAGAGCACCCCTTCAACACATCACACAGGAACGCTGCGCTCACAGAGCACCCCTCCAACACAAACCTGACGTCTCTGCACTTCACAGGACACCCCTCTAACACATCACACAGGGCCTCTGCTCTCATAGGGAACCTCCAACACATCACACAGCAGGGTCTCTGAGCGTCACAGATCACCCCTCCAACTCATCACACAGGGCCTCTGCACTGACAGAGCACCCCTCCAACACATCACACAGGAAATCTGCGCTCACAGAGCACCCCTTCAACTCATCACACAGGAACTCTGCGCTCACAGAGCACCCCTCCAACACATCATTCAGGGCCTCTGCACTCACAGAGCACCCCTTTAACTCATCACACAGGAACTCTGCGCTCACAGAGAACCCCTCCAACACATCACACAGGAACTCTGCGCTCACAGAGCAACCCTTCAACACATCACACAGGGCCTCTGCACTCACAGAGCACCCCTCCATCACATCACATAGGAACTCTGCACTCACAGAGCACCCCTCCAAAACATCACATAGGGTCTCTGCACTCACAGAGCAACCCTTTAACACATCACAAAGGAACTCTGTACTCACAGAGCACACCTCCAACACATCACACAGGGTGTCTGCACTCAGAGCACCCCTCCAACACATCACACAGGGCCTTTGCACTAACAGAGCACCCCTCCAACACATCCCACAAGGCCTCTGTACTCAGAGAGCACCCCTCCAACACATCACACAGGGCCTCTGCACTCACAGAGCACCTTTCCAGTTCACAGAGCAGTTCCCCAACACATTACCCGGAACCTCTGCACTTCACAGAACACTTCTCCGAAACAGATCACCCCTCCAACATATAACACAGGGCCTCTGCACTCACAGGGCACCCCTCCAACACACCACACAGGAACTCTGCACTCACAGAGCACCCCTCCAACACACCACACAGGAACTCTGCACTCACAGAGCACCCCTCCAACAAATCACACCGGGTCTCTGCACTCAGAGCACCCCTTCAGCACACCACACAGGGCCACTGTACTCGCAGAGCACCCCCCAACACATCACACAAGGCCACTGCACTCACAGAGCACCCCCAACATATCACACAGGGCCTCTGCACTCACAGAGCACCCCTCGAACACATCACCCAGGGCCTCTGTACTCACAGAGCACCCCTCCAACACACCACACAGGGCCTCTGCACTCACAGAGCACCCCTCCAACACATCACGCAGGGACTCTGCACTCAGAACACCCCTTCAGCACACCACACAGGAATTCTGCACTCACAGAGCCCAAGCCAACACACCACACAGGGCCTCTGCACTCACAGAGCACCCCTCCAACATCTCATACAGGGCTTCTGAACTCACAGAGCACCCCTCCAACACATCACGCAGGGCCTCTGCACTCACAGAGCACCCCTTCAACATATCACTTAGGGCCTCTGCACTCACAGAGCACTCCTTCAACACATGACACAGGAACTCTGCACTCACAGAGCACCCCTTCAACACATCACACAGGGTCTCCGCACTCAGAGCACCCCTTCAGCACACCACACAGGGCCTCTGCACTGACAGAGCACCCCTCCAACACATCACACAGGAACTCTGTACTAACAGAGCACCCCTCCAACACACCACACAGGGCCTCTGCACTCACAGAGCACCCCTTCAACACATCACACAGGAACTCTGTACTAACAGAGCACCCCTCCAACACACCACACAGGGCCTCTGCACTCACAGAGCACCCCTCCAACACATCACGCAGGGCCTCTGCACTCAGAACACCCCTTCAGCACACCACACAGGGCCACTGTACTCACAGAGCACCCCCCAACTCATCACACAGGGCATCTGTACTCACAGAGCACCCCTCAAAGACATCACATAGCATCTCTGCACTCACAGAGCCCAAGCCAACACATCACACAGGAACTCTGCACTCACTGAGCACCCCTCCAACACATTACACAGGAACTCTGCACTCACAGAGCACCCCTCCAACACATCACACAGGAACGCTGCGCTCACAGAGCACCCCTCCAACACAAACCTGACGTCTCTGCACTTCACAGGGCACCCTTCTAACACATCACACAGGGCCTCTGCTCTCATAGGGAACCTCCAACACATCACACAGCAGGGTCTCTGAGCGTCACAGATCACCCCTCCAACTCATCACACAGGGCCTCTGCACTGACAGAGCACCCCTCCAACACATCACACAGGAAATCTGCGCTCACAGAGCACCCCTTCAACTCATCACACAGGAACTCTGCGCTCACAGAGCACCCCTCCAACACATCATTCAGGGCCTCTGCACTCACAGAGCACCCCTTTAACTCATCACACAGGAACTCTGCGCTCACAGAGAACCCCTCCAACACATCACACAGGGCCTCTGCACTCACAGAGCAACCCTTTAACACATCACAAAGGAACTCTGTACTCACAGAGCACACCTCCAACACATCACACAGGGTGTCTGCACTCAGAGCACCCCTCCAACACATCACACAGGGCCTTTGCACTAACAGAGCACCCCTCCAACACATCACACAGGGCCTCTGTACTCAGAGAGCACCCCTCCAACACATCACACAGGGCCTCTGCACTCACAGAGCACCTTTCCAGTTCACAGAGCAGTTCCCCAACACATTACCCGGAACCTCTGCACTTCACAGAACACTTCTCCGAAACAGATCACCCCTCCAACATATAACACAGGGCCTCTGCACTCACAGGGCACCCCTCCAACACACCACACAGGAACTCTGCACTCACAGAGCAACCCTCCAACACACCACACAGGAACTCTGCACTCACAGACCACCCCTCCAACAAATCACACCGGGTCTCTGCACTCAGAGCACCCCTTCAGCACACCACACAGGGCCACTTTACTCGCAGAGCACCCCTCCAACACATCACACAAGGCCGCTGCACTCACAGAGCACCCCCAACATATCACACAGGGCCTCTGCGCTCACAGAGCACACCCAACACATCACACAGGACCTCTGCACTCACAGAGCACCCCTCCAACACATCACATAGGAACTCTGCACTCACAGAGCACCCCTCCAACACATCACACAGGAACTCTGCACTCACAGAGCACCCCTCCAACACATCACACAGGACCTCTGCACTCACAGAGCACCCCTCCAACACATCACACAGGAACTCTGCACTCACAGAGCACCCCTCCAACACATCACACAGGAACTCTGCACTCACAGGGCACCCCTCCAACACATCACACAGGAACTCTTCACTCACTGAGCACCCCTCCAACACATCACACAGGAACTCTGCACTCACAGAGCACCCCTCCAACACATCACACAGGGCTTCTGCACTCACAGAGCACCCCTCCAAAACATCACACAGGACCTCTGTACCGACAGAGCACCCCTCTTTCACATCACACAGGAACTCTACACTCACATCGCATCCCTCCAACACACCACACAGGGCCTTTGCACTCACAGAGCACCCCTCCAACACATCACACAGGGCCTCTGCACTCACAGAGCACCCCTCCAACACATCAAACAGGGCCTCTGCACTCACAGAGCACCCCTCCAACACATCACACAGGAACTCTGCACTCACAGAGCACCCCTCCAACAGACCACACAGGAACTCTGCACTCACAGAGCCCAAGCCAACACATCACACAGGAACTCTACACTCACATCACATCCCTCCAACACATCACACAGGCACTCTGCACTCACAGAGCACCCCTTCAACACATCACACAGGAACTCTGCACTCACAGAGCACCCCTCCAACACATCACACAGGGCCTCTGCACTCACAGAGCACCCCTCCAACACCACACAGGAACTCTGCACTCACATAGCATCCCTCCAACACATCACACAGGAACTCTGCACTCACATAGCATCCCTCCAACACATCACACAGGGCCTCTGCACTCACAGAGCACCCCTCCAACACATCACACAGGACCTCTGCACTCACAGAGCACCCCTCCAACAGACCACACAGGAACTCTGCACTCACAGAGCCCAAGCCAACACATCACACAGGAACTCTACACTCACCTCACATCCCTCCAACACATCACACAGGCATTCTGCACTCACAGAGCACCCCTTCAACACATCACACAGGAACTCTGCACTCACAGAGCACCCCTCCAACACATCACACAGGAACTCTGCACTCACATAGCATCCCTCCAACACATCACACAGGGCCTCTGCACTCACAGAGCACCCCTCCAACGCATCACACAGGAACTCTGCGCTCACAGAGCACCCCTCCAACACATTACACAGGAACTCTGCGCTCACAGAGCAACTCTCCAACACATCACACAGGGCCTCTGCACTCACAGAGCACCCCTCCAACACATCACACAGGGCCTCTGCACTCACAGAGCACCCCTCCAACACATCACATAGGAACTCTGCACTCACAGAGCCCAAGCCAACACATCACACAGAA
Organism: Lissotriton vulgaris; assembly: GCF_964263255.1. Classification (NCBI taxonomy): domain Eukaryota; kingdom Metazoa; phylum Chordata; class Amphibia; order Caudata; family Salamandridae; genus Lissotriton; species Lissotriton vulgaris. The sequence goes on from NC_141700.1 coordinate 110,805,308, forward strand.
ACTCTACACTCACAGAGCACCCCTCCAACACATCACACAGGGGCTCTGCACTCACAGAGCACCCCTCCAACACATCACACAGGGCGTCTGCACTGACAGAGCACCCCTCCAACACATCACACAGGGCCTCTGCACTCACAGAGCACCCCTCCAACACATCAAACAGGGCCTCTGCACTCACAGAGCACCCCTCCAACACATCACACAGGAACTCTGCACTCACAGAGCACCCCTCCAACAGACCACACAGGAACTCTGCACTCACAGAGCCCAAGCCAACACATCACACAGGAACTCTACACTCACATCACATCCCTCCAACACATCACACAGGCACTCTGCACTCACAGAGCACCCCTTCAACACATCACACAGGAACTCTGCACTCACAGAGCACCCCTCCAACACATCACACAGGAACTCTGCACTCACATAGCATCCCTCCAACACATCACACAGGGCCTCTGCACTCACAGAGCACCCCTCCAACACATCACACAGGACCTCTGCACTCACAGAGCACCCCTCCAACGCATCACACAGGAACTCTGCACTCACAGAGCACTTCTCCAACACATCACACAGGGCCTCTGCACTCACAGAGCACCCCTCCAACACATCACACAGGACCTCTGCACTCAGAGAGCACCCCTCCAACGCATCACACAGGAACTCTGCACTCACAGAGCACCCCTCCAACACATCACACAGGGCCTCTGCACTCACAGAGCACCCCTCCAACACATCACACAGGGCCTCTGCACTCACAGAGCACCCCTCCAACACATCACACAGGGCCTCTGCACTCACAGAGCACCCATCTAACACATCACACAGGAACTCTGCACTCACATAGCATCCCTCCAACACATCACACAGGCACTCTGCACTCACAGAGCACCCCTCCAACACATCACACAGGGCCTCTGCGCTCACAGAGCACCCCTCCAACACATCACACAGGGCCTCTGCACTCACAGAGCACCCCTCCAACACCACACAGGAACTCTGCACTCACATAGCATCCCTCCAACACATCACACAGGCACTCTGCACTCACAGAGCACCCCTCCAACACATCACACAGGGCCTCTGCGCTCACAGAGCACCCCTCCAACACATCACACAGGGCCTCTGCACTCACAGAGCACCCCTCCAACACATCACACAGGAACTCTGCACTCACATAGCATCCCTCCAACACATCACACAGTCACTCTGCACTCACAGAGCACCCCTCCAACACATCACACAGGGCGTCTGCACTCACACAGCACCCCTGCAACACATCACACAGGGCCTCTGCGCTCACGGAGCACCCCTCCAACACATCACACAGGACCTCTGCACTCACAAAGCACCCCTCCAACACATCACACAGGGCCTCTGCACTCACGGAGCACCCCTCCAACACATCACATAGGAACTCTGCACTCACAGAGCACCCCTCCAACACATCACACAGGGCCTCTGCACTCACAGAGCACCCCTCCAACACATCACACAGGACCTCTGCCCTCACAGAGCACCCCTCCAACACATCACACAGGGCCTCTGCACTCACAGATTACCCCTCCAACACATCACACAGGAACTCTGCACTCACAGAGCACCCCTCCAACACATCACACAGGCACTCTGCACTCACAGAGCACCCCTCCAACACATCACACAGGCACTCTGCACTCACAGAGCACCCCTCCAACACATCACACAGGGCCTCTGCACTCACAGAGCACCCCTCCAACACATCACACAGGGCCTCTGCACTCACAGAGCACCCCTCCAACACATCACACAGGCCCTCTGCACTCACAGAGCACCCCTCCAACACATCACATAGGAACTCGGCACTCACAGAGCACCCCTCCAACACATCACACAGGGCCTCTGTGCTCACAGAGCACCCCTCCAACACATCACACAGGACCTCTGCACTCACAGAGCACCCCTCCAACACATCACACAGGGCCTCTGCACTCACAGAGCACCCCTCCCACACATCACACAGGACCTCTGCACTCACAGAGCACCCCTCCAACACATCACACAGGGCCTCTGCACTCACAGAGCAACCCTCCAACACATCACACAGGACCTCTACACTCAGAGAGCACCCTGTAGCATCCTTCACTCTCTGATCCACACTGTATGATGTCATGAATTCCATGTGGTTACCACAGTTACTAGAATGTATGTTTTGAAGCTGGGTAGTTATTACCTTGAGCTTGGATGAAATCTGAATGTGTCTCCTTATTCTCCAATAAACCTGAGCTCTTTCTCAACTCAATCCTGTGTCAGCGGCTTTCTTATCAACAACCAGTATCTTACATTGGCGTAGTCGGCAGCTGAATAAAAGGGAGACTCAACTATGAAGTATCTCAACAAAATTACCTTTCTTCAATTTCAAGGTACCATTTTCTCTTTATTATGTGCCTATGCCTACACACCCCTCCAACACATCACACAGGGCCTCAGCACTCAGAGCACCCCTCCAACACATCACACAGGGCCTCTGCACTCACAGAGCACCCCTCCAACACACCACACAGGGTCTCTGCACTCAGAGCACCCCTTCAGCACACCACACAGGAACTCTGCACTCACAGAGCACCCCTCCAACGCATCACACAGGAACTCTGTGCTCACAGAGCACCCCTCCAACACATTACACAGGAAATCTGCGCTCACAGAGCAACTCTCCAACACATCACACAGGGCCTCTGCACTCACAGAGCACCCCTCCAACACATCACATAGGAACTTTGCACTCACAGAGCCCAAGCCAACACATCACACAGGAACTCTACACTCACAGAGCACCCCTCCAACACATCACACAGGGGCTCTGCACTCACAGAGCACCCCTCCAACACATCACACAGGGCGTCTGCACTGACAGAGCACCCCTCCAACACATCACACAGGGCCTCTGCACTCACAGAGCACCCCTCCAACACCTCACACAGGGCTTCTGAACTCACAGAGCACCCCTCCAACACATCACGCAGGGCCTCTGCACTCACAGAGCACTCCTTCAACACATGACACAGGAACTCTGCACTCACAGAGCACCCCTTCAACACATCACACAGGGTCCCCGCACTCAGAGCACCCCTTCAGCACACCACACAGCGCCTCTGCACTGACAGAGCACCCCTCCAACACATCACACAGGAACTCTGTACTAACAGAGCACCCCTCCAAAGAATCACACAGGGCCTCTGCACTGACAGAGCACCCCTTCAACACATCACACAGGAACTCTGTACTAACAGAGCACCCCTCCAACACATCACACAGGGCCTCTGCACTCACAGAGCACCCCTTCAACACATCACACAGGAACTCTGTACTCACAGAGCACACCTCCAACACATCACGCAGGGCCTCTGCACTCAGAACACCCCTTCAGCACACCACACAGGGCCACTGTACTCACAGAGCACCCCCAACTCATCACACATGGTCACTGTACTCACAGAGCATCCCCCAGCACATCACACAGGGCCTCTGTACTCACAGAGCACCCCTCAAAGACATCACATAGGATCTCTGCACTCACAGAGCCCAAGCCAACACATCACACAGGAACTCTACACTCACAGAGCACCCCTCCAACACATCACACAGGCACTCTGCACTCACAGAGCACCCCTCCAAAACATCACACAGGGCCTCTGCACTCACAGAGCACCCCTCCAACACATTGCACAGGGCCTCTGCACTCACAGAGCAACTCTCCAACACATCACACAGGGCCTCTGCACTCACAGAGCACCCCTCCAACACATCACACAGGCACTCTGCACTCATGGAGCACCCCTCCAACACATCACACAGGGCCTCTGCGCTCACAGAGCACCCCTCCAACACATCACACAGGAACTCTGCACTCACAGAGCACCCCTCCAACACATCACACAGGAACTCTGTACTCACATAGCACCCCTCCAACACATCACACAGGGCCTCTGCACTCAGAGCACCCCTCCAACACCACACAGGAACTCTGCACTCACATAGCATCCCTCCAACACATCACGCAGGGCCTCTGCACTCAGAACACCCCTTCAGCACACCACACAGGGCCACTGTATTCACAGAGCACCCCCAACTCATCACACATGGTCACTGTACTCACAGAGCATCCCCCAGCACATCACACAGGGCCTCTGTACTCACAGAGCACCCCTCAAAGACATCACATAGGATCTCTGCACTCACAGAGCCCAAGCCAACACATCACACAGGAACTCTACACTCACAGAGCACCCCTCCAACACATCACACAGGCACTCTGCACTCACAGAGCACCCCTCCAAAACATCACACAGGGCCTCTGCACTCACAGAGCACCCCTCCAACACATTGCACAGGGCCTCTGCACTCACAGAGCACCCCTCCAACACATCACACAGGGCCTCTGCACTCACAGAGCACCCCTCCAACACATCACACAGGCACTCTGCACTCACGGAGCACCCCTCCAACACATCACACAGGGCCTCTGCGCTCACAGAGCACCCCTCCAACACATCACACAGGAACTCTGCACTCACAGAGCACCCCTCCAACACATCACACAGGAACTCTGCACTCACATAGCACCCCTCCAACACATCACACAGGGCCTCTGCACTCAGAGCACCCCTCCAACACCACACAGGAACTCTGCACTCACAGAGCACCCCGTCAACACATCACACAGGAACTCTGCACTCACATAGCACCCCTCCAACACATCACACAGGGCCTCTGCACTCAGAGCACCCCTCCAACACCACACAGGAACTCTGCACTCACATAGCATCCCTCCAACACATCACACAGGGCCTCTGCACTCACATAGCACCCCTCCAACACCACACAGGAACTCTGTACTCACAGAGCACACCTCCAACACATCACGCAGGGCCTCTGCACTCAGAACACCCCTTCAGCACACCACACAGGGCCACTGTACTCACAGAGCACCCCCTACTCATCACACATGGTCACTATACTCACAGAGCATCCCCCAGCACATCACACAGGGCCTCTGTACTCACAGAGCACCCCTCAAAGACATCACATAGGATCTCTGCACTCACAGAGCCCAAGCCATCACATCACACAGGAACTCTACACTCACAGAGCACCCCTCCAACACATCACACAGGCACTCTGCACTCACAGAGCACCCCTCCAAAACATCACACAGGGCCTCTGCACTCACAGAGCACCCCTCCAACACATTGCACAGGGCCTCTGCACTCACAGAGCACCCCTCCAACACATCACACAGGCACTCTGCACTCATGGAGCACCCCTCCAACACATCACACAGGAACTCTGCACTCACATAGCACCCCTCCAACACATCACACAGGAACTCTGCACTCACATAGCACCCCTCCAACACATCACACAGGGCCTCTGCACTCAGAGCACCCCTCCAACACCACACAGGAACTCTGCACTCACATAGCATCCCTCCAACACCACACAGGAACTCTGCACTCACATAGCACCCCTCCAACACCACACAGGAACTCTGCACTCACATAGCATCCCTCCAACACCCCGCAGGAACTCTGTACTCACATAGCATCCCTCCAACACATCACACAGGGCCTCTGCACTCACAGGGCACCCCTCCAACACATCACACAGGGCCTCTGCACTCACAGAGCACCCCTCCAACACATCACACAGGACCTCTGCCCTCACAGAGCACCCCTCCAACACATCACACAGGGCCTCTGCACTCACAGAGCACCCCTCCAACACATCACATACGAACCCTGCACTCACAGAGCACCCCTTCAGCACACCACACAGGGCCACTGTACTCACAGAGCACACCCAACACATCACACAGGGCCACTGTACTCACAGAGCACCCCCCAACACATCACACAAGGCCACTGTACTCACAGAGCTCCACCAACACATCACACAGGGCCTCTGTACTCACAGAGCACCCCTCCAACCCATCACATAGGAACTCTACACCCACAGAGCCGAAGCCAACACATCACACAGGAACTCTTCACTCACAGAGCAACCCTCCAACACATCACACAGGAACTCTGCGCTCACAGAGCACCCATCCAACACATCACACAGGAACTCTGCGCTCACAGAGCACCCCTCCAACACATCACACAGGGTCTCTGCACTCAGAGCACCCCTTCAGCACACCACACAGGAACTCTGCACTGACAGAGCACCCCTCCAACACATCACACAGGGCCTCTGCACTGACAGAGCCCCCCTTCAACACATCAGACAGGAACTCGGTACTCACAGAGCACACCTCCAACACATCACACAGGGTCTCTGCACTCAGAGCACCCCTTCAGCACACCACACAGGGCCACTGTACTCACAGAGCACCCCCCAACACATCACACAGGGCCTCTGTACTTACAGAGTACCCCTCCAAGACATCACATAGGATCTCTGCACTCACAGAGCCCAAGCCAACACATCACACAGGGCCTCTGCACTCACAGAGCACCCCTCCAACACATCACGCAGGGCCTCTGCACTGACAGAGCACCCCTCCAACACATCACACAGGGCCTCTGCACTCACAGAGCACCCCTCCAACAAATCACACAGGAACTCTGCGCTCACAGTGCACCCCTCCAACACATCACACAGGGCCTCTGCACTCACAGAGCACCCCTCCAACAAATCACACAGGAACTCTGCGCTCACAGAGCACCCCTCCAACACATCACATAGGAACTCTGCACTCACAGAGCACCCCTATAACACATCACACAGGAACTCTGCACTCACAGAGCACCCCTCAAACACATCACACAGGGTCTCTGCACTCAGAGCCCTCTTTAAGCACACCACACAGTGCCTCTGCACTGACAGAGCACCCCTCCAACACATCACACAGGGCCTCTGCACTGACAGAGCACCCCTTCAACACATCACACAGGAATTCTGTACTCACAGAGCACACCTCAGACACATCACACAGGGCCTTTGCACTAACAGAGCACCACTTCAACACATCACACAGTAACTCTGTACTCACAGAGCACAACTCCAACACATCACATAGGGTCTCTGCACTCAGAGCACCCCTTCAGCACACCACACAGGGCCACTGTACTCACAGAGCACCCCCCAACACATCACACAGGGCCACTGTACTCACAGAGAACCCCCCAACACATCACACAGGGCCACTGTACTCACAGAGCTCCACCAACATATCACACAGGGCCTCTGTACTCACAGAGCACCCCTCCAACACATCACATAGCAACTCTACACCCACAGAGCCCAAGCCAACACATCACACAGGAACTCTTCAATCACAGAGCACCCCTTGAACACATCACACAGGGCATCTGTACTCACAGAGCAACCCTCCAACACATCACACAGGGCTTCTGCACTCACAGAGCACCCCTCCAACACATCACACAGGAACTCTGCACTCACAGAGCACCCCTCCAACACATCACACAGGAGCTCTGCACTCAGAGCCCTCTTTAAGCACACCACACAGTGCCTCTGCACTGACAGAGCACCCCTCCAACACACCACACAGTGCCTCTGCACTGACAGAGCACCCCTTCAACACATCACACAGGAATTCTGTACTCACAGAGCACACCTCCGACACATCACACAGGGCCTTTGCACTAACAGAGCACCACTTCAACACATCACACAGTAACTCTGTACTCACAGAGCACAACTCCAACACATCACATAGGGTCTCTGCACTCAGAGCACCCCTTCAACACACCACACAGGGCCACTGTACTCACAGAGCACCCCCCAACACATCACACAGGGCCACTGTACTCACAGAGAACCCCCCAACACATCACACAGGGCCACTGTACTCACAGAGCTCCGCCAACATATCACACAGGGCCTCTGTACTCACAGAGCACCCCTCCAACACATCACATAGCAACTCTACACCCACAGAGCCCAAGCCAACACATCACACAGGAACTCTTCAATCACAGAGCACCCCTTGAACACATCACACAGGGCATCTGTACTCACAGAGCAACCCTCCAACACATCACACAGGAACTCTGCACTCACAGAGCACCCCTCCAACACATCACACAGGAGCTCTGCGCTCACAGAGCAACCCTCCAACACATCACACAGGGCCTCTGCACTCAGAGAGCGCCCTTCCAACACATCACATAGGAACTCTGCACTCACAGAGCCCAAGCCAACACATCACACAGGAGCTCTGCGCTCACAGAGCACCCCTCCAACACATCACACAGGGGCTCTGCGCTCACAGAGCACCCCTCCAACACATCACACAGGGCCTCTGCACTGACAGAGCACCCCTCCAACACATCACGTAGGGTCTCTGCACTCAGAGCACCCCTTCAGCACACCACACAGGAATTCTGCACTCACAGAGCCCAAGCCAAAACATCACACAGGAACTCTGCACTCACAGAGCACCCCTCGAACACATCACACAGGGCCTCTGTACTCACAGAGCACCCCTCTAACACATCACACAGGGCTTCTGAACTCACAGAGCACCCCTCCAACACCTCATACAGGGCTTCTGAACTCACAGAGCACCCCTCCAACACATCACGCAGGGCCTCTGCACTCACAGAGCACCCCTTCAACATATCACTTAGGGCCTCTGCACTCACAGAGCACCCCTTCAACACATCACACAGGGTCTCCGCACTCAGAGCACCCCTTCAGCACACCACACAGGAACTCTGCACTCACAGAGCACCCCTCCAACGCATCACACAGGAACTCTGCGCTCACAGAGCTCCACCAACATATCACACAGGGCCTCTGTACTCACAGAGCACCCCTTCAACACATCACATAGCAACTCTACACCCACAGAGCCCAAGCCAACACATCACACAGGAACTCTTCAATCACAGAGCACCCCTTGAACACATCACACAGGGCATCTGTACTCACAGAGCAACCCTCCAACACATCACACAGGGCTTCTGCACTCACAGAGCACCCCTCCAACACATCACACAGGAACTCTGCACTCACAGAGCACCCCTCCAACACATCACACAGGAGCTCTGCGCTCACAGAGCAACCCTCCAACACATCACACAGGGCCTCTGCACTCAGAGAGCGCCCTTCCAACACATCACATAGGAACTCTACACCCACAGAGCCCAAGCCAACACATCACACAGGAACTCTTCAATCACAGAGCACCCCTTGAACACATCACACAGGGCATCTGTACTCACAGAGCAACCCTCCAACACATCACACAGGGCTTCTGCACTCACAGAGCACCCCTCCAACACATCACACAGGAGCTCTGCGCTCACAGAGCAACCCTCCAACACATCACACAGGGCCTCTGCACTCAGAGAGCGCCCTTCCAACACATCACATAGGAACTCTGCACTCACAGAGCCCAAGCCAACACATCACACAGGAGCTCTGCGCTCACAGAGCACCCCTCCAACACATCACACTGGGCCTCTGCACTGACAGAGCACCCCTCCAACACATCACGTAGGGTCTCTGCACTCAGAGCACCCCTTCAGCACACCACACAGGAATTCTGCACTCACAGAGCCCAAGCCAAAACATCACACAGGAACTCTGCACTCACAGAGCACCCCTCGAACACATCACACAGGGCCTCTGTACTCACAGAGCACCCCTCTAACACATCACACAGGGCTTCTGAACTCACAGAGCACCCCTCCAACACCTCATACAGGGCTTCTGAACTCACAGAGCACCCCTCCAACACATCACGCAGGGCCTCTGCACTCACAGAGCACCCCTTCAACATATCACTTAGGGCCTCTGCACTCACAGAGCACCCCTTCAACACATCACACAGGGTCTCCGCACTCAGAGCACCCCTTCAGCACACCACACAGGAACTCTGCACTCACAGAGCACCCCTCCAACGCATCACACAGGAACTCTGCGCTCACAGAGCACCCCTCCAACACATCACACAGGGCCTCTGCACTCACAGAGCACCCCTCCATCACATCACATAGGAACTAACTCTGCACTCACAGAGCACCCATCCAACACATCACAAAGGGCCTCTGCACTCACAGAGCACCCCTTCAACACATCACACAGGGCCTCTGCACTGACAGAGCACCCCTCCAACACATCACATAGGAAGTCTGCACTCACAGAGCCCAAGCCAACACATCACACAGGAACTCTGCACTCACAGAGCACCCCTCGAACACATCACCCAGGGCCTCTGTACTCACAGAGCACCCCTCCAACACACCACACAGGGCCTCTGCACTGACAGAGCACCCCTTCAACACATCACACAGGAACTCTGTCCTAACAGAGCACCCCTCCAACACACCACACAGGGCCTCTGCACTCACAGAGCACCCCTCCAACACATCACACAGGGCCTCTGCACTCAGAACACCCCTTCAGCACACCACACAGGGCCACTGTACTCGCAGAGCACCCCTCCAAGACATCACATAGGATCTCTGCACTCACAGAGCCCAAGCCAACACATCACACAGGAACTCTACTGTTGGACAGGCCACATGACGGGCCGCTCTCCCCCGGCTCGACCAGGCCCGAGCCCAGTCACGCAAGCACCACACACCACCATTGCACGCCCTACGTCCCCTCAGGGACCCCTGCCCTCGAACATGATAACCTCGTGGGTCCGATCCACTGCCGGCCCATGCACCCAGCCCGGGCCGCCATCTTGGACACCTCGCCACGAGGCCGCCTGGCCCCCGATCGACCTCAACCCTGGGCCTAGCCCAGCCTCAGACAATCCGGCACCACCCTCCACCCAGGAGGTGAGCGGGCTACTTGGCAAGTCAATGGGAGAAAGAGGTGCCGATGGCTCTCCCCCCGCCCAGTGCCGCTCGCCCATCGCCTCCCCGGGCGCTGGCTCCACCCCCCTGCTGGGTGTCTGGACTCCCTCATCCCGGACCTCCCGACCTCCAAGTGCGAGGGTCCGGACATCAAAGCACGACAGCCCTATAACTGGGGCAGCTCCAGAGCAGGAAGTCAGTTGTATCTTGGAGTCGAGAGACGTAAGAGGAACTCATCCTGGACGGACTACTGGCGCTGCCGTAGCTCTGTCCTGTGCACCATCGTCCTGCCTGTTGGCGCTGCCACAGCCGTCGTAACCTTCATTCTTCACCGTCGTCCGGATCTGCTGGCGAGGCCGCGGACCGTTGTAACCATCATCTTCATCGGGACCTGCTTGGCTTCTCCACGGCCCGTCGACCATCCTTCATCCATCTCGGGACCTGCTTGGCTCCTCCACGGCCCGATCAGCAACCACGCCGAGCTCGAGGATTGAGAGCTATTTAACTCATTGGTAACTAAGACTGTCCCGCTACCCTTTCTCCCCAACCAGAGATCAGAACCGAGGGGACCCCTGAGTCCAGACCTCCTTGTATCATAACGACGTAACCTAAGAATTGCATATAAAGTCTCGTTAACCTTCAATCTTGTGTGGTGTCCGTCTGTGGGGGGGAAGTTACTTACCTGTACAGTCGTTGGAGACGGCTCTCCCTGGAGACCTCTCCCCGTAATCTCGGCCGACCCTCCCGGTCCGTCTAACATTGGTGGCCAGCGGCGCGATCCGAATCACCGCATAACGTACAGAGAGTAGCTCACCCCACAACGAACAACAATGTCGACTAAAGAGAGCGGATCAACTGAGAAGTTCCAAATGGAAAAACTAGAGGAATACAGCCATCGTGAACTAAAGCAGTTCTGCATCGAACTAGGTATCGCTACCACCGGACTAAGTACCAAGGACGATTTTAAGCATGCCCTAGAATCTTGGGCAGAGACCGGGGATGTCGAAGCCCCTGAGCAAAGCACCGCGAAAAATACCAACACGGCCCCTGAGGGGCAAAGAACCAGTCTCTCGCAAGACGAGATCCAAGAAAGAGAAAAAGCCCGACTACACGAACTCGAAATGGCCCGACTCAAGATGGACATAGAACTCAAATTGGCCGAGCAAAAAATAAACTTAGAGCACCTTCGCCTCCGAGAAGAAAGAGAGGAGAAACAGAGGCAAAGGGAGCTCGAGGAAAAAAGACTAACGTACGAGCACGAACGGAACCTAGCCGAGATCAACCTGCGCAAACAAAATAAAGAGTTAGGGGTGCCCGACAGACCGTCCACCCCAGGGACCGCGGAGAAAAAAGTGCACATCCCCAAGGATGTGGTCCGAGAATATTTTCGAGAAGACGACATCCAGCAATGGTTTAAGGCCTATGAAATCGCGATGACTGCGCACCGGATCGATAGAGCCGACTGGGGAGCCGGCCTATGGGGCAAATTCCTCAATGAGGGCCGCGATACTCTGTTACAGCTCCCAGACCACCAGATGACCTCCTACGACCATATGAAAGCGGCCCTCCTCACCCGCTATGGCCTCACGCCCGAGATGTACCGTCAGAGGTTCCGAGACTGCACACGCATTCCAGGTACAACTTGGGTGGACTATGTAACGTACTTTAGCCGAGCCTTCGAAGGCTGGATCAGAGGGAACAACGTCACGACCTACGAGCAGCTGTTCAATCTGATGGTATGGGAGCATCTGTCCAACAATTGCTTCATTGAACTACGCCAACACCTCCTCGACAGCAAGTTAACCGATCCCCGGCAGCTCGCAGCCGAAGCTGACCGGTGGGAGATCACCAGAGTGGGCCGGAATGGGTCCTACGAGCAGAACAGGAACAACAATGGTCACTACCGACCCAGAGGAGGAGGAGGGGGCCAAGGACGAGGAAGAGACAATACTCCGGCCGCCCCCGCTACCAGCACCACCCCCCCGGCCAACCGGGGCAGCACCCCGGCGCGACCGGGATACAGAGCCAATGTTACATGTCACCGATGCCAACGAGTCGGCCACTATGCAAACGACCCAAGCTGCCCGCAGTATCAGAGTCCAAGACCCCGCCAGGTGGCCGCCGCGGCACTAGGGGAAGAACAGATCTCCGAGGAACAAGAAACAGGCGAGCAAGAGTATCAAGAGTGGGAGCCAGCCGCCATGACTCTCGCGTGCTTAGGGGGAAGAGACATGGTCCCGCGGGTCCCCCTACCCGCTAACACCCAGAAGTACAGCCAATGGGTGAGCATCAATGGACAACGGGCCGAAGCCCTTCGAGACACCGGGGCCAGTGTGACAGCCGTCCGCTGTCATCTGGTGACCCCAGAACAATATCTACCGAACGTTCTCTGCCCTGTGCGATCAGCCGACAACTCGGAAAGTCTGTGTCGGATGGCCTGCGTCCCCTTTGAGTGGGGAGGGGTCTCCGGCATGTTGAAGGTAACGGTCCGAGACGACGCCCCCGTGGAATGCCTCCTCGGAAATGACCTGGAAAGCTCCCCGTGGGCAGCCGTGGAGCGAAAAGAACACTTGGGGATGTTGGGCGCCCCAGACTGGGCGTGCGTCACCACCCGGTCCATGGCCGCCCGTGCCAACCATCACCCGGAAGAACCAGAATGGCCGGCGCCACCGCCTCCGGTCGCCCCCGCCGAGACCCCCGACCATGGCATCCCCCTCGAACTTGCTCAACCTTCCGACCTCGCTAATCTTGATCAGTGGGCTCAAGAAGGGGGACCCACACAAGAACAATTTCGTCAGGAACAGAAGACCTGTCCCTCCCTTGAGGGACTCCGACAACAAGCGCTCGCCCAAAGCGCCGGGGATACCTCCGGAACTCATTGGGTCTACTGGGACAATGATCTATTGTACAGCGAGCAACGAATCGCCGAGCTGGGGGCCAACCGAGTACTAGTGGTGCCCCTCCGCTTTAGAGACTTCCTGCTAAACCTGGCCCACGATGCCCCCCTGGCAGGGCACCTGGGACAGGATAAAACCTACAGCCGCCTAGTGACCCACTTCTTCTGGCCCAAAATGAGAAACGATGTGCACCAGCATTGCCGATCTTGCCCCACGTGCCAAGCCAGTGGGAAGAGCGGCCGCAAATTAAAGGCTCCCCTGCAACCCTTTCCAGTAGTCACAACCCCCTTTGAGAGGGTCGGGATAGACATTGTGGGACCCCTGGACCCGCGTACAAGACAAGGCCATCGCTTCATCCTGGTACTAGTGGACCACGCCACCCGCTACCCTGAGGCTATTCCTCTCCGGACCGTGACAGCCCCAGTGGTCGGCCGGGCCCTGATGGGGATCTTCTCCCGTGTGGGGTTCCCCCGAGAAGTCGTCAGTGACAGAGGCACGAACTTTATTTCTAAATATATGAAGTCCCTCTGGCAACAGTGTGGGGTCACCTACCGCTTCACGACCCCCTATCACCCCCAAGGAAACGGACTTGTTGAGCGGTTCAATCGCACGCTAAAAGGGATGATCGGGGGATTGGAAGAGCCCCTCCGTCGCCAGTGGGACGTGCTGCTGCCGTGCCTCCTCTTCGCCTACCGGGAGGTCCCACAGAAGTCCCTAGGCTTCAGCCCCTTCGAGCTGCTCTATGGGCACCCAGTACGGGGGCCACTCAGCCTGATCAAAGAAGGCTGGGAGATGCCTCCGGCCAAGAGTCCTCCAGATATCTTCCGGTACCTCCTCACCCTCCGCAACCAGTCCCGGCGGTTCAGAGACCTAGCAAAAGCCAACCTAGAGGCCAGTCAAGAGGACATGAAGAAATGGTATGACCAGAACGCCTCATCCATTGAATTCGAGCCGGGGCAACAGGTCTGGGTAATGTCCCCCACAGAACCGTGCGCTCTCCAAGACAAATGGACGGGACCCTTCAAGGTAATCGAGCGCAAGGGTCCTGCCACCTATCTGATCGATATGGAGTCCGCCCGGAATCCGCTCCGAGTCCTCCACACCAACAGACTGAAACCCCACTTTGCACGAACAGAACTCAGCCTCTTGATGGCCACAGACAATGGGGTTGAAGACGACTCCGAGCCTCTCCCTGACCTCTTGCGGACCCAGGAGCAAGACGGCTCCGTGGATGGGGTCCGACTCTCGGAGACCCTCACCAGAGAACAACGGCAAGAGTGCCAAGCCCTCCTATCACGGTTCGCCAGTCTGTTCTCCCTCACCCCGGGTGTCACTTCCTGGTGTGTGCACGATGTGGACACCGGAGACAGCCCTCCTATCCGCCACCGGGCCTACCGCGTACCTGATCGGGTACGGGCCTGCATCCAGGCGGAAGTAGCTAAGATGCTCACGCTCGGGGTCATCGAGCCCTCAGACAGTCCATGGGCCAGCCCGGTCGTACTGGTCCCCAAAGCAGCCGCCCCCGGGACCACACCAGAACTCCGGTTCTGTGTCGACTACCGGGGCCTGAATGAAGTCACCAGAACGGACGCACACCCCATCCCCCGGGCAGATGAACTGGTCGACCGAATGGGCGCTGCCCGCTACCTCAGCATCTTCGACCTGACGGCAGGTTATTGGCAGATCGGCCTCACACCCCGAGCACAAGAACGCTCTGCCTTCTCCACCCCCGAGGGCCACTATCACTTTACGGTCATGCCCTTCGGCATGAAGAATGCCCCAGCGACGTTCCAACGGCTCGTCAATCAGGTCCTGGCGGGGCTCGAAGAGTTCAGCGCCGCCTACCTGGACGACATCGCTGTGTACAGCCACCATTGGACCGAGCACCTCCACCACCTCCAAGCAGTGCTGCAAGCCCTTCAGCGAGCTGGCCTCACGATCAAGGCCAGCAAATGCCAAATTGGACAAGGGTCGGTGACCTACCTCGGACACCAGGTGGGAAGCGGCCTAGTGGCCCCCCTACAGCTGAAAATTGCCGCCATCCAGAACTGGCAACCCCCTATCACTCAAACTGAGGTGCGAGCCTTCCTGGGCCTCACGGGCTACTACCGAAGGTTCGTGAAGGACTATGGTACCATCGTGGGGCCTCTCACCGAACTCACGTCAAAAAATCAGCCCAAGAAGGTGAACTGGACCCCAGAGTGTCAAGCGGCATTCGAACAGTTAAAGGCCGCCATGTGTTCCGCTCCTGTGCTCCAGGCCCCAGACTACAGCCGGGAGTTCGTCGTCCAGACGGACGCCTCCGACCAGGGCATTGGGGCAGTCCTGTCCCAAGTGAACACCGAAGGCCTCGATCAACCGGTGGCCTTCATCAGCCGGAGACTCCTACCCCGGGAACAACGCTGGAGCACCATAGAGAGGGAAGCCTTCGCTGTGGTATGGGCCCTCAAGAAGCTCCGGCCCTACCTTTTTGGCACCCACTTTCGGGTGCAGACTGACCACCGACCCCTGCAGTGGTTGATGCATATGCGGGGGGAAAACCCAAAATTGCTACGCTGGTCCATCTCCTTACAAGGTATGGACTTCACAGTCGAACACCGGCCTGGGTCCGACCACGCCAACGCCGATGGCCTGTCCCGGTTTTTCCGCCTCGACGAAGAGAGTCCCCAAGAGGATGGGTAACTCTCCCCGCCTTCAGCTGGGGGGGACGCATGTTGGACAGGCCACATGACGGGCCGCTCTCCCCCGGCTCGACCAGGCCCGAGCCCAGTCACGCAAGCACCACACACCACCATTGCACGCCCTACGTCCCCTCAGGGACCCCTGCCCTCGAACATGATAACCTCGTGGGTCCGATCCACTGCCGGCCCATGCACCCAGCCCGGGCCGCCATCTTGGACACCTCGCCACGAGGCCGCCTGGCCCCCGATCGACCTCAACCCTGGGCCTAGCCCAGCCTCAGACAATCCGGCACCACCCTCCACCCAGGAGGTGAGCGGGCTACTTGGCAAGTCAATGGGAGAAAGAGGTGCCGATGGCTCTCCCCCCGCCCAGTGCCGCTCGCCCATCGCCTCCCCGGGCGCTGGCTCCACCCCCCTGCTGGGTGTCTGGACTCCCTCATCCCGGACCTCCCGACCTCCAAGTGCGAGGGTCCGGACATCAAAGCACGACAGCCCTATAACTGGGGCAGCTCCAGAGCAGGAAGTCAGTTGTATCTTGGAGTCGAGAGACGTAAGAGGAACTCATCCTGGACGGACTACTGGCGCTGCCGTAGCTCTGTCCTGTGCACCATCGTCCTGCCTGTTGGCGCTGCCACAGCCGTCGTAACCTTCATTCTTCACCGTCGTCCGGATCTGCTGGCGAGGCCGCGGACCGTTGTAACCATCATCTTCATCGGGACCTGCTTGGCTTCTCCACGGCCCGTCGACCATCCTTCATCCATCTCGGGACCTGCTTGGCTCCTCCACGGCCCGATCAGCAACCACGCCGAGCTCGAGGATTGAGAGCTATTTAACTCATTGGTAACTAAGACTGTCCCGCTACCCTTTCTCCCCAACCAGAGATCAGAACCGAGGGGACCCCTGAGTCCAGACCTCCTTGTATCATAACGACGTAACCTAAGAATTGCATATAAAGTCTCGTTAACCTTCAATCTTGTGTGGTGTCCGTCTGTGGGGGGGAAGTTACTTACCTGTACAGTCGTTGGAGACGGCTCTCCCTGGAGACCTCTCCCCGTAATCTCGGCCGACCCTCCCGGTCCGTCTAACATCTACACTCACAGAGCACCCCTCCAACACATCACACAGGGCCTCTGCACTGACGGAGCACCCCTCCAACACATCACACAGGAACTCTGTGCTCACAGAGCACCCCTCCAACACATCACACAGGAACTCTGCGCTCACAGAGCACGCCTCCAAAACATCACACAGGGCCTCTGCACTCACAGAGCACCCCTCCATCACATCACATAGGAACTAACTCTGCACTCACAGAGCACCCCTCCAACACATCACACAGGAACTCTGCACTCTCAGAGCACCCCTTCAACACCTCACACAGGGTCTCCACACTCAGAGCACCCCTCCAACACATCAGACAGGAACTCTGTGCTCACAGAGCACCCCTCCAACACATCACACAGGAACTCTGCGCTCACAGAGCACCCCTCCAACACATCACACAGGGCCTCTGCACTCACAGAGCACCCCTCCATCACATCACATAGGAACTAACTCTGCACTCACAGAGCACCCATCCAACACATCACACAGGGCCTCTGCACTCACAGAGCACCCCTTCAACACATCACACAGGGCCTCTGCACTGACAGAGCACCCCTCCAACACATCACATAGGAAGTCTGCACTCACAGAGCCCAAGCCAACACATCACACAGGAACTCTGCACTCATAGAGCACCCCTCGAACACATCACCCAGGGCCTCTGTACTCACAGAGCACCCCTCCAACACACCACACAGGGCCTCTGCACTCACAGAGCACCCCTCCAACACATCACGCAGGGCCTCTGAACTCAGAACACCCCTTTAGCACACCACACAGGAATTCTGCACTCACAGAGCCCAAGCCCACACATCACACAGGGCCTCTGCACTCACAGAGCACCCCTCCAACACATCACGCAGGGCCTCTGCACTCACAGAGCACCCCTTCAACATATCACTTAGGGCCTCTGCACTCACAGAGCACTCCTTCAACACATGACACAGGAACTCTGCACTCACAGAGCACCCCTTCAACACATCACACAGGGTCTCCGCACTCAGAGCACCCCTTCAGCACACCACACAGGGCCTCTGCACTGACAGAGCACCCCTCCAACACATCACACAGGGCCTCTGCACTGACAGAGCACCCCTCCAACACAGCACACAGGGCCTCTGCACTCACAGAGCACCCCTTCAACACATCACACAGGAACTCTGTACTAACAGAGCACCCCTCCAGCACACCACACAGGGCCACTGTACTCACAGAGCACCCCCCAACTCATCACACAGGGCCTCTGTACTCACAGAGCACCCCTCAAAGACATCACATAGCATCTCTGCACTCACAGAGCCCAAGCCAACACATCACACAGGAACTCTACACTCACAGAGCACCCCTCCAACACATCACACAGGAACTCTGTACTAACAGAGCACCCCTCCAACACATCACACAGGGCCTCTGCACTCACAGAGCACCCCTTCAACACATCACACAGGAACGCTGCGCTCACAGAGCACCCCTCCAACACAAACCTGACGTCTCTGCACTTCACAGGGCACCCCTCTAACACATCACACAGGGCCTCTGCTCTCATAGGGAACCTCCAACACATCACACAGCGGGGTCTCTGAGCGTCACAGATCACCCCTCCAACTCATCACACAGGGCCTCTGCACTGACAGAGCACCCCTCCAACACATCACACAGGAACTCTGCGCTCACAGAGAACCCCTCCAACACATCACACAGGAACTCTGCGCTCACAGCAACCCTTTAACACATCACAAAGGAACTCTGTACTCACAGAGCACACCTCCAACACATCACACAGGGTGTCTGCACTCAGAGCACCCCTCCAACACATCACACAGGGCCTTTGCACTAACAGAGCACCCCTCCAACACATCCCACAAGGCCTCTGTACTCAGAGAGCACCCCTCCAACACATCACACAGGGCCTCTGCACTCACAGAGCACCTTTCCAGTTCACAGAGCAGTTCCCCAACACATTACCCGGAACCTCTGCACTTCACAGAACTCTTCTCCGAAACAGATCACCCCTCCAACATATAACACAGGGCCTCTGCACTCACAGGGCACCCCTCCAACACACCACACAGGAACTCTGCACTCACAGAGCACCCCTCCAACACACCACACAGGAACTCTGCACTCACAGAGCACCCCTCCAACAAATCACACCGGGTCTCTGCACTCAGAGCACCCCTTCAGCACACCACACAGGGCCACTGTACTCGCAGAGCACCCCCCCAACACATCACACAAGGCCACTGCACTCACAGAGCACCCAAAAACATATCACACAGGGCCTCTGCACTCACAGAGCACACCCAACACATCACACAGGACCTCTGCACTCACAGAGCACCCCTCCAACACATCAAATAGGAACTCTGCACTCACAGAGCACCCCTCCAACACATCACACAGGAACTCTGCACTCACAGAGCACCCCTCCAACACATCACACAGGAACTCTGCACTCACAGGGCACCCCTCCAACACATCACACAGGAACTCTGCACTCACTGAGCACCCCTCCAACACATCACACAGGAAGTCTGCACTCACAGAGCACCCCTCCAACACATCACACAGGAACTCTGCACTCACAGGGCACCCCTCCAACACATCACACAGGAACTCTGCACTCACTGAGCACCCCTCCAACACATCACACAGGAACTCTGCACTCACAGAGCACCCCTCCAACACATCACACAGGAACTCTGCACTCACAGTGCACCCCTCCAACACATCACACAGGGCCTCTGCACTGACAGAGCACCCCTCCAACACATCACATAGGAAGTCTGCACTCACAGAGCCCAAGCCAACACATCACACAGGAACTCTGCACTCACAGAGCACCCCTCGAACACATCACCCAGGGCCTCTGTACTCACAGAGCACCCCTCCAACACACCACACAGGGCCTCTGCACTCACAGAGCACCCCTCCAACACATCACGCAGGGACTCTGCACTCAGAACACCCCTTCAGCACACCACACAGGAATTCTGCACTCACAGAGCCCAAGCCAACACATCACACAGGGCCTCTGCACTCACAGAGCACCCCTCCAACACCTCATACAGGGCTTCTGAACTCACAGAGCACCCCTCCAACATATCACTTAGGGCCTCTGCACTCACAGAGCACTCCTTCAACACATGACACAGGAACTCTGCACTCACAGAGCACCCCTTCAACACATCACACAGGGTCTCCGCACTCAGAGCACCCCTTCAGCACACCACACAGGGCCTCTGCACTGACAGAGCACCCCTCCAACACATCACACAGGAACTCTGTACTAACAGAGCACCCCTCCAACACACCACACAGGGCCTCTGCACTCACAGAGCACCCCTTCAACACATCACACAGGAACTCTGTACTAACAGAGCACCCCTCCAACACACCACACAGGGCCTCTGCACTCACAGAGCACCCCTCCAACACATCACGCAGGGCCTCTGCACTCAGAACACCCCTTCAGCACACCACACAGGGCCACTGTACTCACAGAGCACCCCCCAACTCATCACACAGGGCATCTGTACTCACAGAGCACCCCTCAAAGACATCACATAGCATCTCTGCACTCACAGAGCCCAAGCCAACACATCACACAGGAACTCTGCACTCACTGAGCACCCCTCCAACACATTACAACGGAACTCTGCACTCACAGAGCACCCCTCCAACACATCACACAGGAACGCTGCGCTCACAGAGCACCCCTCCAACACAAACCTGACGTCTCTGCACTTCACAGGGCACCCCTCTAACACATCAAACAGGGCCTCTGCTCTCATAGGGAACCTCCAACACATCACACAGCAGGGTCTCTGAGCGTCACAGATCACCCCTCCAACTCATCACACAGGGCCTCTGCACTGACAGAGCACCCCTCCAACACATCACACAGGAAATCTGCGCTCACAGAGCACCCCTCCAACACATCACATAGGAACTCTGCACTCACAGAGCACCCCTCCAACACATCACACAGGAACTCTGCACTCACAGAGCACCCCTCCAACACATCACACAGGACCTCTGCACTCACAGAGCACCCCTCCAACACATCACATAGGAACTCTGCACTCACAGAGCACCCCTCCAACACATCACACAGGAACTCTGCACTCACAGAGTACCCCTCCAACACATCACACAGGAACTCTGCGCTCACAGAGCACCCCTCCAACACATCATTCAGGGCCTCTGCACTCACAGAGCACCCCTTTAACTCATCACACAGGAACTCTGCGCTCACAGAGAACCCCTCCAACACATCACACAGGGCCTCTGCACTCACAGAGCAACCCTTTAACACATCACAAAGGAACTCTGTACTCACAGAGCACACCTCCAACACATCACACAGGGTGTCTGCACTCAGAGCACCCCTCCAACACATCACACAGGGCCTTTGCACTAACAGAGCACCCCTCCAACACATCACACAAGGCCTCTGTACTCAGAGAGCACCCCTCCAACACATCACACAGGGCCTCTGCACTCACAGAGCACCTTTCCAGTTCACAGAGCAGTTCCCCAACACATTACCCGGAACCTCTGCACTTCACAGAACACTTCTCCGAAACAGATCACCCCTCCAACATATAACACAGGGCCTCTGCACTCACAGGGCACCCCTCCAACACACCACACAGGAACTCTGCACTCACAGAGCACCCCTCCAACACACCACACAGGAACTCTGCACTCACAGAGCACTCCTTCAACACATGACACAGGAACTCTGCACTCACAGAGCACCCCTTCAACACATCACACAGGGTCTCCGCACTCAGAGCACCCCTTCAGCACACCACACAGGGCCTCTGCACTGACAGAGCACCCCTCCAACACATCACACAGGAACTCTGTACTAACAGAGCACCCCTCCAACACACCACACAGGGCCTCTGCACTCACAGAGCACCCCTTCAACACATCACACAGGAACTCTGTACTAACAGAGCACCCCTCCAACACACCACACAGGGCCTCTGCACTCACAGAGCACCCCTCCAACACATCACGCAGGGCCTCTGCACTCAGAACACCCCTTCAGCACACCACACAGGGCCACTGTACTCACAGAGCACCCCCCAACTCATCACACAGGGCATCTGTACTCACAGAGCACCCCTCAAAGACATCACATAGCATCTCTGCACTCACAGAGCCCAAGCCAACACATCACACAGGAACTCTGCACTCACTGAGCACCCCTCCAACACATTACAACGGAACTCTGCACTCACAGAGCACCCCTCCAACACATCACACAGGAACGCTGCGCTCACAGAGCACCCCTCCAACACAAACCTGACGTCTCTGCACTTCACAGGGCACCCCTCTAACACATCAAACAGGGCCTCTGCTCTCATAGGGAACCTCCAACACATCACACAGCAGGGTCTCTGAGCGTCACAGATCACCCCTCCAACTCATCACACAGGGCCTCTGCACTGACAGAGCACCCCTCCAACACATCACACAGGAAATCTGCGCTCACAGAGCACCCCTCCAACACATCACATAGGAACTCTGCACTCACAGAGCACCCCTCCAACACATCACACAGGAACTCTGCACTCACAGAGCACCCCTCCAACACATCACACAGGACCTCTGCACTCACAGAGCACCCCTCCAACACATCACATAGGAACTCTGCACTCACAGAGCACCCCTCCAACACATCACACAGGAACTCTGCACTCACAGAGTACCCCTCCAACACATCACACAGGAACTCTGCGCTCACAGAGCACCCCTCCAACACATCATTCAGGGCCTCTGCACTCACAGAGCACCCCTTTAACTCATCACACAGGAACTCTGCGCTCACAGAGAACCCCTCCAACACATCACACAGGGCCTCTGCACTCACAGAGCAACCCTTTAACACATCACAAAGGAACTCTGTACTCACAGAGCACACCTCCAACACATCACACAGGGTGTCTGCACTCAGAGCACCCCTCCAACACATCACACAGGGCCTTTGCACTAACAGAGCACCCCTCCAACACATCACACAAGGCCTCTGTACTCAGAGAGCACCCCTCCAACACATCACACAGGGCCTCTGCACTCACAGAGCACCTTTCCAGTTCACAGAGCAGTTCCCCAACACATTACCCGGAACCTCTGCACTTCACAGAACACTTCTCCGAAACAGATCACCCCTCCAACATATAACACAGGGCCTCTGCACTCACAGGGCACCCCTCCAACACACCACACAGGAACTCTGCACTCACAGAGCACCCCTCCAACACACCACACAGGAACTCTGCACTCACAGAGCACCCCTCCAACACACCACACAGGAACTCTGCACTCACAGAGCACCCCTCCAACAAATCACACCGGGTCTCTGCACTCAGAGCACCCCTTCAGCACACCACACAGGGCCACTTTACTCGCAGAGCACCCCCCAACACATCACACAAGGCCACTGCACTCACAGAGCACCCCCAACATATCACACAGGGCCTCTGCACTCACAGAGCACACCCAACACATCACACAGGACCTCTGCACTCACAGAGCACCCCTCCAACACATCACATAGGAACTCTGCACTCACAGAGCACCCCTCCAACACATCACACAGGAACTCTGCACTCACAGAGCACCCCTCCAACACATCACACAGGACCTCTGCACTCACAGAGCACCCCTCCAACACATCACATAGGAACTCTGCACTCACAGAGCACCCCTCCAACACATCACACAGGAACTCTGCACTCACAGAGTACCCCTCCAACACATCACACAGGAACTCTGCACTCACAGAGCACCCCTCCAACACATCACACAGGAACTCTGCACTCACAGGGCACCCCTCCAACACATCACACAGGAACTCTGCACTCACTGAGCACCCCTCCAACACATTACACAGGAACTCTGCACTCACAGAGCACCCCTCCAACACATCACACAGGAACTCTGCACTCACAGGGCACCCCTCCAACACATCACACAGGAACTCTGCACTCACTGAGCACCCCTCCAACACATCACACAGGAACTCTGCACTCACAGAGCACCCCTCCAACACATCACACAGGAACTCTGCACTCACAGTGCACCCCCCCAACACATCACACAGGAACTCTGCACTCACAGAGCACCCCTCCAACACATCACACAGGGCCTCTGCACTCACAAGGCAACCCTCCAACACACCACACAGAAACTCTGCACTCACAGAGCACCCCTCCAACACATCACACAGGAACTCTGCACTCGCAGAGCACCCCTCCAACACATCACACAGGAACTCTGCACTCGCAGAGCACCCCTCCAACACATCACACAGGAACTCTGCACTCACAGAGCACCCCTCCAACACATCACACAGGAACTCTGCGCTCACAGAGCACCCCTCCAACACATCACACAGGGCCTCTGCACTCACAGGGCACCCCTCCAACACACCACACAGGAACTCTGCACTCACAGAGCACCCCTCCAACACATCACACGGGAACTTTGCACTCACAGGGCACCCCTCCAATGCATCACACAGGAACTCTGCGCTCACAGAGCACCCCTCCAACACAGACCTTGACCGTGATGTTCCACAGCACATGGCTGATGTCTGTTTATGTCCCAGAGCAGCTCTCCAGCACATCTCCTCTTGTTGCACCCGTCACTATGTCTTTATGTCTGTGCTGCAATCTTCAACCATCCAGGATCCGAACCCCGCAAGGAGTCCGCTCGCTGGAGGTGGTGAGGACGCTTGCAGCCAGAAGGAGCCCTCTTGTTAGTGACCTTAGATCCTAGTTTGGACCACGCCCCCTTTATTTATTATTTTTTTATGCGTTTTTATATAGCACGGACTTTACCCGGAGGTGTCAGAGCGCTTCACAATAGGAACAGAAAATTACAAGTGAACAAATTGCAAAAGCAGACGATAAGTTACATGAGGTAAAAGTGACAATTGTGAGCA
Source organism: Lissotriton vulgaris (assembly GCF_964263255.1). Taxonomy (NCBI): domain Eukaryota; kingdom Metazoa; phylum Chordata; class Amphibia; order Caudata; family Salamandridae; genus Lissotriton; species Lissotriton vulgaris. The sequence continues at coordinate 110,830,782 of NC_141700.1, forward strand.
AACAAAATACATGAGGTAGCAAACAGTGCATTACAGGAGGAAAGAGTGACAAGTGTTCAGGTTACAGGAGAAAACAAAGTACATTTAGAGGTATAATACTCCAATATATTCTAGACACAGAGGCACAAGAACAAATGTTACGTAGGCAATGGTGGCACTTGTGCAAGTATCAAAAGCAAACACAATGTGAGAGGTAGCAAACAGTGTGTTACAAGACAAAAGTGACGTGTGCAAGTTACAAAAGAGAACCAAACACAGATACAAGGATAAAACTGTAATAAATGGCATACACTCCCCTCCAAGTCAACCAAATCAACGACCCACACTATTACTCTGCCATGGGTGAAAGGCCACGTTTATTATCAATCTAACACAAACCTGTTATTCTTAAAAGTCAAACAACAGATTTAAACATTTTCAGAGATTCACAAGAATAGTTCACAGCCAAATTAGGTCAAATGTGCAAATAACACGTCTAAGAAAACTGCGCAACCAAAAGCAATGATTGTGACATGCATCTATTTATAACTGAGTCACTCTGTGAGATGTCACAGCTCCAAGGGCTGAATATGATACTTGTGCATGGCGGTGGGACCACACAGATGAAACCACCTACATCCCTAGGGGGCAATCCCAGCCCCTTGCACCCTTGACCACCTGCCATGGTGACGCCCCACCACCACCCTTCGCACACCCAGTCGCCAAAGGGAGCAGACTGTAAGAAAAAGGGCTGGACCCCATTGCTCTGCACTGGTGAACCGTGAGAGTATGCCTGTAAGCTGGTGCAGACGTTCCTTGCAGAACTAAGTATTGCTGTGTATCCCCTCCGTGCTGCCCTAGGAGGTATTTTTGGTGGAAAAACTCTCCTGTCTCTGTGAGGGTTTGGTGTTGCTTGTCGCTAATCCAACACAACAGCGACCAGGACGGTTGTATGGCATTACAACGCGGGCTTTTACTCCATTATGCCATTACAACGCGGGGATTACAACGAAAGTTGTTACAACGACTTTCGCTGGAGGGCGCTGGATAGTGGAATAGTTTAATTTTCTATTCCAACTCCAGCCCACGTTGACAGTAGGGAAGGTATTTGATGGAAAATTAAACTATTCCCTATCCAATAGCGAAAGTTGTTGTAATGACTTTCGTTGTAATCCCCGCATTGTCATGGCTGTTCCCCACTAGGACAATGAGGTCTTTTGCCCTTCTCACCAAGAACAGAGATTGGGTGAATGCCCAACTGCCCTCTATGAAGAGGTCCGTGCTCATGTCGGAAAGATGCTCCCCATCACAATGGAACATTTACTCGCCCCTGATGAGTTGATGCAGAATATATCTTGACAGGCAGGTCCTGGACACAGTTTGGCCATTTGCCGCTTGAGTTGCCGCACAGGCACTTTGATGGCTCTTGGCCTAATGCCCTCACCCCAAGAGCGACGAGGTATCATGTGGAATCAAGCAAGGAAAGCATTAGGGAATGATCAACTGAACCAAGCACACTCCTTCAGAAAGGATTCCCTCACTTCCTTCTGGCCTTGCTTTACCAGATCATTACCACCAAAATGAATGCCAATTAGGTCCTGGGAACTGAAGTCGCTCATGACATTTTGTGCAGCGACGGTTTCTTCGTTAGGGCAGGGGACCTTTGGCACCCACCCACTGCAAGCCTCGCTCAATGTGAACCAAAAAATGACAATGAAAGGACTTAACTGCCCTTTTATATTTCACTCAGGTGTGCTTCAGCCGCCAGCCTGCCCCAGAGCCTGGAGAAATACTGGAGGTCTGCTCTGCTGCCAATTGGCAGCCTGAAGGCCTGGAGCAGTGGCTGGCCAGACACTGCAAAGTGTGCAAGTCAGTCTGGCCAGCCTGACATGCGCATTTTGAAGCTCTCCAGCCCAGCTGTCTTAGATAGCTGGGTGGAGAGCAAGCACAGCCCTCCAGGCCCTGAATAAGCGCCCAGCCAGCCTTCTCCATCCAATTGTGGTGCTTCTATCATGCTGGTTAACAGCATGAGAGCAGCATCTGGATTGCTTAGGGACGTTATCTCTCCGATTCGTGCTCAGAGCCACAGGCTGCAGAAGAGCACAGAGGACGCAGCCCTGGTAAGTAACATTTATTTTATTTAAGATATTAGTGTAATGTGTGCCAGTGAGTTAGAGTGTGTCTACATTGTCTGCTTGTTTTATGTTTGTCTTTTTGGGAGTGGTGGGACACTTCGTTCGCCGAAACCACTTTCAAATGTTTCCAGCCGCCTCTGCTTTTGTGTCCTCCCTCATCTTCCGCAGCTGAGGGATCCTGACACTTACCACTCCGTACCATCTGAAGAAGACATCCCTCAATGCTGGCGGCTTTGGCCTGCGGAGCCACTGCAATTGGTGCACAAAGGTTCCCGCGCCTATCTAGAAAGAATGGGCAGGGTAATCGGACGGATCACCCCGGTCGATCTGTGGACAGAAGCAAAAACTGCTGAGGACTGGTAGCAGAGACTGGCAGTCACCGTTTGCATGGGTACATAAAGCTCAGGTCCCAATTTCTGTGTGTAATGCCAGGTAAGTCTTCATACATTCAACCTGACAGATGGAAGAACCCGTAATTGGCTGGAGTTTAATGTATGCTCCCTTACCAACAATGAGCCCGATTCATAGAATTAACTTAAGACAAAATTCTAAACTTACTACTTTTGGTATTCACAGAAATTAGGATTTTGTCTTAAATTTGTCTTAAGACAAACTTAAGACAGACTTAAGTTAGGATTTTGTCTTAAGTCTCTCTTAAGACAAACTTAAGACAAAATGCTAACTTCTGTGAATACCAAAAGTAGTAAGTTTAGGATTTTGTCTTAAGTTAGTTCTGTGAATTGTGCCCCTGGTCAGTTTTGTACCTCCTAAGCCTGATGAACAGTTTGCCCTGGAAAATGTGGGCATCCACCTGTTGTGGCCCCTGACTTGATCCTGCTTGGAGTTACCCACTAGCTCGCTGACCCTGAAGGTGCCATAAAAAGGAGAGAATGTGGTCTGACGGCTAGACTGCCGACTTTGGAGAAGTCTAACACCCTTGCGGCCTCACAGGAGGCTGAAGAGAGACCCCTCTCAAGACACCAAGTGGAAAAACTCTTCCAGTGACGGGCATACGACTTCAAGGTGGAAGGACGCTGGGAAAGCTGAAGACATTGGGCAACCTCCACCGGGCAACCCAGACCCAGCAAACTCAACCTCTCAAGTGCCAAACCCCCAGCCGGAGGTGTCTTAGGGAGGCAAGCCCGAGAAGGGGAGTCCGCAGGGGGAGGGAGACAGGGGAAACCTCCAATGAGGGCAAACAGACTGCTAAGACCATTCCGGAACCACCAGGAGAACCTCCGCCCAATCCAAACGAATCTTCCGGATGACCTTCGGAATTAAGGCAAATGGAGAGAAGGCAAACAGCAGACCCCTTGACCAAGGAATCGAGAAATCATCGGTAGCCCACGCCAACGGAGAGGGAACTATGCTGCAAAACAGAGGAAGAAGGGCGGACTTTTCCGAGGCAAAAAGATCCAGCCAAGGAAGGCGGAACCAGAGGGCAATCAGATTGAACAGATCCGGGGACAGACAGAGGGACACCGAGGAGGGGAACACCCTGCTCAAAGAATCCGCAGGCTCATTCTCCTTCCCCGGAAGATAGACCGCCGTCAGAGACAAGAGACGCGACTCGGCCCAAAGGCCGATCTTCCGGGACAGGAGAAACAGAGCACGACACATGCCCCCCTGGTGATTCACATACGAACAAACCACCTGATTGTCCGTCTGCATAGAGACCGCCTGACCCCGAAGGAGAGGAGCGAACCAAAGAAGAGACAACCAAACCGCCCTCAACTCCTTCCAGTTCGAGGACTGAGGAATTCGAAACTGGACCACCGACCCTGAGCCTTGGAGGCACCCAGAATGGCACCCCACCCCAAAGCACTGACATCCGTGGACAACACGACCACAGACTGAGGAGGAAGGAGATCGAACCCCCGGGAAAGAGAGAGAGGGGACAACCACCACTGGAGATCCCCCGAATCCCCAAAGTGACAGGGATCAGAGTCTCGTAGTCCAAGGAGGCAGGATCCCAGTGCGACAGGACATGATGCAACAGGGGGTACAGATGCAGCCTGGCCCAAGGAAGGAAATGCAGAGTGGACGCCATCTCCCCCTGACTCCGCAACCAGAGACGGGCAGACACCTGCGACTGGGAAAGAAGCCATGAAAGGTGACGAAACAAAGCCAACTGTCGCTCCTAAGAGAGGAAAACCATGCCCATGTCCAGCGGAAGAGAGCCCCCAGGAACTTCAGGGACTGGGAGGGCACCAGGGAGGACTTCCTGTGGTTGATAAGGAACCCAAAGGACCCCAGCAGAAGACACACCTGGTCCACATCCGACAGAGCCTGTGAAACAGAAGGAGAGACAATCAACAAGTCATCCAGATATGGAAACATCAGCATCCCCCTGGAATGAAGAATACCCACCAGAGGGGCCAAGAGCTTGGTGAACACCCTGGGTGCCAATGAAAGGCCGAACGGGAGCACCTGGAACAGATAGTGAAGGGTCCCCATAGCAAAACGGAGGAAACGCTGGTTGTCTGGATGGACAGGAACGTGCAGGAACGCATCCATCAGGTCCAGGGACGTCAGGAAGCCACCCGGAAGGATCAGAGGCAGGATGGACTGGAGAGTCACCATCTTGAAAGGACGATGGAGGACGAAGCGATTGACCCGCTTCAGATCCAGAACAGGCCGAAGATCCAAAGTGTCTTTCTTGGAAACCAGAAAGAGAATCGAGTAGAAACCCTTGCCCCTCTCCAGCGGAGGAACCTCCACAATAGCCCTCTTCTCCAACAGGAGCCGCACACCTGCCAAAAAAGCATCTCTTCGCAGAGGAAGACGGGGCAGGGGAGTCCGAACAAAACCCGGAGGAGGAGGAGAGGAAAACTCGAGCCGGCAACCTTCCGAAACAGTCTGAACCACCCAGGCATCCGGAACTGACAACCACTGGGCGCGGAAGGACTGGAGGCAACCACCAACTGGCAAAGGCAGACAGTCATTGAGAAGAGGAGGAAGCGGTGGTGGCAACACCGGCAGCGGGCCAGGGCTTGGCACTTCTAGGGGCCTCCCGTCCACGACGCCTGCCACGAAAGGGCTGAGAAGCGCCACGAGCAGGAGGCCCAAAAGCGCAGTGGTAACCAAACCCATGACCCCGAGAAGGAGGGCGGACCGGAGCCACCAGCTTGCGGTTCTCTGCAGACTGCTTGACCATACCCTTCAGCTGAGGACCGAACACCTTGGAACCTTCAAAGGGCAACTTAAGGAGCACCGACTTCTGGGAAGAGTCCACCTTCCAGGAACACATCCAAATATGACGACGGGCAGCAATGGAAGCACCAGAAGCAGCCACCGCCGCCCCCAAATTGTTGAAGTAAAGATCGGACAATTAACGCACCTGCAACTCTATCAAAGATAAGAGGCATGGCATCCTCGCCGTCGTTCAGCAGAACCGACAGGGACTGGCTATCCTTAAGGAGCGACTGAACCATATAGTTAGAATATGCAGTCACCAGGACAGAAAAATTAGAAGCAGCATAGGAACGCTTCACCGCCCCTTCAACACGCTTATCCACAGCGTCCGCAGGAAGGGCGTCCTCAGAAACTGCCAAACCCTGAGAGGAAAGGCCAGCCATCAAATTATCAACTTTCACAGCCTGAGGGAACTCAGCAGCAAAACCCTCAAGAGGGTAACGCCTGGACAGGAAACGAGGAAAAGTAGACTTGTCCACCTCCTTCCATTCGTGAGACAGCACATTGCGCACCGCCCCGTGCAAAGGAAAAGAGTCAGGAGCAGGCTAGGCATACTGCGTAAAGAAGTCATCCTTCAAAACAGCATCCGCAGGAGGAGAGAAGTCCAAATTGGACCGCACATGGGCGAACAGTTCAGTGAGCTCAGCACCCTGAACAAAGCGACCACGGACACCCTCATCTTCATCAGGACCAACGTCATCCTCAGGAGCAGCATGTGGATCCAAAGAAACACGAGGCACCTTGGGAGCAGGTCCAGCCGCGTCCCTAGCCAGGAAAGCAGCAGCCACAGCCTCATTTATAATCAGGCGCAGGGCATCCAGAGGGGCTGCAGAAGAAGAAGCCTCAGAAGCCATGACAGAAACAAAAGACAGCAAGCGCAGCACCCAAATCGAAAAACCACCAAAACGGGCACAAACAAGGACAAAAAAACAGCCATGAAGGACCCCATATATAGGCCCGAGGACCCGAGCACACGGGGCGGAGGGAAATGTGGGCCGGTATAAAAAGCCCAGCCAGCTGCCAAAATTGCCCCCAAAAGCACAAGAACACAAGAGCGCCGCATCACTTACTCCACAAAAGCCCCAGCCCGCTACTGCAGGGCGAAGCGGGACCGCTGGAGCAGGCCAACACACCCGGTGAGTGAAAATGAGCGGAGACAGCCGCTAACGCGAACCGCGTAGAAAAGCAAATGCCACAATTCAGAGGCAGCGCGGGGGAAATGACAGCGGCAAACAAAGGCGTCCGCTAAAGCAGGCCGCCGTAGAAACAACAAAACATAACAACAGGGTAACTTACCCATATCCAGGCAACCCCGAACAGCACAGCCAGGCAAACCGGAACGTAGATTGCAGAAAAAAAAGAACAGGATGTTTCTTTGGTGCACTTCCCCCTTTATAGTCACGTGATGGTGACGTCATCCTAGGGGTAAGTGCAAACAGCTCAGCTAGGTAGGGGTTTCTGTAGAGCAGATTAGCTGCTCACTTGTCAGGAATGGGACGGGAGACAGGACGAGGAGGTAATGGCCTGTCCCTGTTCACAGAACTCCGCCAGAAAAAGTTATAGCGAGTTAACAGAGGACATTGGGCTCACTGTTTTTCTACTACCTGCACCAGGACGTTTGTGGAGCGCGGCGGCCCTTCTGCCCAGCGGACGCTTCCTTTCATCAAGCCCACGACTCGCCGGACCCGCTTCGCGGGTCCCGCAGCGCGTCGTTCGCCAGAAGGCTGCACCAAGGAGTCAAGGAGGAGCGCGGGGTCAGGCAAGTGATCCAGCGGGGCTGCGAGCAAGGCAGGGGACTCCAGTGACCAGGAGCCCCTGCGCGCCCAACCAGCAACACCTGGGCTGCTCTCCCCGCTGGCCACGCCCCCCGCCAACGGAGCTAAAAGCCATCTCAGCTCCAGTGCCTGTGGGACACCCTTCACTGTTTTTCTACTACCTGCACCAGGACGTTTGTGGAGCGCGGCGGCCCTTCTGCCCAGCGGACGCTTCCTTTCATCAAGCCCACGACTCGCCGGACCCGCTTCGCGGGTCCCGCAGCGCGTCGTTCGCCAGAAGGCTGCACCAAGGAGTCAAGGAGGAGCGCGGGGTCAGGCAAGTGATCCAGCGGGGCTGCGAGCAAGGCAGGGGACTCCAGTGACCAGGAGCCCCTGCGCGCCCAACCAGCAACACCTGGGCTGCTCTCCCCGCTGGCCACGCCCCCCGCCAACGGAGCTAAAAGCCATCTCAGCTCCAGTGCCTGTGGGACACCCTTCACTGTTTTTCTACTACCTGCACCAGGACGTTTGTGGAGCGCGGCGGCCCTTCTGCCCAGCGGACGCTTCCTTTCATCAAGCCCACGACTCGCCGGACCCGCTTCGCGGGTCCCGCAGCGCGTCGTTCGCCAGAAGGCTGCACCAAGGAGTCAAGGAGGAGCGCGGGGTCAGGCAAGTGATCCAGCGGGGCTGCGAGCAAGGCAGGGGACTCCAGTGACCAGGAGCCCCTGCGCGCCCAACCAGCAACACCTGGGCTGCTCTCCCCACTGGCCACGCCCCCCCGCCAACGGAGCTAAAAGCCATCTCAGCTCCAGTGCCTGTGGGACACCCTTCACTGTTTTTCTACTACCTGCACCAGGACGTTTGTGGAGCGCGGCGGCCCTTCTGCCCAGCGGACGCTTCCTTTCATCAAGCCCACGACTCGCCGGACCCGCTTTGCGGGTCCCACAGCGCGTCGTTCGCCAGAAGGCTGCACCAAGGAGTCAAGGAGGAGCGCGGGGTCAGGCAAGTGATCCAGCAGGGCTGCGAGCAAGGCAGGGGACTCCAGTGACCAGGAGCCCCTGCGCGCCCAACCAGCAACACCTGGGCTGCTCTCCCCGCTGGCCACGCCCCCCGCCTATCACCAAATGGAAACATAGCTGTAGTATCTTAAGGAGTACAGTATCCCCGCTTCGCGGGAGCGAGCGGGAGAAGCCCGGGACAAGGGCGGGGCCGTCTAAGGCCGTCCAAGGTCGAACAAGGTCGGGTCGGGGCTACCTCCCTTTCACCAGTGATCCCAGATTTCCCATCTTTTATTTTTAACTGTCTAGTCACAAGTTTCTGCCCTACAAGTTGTGCCTTTATCCATAATTCTCATGATGACCTTGCGCTCAGGGAAGGGCAGACAGATCACCGTAAAAACGAACAATGGCAAAGCCACTGGAACTTTGGACGACTTTATAAGCCGGGCAACTGGAATTCTAGAAAAGGAAATTGCCCTTACAGAAAAGCGTTTGTCACTTGATTTAATTACAGGAAAACGCTCATCATTGGGAGATATTGCATCGAAAACTACCCCCAATAAACTACCTACTCCTGAGCAAAGTGTAGCTTGTTCTGATAGTAACTTGGAGGCTAGCCCAAATCTAGTGATAATTTCTGATCCACAGACAGCTTTGATAGCAGATTCAGGGGATTCCCAAGTCGAAGCACCTATTCTCACTCCCATACCTATTTCACCAGATATTACGGGGGAAAATGCGGTAGATAGCAACCTGAGTAAATTAAGCAATAATGGGCCTATCCTCACACAAGACCAGATAGTGGTTTCTGAGCGGGAACCTCACAACCCAAATAAACGCAAGAGAGGTGGCACCCATAGGAAAGGAGCAAGATCTAAGTTAGCGAAGTCAGCACCATCTAAAACCCTGACAATTCCTACTAAGCAAAAGGGCCCCCAATCAGCTGATGTGGGACAGAAAATGTTCTCCTTCAATACCAACAATAATGACCGCTTTCTGGGGGAAATTGAGAAATTAGTCCAGATGCTCTTGTTACCTGTCCTAGAGAAAATACAGATTGTCAATCTAAAATTAGATCAACTGGAACACATCATTTCCCTTAATACCAAATCTCTTGAAACTCTAGCAACTAAGAATAAATCACCTGAAGAGGGGGGTATAAATAATAAGAATAAAAATGGTAATATTAACAACAGTGATCCAAAAAAGGGGGGAGAGAACAAAAATACGAATAAAAATACCAAAACACCTACAACTAGTAACCCTAAGGTGGTACCGGTCCCTCTAGTTCGAACAAAACCTATACCACAACCTCGTTCTAAACCTGTTGTGGTGGATACTGCAGGGACCTCTAGCCAAAAAACGGGTAATGTAGCACCAACGACAGAAGCTGCTACCCTTAAACAGGGAACTACACAAGAGCCCAAACAAACATGTTTACAGGGGCCCGCAAAAAATGCAAAAAGCAATGATAACGAGAAAGCATATAGAAAGAAACCACCACCTTTGAACTTGCCCCCAGACTCAGCCCCTTTTATGGTAATACTTACTGGAGTACCCCCACTTCTTCCCAATAAAACGGAATCAACTCAGGAACTAAGAAACAAAATAACACACTGGCTCAATATTAACAGACCACTTCCTCCTGATTCCAAAACAAACATACTTAGTGTACGCAGAGTTCCCTGGGTGGGCCCGAGTGAGAAGGATCTTGAGGGGGATTGTATCTTGATTAACTTCAGTAACACCTGGGTAAAAGATATTATCTGTAGTAAACCGAGATTTGCTAGAGTTGGGGATATCCAGTGTATAGGTCTGGAATATTTCTACCCAAGCTTGAACTTTGTACCCCAAATTCCCCCTTATAAGAACGTTAGGCAGGTATTTAACAATGAAATGTATCCTGTGTGGGCCCGCAGAAATAGGGCCATATGGCCAAGCCAAAATAACTGGGGACCCCCGCAACAGAGTGATGCCTTCTCTTGGGGTCCAATTCATAGCAACAATTACTCTTTGCAAACTTGGCATAATGACCTAAGACCAAGATATCTGGGGGAGGATTATGTAGGATGGCCCCCAAACAATGTTCCTTTAAGAAACCGCTTCGATCCACTTGTAGGCATGGAAGAGATAGATTGACCATCACAAGATCCTCCTAGTATCATTGATAATTTAGTAATAGGAGAGCCCAGCCAGATGGAGAAGGGGGATAGTGGTAACGACAACTCATGGGAGATTGCTTCCACTGGTGATGATTGTACTTTTGATGCCCAAGTTCTTAAGGTATCTCCCACTAAAGAATGCGATTTAAGCCCAATCCTTTTTAGGCATAACCTGGAAGTTTTACCTGAACCAGACAGGAAAAATAAAAATGATCAAAGGATGGGTTTAATTTCTTGGAACATTGCTGGACTCGCATCAAGACTGGAGGATGAGGCATGGCTGGACTTTGTGGGAGATTGTGACATCCTGTGCCTGCAGGAAACATGGAGCCGAACCGCCCAGAGTATGGAGGGCTTTCAAGCCTTTAACACCTTAGCAACACCCTCACAAATGGGTAGGGCAAAAGGTGGCCTAATGACAGCAACCTCCCTAAAATTATGCAAACTTGCAACTTCTATAATAGTTGACTCACCGTGGTTTCAAGTGTTAATGTTGGACAATCTGTTTCCTGAACCATTGTTGTTGATTAACTGGTACTACAATATCTTTGACAACAATGAGACAACTGTAATTTTAGAATTGGAAAAGGGTATAGCCAGGGCACGCCAAGAACAACCCCAACTATTTGTCATCTGGTTGGGAGATTTTAACTGCTCACTATGCGCCCATGGGGATTCAAAGGTGTGTGGTTTGACAGATTCACAAGATCAACCACTGTTACATTTTAAACACACACCCCAAGGGGATGCGTTAAATAACATCATTATTTTAAATGATCTACGCATAGTGGAGCCCTGGGTTGGTCCAAATTCCGCTCCTATACCGACGTTTCAGGGAACCAGGGGTACTATGAGTTTCATTGACTTTGTAATTGTCTCTAGCGGGCACTTTTACTATGTTGATAAGTTGGAAGTAATTCCTAATGCTGCCAGTGACCACAATCCTCTAATTTTAACCTTGTCTTGTCCTGTTAAACCCAAACATTCTGTTTGGGAGCAACCGGTAAAGTATAGTAGAAATCAAGGTATTACCCTTAAATGGGGCAAAATAGATGCAGTGGGTCTTGAGGCAGAGATCCTAAATGGATATAGAGCTGAATATGAGGCATGTCTCACACCTACAACCAGCCCAGATGAGGTTATAGGTAACTTTGAATCTTTATGTGGGCATGTAGCAGAACGCCTCATAAAACCAATTGGGAAAAATAAAAAGTTAGGCCCCAGATGGTTTGATGCTGCATGTTCAGCAACGCATAGATCGCTGAAAGCAGCATTAAAACAAAAACCTAGGGACATAGAATTGGTTAGAGCAGCTAGACTGGCCTATAAAGAAGCTATTAAATCAAGGAAGTTGGACTTAAAAAATCAAGCCTGGGAAGATCTAGAAAAGTCCACGGAATTAAAGGATAGTAGGCTTTTTTGGGAAGTCATCAATCGCCCCCTTTTTGTAAATAATGGTATGGACAATATTGTGATGGAGATTGATTGTGAATCATGGGAAACTCATTTTGGGAATATTTTTAACCCACAAAAAATCCAATTGAACGAGTTATTGTCAGGAGAGGCAAGGGTATCTGTGGTTTCCCAATCTTCCCTTTCCCTGAGTTTATCGCTGACCCTGCAGGAAGTGGAGGATGCTCTATTGAAGGGCACACCACTAAAAGCACCCGGCCCCGATCGAGTACCCTTGGACTTTTTTAAGCACAACGTCAAGGTCTGGGCTCCTGTGCTGTTGAATGTTTTTAAAGCAGTTGTCACTAGCCATATCCCGGCATCATGGAAGGAGGCAGTGGTGGTGCCAATTTTTAAGAAGGGCGATAGATCAGACCCCCGATGCTATCGCCCAATTTCATTAATTGATGCATCATGCAAGATTTTGGGCAGGGTTATTTTAGCAAGACTAGAATCATGGGCGGACTCGGTGGGCCTCATTGTGAATTCCCAATATGGATTCAGAAAAGGCAAAGGCACTGTTGAACAGTGCCTCAACCTGGCCCTAATTATTGGGAAATACACGAAGGCAAGAAAATCTTCAATCCATCTTGCTTTTATGGATCTCTCAAGTGCATTCGACACTGTGTGTCGTAGCAAATTGTGGCAAATGATGGAGGTCATGGGTTTCGAGGAACCCTTGGTCACTCTGCTTCGCAGACTTCACGAATCTACTACTGTGGCCATAAGGTTTGGGCCGGGGGGAGAGAAAACTAAGTCTATTCCCTCGACTGAGGGCGTCCGACAAGGATGCATATTAGCTCCTTTTTTATTCCTTGTATACACAAATGGCTTGGAAAAATACCTGTTGGACCACTGTTACGATTTTCCAAAAGTCAACGGCAGAAGCATTCCAATGCTTTCCTATGCCGATGATACGGTACTCATGACACTTACAGCAAACAGTATGCAGCACTGCCTCGATGCCTTTCATAAATTTATGTTGGACCTAGACCTTAAGGTAAATTTTGCTAAATCCTTTATCATGGTCTGTGGCCCTAAGGGCACCAAGAGCAGAAAGTTTGTAGTAAGTAACTCCGTCATTGACAAGGTTGAAAATTTTAATTATTTGGGAAACCTTTTTAATCACAAACTAAGTTGGGCCCCGCTAATGAAGACACGAGTTCAGAGTGCCAGTCGCTCAATAGAGGGACTGTTCCGTTTTTGTGGCAAATTAGGCCAAAAACCTATCACACATTTAAAAACTCTGTATAAAGCTAAATGTTTGTCGATTGCTACCTACGGGGCAGGGGTTTGGGGGACAGATAGCCCTGACACGATACAGATTATGGAAAACAAATTTCTAAAACGTGTATTGGCCATTCCATCAGGCTCCTCAAATAGATTTGCCCACAATGAAATAGGTCTAAGCTATGTGAGTGACATTATTCGTCTTTCACCTTTATTGCTATGGGGCAAAATATGGCTGTCGGAGGATCTCCAGCTCACTAAAGACATCCTCCAGGACTGTCTAAAATTGTCAAACATGAATCAAATCCCCTGGCTATCCTATGTAAACGAAATGTTCCATAAAATAGGCTTGGGTGATACCTTTGACAATCCTGAAAATATACAGGGAGATATTAAAAATGTAATTAAATCAAATTATTGGAAATCATCGATTGTAAACTCCCTGGACAGCCCCTATGCCCCTAAGGCTGCCTTACAGCACCAGTTTTACCTGACCTTCACAAATCATGTACAATGGCGTTTTTATCTAACAAGATTTAGGCTACACACTTTGCATTTTTTTTGCATTTCCTACACAGAGGGGCTGGTGTGAGAAACTGCCCCCTTGTACTTGTAACAACAAAGATAGCCAAAACACAATGCATCTTGTTCTTTTTTGTTCCTTATATAAAGACCCGAGAATCAGGTTTATTAAACCGATTCTCAAGGAAAAACAACCATGCCATTATAAAGAGGGCTATGATTTCTTATTATCTCTGTCATCCCCTGCAGTCTGTTGTGCAATGTTGAATTTTATACGAGTGTCACTCCTGATCAGAAAACGGTATGGCTAAATCTTGCCCCAAGTAACTGACCACTTGACATGTACACTTTATACTGCTGCATCGTGATCTTCTTTATTACTTATTTTACTTGTTTTTAAAACACCCTAGCATAATGAATTATGTACCACCCCGAATTAATTAATGGAAAGTAAAAATATGGTTTTGTGACTTCACCTGCTAATGAATTTTATAGTGTTATAAACTGTAAAACTGTCTTTCAAAACGAATTTTAAACTGTGTTTGTAAATGTACTTGTACTTTTATGATTCTCTGTATTGAATCGAATAAAGTTTTGAAATGAATGAAATGGAATTGTTTTGGCAGTTTCACTGTACCTCCCTTTTCAGCTCTCTCAACCCAAAGGAAGGGGTTACAATAACCGGCCTTGGCACCACGATTAAGGCATTTGGAAATAAAAAGGCACTGCAGCCGTCTGTTATACCAGGAACCGCCTAGAGGCGATTCCTTTAATGATATAGAGATATTGGTTTTCTTACAAACTGAATAATTGAAACTCCTCGAGATGTAAACAGCTTTCGGACATAAATTACCCCCGGTAAAGCTTTGCTATTCAAGGGATGTGTAGGGAGTACCCTTGCTATTTCAATACATTTCGTTGTAGTGGCTTGAATATCCGGCAGATGGCAGCAAAGAGCCAAGAAAGACAACGAAGGGCCTCTCTTCCAGGCGTCATCTGTTAATTGAGCACAGTTTGGTCGAGGATTATCAGGGCAGGGGAGACATGTTTCTTTCACATGGGCTTGCCACCTTTCCCAGACACAAAACCAGAATTCTGTCCACGTTTTAAGATTCTGCAAAGTCCGAGCTCGGTTCTTAAGTAAAACTTTATTTGAAATGTCTGTATTCATTTTGTAATGGTCTTTCTGCCTTTCTTCACTTTAGTTGTCAGTCAGGGGTCGTTTTGTGAGGTGTGTAAGTGTCAACGGTGCATAAAGAGAGGTGGCGTTGTGCGGGCTCACTGTACCCTAACTATCACTGTATTTTGCTACAATACTAGTTGGCTGGGGGCCTATTTTTTTGCTTGCTCTAGGGCCCTTACTTACCACTAAGCGTGTGTGGTAGTGTGGTGGTGGGTTGCGGGGGGAGTGGAGAGGGGAATAAAACAAATAAAAAGAAATAGACTTACCTGGGTGCCGCCCAGGGCCGAACTGGCCATTGCGGGCACTGGGCGTTTCCCCGGTTGCCCCCCAGGGTGGGGCCATTTTTTTATTTCCGGGGGCTGGCAATATCGACCCCTGTAATAAAAATAGGCCGAAAACGGCCCTTGCAAACAGCTCACCTCCACCTCCTCAGCCCCCCCACCGGGTGGGGCGGTCGAGCAGTTTGCCAGGGATGGTTTCGGTTCCCAACCCGGTCCTGGTGCTGCCGGGTGCTGCAGCCTCTGCTCCGTCGCCTCTGCGCCACGACAGGACGCTCCCAGCCTCCCAGAATTGCTTGTCAAATCACAAAGCTGCCTTAATCAGCTCTGTGATTGGTCTGAGCGTCGTGGATCGGTGCTCAGATCGCAGTTAGGAGGCTTTGCATGCTCCCCACCAGGCTGTGTAATGCAGCCTTGGGTAGAAGATGCAAAGTGTGCAGGACTGTTTGACTGGCCCTCTTGAACCGGACAGACCGCCATACGTACTTTAGAGTGTGATTTACGCTCCTCTCCTACCCCGGCACTGGCCAACCCGGCCCACCCGCCCTGCCCCACCCCCAAGCAGGAAGGACAATTAAAACGAAAATAATGTTACTTATTATCATTTTCACTTCACTTTTACACTACTCACAGAGCAGTGGGGCGACGCTTCTCCGCCTTAGCGGAGAAGCCGCCCCTGACTTAATCACCGGGGAAAAACCTCAACATTCAGAATTGCAACTCAGATTGGGGGGAAAGTGTAGCATTGCTGAATTATGTTCTGGAACTTGGAATGGCTGTACCTGGAACATAGAAATTTACCGGTTGCGGATTTACTTCCCAACATACCAGGGCATTTGTCTAGAGACCCTTGGGGGGGGGGAAGGTTGGAAGGCAGGTTTGGCGGTGAAGCTGCAGCCAGCCAATGAGAACCTTCATGAGGACTTGGGACCACCGGAAATGGTGTTCGGTCAGGATTGGGCGGCTCACCACTATTTCTGATTTAGGTCAGTTCTGCGATAGTGCAGTGGTGCCGGAACAATTTTTCTAAGTGGGGGTGCGGTCAGTGGCACAAGCTCATTAAAACCAGGAGTGATTAGAAAAAACCCTTACTTTGAACAAAATTAGGGTAACATGAAATAATAATCCCACCGGTCTAAGTGGGTGGCATCTGTGAGGCGGTACATGCCATACTTTAAAAAAATGTATTACAAAGATTTCCCTTACTTTTTGTTAAAAGACAGCCACCCCTGAAAAGCTGCGACGACTCATTTGCAGTAGAAGGGTGTCCTCTGTGCTGTGAAGCTGGAGGCGGGACAGAGAGCGGAACAAGAAACACGCCTTCTTGCCAGGGTGCCCGCTGAATGAAAGAACTGTAAAAGTGTATGGAATCGGTCAATCTGCAGATCTAAATGCTGTGTCGAAACCGGTATTTGCTTAAATTGATGGGAGTTCACTTGATGCTTTGTGATGGCAAAGACTTCATCTTTTGGTGAGGTATTGGGGCGCCACCAGCTTATAAAAACGTTTTGCGCTTGATACAGTCTGCGTATGGAAAAAAATCCACATTTGGAAGCACTTTTTTATCTTATGCATTTTGTGGCAGCCCTTCTTATGCTGCATGCAATGCAAGTATAAGCAATGGCCTGTATATTGACACTGCTTTCTGTCACAGGCTCAGACTTCTTAGCACTAAAATACACAAGTCTCCATTCTCCACTGAACCAACCAGATTCAATTCTGTGCTCCCTGGTTACACACACAGACATCAGCAGTCAACACTTTATCCTACAGGGCGATTTTAACGTCTACAGTGAATATCCCTTAATTACAGAAGCAATGCAACTCCTCTCCGACTTTCCCACGTTTGACCTATAGTCGAAGGATCTACGCATATCGCGGGCCACACTCTTGCTTTCCTTCTTAGTAATTTCCCATCCTTGTCTTGTGAGCCCGCCCTTTCACTTCTATGGACTGATCATTGGCTAATCAGTTTTCAAGTCACCATAATAAATGCGCCAGAACACCCTGAAAACCTAAGCAAAACCTTATGAGACACTGGCGCAAAGTCACCCCAGACTCTTTTGCTAAGGAATCAGGGCCGGACTGGCATTTGTGGGCACCGGGCATTTCCCCGGTGGGCTGGAGGGGTGGGGGCCGGTTTTGTGGCCGCAGGGGGCCGCTTTTCTTACAGAGTGCCGGTTTTATAAAATCGGTCCTCTGTAAGAAAAGCGATAGCAGTGCTTTGCGGTTAACAACCCTCTCCCCTCCCGTTACCAGGGCCGGTGGAGAAGCAACCTGCCAGGGCTGGTTGCTGGTCTCAGTCCGGCCCTGTAAGGAATTAAATGTTATGGCTACGATGGGGGATTGAGATGTGGACAAAACACTATCAGACTATCACCCTACTTTAAATATGGCGTTCGACAAACTGGCCCCTTTGAAAATCCACCATTTAGCTAAACATGGTACACATGCTCCATTGTACACACCAGAATTGTGCAGTGGGGAAGCCCTGTGTAAAAAGCTGGAGATATAGCTGATAAAGAGGCTTACAAAGTAACCTTAGCGCTATATCATCTTAACATTAAAAAAGTGCAGAAGTCACACATTGCACTTCAATTCAGCCAGGCGGGGAACTCCTCTAAAGAGTTATACAAGTTCTCAACACTTTTTTAAACCCTCATGCCTGCTAATCTGACACACAACTTTCTCAAGCTCCGTGTGATTCTATTGCGAATCACCTCGGACCTGGGGATCTGGGTTCGAGTCTCGGTAACGACGCCAAAACCTCCTGTGATTCTGGGTAAATCACTTAATCTCCCCGTGCCTAAAATAAAAATGAATGTGTGTCCTCATGTAATGTAACTGGTGCCATGTAAAGCGCTCTGATACCCGATTTGGTTCGGGTCTAATTCGCGCTACATAAAATTCTGCAAAAAAAAAAAAAACTTCCCGAGACCTGTGGATCAAATGTGCTCAGAGGCCTATGTCAGCCTCTCTATTACCAATCGTACGTGCACCCTGGGCATTTTCAAACCTTTTCGGTCAGACTCCATTTGTAAAGCACTGAAAACTGCCAAATCAGGGTCTTCCTTGGACATCGCCACTGCCAGGGTCTTAGCAGCTTTGTCCAATCAGCTTTCCCCGGCCATCTGTCCCTTACTTAACTTTTCAATCAGATCGGGAAAAATTCCTCTGGCCTGGAAAGCCGCTCAGGTCACACATACCTACAAGAAGGCTAATCTTCCAGCTACAGACATGTCCAATTATTGTCCAATCTCGCTGCTTCCCCTATTGAGTAAACTGCTGGAAGGGCAAATAAACAGCCAATTTATGGAGTTTCTGAGATCTAATAGGATTCTGGACTCTTCCCAATCCGGGTTCAGACCCATACACAGCACTAGAACTGTGTTTATTGCAGTTACAAACCACATTAGATGCTCTCTGGGTTAAAATGTCATCTTTGCTTCTGCTGTTTGACTTGTCAGCAGCCTTTGACACTGTGTCTCACAATAGATTGCTACTGAGGCTGCAGACAATTAGAATTCATGGCATGGCTCTTCAGTGGTTTACGAATTTTCTATCACACAGAACCCAGACCATCAACCTGAGTTTCTTTTAAATCACGCACTATAGAGCTCGACAAGGGGGTGCCCCAGGGCTCCTGTCTCAGCCCTGTTTAATGTCTATGTAGCCCCTCCTTGCCTAAACCCTCAGAGCCTTTGGTTCCAAGCCTCTTTCATATGCTGATGATACTTGGCTCCTAATCTCTTTTGACAAAGACCTGAATAATACGCAAGCACGTTTTGCAGCCGGGATGAAAGCCACCTCTTCCTGGACAACCGATAACTGTCTCCAGCTGAACTCCAGCAAAACAGAGATCATGATTATTGGCAGAGCCAAACTGCTCTGGTCCCCTGACTGGTGCCTTCTGAATTAGGCGCAGCTCCAACCCCTAAAGTGATAGTAAAAAACCTGGGTGTTCGCCTGGATTATGCGCTGACCATGAAAGAACATGTAGTGGCTACCACTGACACCTGCTTTCACGTGAGGCGTCTGTTGCGAAGAGTCTTCACTATACTTCCTCTTTTTATGCATAATACGTCGGTACAAGCATTGGTTATCAGCCGCCTGGACTATTGCAATGCCCTATTAGCCGCTACCAACAAGACACCTCTTCCTAAACTTCAAGTGGTCCAAAAAATACAGCTGCTGGCCTCATCCAACATCTTCCTTCCAGGGCAGCCTCTTCGCCCCTTTTTCGCTCACTTAACTGGCTCCCTTTGCAAAAAAGAATAATTTTTAAGATCTGCTACATAACTCATACATTTCTGAACAGCAAAGAACCTAGTTATCTTGCAGCAAAGCTTACACCTTACCAGCCAGGTGGAACCTTAAGATCCACAAATATTCTTACTATTCTAGGTATCAGGAAATCCCATTCGGGTGGTAAATCTTTTTCCTACTTTGTCCCCTGGTACTGGAACGAACTACCCAAAAACATACAGAAATGCACAGATCACCTCAAATTCAGAAAACATAAGACTGGGCTGTTTCTGAAATAGTGTGCCCTTTTTGCCTGAATTCTATGCTGCATCGAGATTCCCCTCCTGGGGCGATTCATGCACATAATAAGTTAAACTAACATAACATAACATCGCAGTAACCAATCGAGATTTTATCACGTAAAATAGCGTATTTCCCAGTGATCAGTTTAACTTGCATTTATTTTTTAATTTAAGGTGTGCGTTATTTTATATGCAATTACCCAAAGGTGAAGTTGAAAAACCAACAAAATAGTCACTGGATATCTGTTTCTTTTTAGCCACACTTTAAAATCCCTCACTCCCACCCGCCACACACTCATGGACGATGCATCTGTTGCAATCAGGATCACGGTTCACATACTTTTTTTTAAATACACCTTGACCACTGTTAACTGCATGCTGCAGGAATGTGTGGTAAAGATGTCCTATCCATTTTTGTATAAAACAGGACCCAGTTCTCCATTTTGAAGCCCTTATTTCTCAATATATAGTGGCACATGTGATATGGTAGAAATGATTATTTATATTGTGCCCATTATCCGCTAAAATGGCGTTGTGATGCTAATGATTCATAAAAGGGGGTGGTGATGAACAGAGTGTCTGAATTAAGCAGACCTCTTACCCAGTCCAAAGATCAGGGCTTGATCCATCACCATTATTTATCTCACTGCCCCATCCCAGCTCAGAACCTGGCTATATGCAAATCAGTCTGTCCCTGGCCCAGTGCATCATGGGAACAGGGCAGACTAAACTACCAAGCCAATTCTTCACCAGAAAGGAGACAAGCTACCGGGGACAGGTTTCTGGCATTTCAGCCGTCTTCGGCCCGGCTTGCTTGAATCCTGATGGTGCAGTGAGAAAGGGACTCATGTCTGAGTATATACTAATGGGTCACCAAGAACAACCACTGAGAAGTGACCTCATAGCCTTCGTTAGGAAGGCTTGCATGGGTATATTTGTAAGCTGCCGCTAGGAACTTGCATTGATGCAACAACAGGACAAGTGCTTACTAGGCCATGAATTACATTTTATTCAGGATTGGAGCAATTTTTTTCCCCATAAAATGTGTTCCAGCTTTTTATATATTGAACAAATTAACAATTATTTCCAGCATTTCCTAATTTTCTAAGCAAAGCAAAATTAGTGTGAAATCAGCTTGCTTCGAGTTGTGACCTGGAGCAAAAATTAATTTTGCATCAAACACACTTTACATTATTGACTGCTATGCTGGCAGGAAAAATAGTGCACAGCGGCTTACCTTGTCTTTTTGTCGCAATGCAACATTTATTTATTTATTACTTATTTGAAAATCAAAACGTTTGGTAGAGCAACAAATGCACTATTGTAGTTTCTATAAATATAATTTTAACATCTTGTTTTGCCCAGGTAAATCAGTAAGACCAGATTTATATCATTCATTTAGAAGTCAATGCATGGAATACCCAAATGCATGTTTCTTGTATTAGGAAAAACTCCCTGGTACATTCCTTTACACTGCTGTGGTTTAAAATACCCACATTCCCATGAAGTTGTGGTCTGGAACAAACTTATTTCAGTCTCTGCTCTGTATTACCCAGATTACCCAGTGGTGGCTGCTCGGAATCCAAAAACGTACCTGCTGCTACGGTCGCCGCATTGATCCTCTCCCGATCCTCGACTCTAGGCCTGGTGCACACTGGGCAGTGTCCCAGATGCCAACCCTGATTTTGCTCTCATGCTAGGAATACTAATCTCAGCAAGAGAGAAGCTCTGGGGTTGGTCTGAGCGGCCTGATTTGCTGCTCAGACAGTGCCTGGGTGCTTCTGGCTTTTCTCCACCTAGCTGTAGAACACAGTCGGGTGGAGAAATGCTAAGTGCGCATGAGGGTTTGGCCAGCATAAGACGGGCGGCCAAACCTTCATGCTCACTTAGTAGTGCCCATCTCCCCTCCTCCCCACTGCACATAGAGTACATGGCCCCACCCTCGCTGGCGGCCTAAAATGATCATAAAAATTGGTTTATTATCATTTTATTTTTCATGTGTTTAACTCTGCTACAGCCTAGTGGGGTGACACTTCTCTGCCATAACGGAGGGGCCACCCTGATATACCCCTGAAATCTGTGGCTCACAATAACCAATTGCTGTTATTACCACAATTCGTCACTCGAGCCTTGGGTTTGTTACACCCACGGGGTCTCAACACAATGGTCTTGATAAAAGCTGACTTGTTATTGATTATGCTCATGCTAACCACCATTCACACAGGGTTGTTTCTAATAATAGAGACTCACTCAGATGCATGTTTTCATTTTTATAAAATCATATTTCATATTGCATGCAACCCTTTACAAGGCACGGTGAGTTACTTCACACATAAGGTGATGTCCACAGAACATGATGGTGGTGGGACTGTGCTGGGAATGGATCACATATACCAGCTGGTGATGGGGTCGTTGGACAGACGTGAGTACTCAGAACTGTACTAACCAGTCCACTGTACATTTTTTTTGGATACATTCTGATACCTCCCGGTCTAGCTAGTGCTATATAAAACTCAAAGTAATAATAATAGTTTCTATTACACATTAACAATCTAAATGAGAAGTCGAACTCACACATGATTTGTTCAAGAGCTAAAGGATTAGGACACAAGCCTCTATGCCCCAAGGAAAGCAACGTATGCAGTGAGCCACAGTTACATAAGATCAGTCAGAAGGGCTTCTGCCTCTGCATGTCATCCCTGTTGATGGGAACTAGCTATGAATTTCTTTGTACCTAATCGTGTCTCACATACTTAAATGTTGTAGGAAGGTGGATATCTGACTATAAGGTTACCCCAACTTTTTGCCTAGTGTTTAGCTGGTTTTTCGACTTAGTTGGCCTGGGATCATGCTAATCAGGGCCCCAGGCTATCTGCTCCCACTGTAAAATGGACTCCATGTACTTTAGGTACATCTCCAATTGGTTATTGGGTCACCTTATGAGCCCCTGTATAGTGTATCATAGGTACCCAGGGCATAGGTGCATCCAAGGCCTACCAGGGGCTGCAGCATGTATTATGCCACCCCTGGCTGGCCATCCACATTGACACAACTGGCTGATTACTCAGCTGGGGGCAAGGTTGTGTAATCACCCCTTGCTTAGGTATAGTATCCCTCTACCTACCATTACATATAGACACATATATACCTATAAGTCACTCCTATGGCAGGCCTTACCAATCCTGAAGGCAGAGTGCTGGTTTTATGTGAGATGGTGCTCTAGCATGAGCTGAGCCTGTTTGCAGCTTTCAGAACCATGTCCTTATAGATGTTCTATTATATAGCCATACCATGTACTCTTAAGTGCATTATAATCCTTGCAGTTAATGCTAACTTTGGTTTGATCAAAACATGTCGTGTAAGGTGTCATACACTTTGGAATACTACCCCCTCACTAGTTCTGTTGATGGGGGTAGTATTCCACCCTTCTAGAGGGAGAAGACATGCTGTTCCTGTTAATCCCGATTAAAGTTAACCAGAGCCTCAGCATCACAAAATGGATGCTGCTGCCACAGACACAAGTCTCACCTCCTGCTGCTGGGAGTCCTTCCAGTGAGGGAGGCTTGGACAATAGGTTTCCTGTCTTGGGAGGTGCTAGCACCACCCCAGACAGGCTCTTATGTATTGGGGCAGGGAGGGCTGAATGAAATGAGACACTGCTTGGGGCACACAAGGTGCTCCATGCATAGTCCGGTTCAAACCAGTTGCTGGGGCACACCAGCCCCAGCTCTGGCGCGAAACTGGACAAAGGGAAAGGGGTGTAACCACCCCCTTCCCTGGTCCCACCCATAGGAGGGACCTAGCAGGTAATCCAGCCCCTTTAATCAGTATATAGGTAGGAGCTGAGTCTAGAGGCTTTAGATTTATCCTGAACTGAAACTTGAAACAAAACTCTGGACCTTCGAAATTCTACTGCAACTAGAAGATTGAAGAATCTCCCTTGTGGTCAAGGAGTGACCACCCTGTGCAAACAGGCACCAACAGCGACTTGCCAGTTTGCTTTGTCGATGCTCCCACCGGAGCCTGAGCACAGAGCCAGACAGTAACTAGACTTCCAGACTTCTCTGACCCCGACCAACATCTGCAGCAGAGCTGAGATCCGTGGAGGTGACGAGAGACGTGGGACCGGACATCTTGAAAAACCTGCTTATTGCTAATTGTGCAGCTTCTGAGGCACCCTCAAAGTTGTGCATTGGAGATTGAGAAGCCCCAGCCCAGAACCACATTTACACTGACGCACAGCCCTCCACACTCCATGAGTGCCGCGTGGGGCCTGCTGTTGCTTTTGAGCTCAACGTGCCTTTCCAGTCACTTGGCCGCTGGCTAGAGGCCTCTGTGAAGGCGAACCTTTGAATCTACATCACTGGCCTGGTTGCTCCAGGCCTGCTCCTGCTTCCCTGAAAAAGAGAAGCCCCCCAGACCTTGCTGGTCTGACTCGAATCGAATATTCGATTCCTGTGTGGGTTGCATTTGCCAAGGCTCATTGGGTCCAATCCGGATCCCGATGCCGCGGACATCTAGATCAATCGTGGGACAGCTCGATTCCAGTGCCTGGTTGTCGTCAACGCCTCCTGGACCTCGTGGCTGCAGAGACAAGCTTCACGACATCACCTGATTACTTCACGACATCGCCTGGTTCCTTCCTGGTCACTGGCTAGTGACCCAGACTCTGTCCCCTCTGCTTTCAGGTACTCTTCATCCTTGATCCACCCTTGGATCCAACCGAACACTTCTCTCCTGGTCGCCTGCAGCATCTTTTTACAGGTCTCCATAGGATTCAGCAACAAAACCCGACACAACTTGACACCAATGCACCGGCTCCTGTGGGTGAGGTAACGCAAGTACTCCAGTGCTCCTGTGGGTATTAACTATCCAAGTGTCCTAGTTTTCAGTAGCTTTCTCCTAGTCCATCCGGAAGTGCCCTAAATCAACTAGTTTCTGACTCTTTCGTTCCCATTGTATTCCTATGAGAACCCGCATGTGTGTTAAGACACTGCACATGCGTCCCGTGGGCCTCCTGCTTCCTAAACTTTGGTAGTTCAGTGTAGCCCCAGCGATTCCCTAGGCCCTAGGCCTACTCCCTGTTCGTGACGTGGTTCTTATACCACTATTTTAGTATATGGTTTGCAACGCCCCTAGGGCTCAACTGTATTTTGTGCAACTTATTGTATGACTAGCAGCCCATCCCGACGTTGTCCAGGAGCAATTAGGCTTCAGGGCCCCCGCCCTCCCCGACGTTTTCCGTGGTTCCCCCGGAGCCTTCCTCCATATATTGCAGTATTATACCTCTATGTTTACTTTGTATGCTTTTGTAACCTGCACACGTAACTTTTTCCTCCTGTAATGCACTGTTTGGCTCACTTTTTTAATACTCCGATGGCTTCCTCTTGCTACCTACACACGTCACTTTTTCCTCCTATACCTCTATATTTACTTTCTACGCTTTTGTAACCTGCACACGTAACGTTTTCCTCCTGTAATGCACCGGTTGGCTCACTTTTTTAATGCTCCGTTTGCTTCCTCTTGCTACCTGCACACGTCACTTTTTCCTCCTATACCTCTATGTTTACTTTCTACGCTTTTGTAACCTGCACATGTAACTTTTTCCTCCTGTAATGCACCGTTTGGCTCACTTATGTAATGCTCCGTTTGCTTCCTCTTGCTCACGATGTACGCTTTTGTAACCTGCACACATAACTTTTTCCTCCTGTAATGCACCGTTTGGCTCACTTTTGTAATGCTCCGTTTGCTTCCTCTTGCTCACGATTTTCATTTTTGCTTCATTTTTCTGCCGCTCACCGCTCCTAAATAAATAAATAAATAAATAACCTACCTCATCCGCCGCTCACCGCTCCTCCCCGCCAGTCCGCCGCTCCTCCCCGCCTGTCTGCCGCTCCTCACCCCCTGTCCGCCGCTCCTCACCGCCTGTCCGCCGCTCCTCACCGCTCCTCCCCGCGCCATGTCCGCAGGTCCTCCTCGCGCTCCTGGACGCCGCTCCTACCCGCGCTCCTCACGTCGGGCACGCACGTCGCGACCGGCGCTTCTTCCAAGGGACTACTTTTTTTTTTTGGTAAATTTTTTAAATAACGTATATTTATTAATTTTATATAGCCTATGTCCATTTGCACACCCTGACGATTACAACGATGTATCGGGTGTGTGGATTGGCGCTGTGGTTCCCGAGTTTACCCGCCTCAAAGGTTCAAAGTTCTTCCTTTATAATAGTAGTATAGATAAGTAGTTGCAAAGCGGGGCATCTTAGTGCTGAATAACAGATGGTAATTGTTACCCAAGTCAATGGTGCTCATTTTATTGACCTTAGAATGATGGGTGGGATGCAGCGATTCAAACCTGTGCCAATGAGATGAAACACCTTGAGTGGATGCTTTGGGGGAACATCCATTACGATGCACCGTTTGGCTCACTTTTGTAATGCTCCATTTGCTTCCTCTTGCTCACGATGTACGCTTTTGTAACCTGCACACGTAACTTTTTCCTCCTGTAATGCACCGTTTGGCTCACTTTTGTAATGCTCAGTTTGCTTCCTCTTGCTCACGATTTTCATTTTTGCTTAATTTTTCCGCCGCTCGCCGCTCCTAAATAAATAAATAAATAAATAACCTACCTCATCCGCCGCTCACCGCTCCTCCCCGCCTGTCCGCCGCTCCTCCCCGCCTGTCCGCCGCTCCTCACCGCCTGTCTGCCGCTCCTCACCGCCTGTCCGCCGCTCCTCACCGCTCCTCCCCGCGCCATGTACGCTCCTCACGTCGGGCACGCACGTCGCGGCCGGCGCTTTTTCCAAGGGACTACTTTTTTTTGGTATATTTTTTAAATAACATATATTTATTAATTTTATATAGCCTATGTCCATCTGTACACCCTGACGATTACAACGATGTATCGGGTGTGTGGATTGGCGCTGTGGTTCCCGAGTTAACCCGCCTCAAAGGTTCAAAGTTCTTCCTTTATAATAGTAGTATAGATAATTAAGTATCTTGTTATGGGCTTGTGCCTTTGACCTCATAAAGAGTTCAGAGGGGTTGTGTTAATAATAAATACATATATATTTTATATATAACCTGTGTGGTGTCCTTTCATTTGGTATTCAAGGGGTTACATATGGTAAAACTGCTGGCTTCACATGCTCTCTGAAGTTTTATCCTAAGACTGCTTTGTCCATGCTACCACAAGGATAGCTGGTCTATAAGGTTGACTTTACAACCATCACCATAAGGGTTGTTTGGACTGATACAGGGTGCCCACTAGAATAGTGGACATCACATATCAGGCCAACTTCTCACAAATGTGGGCAGAGTTTTTGCTGGGCATAGCCTCCACATCATAGCAGCCTTTCCAAGCCAGGCTGTTGGCGGCCTGCTTACTAACGAAGGCGTCCATCTTTCAATGGCCTTCTAGAGAACAGTGGAAGACCATAGATGTCAAATGCCAGGGGTAGCAGAAGTGACTTCACATGCCCCTTGACCTTTACTTTCACTGACATATACATATGCTTCTACATTCACATGCCTTCATACACACACACACACACTCTGCCTACACATGCACACACATTCACACCTACACACACTCTCGTACTTAAACACACTCAAAACTGCAGGCACGCACACAACATACATACATTTAAAAGCATTTTTTTTAACTTACCTTAGCTACCAGGTAAAGTCATATGTCAGCTATTTGTACTCCATTGTTTATTAAACAAATAGCGAATAATTTACTATTATTAACTATTAGTATAATATAAAATTTGACCAAAAACGAGGTGAGTGAAGCCCCCACCGACACACATAAGGACGAGCTGCTTTTGTTCCTGCCACTGATTTAGCCACTGATGACGCTAGGGGTCGCAAAGGCAGTGCCAGGGGTCACACGGGGCATGCCAAGGGTCGCAATGGTCATACCAGGGGTCGCAGC
Source organism: Lissotriton vulgaris (assembly GCF_964263255.1). Taxonomy (NCBI): domain Eukaryota; kingdom Metazoa; phylum Chordata; class Amphibia; order Caudata; family Salamandridae; genus Lissotriton; species Lissotriton vulgaris. The sequence goes on from NC_141700.1 coordinate 110,858,152, forward strand.
AGCACTCTCAACGCACTCCAAAAAATAGACTCCCGCGGGATGAAGGTTTATCAATTATTTTATGTAACTTGCTGTTGGATGTCTATCCTTGATTATGTAGTTAAGGTTTTGTTAACTTCGACTACTAATAGCAACTCCACTGCTGGAATTACATAAACTGCACATTGACGCCTTGCTCCCTAATTTGCTTAGGGTATCATATCACCCTATTGTTGCTGTGTCATATTACTTAATTTTGGTTTGGAGTATTGCTATCCTCTGGTTTTTTTTAAAGGGGTGGAAACCCCTCCTCCTTTTTTCCTTAGTTGGAATGGTGTATTGTTTTGCTTGTTATTTTATGCCTGGAGTATTCCTAATCCCCCTGTTTTATTTTTTGTAATTTTACATAGCGCATACTCGATGGGTGAGCACTTTACTTGAGAACCATTTACATTACACAAAGACACATTCATTTTTAGGCATGGGGAGATTAGGGGCCGTATGTATCAAGCCAAATTGACTTCGCAAACGCCGAAATTCGCAGAATTTCGGCGTTTGCGAATGCAATTTGGACAAATGGTATGTATGAAGGAAATGTGCTTCAAAAATAAGGAATCGCAAAATTTGCGATTCCTTATTTTGCAATTGCATCCTTAAATGCAATGTAAGAAGCCCAAAAAATTCTCAAATTGGCCTTAAGGAATCGCAAATTACCACCAACTTCTAGTTGGTGGTAAGTTGCGAATTCCTTTACAAATGCATATTTTTGCATTTTTCAAAGTGCCATGTGATGCACATACATGCCGTTAGGGCATGTATGTGCGCCACATGTGCACCCATGCATATTTCAGGGGTGCAACAGGGTGTCCTTTGGACACCCCTGCACCCTTGAAATTATTCTCAATTTGCGATTCGCAAATTGAGAATAATTTCACATTCATTCCTATGGGCCTCCTGGCCCATAGAAATGAATGGGAAATTATTTCTTAATTGCGATTAGGAATTTGCTAATCACAATTAAGGAATTTTAAGAAATCGCTAAAAAAAAGCGATTTTCTACATACATACCATTTTGCGATTTCTAAATAGCGATTCCTTAAAAATCGCTATTAAGAAATCGAAAAAGGGTATGTTGATACATATGGCCCTAGGTGATTTGCCCAGAACCACAGGAAGTTGAGCCGATGCTGAGACTCCAACCTGATTCCCCAGCTCCTTAGTCGGGAGCACTGTCCGTTACGCCGCATCCTCTGGGAGGTATTGTAACTCCCTATTTGTTGGTTTACCCTTTTTATTGTCTGTTTTATCAATTCCTTTTCTCTATGAGAATTATCATTACATTCAATTTTGGAGCGGGGGAATTATAGGTGATCACTCTGTTTTTGTTGGGAGTATGAGTGCTTCTCATTATTATGTAGGGAATATTGCTGTGCAGACCAAAGCATGGAGCTTCCTATCTAACCGTACATTCCTGCGACTTATGAGCCTTCCCCCTGAGATCCTCTATTTATGACCTGTTCCACCAATGACCATCCAGGTGGCAGCTCTGGTGTGCAAAGAGGCAGTGATTGGTTCTTCCTGGGTGAGGACCATTAAGGTCCACATTTGACCTTCCAAGAGAGTAACTCCCTAGTGGGCGGCCTATGAAATTATGCAACCCTATTTGATTTCGTATAATTATGAATAAACTGCACTTTTCACATAATCTGCAGACAGTTCTGGTGAATTCACTAGAAAAAAAATTCATGCATCAAAAGTTACTAAATCAAAATTGAAGCAAGCGGTGTAGCACACAGGCAGATACGTTGGAATGGATAATTGGTCAGATTTTAGTTGATAATGGCTGTATTCAGATGTCAAAGGGGTCCTAATGAGGGGAAACGTTGAATGAAACAGAATTTATGGGTGCTGCATTACAGAATAGAGTAATAATGCTTCAGCAGAATGTGCTGCATTTTGATGGATATGCGCCTTTTCTTCCTAAGTAAATGCAGTGGCCCTGGATGGGTTGGTACCCATTTTGTGGCAGTATCATTTGAAAGCAGATGGAAAACAGCAACATCCTGTACCCCTAAAGGTGAAATCTACTAACTTCTTATGTTAAAAAAAAGGCATGCCTTTTTGTTTGCATCGTTGATTTGGAAGTGTGTGCGACGCAGTGGAGTAACTGGATGACTACTTCCTGTTCCAGGGAATGGTTGGTCAATCAATTTCTTCCTCCTTGTTTGGCCAGTCACTCCTCCCTTGGTTGATGATGTCGTGAGCCTGCCATGTCTTCTCTGGGCCATTTGTCTTTTGAACCCTGGGACTAATTCCCTAAATCCTGCCTCAAGGAAAGGATGTGGAAGACAGCTCTGGGCTCAAGCTCACATCTAACCCTAACAAACCCTGGTTTTGTCACCATCCTGGAGCAAAAGAACAGCAAATCCAACTTTTCTCTAGTCTTGTCCCACCCAGTGACAACTTTAGGAAATAGTGACCCTCAAGAAGTATGAAACCGCCTACCTTCCTGGTAAGATGTGTGAGGATACTTCTCCGGATGTGAACCAATTCTGTGACCCATCTCACTAGGGTCAGACTGGCCTATGCAGCAATCAGGCAGTACCCGATGAGATGGTCTGACAGGTTAGTGTGTGGGCCGGGTTTTTGGCTGTTTGTGGGCCTGTTCCGTGTTCTGCTGGGCTGATTTTTACTGTTGATTTCCCTAATGTTAAAACAAACATTGCATGCAGCAAATCCATTCAGTCTTCCATACCTTGCAAAACATGTATACAGCTTGTCTCCACAAGTTGAAAACTGCCCCAATTTGAACATATGGGTCACATTTTTAGCTTTCTAATTCACTAATTTCGTGTTTTCGTGGGTGCAGTCAGCACAAAGACCCAGGACACCAAAGGAGGTTGGTTATGTTCTTAATTTTCTTCGTGGTGTCAGAGTGGCGCAGCACGTCTGTCCTCGTCCTCTGTCCATCTGTCCACTACCGGATCTCCTGTCCAGTGACTTGGTCACTGCCCTGTGACCCACAGGGTCCTAGTGCCCTACGTCAGTGGTCACTACATCTCCCCCCTTGTCACAAATAAAACTTCTTTGTCACATGCACGAACTCTCCATATAGTGATATGAGAGAGAGAGAGAGAGAGAGAGAGAGAGAGAGAGAGAGAGAGAGAGAGAGAGAGAGAGAGAGAGAGAGAGAGAGAGAGAGAGAGAGAGAGAGAGAGAGAGAGAGAGAGAGAGAGAGAGAGAGAGGGATAGATAGATAGATAGATATAGATAGATCTACCTCTACATTTCATCGACCAATCTTCTTGCACACTGTTAGACGGACCGGGAGGGTCGGCCGAGATTACGGGGAGAGGTCTCCAGGGAGAGCCGTCTCCAACGACTGTACAGATAAGTAACTTCCCCCCCACAGACGGACACTACACAAGATTGAAGGTTAACGAGACTTTATATGCACTTCTTAGGTTACGTTGATATAATACAAGGAGGTCTGGACTCAGGGGTCCCCTCGGTTCTGATCTCTGGTTGAGGAAAAGGGTAGCGGGACAGTCTTAGTTACCAATGAGTTCAATAGCTCTCAATCCTCGAGCTCGGCGTGGTTGCTGATCGGGCCGTGGAGGAGCCAAGCAGGTCCCGAGATGGATGAAGGGTGGTCGGCGGGCCGTGGAGAAGCCAAGCAGGTCCCGGTATGGATGAAGGATGGTCGACGGGCCGTGGAGAAGCCAAGCAGGTCCCGATGCAGATGACAGTTACAACGGTCCGCGGCCTCGCCAGCAGATCCGGACGACGGTGAAGGATGAAGGTTACGACGGCTGTGGCAGCGCCAACAGGCAGGATGATGGTGCACAGGACAGAGCTACGGCAGCGCCAGTAGTCCGTCCAGGATGAGTTCTTCTTTCGTCTCTCGACTCCAAGATACAACTGCCTTCCTGTTCTGGAGCTGCCCCAGTTATAGGGCTGGCGTGCTTTGATGTCCGGACCCTCGCACTTGGAGGTCGGGAGGTCCGGGATGAGGGAGTCCAGACACCCAGCAGGGGGGTGGAGCCAGCGCCCGGGGAGGCGATGGGCGAGCGGCACTGGCCGGGGGAGAACCATCGACACCTCTTTCTCCCATTGACTGGCCAAGTAGCTCGCTCGCCTCCTGGGTGGAGGGTGGTGCCGGAATGTCTGAGGCCGGGCTAGGCCCAGGGTTGAGGTCGATCGGGGGCCAGGCGGCCTCGTGGCGAAGTGTCCAAGATGGCGGCCCGGGCTGGGCGCGTGGGTCGGCCGTGGATCGGACCCACGAGGTTATCATGCTTGAGGGCAGGGGTCCCTGAGGGGACGTAGGACGTGCAATGGTGGTGTGTGGTGCTTGTATGACTGGCTCGGGCTTGGTCGAGCCGGGGGAGAGCGGCCCGTCATGTGGCCTGTCCAACATGCGTCCCCCCCAGCTGAAGGCGGGGAGAGTTACCCATCCTCTTGGGGACTCTCTTCGTCGAGGCGGAAAAACCGGGACAGGCCATCCGCGTTGGCGTGGTCAGACCCAGGCCGGTGTTCAACGGTAAAGTCCCTACCTTGCAAGGAGATGGACCAGCGTAGCAGTTTTGGGTTTTCCCCCCGCATATGCATCAACCACTGCAGGGGTCGGTGGTCAGTCTGCACCCGGAAGTGGGTGCCAAAAAGGTAGGGTCGGAGCTTCTTGAGGGCCCATACCACAGCGAAGGCTTCCCTCTCTATGGTGCTCCAGCGTTGCTCCCGTGGTAGGAGTCTCCGGCTGATGAAGGCCACCGGTTGATCAAGGCCTTCGGTGTTCACCTGGGACAGGACCGCCCCAATGCCCTGGTCGGAGGCATCCGTCTGGACGACGAACTCCCGGCTGTAGTCTGGGGCCTGGAGTACAGGAGCGGAACACATGGCGGCCTTTAGCTGTTCGAAGGCCGCTTGACACTCTGGGGTCCAGTTCACCTTCTTGGGCTGATTTTTCGACGTGAGTTCGGTGAGAGGCCCCACGATGGTACCATAGTCTTTCACGAACCTTCGGTAGTAGCCCGTGAGGCCCAGGAAGGCTCGCACCTCAGTTTGAGTGTTAGGGGGTTGCCAGTTCTGGATGGCGGCAATTTTCAGTTGAAGAGGGGCCACTAGACCGCTTCCCACTTGGTGTCCGAGGTAGGTCACTGACCCTTGTCCAATTTGACATTTGCTGGCCTTGATCGTGAGGCCAGCTCGCTGAAGGGCTTGCAACACTGCTTGGAGGTGGTGGAGGTGCTCGGTCCAGTGGTGGCTGTACACAGCGATGTCGTCCAGGTAGGCGGCGCTGAACTCTTCGAGCCCCGCCAGGACCTGATTGACGAGCCGTTGGAACGTCGCTGGGGCATTTTTCATGCCGAAGGGCATGACCGTGAAGTGATAGTGGCCATCGGGGGTGGAGAAGGCAGAACGTTCTTGTGCTCGGGGTGTGAGGCCGATCTGCCAATATCCTGCCGTTAGATCGAAGATGCTGAGGTAGCGGGCAGCGCCCATTCGGTCGACCAGTTCATCTGCCCGGGGGATGGGGTGTGCGTCCGTTCTGGTGACTTCATTCAGGCCCCGGTAGTCGACACAGAACCGGAGTTCGGGTGTGGTTCCGGGGGCGGCTGCTTTGGGGACCAGTACGACCGGGCTGGCCCATGGACTGTCGGAGGGCTCGATGACCCCGAGCGTGAGCATCTTAGTTACTTCCGCCTGGATGCAGGCCCGTACCCGATCAGGTACGCGGTAGGCCCGGTGGCGGATAGGAGGGCTGTCTCCGGTGTCCACATCGTGCACACACCAGGAAGTGACACCTGGGGTGAGGGAGAACAGGCTGGCAAACCGTGATAGGAGGGCTTGGCACTCTTGGCGTTGTTCCTGGGAGAGGGTCTCCGAGAGTCGGACCCCATCCACGGAGCCGTCTTGCTCCTGGGTCCGCAAGAGGTCAGGGAGAGGCTCGGAGTCGTCCTCAACCCCGTTGTCTGTGGCCATCAAGAGGCTGAGTTCTGTTCGTGCAAAGTGGGGTTTCAGTCTGTTGGTGTGGAGGACTCGGAGCGGATTCCGGGCGGACTCCATATCGATCAGATAGGTGGCGGGTCCCTTGCGCTCGATTACTTTGAAGGGTCCCGTCCATTTGTCTTGGAGAGCGCACGGTTCTGTGGGGGACATTACCCAGACCTGTTGCCCCGGCTCGAATTCAATAGATGAGGCGTTCTGGTCATACCATCTCTTCATGTCCTCTTGACTGGCCTCTAGGTTGGCTTTCGCTAGGTCTCTGAACCGCTGGGACTGGTTGCGGAGGGTGAGGAGGTACCGGAAGACATCTGGAGGACTCTTGGCCGGAGGCAACTCCCAGCCTTCTTTGATCAGGCTGAGTGGCCCCCGTACTGGGTGCCCATAGAGCAGCTCGAATGGGCTGAAGCCTAGGGACTTCTGTGGGACCTCCCGGTAGGCGAAGAGGAGGCACGGCAGCAGCACGTCCCACTGGCGACGGAGGGGTTCTTCCAATCCCCCGATCATCCCTTTTAGAGTGCGATTGAACCGCTCAACAAGTCCGTTTCCTTGGGGGTGATAGGGGGTCGTGAAGCGGTAGGTGACCCCACACTGTTGCCAGAGGGACTTCATGTATTTGGAAATAAAGTTCGTGCCTCTGTCACTGACGACTTCTCGGGGGAACCCCACACGGGAGAAGATCCCCATCAGGGCCCTGCCGACCACTGGGGCTGTGACGGTCCGGAGAGGAATAGCCTCAGGGTAGCGGGTGGCGTGGTCCACTAGTACTAGGATGAAGCGATGGCCTTGTCTTGTACGTGGGTCTAGGGGTCCCACAATGTCTATTCCGACCCTCTCAAATGGGGTCGTGACTACGGGAAAGGGTTGCAGGGGGGCCTTTAATTTGCGGCCGCTCTTCCCACTGGCTTGGCACGTGGGGCAAGATCGGCAATGCTGGTGCACATCGTTTCTCATTTTTGGCCAGAAGAAGTGGGTCACTAGGCGGCTGTAGGTTTTATCTTGTCCCAGGTGCCCTGCCAGGGGGACATCGTGGGCCAGATTTAGCAGGAAGTCTCTAAAGCGGAGTGGCACCACTAGTACTCGGTTGGCCCCCAGCTCGGCGATTCGTTGCTCGCTGTACAGTAGGTCATTGTCCCAGTAGACCCAATGAGTTCCGGAGGTATCCCCTGCGCTTTGGGCGAGCGCTTGTTGTCGGAGTCCCTCAAGGGAGGGACAGGTCTTCTGCTCCTGACGAAATTGTTCTTGTGTGGGCCCCCCTTCTTGAGCCCACTGGTCGAGATTAGCAAGGTCGGAAGGTTGAGCAGGTTCGAGGGGGATGCCCTGGTCGGGGGTCTCGGCGGGGGCGACCGGAGGCGGAGGCGCCGGCCATTCTGGTTCTTCCGGGTGATGGTTGGCACGGGCGGCCATAGACCGGGTGGTGACGCACGCCCAGTCTGGGACGCCCAACATCCCCAAGTGTTCTTTTCGCTCCACGGCTGCCCACGGGGAGCTTTCCAGGTCATTTCCGAGGAGGCAGTCCACGGGGGCGTCGTCTCGGACCGTTACTTTCAACATGCCGGAGACCCCTCCCCACTCAAAGGGGACGCAGGCCATCCGACACAGACTCTCCGAGTTGTCGGCTGATCGTACAGGGCAGAGAATGTTCGGTAGATATTGTTCTGGGGTCACCAGATGACAGCGGACGGCTGTCACACTGGCCCCGGTGTCTCGAAGGGCTTCGGCCCGTTGTCCATTGATGCTCACCCATTGGCTGTACTTCTGGGTGTTAGCGGGTAGGGGGACCCGCGGGACCATGTCTCTTCCCCCTAAGCACGCGAGAGTCATGGCGGCTGGCTCCCACCCTTGATACTCTTGCTCGTCTGTTTCTGGTTCCTCGGAGATCTGTTCTTCCCCTAGTGCCGCGGCGGCCACCTGGCGGGGTCTTGGGCTCGGATACTGCGGGCAGCTTGGGTCATTTGCATAGTGGCCTACTCGTTGGCATCGGTGACATGTAACATTGGCTCTGTATCCCGGTCGCGCCGGGGTGCTGCCCCGGTTGGCCGGGGGGGTGGTGCTGGTAGTGGGGGCGGCCGGAGTGTTGTCTCTTCCTCGTCCTTGGCCCCCTCCTCCTCCTCTGGATCGGTGGTGACCATTGTTGTTCCTGTTCTGCTCGTAGGACCCATTCCGGCCCACTCGGGTGATCTCCCACCGGTCAGCTTCGGCTGCGAGCTGCCGGGGATCGGTTAACTTGCTGTCGAGGAGGTGTTGGCGTAGTTCAATGAAGCAGTTGTTGGACAGATGCTCCCATACCATCAGATTGAACAACTGCTCGTAGGTCGTGACGTTGTTCCCTCTGATCCAGCCTTCGAAGGCTCGGCTGAAGTACGTTACATAGTCCACCCAAGTTGTACCTGGAATGCGTGTGCAGTCTCGGAACCTCTGACGGTACATCTCGGGCGTGAGGCCATAGCGAGTGAGGAGGGCCGCTTTCATATGGTCGTAGGAGGTCATCTGGTGGTCTGGGAGCTGTAACAGAGTATCGCGGCCCTCATTGAGGAATTTGCCCCATAGGCCGGCTCCCCAGTCGGCTCTATCGATCCGGTGCGCAGTCATCGCGATTTCATATGCCTTAAACCATTGCTGGATGTCGTCTTCTCGAAAATATTCTCGGACCACATCCTTGGGGATGTGCACTTTTTTGTCCGTGGTCCCGGGGGTGGACGGTCTGTCGGGCACCCCTAATTCTTTATTCTGTTTGCGCAGGTTGATCTCGGCTAGGTTCCGCTCGTGCTCGTACGTTAGCCTTTTTTCCTCGAGCTCCCTTTGCCTCTGTTTCTCCTCTCTTTCTTCTCGGAGGCGAAGGTGCTCTAAGTTTATTTTTTGCTCGGCCAATTTGAGTTCTATGTCCATCTTGAGTCGGGCCATTTCAAGTTCGTGTAGTCGGGCTTTTTCTCTTTCTTGGATCTCGTCTTGCGAGAGACCCGTTCTTTGCTCTTCAGGGGCCGTGTTGGTCTTTTTCGCGGTGCTTTGCTCCGGGGCTTCGACATCCCCGGTCTCTGCCCAAGATTCTAGGGCATGCTTAAAATCGTCCTTGGTACTTAGTCCGGTGGTAGCGATACCTAGTTCGATGCAGAACTGCTTTAGTTCACGATGGCTGTATTCCTCTAGCTTTTCCATTTGGAACTTCTCAGTTGATCCGCTCTCTTTAGTCGACATTGTTGTTCGTTGTGGGGTGAGCTACTCTCTGTACGTTATGCGGTGATTCGGATCGCGCCGCTGGCCACCAATGTTAGACGGACCGGGAGGGTCGGCCGAGATTACGGGGAGAGGTCTCCAGGGAGAGCCGTCTCCAACGACTGTACAGATAAGTAACTTCCCCCCCACAGACGGACACTACACAAGATTGAAGGTTAACGAGACTTTATATGCACTTCTTAGGTTACGTTGATATAATACAAGGAGGTCTGGACTCAGGGGTCCCCTCGGTTCTGATCTCTGGTTGAGGAAAAGGGTAGCGGGACAGTCTTAGTTACCAATGAGTTCAATAGCTCTCAATCCTCGAGCTCGGCGTGGTTGCTGATCGGGCCGTGGAGGAGCCAAGCAGGTCCCGAGATGGATGAAGGGTGGTCGGCGGGCCGTGGAGAAGCCAAGCAGGTCCCGGTATGGATGAAGGATGGTCGACGGGCCGTGGAGAAGCCAAGCAGGTCCCGATGCAGATGACAGTTACAACGGTCCGCGGCCTCGCCAGCAGATCCGGACGACGGTGAAGGATGAAGGTTACGACGGCTGTGGCAGCGCCAACAGGCAGGATGATGGTGCACAGGACAGAGCTACGGCAGCGCCAGTAGTCCGTCCAGGATGAGTTCTTCTTTCGTCTCTCGACTCCAAGATACAACTGCCTTCCTGTTCTGGAGCTGCCCCAGTTATAGGGCTGGCGTGCTTTGATGTCCGGACCCTCGCACTTGGAGGTCGGGAGGTCCGGGATGAGGGAGTCCAGACACCCAGCAGGGGGGTGGAGCCAGCGCCCGGGGAGGCGATGGGCGAGCGGCACTGGCCGGGGGAGAACCATCGACACCTCTTTCTCCCATTGACTGGCCAAGTAGCTCGCTCGCCTCCTGGGTGGAGGGTGGTGCCGGAATGTCTGAGGCCGGGCTAGGCCCAGGGTTGAGGTCGATCGGGGGCCAGGCGGCCTCGTGGCGAAGTGTCCAAGATGGCGGCCCGGGCTGGGCGCGTGGGTCGGCCGTGGATCGGACCCACGAGGTTATCATGCTTGAGGGCAGGGGTCCCTGAGGGGACGTAGGACGTGCAATGGTGGTGTGTGGTGCTTGTATGACTGGCTCGGGCTTGGTCGAGCCGGGGGAGAGCGGCCCGTCATGTGGCCTGTCCAACACACACTCTTTCTGGTCTTTGTTCTCTGTTATGTTCTTGTCCTCCGTTCTCCACTTTGAGCTCCTTGAAGTGGGAACTGTTTCTTGTTATTCTTTGATGGTCTGATGCTGCAGTCACCATTGATCCCTTTACGTTGGTCACAACTAGCGGATCTTTTGAGAATGGACTATCTGACTTCCTTTGTTGTCTCTGTCTCACTACCACCAGATCTCCTTCATTTAGCTGGCGTTCAGATGCATTTCTCCTTTTGGTGGCATATTCTTTCATTTTTTTCTTTGCTTGATGATCTCTTTCTGCAATGTCACTTCTATTTGTGCTTGCCTTTTTGTCTATTTGAGGCAGTCTTGTTTTGCTTGATCTCCCCAGCACCAGTTCCGCTGGGCATCTCCCAGTGGAGCTGTGAGGGGTGTTTCTATAGTCTCTTAACACTTGACATAATGCTTGTCCAATTGATATCTGTGTCAATTTTGCTCGCTGGATGGCTTTCTTTATCGTCCCCATGAACCATTCTGCCATTCCATTGGCCTGTGGCCACAGGGGAGTTATTTTCCGATGCTTGATCCCCAAGTATTCCATGAATTTGTGAAATTCTTCTCCAGAAAATGGAGGGCCATTGTCTGTTTTCAATGTTTGTGGTGAGCCCCAGGCGGCAAATATGTCGTCTAGCGCTAGTAATGTGGCACTTGCTGATGTTGACGATACTTCTCTCACTATTGGAAATCTTGAAAATTCATCGATGACCACTAGCAGGTATTTTCCAGTCTCTAATGGTCCATAGAAATCTGCTGCCAACTCGGTCCATACTGCTGGTGGCAATTCTGACATCTTCAATGGTGCTGGCTTGGCAGGTGGTCCTGCCACTTGACAGATGTGACAGTGTGATACCTCTTCTTCCACCATGTTGTCTAATCCTGGGAACCATACTTTTTCTCTCAACATCTTCTTTGTCGCTACAATGCCTCGATGTGATTCGTGAGCTAGTTCAACGGTTCTCTTTCTCAGGCTATGCGGTATCACAATTCTTGAACCTCTCATCAGAATTCCGTTTTCAGTTGCAGACAGCTCTTCACTTATCTTTTTGAAGGCTAGCAGTTCTTCTTTTATCATCCCTTCTCCTGCAGGGCTATTATTGTTAATGTGTCCCATCTCTGTTGACGCACTACCGTCCCAATTGCCTGCATTGTCGGATCTCTTTTTGTTTCTCACTCTAGTTCTGCACTTGTTATTGATGCTGGAGTGTTCTGTTTTAGAATGAAATTTAAATATTCTTCTGCCATGGTGGTGCCACCTTCTCGATGGGGAAGTGGGTGTCGTGACATATAATCCGCTGGGTTTTGGTCTTTCCCAGGCTTGTGGACAATCTTGAAGTTGTAGTCCATTAGTCTGATTCTCCATCGTTCAATTCTTGGTGGTATTTTTGCATTCGGGTTTCCGTAGATGGTCACTAGTGCTTGGTGGTCGGTTACTATCGTGAATGGATTCCCATATATGAACATATGGTAGTGCTCACATGCCCATACTACCGCCAAACTCTCTTTTTCTGGTTGAGAGTATGCTCTCTCAATGTCCGACAGACTCTTGCTTCCATATGCTACGATCTGTCGAGGTGAGTTCTTTCCAGGCTTGTGTTGTGCTAGTATTGCGCCAAGACCCACCGGGCTGGCGTCTACTGTCAATTCGGTGCATAAGCTCGGGTCAAAGTATGCAGGTGGTCTACTGCCGTTACTGACGCCCTTATTTCTTCAAATGCCTTAGGACATTCTGTGGTCCATTCGAATGTTTGGCCCTGCTTCGTTAGCTCTCGCAGTGGGGTGCTCACTGTTGCGAAGTCCTTAATGTATCGCGCACAATAGCTGGCTAGGCCGAGGAATGAGCGCACTTCAGCGACGTCTTTTGGTTCTTTTGCCTTTTCGAGGGTGTCTACTTTACTGCGATCTGGTCTCATTCATTTCTTCGAAAAGATGTGTCCGAAGAACACTAGCTCTTCTCTTCCCAGTTCACATTTCTTCTCATTTACTGTTAGGCCCACCTCTACCAGCTGTGAGCATACTTCCCTTAATGCTTTGTCGTGTTCTTCATCCGATTTGCCAAATACCAGAATATCATCGCTGTAGTTTAGGCTGTTTTTGATTGGTCTAATGATCTGTCTGATCGTTTCTTGGAAAATTTCAGCTGCTGACGAGATTCCAAAACGTAATCGTTTGTAGCGAAATAGGCCTAGATGCGTTGAGAAGGTCGTTATGTACCTTGACTGCTGGTCCAGCTCCAGTTGGTGGTATCCCTTGCATAGGTCTAGCTTGGAGAATTTTCTCATTCCCGTCAGACAGCTTATCATGTCATCTAGATGGGGCCCTGGATGTCGTTCTCGTTCAATCGCTGTGTTGGGGATTCTCATGTCCACACAGATTCTAATCTGTGCGGTGTCCTTTTTTGGTACAGCCACTATTGGGGCTACCCATGGCGTTGGCCCTTCAGCTGGCTCAATGATGTCTTGTTCTAGTAGTGCTTTTATTTCTTCTTCCACCTGAGGTTTTAGATGGATGGGTACCCTTCGGTGATGCTGGGCGACCGGTCTGATTGATTCATTTATGTGCAGTGTGATCTGTCGTCCTTTCAGCTTTCCAAGTCCTTTCGTTAATTTCTGGTATTCTTGTAAAATGTTCTCTTTGTCCGACACATGATACATCATCTTTAGTAGGCCCATGATTTTAGCTGTTACATTGCTTAGTAGACATGGTGCGGGAATGTCTCCTCGTATCACAAGTATTTCCTCAGTGACGGTCTTGCCCTTGTGTGTCATGGTGTCTGTGAATTTTCCCATGTTTGTTACCGGGTTTTGTGCACCCTAGGTAAACACTCGTATACTTGATGGCTGTAGGGGTGGTTTCCTCTTCATTTTGTCATATTCTGTGGCGCACATAATGTTACACGTGGCCCCACTGTCTAGCACAAATTCCGTTTGGTGAGGTCCTACGTCGATAGTTACCCAGCCCGTCTTCTTTATAGATTTCCTATCCACTAATCTGATGTGCTCTTCCTCATGCCCTTCGTCCGTGGACATGAGATATAGGCGTTCTACCTTCCCTGCTGTTTCTTCTTCTTCTTCCTCTCCTGACTCCAGCGTCGAGCTCCTGGTGGTCGCTTTCATGTGTCGTACATGTCTGTTTGTTGTTGTTCTCGGTCTTCCTGACCTTCCCCGTTCATTTTTGAAGTGCATTCCTTGGCACATGGTGGCAAAATGGTTACTTCTGTTACATTTTCTGCATGTTTGACCGAAGGCTGGGCAGGTTCCTTGGTGTGAAAACTCCAACCCGCATCTGTAGCATTGGGATCCTTGTTTCCTTGACACTTGTTTTTTTGATCCTCTCTTCCAATTCCCAGTTCTGCTGTTATCTGTCATTCTGTGTACTTGCTCTTCTCTTCGGTCCATCTGTCTTGCGTGCCCCATTGCTCTTGCTTCTGCTCTCGCTAGATCCAGATTTTTTTCTAGAGTGATAGGTTCTTTTAGTAGTCTTGTGCGAAAGTCTGTGTCCCGACAGCCTTCTATCAGTCTTAGGCGGATGGCCTGTTCATTGTCTTATTTTTCGAATTCGCAATGGGCTACTAATTTTCTCAGCCTTGTTGCAAAATCGTCCATTGATTCCTCCGGCTGTTGAAACGCTATGTTGAAACTGTATCTTTCAAAGTCAACATTTCTTTGAGGGTCAAACTTGTTTGTTAGACATTTTATTAGTCTTTCATATGTTTCCGTCTCGCTTTTTGGTAGTGTTATCAGGAGGTCATCTACTTCATCCCCCACCAGATTTAGGAATAGTCCTAATTTCTATCCCTCTACTACATCTGTCGCCTCCATGTATCGCTCAAACTTTACAATCCACTTCTCCCATCTTATTCCCACTTGTGGTTCTGATACACTGAAAGGCATTGGTCTGCGATATTGTGCACTGTGCTTTGTTTCAGGCATTTTGTTTTCTTTTCTTTTGTTGCCTTTGTATTTCCTTTATTTTGATTTTTCTGTGACTTTCTTATGTTTTCTCTCCTTATTTTGTATTTTGTTACTGGTTATTTCTTATAGTAGGGGATCTCTCTGTGTTTTCTGCCCCTTTATTCTTCGATTTGCTTTATTTTCTGCTTTCTTTTTCTTTTGCCTGCCCTTTCAATGGCTGCCGTGTATCTTTTCTTGTTATTTTCCTTTATGTCCTATTTAAAATGGCCGCCCGTATTCCCGTGAGATTTCGCGATCGAAATCTCGCTTTTCCTGACTCTAAGATGGCCGCCGCGTTGTTCCTTGGCTCCTATTGGCTGTCCTGCCTGTTCTTGAAATGGCCGCCGATGTTTGCTAACTCTCGCGAGACTTCGTGCATAAATTTCTGAGCGCGATAGCCTCGCGCTTTCTCCTCGGCACTCGCGCTGCTCCTGTGCTCCTGGGCGCTTCTTACTGCTTTTCTGTTCTTTCTTGTTGGACGCTTATCGGGGTGGGCTCCCGTGTAGCTCCGTGCGTCTACCTTTTTCTGCTGATCTCGATCACGCCGGCCGATGTCCTGCACACGTGGCAATCGTCTCTATCCTTCGTCGCCAGATGTCGTGTATTCGTGGGTGCAGTCAGCACAAAGACTCAGGACACCAAAGGAGGTTGGTTATGTTCTTTATTTTCTTCGTGGTGTCAGCGTGGCGCAGCACGTCTGTCCTCGTCCTCTGTCCACCGTCATCTGTCCACTTCCTGTCCCCTACCGGATCTCCTGTCCAGTGACCTGGTCACTGCCCTGTGACCCACAGGGTCCTAGTGCCCTACGTCAGTGGTCACTACAACTAATGTGGGCCACTTTTATTTTGGTGTCTGGGCCTATTTTCTGCCCCAGTCCGACCCTACATCTCACTCACTAACCTTGAGTCCAAGCCTGGGTGAAGCTCTGACCCATAGACTTCCTGTTGCCTGCTTGCTGAAGAGTAACAGAAGGCCCCTCACCTTAGCAGTCAGTCAAGAGTTCAGGACTATCTGTTCATTCTGGCCTGGAAGCCATGGTTGCTGCCCGAGCTAGGGGAAAAGCGACAGTGGATGAAAGGATCAAGTGGTCCGAATCAATGCTTAACATCGACTGGGGCTGCCACTTCACCTACCGAAAGGTGGCCTAGCACCAGTGGCCCCCAAAGGACATGCACTATTTCTTCCTGGGCCCCCTTCGATATTTCTGAATTCCCCTAACAATGTACCCCATTTCAGTTGGCGCTTCAAACCTGTAGCGATCTACCAAGGAATAATGTTTTTTGACCGACCATAAGCAGTAGTTCCCAAGATAACTGGCTTGGAAGTTTACCAAAGTAGGCCTCATCACGCAGCCTTATAGGACTCGCTGGATCGGAAATACAGAAATATTTTGGCCATGGAGCATTTCGTTGCATGGGCATCGGAAGATACAGTACCCTGCAGACACCAATAAAAAGTCAACAGTGACCAGCACGTTCCTAAATAAAGGCTCATCTGGTAGCCCTTATGGTTATCCGTGAGCCAAGTATGGCTCTACGTACAGGTGGACTTTTGTGGACTACTGAATTCGAAAATGTAGTAAGACAGCCGTCCCCTTTTGACTTACCTGGTTGAGTGGCGACTTTGCCAATACCAAGCGTAAGGCGCCTAATCCTGCTCAGTCAATTCGACCTGAGGTAAACAGAGAGTTGAGAAAAGATGGGTCTTCACTGACCTTTGCTATGCAGTGAGGTGAATGGTTAAGGAAGTCTGATGCGGATGGTCCTCCACGCCTGTGCCACAACAGGCAGAAAAGGCCTGAGGGGCCCTACTCGCGTTTTTGTATTAAATTATAGGTCATCTTTTTTTTTTTCCAAATTCCATTAATCGCTATTTTTCTGTGATGGATCGTGGGAACACAGTAATACCATTTTGTTTCTTCAAGGAGTATCTGAACAGTCTTTTTTTGTTGTGAGCCTCAGTACTGTTGTGGAGTATTGTTACTTCCTACTTTTGGGTACATTATTGCCACCCATTTAGGATGGTAAGTCAAGCACAAATATATGAAACTGTTTTACAGTTGTGAGACCAGGAATTAACAAAAGAGCAAGCTTTCAGACTGTAAAAAAGTCAATTGCACTTTACAAAAGGGATTAGTGAACTGGAAATGTTCTCCGACATGCTCAGTACACCTTTCGATTCATTTCAATTTAGGTGGGGGTAGCAAAATAAGGTGCAGCCCCACTCCTTCCAATCGATGGTACCAGGCATTAATGATTTTATAATCGCAAAATATTGATCAGCTATCGACTCTCAAAAGGTGATGATATGCATTCACAAGTGTGCACTGGAGGTAAAGTTTCCAGCTAGAGAATTTGGGGGCAGATTTACAGTAACTGGCGCATCCCCAGGGATGCACCAGTTATTGTGCGCCACAGCTCCGCCACCCATGGTGCGCCGCATTTACAATGCGCCGCACCATGGGGCAAAAACGGCACAGATGCGTGACGCATCTGTGCCATAAAGGCGGCGCTTTGCTGGAGTCGCATCGCAAGCGCGACGCAGCTCCAGCAATGCTCTGGGGGGCCCTATCTGTCCAATGCTGCGTCAAGCCTTACGCCTGCTTCAAGCAGGCGCAGGGTTTTGACGCAGCATTGGCCTAAAAGTGCCTGCGTGAAATCTTGTAGATTTCACGCAGGCACTTTTGCGAGGCGCACCTGCCCCGGAACGCCCACCCTGCGCCGGAACGCCCACATGTGGCGCAGTGCTTTAAATCGTGACACATCTGCCTAGATGCGTCACGTTGTAAATGGGTCGCAGGGATGCACCACGTTTACGCCGCCGTTGCGTGTCGCAACGACGGCTTAAACGTGGCGCAAGTCCGACATAAATCTGCCCCGTAGTCTGTCAGCAATAGTGGAGCTGACAGAGGTCCATGGGACATGCTCGGTGCTACCGGATGGCGTTTACAAACCGCCACCTATTGTCGTGCAGCCCATGTCACTTCCAGGGGCAGAGGCAGTGTTTACATGAGAAGCCGCACTTATGAAAATATGATTGCTAGGAATTGAGCTCTGCTGTCCTTGCATGCTCAGCCCATTTAAACATTCCCACTCAACCAGATGGCCTTTCATGTTGCATGAGAGGTAAGAGGGAGGAAACAATTACAATTGTATTTCAATACTGTGTAACCAATTAATTTACACAATAATCCGCTCAACAACTATCTCTGAGATTAGTGAGGGTTTTAATTATAAATACAGAAACAGATTGATGTAGATCAGCCTTAACCCGTTGCGTGCGCGCGTCAGCCAACAGCAGTTGCAAGCACTACCTCAGTGGTGCTGCACACGTCTGTTGACCGACACGACCCGCCCACTCAGTAGAACTCCTAACACCGTGGGGGAATTTGCGCCAAGGTTAAGGAGCTAACATCCTATAGAGATGCGGAATAAACAGAATGACCCCAAATCTCCTAAAAATATTTACTCTATATACCAAAAAGCATACAGCCAACTCTATTATGACGAGACAGGCAATAAGGAAAAATAATTGAATGTTAAATTGCATCAAATGATTCTCAAACAAAGCAAGAGCACACTATCCATCTCTCCCTATACTTCCTTAAAAGGCACACCCCTACTCTACTAAACATAAGTCAACTGAGGAAATGGAAAGGTGCCAGATGCCAGAGCCTTCAATAGTATAAACTCCAAAAAAGGGTCAGGTACATGAAGCTGCAGAGAACAGAATAAGAGGTCTGCACCTCAGAAAGTCCTAAGGGGTCTCTCTGTCCCTCACTACTTTACAACATAAGATATTAGTTTCAACAAAGGTAGACCGTGTGATCCATTCCTGTAGTTTTCCACGATCACCACACAAATTGGCTCCTGACACCACCTTGCCCATGTCGATAGATTGTTAGTCTATTCGTCCCTGGCCATTCTTCTCCGCCATGAGAACTTGTCTCCTTGCTCGTTGCCGCGTTTCTCCTTGGCAAATCCATATTCTCTCACCTTGTTATCTAACTAAATCAAAACCCTCCTTTATGAAATAATGAAGCTTTGTCCGCACCTGCAGTGAAAACAAAAAATACAAGCAAATGCATTCTACATTGAAGGTTAAGCACACATTAAATGTTAGACTCTGATGCGAGCTTGTATTGAAGCAGTTCTCAAGGGCCAAATTTTAAGTCAATTTAACAGTGCACTGGATTACAAATAGGTGCATGTTACTAAACATATTTCAAATGCCGTTTCTTAGTGAATGCATCAATGCAAATTATTACATTAGAATGTCATCTTCAAAATACACCAGCACAAACATGATTCTTATTACATGTATTAATGTCTAAACACAATTTGCGTATCCATTGTATACTATTAGTTTCACAGTAAAACAAACTATCAACTCCAGTTGTCCCTCTATACCATGGGTACTCACAAACTTTCTCTCGGGGGCCAAATTTACAGTTTGGTTTGTGTCCGAGGGCCGCATCGGTGGGGGGGCAGGGTCAGTGGGGGAGGGGGAGGGGCTAGAGCAACAACATAAAACTGACCATGAGGTTGATCATAGGTCCCTGCAGCGGACGCCTTCGTCCACTGAGCCGTCCCGGCATACACACATCTCTCTCGGTCTCCCTCCTTCTCTCTAGCTCTCTCTCCCTCTCACCCTCCCTCTCTCCTGTCTTCCTCTGTCTCACTCTGACTGTCTCACTCCCTCTCTCTCACTCCCTCTCTCTCACTCCCTCTCCGTCCCCCTCCCTTTCCCTCCCTCTCACTCACTCTCTGTCTCACCCCCTTTCCCTCCCTTTCCCTCCCTCTCCGTCTCCTTCCCTTTCCCTCCCTGTCCCTCCCTCCTTTTCCCTCCCTCTCTGTCTCCATCTCACTCCCTCTCCCTCTCACTCCCTCTCCGTCTCACTCACTCCCTCCTTCTCCCACTCATTCACTCTCACTCTCTCCCTCGCTCTCACTCGCTCACTCCCTCCCTCTCACTCCCTCCCATTCACTCCCTCCCTCTCACTCTCACTCACTCTCACTCACTCTCACTCACTCCCTCCCTCTCACTCACTCACTCCCACTCACTCACTCACTCCCTCCCTCCCTCCCACTCACTCCCTCCCTCTCACTCACTCCATCCCTCTCACTCACTCCATCCCTCTCACTCACTCCATCCCTCTCACTCACTCCCTCCCTCCCTCTCCCTCCCTCTCACTCACTCACTCACTCACTCACTCACTCACTCACTCACTCACTCACTCACTCACTCACTCCCTCCCACTCACTCACTCCCACTCACTCACTCCCACTGACTCCCTCCCTCCCACTCACTCCCTCCCTCTCACTCACTCCCTCCCTCTCACTCACTCCATCCCTCTCTCATCACTCCATCCCTCTCACTCACTCCATCCCTCTCACTCACTCACTCCCACTCACTCACTCACTCACTCCCACTCACTCACTCACTCCCTCCCTCTCACTCTCACTCACTCCCTCTCACTCATTCACTCCCTCTCACTCATTCTCACTCATTCTCACTCACTCTCACTCTCTCAGTCACTCTCTCACTCCCTCCCTCTCCCTCCCTCTCTCTCTCCCTCTCACTCCCTCCCTCCCTCTCACTCCCTCCCTCCCTCTCACTCCCTCCCTCTCACTCCCTCCCTCTCACTCACTCACTCCCTCCCACTTCCTCCCTCCCACTCCCTCCCTCTCACTCACTCACTCCCTCCCTCTCACTCACTCATTCCCTCCCTCTCACTCACTCCCTCTCATTCACTCCCTCTCTCTCACTCACTCACTCTCTCTCATTCACTCCCTCCCACTCACTCCCTCCCACTCACTCACTCCCTCCCTCCCACTCACTCCCACTCACTCCCTCTCCCTCACTCACTCCCTCTCTCTCTCCCTCTCACACTCTCCCTCACTCACTCCCACTCACTCACTCCCACTCACTCACTCCCACTCATTTACTCATTCTTACTCACTCCCTCTGTCACTCACTCCCTCTCAGTCACTCACTCCCTCTCAGTCACTCACTCCCTCTCCCTCACTCCCTCTCCCTCACTCCCTCTCCCTCACTCCCTCTCCCTCACTCCCTCCCTCTCACTCCCTCTCACTCCCTCTCACTCACTCCCTCACTCCCTCTCACTCACTCCCTCACTCCTTCTCCCTCACTCCCTCTCACTCCTTCCCTCCCTCCCTCTCACTCACTCCCTCTCACTCCTTCCCTCCCTCCCTCTCACTCACTCACTCCCTCCCTCTCACTCTCTCTCTCTCTCCCTCTCACTCTCTCTCTCCCTCTCCGTCCCCCTCCCCCTCCCTTTCCCTCCCACTCCCTCTGTCACCTCACCCTGCCTTTGTGCCAGCCAGGGCACACACAGCCGCACCCGAGCACTTCACAGGTCATTAAAAGACCATTTGCATGTTAATGATGCCTTTGTATTTCACCTCTCCTTAGGCCCCTGCAGCTTTACTCTGGCCATTCCTAGGATCGCCCGCCGGCAGCCCCCACAAAGCAGTAAGAGTCTCTCTCGCTGCTGCAGACACTTTGAAGTGAAGTAGAAGTGAAGTAGTGTGGCTCACTGGTTAGAGGCGGCAGACCCGAGAGCAGAGGACGGCCCGGGACTAGGGTTCGATTCCCGGCGTGGCAGGTTTCTGGACCAGGGTCAGCGGACTCGATAATTCTCTCGCCTCGGTGCCCACTCTGATCAGCGATCACACTCGGCAACTCTGGGCATTAGCTTGCCTCATCTTCACTAACGGCCCCACCAGACCGCCGGGGATGCCTGGTCTCACCCTGGAGATACCCATTAAGGGACCATCTCTCAGGGAAGCCAGGAAGGGTTTCGCAGCGGTCGAAGCGCCTTGGGACCCTACGGGTAAGTAGTGCGCTATATAAATGCCTATACATTTACATTTACATTCACACTTTAAAAAAAAAACTCGGGAAACACAGGTATGATGTCTCGGGGGTCCGCGGGCCGCCAGGGAAGGCTTGCCGGGCCGCCACTGGCCCGCGGGCCGTACTATGAGTACCCCTGCTCTATACTAATATGAAAAACATTACGGAAACTTTATTAATCACATATCTAAGCACACAGTTTGTCATGAGTTTTCACGTGGAGTACTCTTAAATATGCAATACTACATCTTCCATTAGTAACATTAATCACACAGAATATATTTGAGTGTTGACTACACATGATAATGATGCACTTCTACAGTATCTGAGGATGGAAATCAAACTTCCGCTGCTCCACCCTCAACAAACTATATCCCGGCACTCCCAGCCACTCTGCAAGATTCGTACTTCCTTTGTAGTGCTAAATGAAGACCGCGTTGCAAAGCATTTGGTATGCAAAAATGCAGACTGCTTGGCTGCCTTACTTTGATACAATAGGCCCATAATTACTCCCTGTTTTGTGTTGCAGTATACTTTCACCCTACATGTGTTTGAAGTAGCTATCTATGGTTTTTGTTGCGAGTTTCTTTATCCCAC
Source organism: Lissotriton vulgaris (assembly GCF_964263255.1). Lineage (NCBI taxonomy): Eukaryota > Metazoa > Chordata > Amphibia > Caudata > Salamandridae > Lissotriton > Lissotriton vulgaris. The sequence continues at coordinate 110,879,960 of NC_141700.1, forward strand.
ATATTTTTAGCTTGGAGAATCCAGAGTTGTTCACATTACACCATGAGTTGTTATTTTAATATTCCTTATATTTTGTTGCTAATGATATCACTTCCTATTTTTTGTTAGGTGCATGATTATTTCTGTTTCATATTGGGATAATACTATGCCCTATTTAAAGCTAGGTTGAAAACTAGCCCACTCTACTCATAAGAAACAGTGGAACCATAGCACCAAATTTGCACCCGGACATCGAGCAACCGGTTCGTTTATAAGGTCCCTAGATTCAAAATGGCCCACATGGGTGGTTGCTCCTTCTCATACCTGGGGCCCCAAGCTCTGGAACACTCTGCTCAAGTCTCTGAAAAGTTGCCAATCACTGCCCATTTTCTGCAAAAATCTTAAAACCTGGCTGTTCTGATCAGTTACTCATTCTGCTAGCTCCTACCTTTTGTCGAAGCGCTGGGAACCCCTATCTGGGTAGCTAGGCGCTTTATAACATCTTATAATAAATAGTATATATTGGTGAGAATTTGTTATTTCCTATGGCAGTATTTGTCCTCCTTTTCTCAGCAGTGTTTTTCATTCCTACTTTTGTTTGAAGTATGTTTACTCACAAACTATCCGGAATAACGTTTCCATAAAATGTGTTTCATTGGCATTATTCCCCAGCATGTTTTGTTGGTATAATCTTTCTTCCCAGTCATTTAAGTTGTGTTTATTGTTCATTACTCCCTCCAATTTTATGTTGGGGGTATACCGTAATCCAATGAGTAACAAAAAAACCTGCCACCCTCAAACCTGGTAGAGAACTTGAGGATGAAACGCTGCATCCTTTTTTCATTAATAAGCAATTATGGGCTAAGCCAATACGTCTTGCCAGGATAGTCTATACTTACTATTATAAAGAGAGAGCTGAAAACTTTGAGGCGGGTAAACTCAAGAAGTACAGCACCAATCACAACACCCAATACAGCATTGTAAAGGGGAGTTGCAGCAGATGGACATAGGCTATACAGGTGGCCACCATATACATTAGAAACGTCAAAGAACCTTAGGGGTAAAGTAGTCTCTTGTGGGCGTTGGCATGGGCGTGTAAGGGGCGTGGTCATGGGCGTGTCAAACTACACACATTATTACTTTGTGGGCGTAACCGTTCTCAGAGGAACGTGGGCGTGTCAAAGTACACACTCAGAGGGCCGTGACACAAATTTAATAACAAAAAAATGGCCGCGTCATTCAGTAGCGCGCCTTTCCATTCGCGAGTTGTAATCACTTCTCACACGTCCGTATAGACGGCCGTATACAAACCACAAGGTGCGCCGCATTCACGCACATTGCCATTCATGCGGTGGTAATAATATATGTTGCGAACCAACCTTTCTGGGCATAAGAGTTAACGTTCTCCACCGGGGATAAAACACAATTACAATAAAAAGTGGTGCGCCCGACGCAAGCAAAGTGCGCGCACATTCACGCTTCACCTTGCCCTTATAATGATAGTGCGCCGATAACTTTGTGCGCCGATAACTTTGTGGGCGTCAGCTTACTCACCGGGGGATGCGCTACATTATGACGAAATAAAAGGGAGCGGCTTTTGCCGACGCGGTTCGAATCACTTCTCAGACGTACGTCTACAAAGAAGCTGCGCCGCAATGAATGATCCTTCACATCCAAACGCCTATTCTTGAATAATGGAATTCACATTCAATCATTTACTTACGTTACATTTGGGACAAGTGGCTGCATTAACAAAAATAATAAAGGGGCGCGCAAGCGCAACATTAACTCACAGCGACATTCACGCTCCGACGGCTACAGCGGGAAGTAAAGGCAGCCTCACAACAGGACAATGTAACAAACTTCAATATTTACTTTCAAGCACAAATTCACGCAGGACAACACTTAAACATGAGGACGCACACACAACCAAAGAGATGCTAATACGGCCCAGCTAACAAGCCACATATGTGAAACACAGCGCGTGCGCTGGGACTCAAAGCAGCCCTCGCAAGCACACAATCACGCCGGACAATACTTAAACCTGAGGACGCACACACAACCAAAGACCTGCAAATATGGCCCACATACCAAGACACAGATGAAAAACGATAATAACAACACTGCATGCAGAAATTTGAAAAAATAAACGTTACTAAAATACCATAAATTGAAGGGGCACTGTCACATTAACGTCTAACTCAACGCGCTTGGAAATTACATAACCAATACACTACACAACACTGAAAAGAAAAAGAAAATAGGTGAGGACGCACACAGAACTAAGGACATGCAAATACGGGACAGCTAAACAGGCACATATCAAAAAAGCTCTTTGTAACACTGCATGCACAAGTGGACAAAGCCCTTAAAGAAAGATTACTCCCTCTTCATTAGCCTATAGAAACATCGAAAACAGCACCTGGAACATAAAACTTTAAATACACACATTACCACAAAAATACAATTTACAGAACACTTAACGTCAGGTGCAGTATCTTTCATTATTTTTACATACACTGTGCTGCAAGGAAATAAAAACAAGCATTTACAATGCAATGGTCTCGGCATTATTAAAGGTAGAGCTATTGGCACTGCTCATGACATTTTAATTTTTTTTTTTTTAAATCTTAAATAAATGGCATTGTCATTTACATTGTCAATAGCTTAATCGTTAAATAAATGGCATTGTCATTCACAATGCCAATAGGTTAATCCCTCGCAAATGCATGACCTATTGCATTTACACCCACACAGAGCCACCCACACAAAGCCACCCACACACACATACAGAGCCACCCACACAGAGCCCCCCACACACACACAGAGCCCCACACATACAGACAGGCACTTTTACGATTTTACTGCTCACCATTGTTGGAGGCTTATAACTATTTTTTTATCGTCAAAAATAGTTCTTAATCAATAAAATTAGTAACAGGTAAAACATCTGACTAGTCATAACTAACAGAGATGCTGCTTATACCTGGACATAATTTACAAAACATCTTGAAGCAAAACGGTTCTATTAACATCTACTCAGTCACCAAGGTAGCTTTTTAGAATCTCGTTAAAGAACTGTCGAATAAATGTTTCCTTTGCTGGATTTCACATCTTCCAAACCAATATCCTATTAAAAGACTGAAAAGGAAATGACCAAGCTTGAAAGAAAAATGTAACCGTTGTTCCTCAAGTTCAATGTGCAGAGCACCCTTAAAATTTGGAACACAAAGAATTGTTGCTTTATGAATAAAAGTAACTAATGTATACAACAAAGGCCATAAATTGGGTCCACATAGCACAAATTGAGAGCCCAACAAAAAGGTGCTACTTCATCAGAATGGTGGCCTGCTCGGGTCAGTAGACCATTTTTTTTTCTGCTGACCGGAGCAGGCCAACATTCTTGTGATGGCTGTGAATCCCAATAGGTCACAAATTGCAACGTACCGTATTAATATGCATGAGATCAATCTATTTGCGACCCACTAGGATTTAATGAAACGCAAAACTGTTTCACACATTAGAAATACTGATTTACTAATTGCAATTCAGAGTTGATCGCAATTAGGAAATCAGCATTCCTAATGTTAGTACATGTGGCACCAAGTTGCTTAACGCTAACACTGCATTTCACTTCTCCCCACAGTGGTTATGCTTGCGTGGTGGAAAATTGATCAAATCTCCTACTCCAGACAGAGCGACAGTATGGGTAATTACAGATCATTTGAAACAGTGGGTGGCCGATAAAAAAAGACAAGCAGATCCTGAAGCCGAGTTGTGAAAAGTACTACCTGAATTTTACTTTTAAGGATATCGAAAAATCTGCCCATCAGAAGAGAAATGAACGTTTGTGTCTGTGTTTCCTCTGAGCAGCTACTCTAATCAAACAAACAATACAGCACAATGCAGCGCAATTCAGGACACAATGCCAACTTTAAATTTTATCTCAGTCCTGTTTTGTGACCATTCATATTGCTAAGGACACTATTTAGCTGAAAATGTAACACAGTAACAATTATACGAACGTGGGGGGCAATTAGAATCCAGCCTATTTCATGTGCTCTACTGTTTTACAGACTAGCGCCACGAGTCTGGGTTCTAAGAGCAATCCATCAGAAGGGCTGACATCTTTGTCTCACAAGTAATATTTCTAAACAGCACTTAATGCTTCTGTGCATTGATTTCTAAGCACTCTAAATAACTGACAGGGTCTTCCTATTTTAGGTTAAAATGAGAATTTCTTCAGTCTGTAAGGTACCTTCTCCTGTGAGTACTCTGCATCGTGCAGATTACGGGTTCCAGAAACAGATCAGTGGTTCCGGAGTCAGGTCAGATGTTCCAGAGACAGATCAGTGGTACGCCTACTGAAGAACTGCCTGAAGTGCACAGGACAACGCTTCTGAGCCCAGAGAGAACATTCAAGAGGGTCAGAGCCTTCATGGCAATATGTGCGTTTCTGTCACCTATATATATGTTGAGGTGGTCAACTCACCCCCTTCCATGCCCACTGTCAATTAGGGTCCCAAACTAAAACTCAGAATCCTTATAAAGCTACGAATTTTGGATGAAGACCACCCACAGCAAAATGCATGCTGTTTTAGAATTTAGTTTACAACCTTTTACACAACTTTAGACAGAAGTGGCTCTCCCAACTTTGGACTATCATTCATGAAACGACCTGAACAGACCCTTCACATAATCGCTCACTCCACGCCACCTGCATTATTTCAGTGACAAATCTAATGCCCTTGCCCCTTCATGCATATACTGAGTATGAATTGTTCGAGTCTCTAAACACACCTGGGTCTAAGGAAAAGCCTCCTGACACAAATGAAACAGGGGCCAGCTGTTTATTGAAGTGCTGAAGCTTACAGGGACCTCTTTCCGAAGTCATTCATACAACCAGTGCCAATGACCGTGCGCGCAGCGAACATGCTAAGCATATTTTTGAAACCAACGGGAGGGTTACATTTATGCAGTGACTGTGGTTTAGATAATCAGGGTCGAATTCATAAAAGGTGTGAACCCGTCTGACTCAAAAACACTATTCTTTTTTTGCAGGGCCCCGTGGCTCCAGGAAATGCGAGCAGCCTAATTTGTAATATTCGGTGTGGTGATTTGCCCTCCCAGTAACACTTAACTAGTGAGGAAAGCCATTGAAAACGTGCCATCGACGAATGGCTAATATTGCTGCTGAGGGTATGAACGAATAGCTGACCCTGAAGTGGCAGACAAATATAGGAAAAAGTGCTTGGCGAAGTACATAGACGGATAATTGAGGGAATCGATGAACACACGCTTGAAGCAGGATGACGATTTAAGGAGGGAATGTAAGAGATGTACAGATAAACGGGGGGTGGTGCAGGGGAAGGAGGAGGAACAGGTGGGTCGAAGGGGAGAGATCGATAAGGAGACATGTATACAAAGGCAGATACGAACGACTGGGTGAATTAGTCACTATTCAAAAGAACGAATAAGTGAACTTGATGGCTTAATGCGACAACAAACAGCGTAATTAACAAGTGGACCGCTATATTACTAAGGTCACAGGTGATTAACTGGTTCAGTGAGTGAACTGACAGGGGACCAGACGAACACATGAGGTGAACGTATGGTAGAGTCGTAGATAAACAAAAGAACAAGCGGTGCAAGGAGTCGCAGGTCATGTTAATGAGAAGGTAACCTGTGTGTGCGAACGAATAGATAAATAAACGCCCCGTACCTCCCCACTCTGGTAGAGCTTGTCGAGGGCCGCCCTGGGTGCCAGGAAGTCCCGGTGCCGCTGATTCTTGGCACTGTCCTCCTTAAACCACATGCCCGGCACTGGAGAGGCGCCACCAGGAAGTAATGCAAGGCTGAGCGCCCGGAGAGTATCTGACACTCGGAGGCCTTGGTGAAGCCTACCGACTCCATAGTAGCAGACCCCCGGCGGGCCGAGAGCGGTGCCCAACAGGTGGGGATAAAGGAAAGTTGGACCGGTAACCATAGACACGAGGGGCTAGAGCGGCTCAACCATAGAGTCTGAGGATCCTAGATAGATAGAGTCCAGGAGGGGCTAGAGCGTCTCAACCAACTGCAGCTCTGGATACCAGAGTGAATAGAGCCTAGAAGGGGCTCGAGCGTCTGAACCAACGACTACAGCCGCCTAGAACCTGCAAAGTCGGCAGCTTGGGCAGTTATGCCCGTAGAGGCCCGACCTCTATGATGCCTACAATACAAGCAGGGATCAAGTTAAGAACACTTATTCTTGCCACATACTACATCCTAAAACAAGACCAAGACGATAGCACGAAAAACTGCACAAAATGGGGGCAGAGGCAGAGGCTCACCTTCACTGCGGGGAAATAAAAATGGTGGCCGCAAGCTACCGCAAATTTTCAGATTCGGGGGGGGGGGGTGGCTTAAAAGTGGAAAGAAAAGAGCCAACACGCCCCCGAATCCGAAAGAGACTGGGCTTCTTTCGAGGGACGCCTCACTCTTCCAATGGCTGGCCTCCGTTTAGGAAGCCAGCCAATGGAAGAGAGACCAGGAGAGAGGCGGGTTAAAGCACTCACTGAAAGTCATTAATTCTCCGACTTCCGGCTGGCAAGCCAGCCGTCGGTCCGAGACCTAAAAATGGTGAAGAGGAAGACACAACTTTCAAGGACAATATATAAAACACGGGCACAGAGGAATAAGCGCATACGCAAAACACAGGAAACAAATGGACAAATGTTAACAAACATCTCTGGTCCCTCAACCTCTGCTGTTTCAAATCAACAAAATATGCGGTGTTCAGAACGGGTTGCTCACAGGAGTGCACACGCCACAACATCCATTACTACAGACACTAACAACATTACAACCCACATTCCTCATACTTTAACTCATACTCACCAGCACAACACACACAACATACCTCAAACACAAACTTTACAACACACAACACTGCAACCACAAACACAACTTACACAACTACATTTAATACAAAGACAGAAAAATGTACTCAGTCTCAGATCTGCATTCCAATACAACCCACTTACTGACTACATCAACAATCCACATGTAAACATTGGGAAGATGGACAATGTCTGTAACAAGTGCTACGCACTTAAATGGAAAGATGAACCTCAAGGCCTTTGCTGCTCCTCAGGAAAGGTAGTTCTCAACAACATTCAAGATCCACCTATACTGATTAGACAACTACTTGATGGCACTCACCCACTTTCAATACATTTCTTAACAAACACATGCCATTACAATACTCTATTCCAAATGACATCCTTTGGGGCTAATGAAGTAAGGGAAGAAAATGTCATGCCTACTTTTAAAATACATGGCCAGTTATACCACTTAATTGGCAGTCTGCTTCTACAAGAAGGCAAGCCTCCACAGTTTCTACAAATATATTTCCTATCGCAACAGCAACAAATAGACGCACTGTCACACATGCTGCCAAATTTAAACAGACAGCTTATTCAACAGCTACAAGACACATTGCACAATATTAACACCTACATTCAGTCACTGAAATACAACTATGAGATGAATTTACATGAAGAAGACTTTAAAATTATAATACACGCAGATCAACCTGCAAATACACATCCTGGAAGATATAATGCACTAACAACGGATGAGGTAGCAGTTCTTTTAGTCAACGAAAACAAAGCCCCACAAGACATTGTCTTACATACCCGAGATGGACAATTACGTAAAGTGTCTGAATTGCATAGATCATATGATCCTTTACAATACCCCATTCTATTCAGTAGAGGGGAAGATGGTTATTGTCTCAATATACCACAAGCGCACTCTGTTACTAACAAAATGGTAACATGCATGCAGTACTATGCCTATACTCGTATGGTTAGATCCACAAGTTTCAAAACCTTGCATTGGTTCAGCATCTCTTTAATCAATACATTGTGGATATGATGACAAAGATGATCATGGAAAGACTCGATTTTATCAGGCACAATCAAAACCAACTATGCGCAGACAACTACATCAATTTAAAAGATGCCCTTAATCAAGATCAAAGCATTCATGCTTTAGATATTGGAAAACACGTTATTTTACCAGCTACCTTCACAGGATCACCAAGGTACATGCACGAAAAAACACAAGATGCTATGACATACGTCAGGCAGTATGGCAGACCAGAATTGTCCATCACTTTCACATGCAATCCTGAATGGCCAGAAATTAAAGCTCAATTGTTTAAAAAAAAAATATCATGCGATATACATGACATTATCGCACGTGTTTTCAATTTAAAGGTGAAAGCACTCATGAAAATTATAACACAAAAAGCTATCTTTGGATCTGCTAAAGGTTACATATTTACTATAGAATGGTAAAAAAGAGGACTGCCGCCCGTCCACATCTTATTGTGGCTTGAACCTAAAATACAGCCAGACGAGGTTGATCTCATTATATCCGCTGAACTGCCTGATCCTATCAACGAGCAACAACTCTTTATGATCGTAAAAAAAAAACATGATACATGGTCCATGTGGTGAACACAACATTCTTTCACCATGTATGAAAAACGGGATTTGTACTAAGAAATACCCACGCCCTCTCACTAATGAAATGGAAACGGGTGTTAATGGTTATCCCATTTACCGTAGGAGGAGCCCCGAACATGGTGGACATACAGTCACAATGACTGTTAGAGGACAGGAAGTGACTGTCAATAATGAGTGGGTGGTTCCATATTCACCTGTACTGTCTCACACTTTTAATGCTCACATTAATATTGAATACTGCCAATCAGTTAAAGCTATAAAATATATTTGCAAATATATTAACAAAGGATCAGATCAAGCAACTGCTACTATTGAAAACAACCACAATGAGATTGAAACATATCTAAATGGACGGTATATTAGCACATCTGAGGCAGTGTGGCGCATTCTAGAGTTTCACATTCATGAAAGGCATCCCACTGTCCCACATCTAGCTGTTCATCTACCAAATGGACAAAGAGTATACTTCCATGAAAAAAACATGAAACACGTAGCACAAAACCCAACACCCACAACACTTACTGCATTCTTCAAATTGTGTGACACTGACACTTTTGCTAAAACCTTACTATACCAAGAAGTACTGCAATACTATACGTGGCCTAATTCAACTTTTACACGTAGAAATCGTGACCAGGAGGTATTAGGACACCCAGGGGTAAAGAAAGACTCAGCTCTTGGTAGAATGTACACTATTCACCCAAACCAATCAGAGTGCTTCCACTTACGCATTCTTTTACAACATATTCGTGGACCTACAGGGTTTAACAGTCTTTTAACCGTTAATGGACAATTAATGCCTACCTATCAGGCTGCCTGTAAAATACTCGAACTCATTGAAGATGATGAACATTGAAAACATACATTAGGTGATGCTACACTTTCCAATTCTCCATCAAAACTACGTCAGTTGTTTGTTACTATTCTGTTCTTTTGTAACCCATCTGATCCTATGGCTTTATGGGACGAATACAAACATTATTTATGTGAAGATATACTACACACTAAGCGTAAACAAACACATGATAACTCAATGCCAATTACTAATGACATTTTTAACCAGGGACTAATAGAAAAAGAAGACTGGCTCTATGTACTAAGTGAGAAATCATTAACAGATTTCAAACTTCCGGCAACAGACAGGACAATCCATACACCATACAAACACACAGAAATCGGAGACTCAATACACAACCTACATGAATACGTTGCGCAACATTTGCCAAACTTACCCCCAGATTCATCAAAGTCCTGTTTTGGGAGTCCTTAATAGCGAATTTTAAGGATTCGCTATTAAAGACTCGCAAAACGGGATGCATGTAGAAATCGCAATAATTTTAGCGATTTCTACAGCTTCCTTATTTGCGATTCGCTAATCGCTAATCCCAAATAAGGAATGGCTTTCCCATTCATTCCTATGGGCCAATGAATGGGGAGTCATTCCTTATTTGCGATTAGCAATTTGCGAATCGCAAATAAGGAAGCAATTCCAAGGGTGCCAGGGTGTCCAAAGGACACCCTGTTGCACCCCTGAAATGGTAATGTCCACTGGTGTTGCGCACACACATGTCCCAAGGATTGCATTTCTCTTGAGAAGTGGCAGTACTCTCCCTCTCAAAATAAATATGTGCCAGTACTCAATATCAGACAGTACTGGCCCAAAGCTCACTCTATGTATTGCATTATTTACAAAGTGGTGCAGGTCATCACACAGCTAAAGTTGCCTATCCGCAAGACCTAGAAACACCCCATGAACTTGCTCCTTTATGATTGCCATGCTTGTTTTTAATTAAAAAAAAGACAGAAAATAAACAGCAGAAAAAGTAACTTAAAATTTGTAGAGTTTATTTTGTCTTTACAAAATATTCTGCAACCGACATAACACAAATCATGCTGTAGCGTCCCCTAAAATTATTAGGCACTAAAAAAAGGCCTTCATCAAAGTACTCTCATTTTTCAGCCAGTAAGAGCCTCCGGGAGAGAACGACAGGTTCTCTCACCCTGGCTCCTCGGAGAGCGTCTGCGCGTCGGATCCAGTATCCGAACGCGGGAAAATGAGAGATATTATAGCACGCATTAAAACCAGGCTAAGTCTTCAGGGGGAAATTACCGCTCTCAGATTTTCTTTAAATAATAAATCTGATGGAGAAAAATTGGAGCTGCGTTTGGGCCCATCTGTCTGCTGAGCTCGACAGGCCCTGACTGGAATAGACGTAGAACTCGCGAGACAGGGAGAGACAGTGCGAGGCACCGGGCCAGGCCCTCCAGAAATGACCAAAATGCCGAACTGGGAACCGAAACCGGCCCGGCAAACTGATCATCTGGCCCCCTCTAGGCTCATGGCGGCCCTGGGCAGGGAGCATGGGTAGGGGGCCCCCGGAAGAGGGGGTCCGGGCGAGGCGGAGCCCCCCGGAGCTCAGGAAGGTGTTTGGAAGTGGAACCGAGCCAGAGGCTGCCAAATCCCTGCCAGGGGCCGCCACGCAAATATGTATCCATCCTCAGAGGATTGTTATATTAAGGATATATATTGGCGTGGTGGCCCCTGGGGTTGGGTGTCCCTGTGCAGGTACACAGCTTGCACATGCCTAAGGCCGCCCCTGCTGGGGACGTGCGGCTGAGCTGTTTGCTAGGGCCGGTTTCAGACAATTTGGTTATAGAGGGCCGATATTGCCGGCTCCGGTAACAAAAAAATGCCCCCTGGAGCCTAAAACTGGCCCCCACCCTGGAGGCCCACAGGGGAAATGCACGGTGCCCGCCATGGCCAGTCTGTCCCTGCCTGTCGCCTCCTCCAACTATCATTTTGAGAACGCTTCTTTTACAGAAGGAAACAGGAGTTCCTGCCCAAATAGGTATTACATGTAATGATAATGAAGCAATTTTGAATGTGGTATTACTGCATGCTGAATTACCACAACTGCTTCAATGAATGAGTGCACTAGGTCAGGCAAGGAGAAATTACTCGTTGAAAATGGCAGAGAATTTGGGAATGACATGCCGAAATCGGTGTGGACAAAGCAATTTCCAGTACTATCTGAAGTTCTATAAAGGGTAACATAGAATAGCTCTGTTACTCCGCATCGAACAGTAACTGGTGCGCACCTGCCAACTAAAACAAAGATTTAATTGTGTGAGGATAGGGTGGGTAGGGCTTAATTTGAGCTAGTGGTTGCTGGTAGGGTCCACTGGTACAAATTTTTGGAAACCAGCACTTAATATTCCTTATCGGACATTTCCCAAGAGCAAGAGCGGTAAAACCAGAGGCGGCTCCTCCACTATGCAGAGAAGCTTAACCTCCCCCCCCACCCCCACCAGCAGCCTAAAAAAAAAAAACCACAGGTTTATTATCGTTTTTTGTTTCCCGGCCAAGACTTTGGGGGCGTAGCCACGGGAGTGACAGGCACTGATGTGAGTGGTTACCCACACTGCCTTCAGTGCGCATGTGGGTCAGGCAGCCGATTCAGGACGGCCAAACTGACATGCGCACTGAAGCTGTCTCCAACCCAAGCTGCGTTCTCGGGATGGAGACAGTAGGCACAGGCTCCTGGTCTCACTCGGAGTGCAAATTGAGGGTATTCAGGCGTAATCCTGATTTCGCTCTCATGCTGCCAGCAGCAAGCTTGAGAGCAGTGTCATGATTTGCCGCAGGGGAGTCTGGGAGCCTGTGCCTGCAGTGGACTGGAGCCAGAGAGGAGCAGGAGACCGGCGATGCAGCAGGTACGTTTCTTTTGTTTGTTTTTTGTCTGTCATCCCCGGTCCTCGCCCTTTTCCTGCCCCGCCACTTTGTCTGGACACCAGCCACTACTGGGTAAAACACACATAAAAGGGGAAAGAACAAGACAAGAAAAAGAGAAAAACGTCACAAAGGGAGAAAGCAGCGACCTGCAGGAGGGAGATTAAGTGGCGGGGAGGTTGATTCAAGACTACGCAGCCTTGAAATGCCGAAGCACCGTCTTGGGCTTCTGAGCGCAGATTTGGGCATCAGTACAGTTTTTTGTTACCAATTAAGTACTATATCGGGCCTAGGGCAGGGCCTTGTGCTGAGAAGTACCTAAGAGACACTTTTGACCTTGCCCCCAAACTCGCTCCTACAAACTCGCTCCTCCCCCCCAAAAAATAGCATGCTGAGGCAGGTGCTGATGACCAAGACATGGATGACCATGTGAAGGGAGACCATATTGTGTGTCACGCGGTGGCGGCGCATGACTTGGCAGGCCTGCTGGTGCCTGTGGTAACGATACTCCTGGGAGTTAAATTAACTCTGCAATATTTTCAGCAATCTAGGAATGGTGCAAGGGCAGTTCAACTCCGACACAAAGCGAGAGAGAAAGAAACAGAGGTGTGGAAAGGAGAAGAACCACAACACATTGTAATTTATAAACATACATTAATCCAGATTCTCATTTAAACTTTAGGGATTTCATTTATTGGTGTATCCATTCGTATGAAATAACATTTATGAGAGCTGTTTTCCATTCATGCCACTACTGTTTTGATTCTCTGCCTGTCTGGATTCAGCTTTTTCTTTGAGGTTTAATTTGCAAGGATTTGGGAGAGGGGATTGAAGAGAGCAGAGCCTTGCATTCTAGGCTGGCTTCCAATAAAAACTCGTATCTGGCACTTGATAAAACTATGTTGTAGGTACCCAATGATTTCCAGAAACCTTACACTGCCAGAGACTGCATGTGGGCACACTGTTGCAGCATGGCATTGCTTAAAGACGACCTACTCAGCTTGAATCCTATTGTTGGGAGAAACCCCACAGGACTGAGGAGATAAAGCACAGAGAGGAACCTGTTGGGTAGAAACTCAAAATATTCAAGTAATTAAGCACTGACAGGCAGTGCTTGATAAAGATAACCACGCAGGAGCTTCTCAGCACTATCACAAAACTTGGGTAAGAATTAGGCCTGGGTGAAATTTGCATTACGCTGACAAGATAGCAGAATTTTGGTAATTTCACATGACTCTTGTTTTGCAAAATTCCACCATTACCCCCCATCACACAACTATGTACAATACATGTACACATTTCTCGAGACTGCAATGTTTGTGGTAAAAATGTACTGCAAACGCAGAAAAACAACCAATAGGACAACATATGAGCGGTTGTTGTTTACGATGCTTTTGATTTTTTCTTTTTCAGTATTTTTAAGTGTGAAATGCACTTTTAAATAGAACACCAAGTGCAATTTTTGCTTTTTGGGTAATTTGGCGCAATTTCATATAATTTTGCCGAACTTTCGCATAATTATTTAAAAGCAAATTATGTGAATATCGCACTAGTCCGAACCCGTACCGCTGATACAAACAACAAAGTGCTACAATCCAACGAACAGTGCTATTCAGTGATACCAGTGCCGGCCTCCTAGAGAAAGGACAGTGCACTGCTGGAGGAAACTAACACTGCTCGAGGCCTTCTGCCGGTATATAGCGCTTTTGAGGGAGAAGGTTGTCTTATTTGTGTCTTGTTCATACTGTGGAATTCAGGCCAATATAAGACACAAAAACATGGTTTACTGTGAGTGCAGACACCCACATACATACTCTGTCACCTGCTCCCCTTTCTATTTTCTTTTTAATCCCCTTTCCTCCCTCTCCTTTCTCTCACAAACTGGGCAAGATCACAAAACATGTTTGATGGTACAGTGGGAGTGGGTGGTGCAAACACATTTTACCACAGTAATATAAATGCAGATTTGTAAAAGCATGTGACAAGAGTATTTGTGCAAATTTGCTAGGTTTCCTTTGTGGTGGGGGTATTTTGGGGTGTTTTGTGTTTTATCTTTGTGCTGCACTGTGATACAGTTGCATTGCACTGTGTTTGTTGTGTTGCATTCTGTTTTGGCTGTTTTGTTCTTCTGTTCCTTCCAATCACTTTAGTGTGTTCTAATTGTTCTTTGTGTTAAGCTACTGTGTTGTGTTCTTTTGTGCTGTGTTACATTTGAAATACCACAAATACTTCTACAGTCCCACCTAAAAGCTGCAAATACCTTCAACATTTTAATGACAAGAGTCCTTTACCAGTGTCAGCGGTACATTCTGCTGCTCCAGCTTCTCAACTATTTAGGACATCAGCCTTTCCAAAACTGTGACAGAAACTGTGTCTTAAATTAGCACTTCCAGGGCTTACTTTGGGCCGTATGTATCAAGATATCGTTTTGTGATTTCTAAATAGCGATTTTTTGCCAATCGCTATTTAGAAATCGCAAAACGGTATGTATGTACAAAATTGCTATTTTTCAGCTATTCCTTGTCATTCTTTATTTGCGAAATCGCAAATAAAGAATGATTTCCAATGCATTCCTATGGGCCAGGAGGCCCATAGGAATGATGGTGCTATAATTCTCAAATTGCGAATTCGCAATTTGCTAATCGCAATTTGAGAATTATTACAAGGGTGCAGGGGTGTCTCAGACACCCTGCTGCACCCCTCAAATCTACATGAGTGTGCATGTGGCACACATACATGACCTATGGGCATGTATGTGTGTCACATACCACCCTCACGAATGCCAAATAGGGCATTATTATGAGAAATCGCAAATTACCACCAACTACAAGTCGGTGGTAAATTGCGATTCCTTAACACAAATTCGCACTTCAAAAATGTATCATACATATAATTTAAGGAATCGCAAAATTTGTGATTCCTTAAATGCTATGGCAAAATAAGGAATCGCAAATTATTGCGATTCCTTAAATTGCGATTGTATGATACATTGGAAATAATTCAAAAAGGCCGTTTGCGAATCGCAAAGGCGGAAATTCTGCGAATTTCAGCCTTTGCGATTCAAAAACGGCTTCATACATATGGCCCTTTATGTGATACGAGCCAATCACTCTCTCTCTCACCCACCTGCCTCTTTCCCTTGCTCCCCTCCTTCTATTGTTATAGGAAAGATTGAGAGAATATTGCTAAAGTAACAGGAAGATATATAAGGGCGTGGATGTAATGGAAGGGGCATGAGAGAGAAAGAGACAGACATAGAGATATGGGAAGAAAAAGATACAATTGGTGAGCAAAAGACAGTGACAAAATGGGAGAAGAAAAGAGAGACGGTTCTATAAAGTAGAGAAAAATAGAAAGGATATTCGTAGTAACCGGCACATAGAAAAAGATGGAGTAAGGGCAGGGCACAAGGCCTAAAAAAAGAAGTGGGGGGATGCTGACGTCACAACAGGAAGTGACATCACGACAGGTGGCTTGCACAATCAGGCTCATTGCCTCCCCTCGCTCACCCCTTAGATGCGATTGCATCAGAGAAGCCA
The DNA here is from genome assembly GCF_964263255.1 of Lissotriton vulgaris. Classification (NCBI taxonomy): domain Eukaryota; kingdom Metazoa; phylum Chordata; class Amphibia; order Caudata; family Salamandridae; genus Lissotriton; species Lissotriton vulgaris. Next base: position 110,895,721 of record NC_141700.1, read on the forward strand.
GCGCGTGAGCAGCATTCTGAATGAACTCCGATCTCGCCTCAGAGAGGCCAAAGAGTGAATGTGTGGCTCCATTTGCTCCAGCCGGTAAAATAAGTGGGGGGATGCTGTCCACCCGCGTGGTACCCCGACTCGAGCCCTGAGTAAGGGAGAACAAAAGATCGAGAGAGAGTTCGAAATGATCATATAAGGAAAGCAACCCGACAAAAAGGAAAGAGAGAGAGAGAGAGAGAGAGAGAAGATTCACAGGTAGAAAAAACATAAAGGAGGATTGAAAGGTAAACAGGAAGGGTGTTGTATGTTGCTGCATCAAAAGCAATTCCATCATCCTATGACTGCAATAGCGCCGTTGCATCCTCCTGCAAGCTTATCAGCTGGATATTTACATTATGTAATTACCACAACACCATGACAGGATCTGTAAATGTGCATCAATTCTAGCCTTAATGTGATTCCGAACCATAATCGTAACTCTTAGCACTAGCTATACAGCTCCCATCATTCTTAAGCTAACAGATGCAATCACTGCACAGTGGCGCACTGTGTAACCGTACTTACAGAAAGGAGAAAATATACACAAGAGATGGGCAGTGTTTATCAGCTAAGAGGGGCACTGTATAGCAACCCCTCAGTGGCGGCTCCTCTGCTAAGGCAGAGGAGCGTCGCCCCACTGCCTTTGAGCAGTGGAAGGAAAAATAGAAGGATAATAACTGAAAGTTATTATAATTTTCTGTTTTCCTGTTGCAAGCATGTTAGCTTTGCCAGGCAGTGCGGGGGGGGTGGGGGGGGGGTAAAGTGTGCATGAATGTTTCGTCATTCCTCTGGGGTCACCCAAACATTCATGCGCACTTAGCATGTTCTCCACCCCGCTGCATTACAGCCTTTGTGGAGAACATGCCCAGGCTCCCTGTCTCCGTCTGAGCGCTGTGGTTTGGATAATGGTATATCAGTAACATAGGTCTTGGTACACAGTCTTCAAACTGTGCATTGAGCTCTTTGAAGGCGTCAGCCCAACATGCTGGGGGCAAGGATTGAAGCTCATTCAGTCATTTTACAAGAGTCTCTGAAAAACAAAAGCATTTAGCTGGTGTATTTGGCTAAGAGAACTTTAGGGGAAAAACTGAACAATCGGTGGAAAGTTGCATAAGTCAATGTGAGAAAAGAAAATGTAACAATCAAGACTCTTTTTCTGTCAACGTTTCTTAGTCAATTTGAAATCGATGCTACCCCATATTCCCCAAGATCCTTTGATTCCCTTGCTTGCAACATTTTTTATTGTACAAAAAATACACAGTGCATATTTTTAGCACTTATGGCAGTCTGCCACATGGTGGTCTGTTTATCTGATTTAGAGTCAGTACAACAACAGTTGTTTACTAATTCAATATGTTACAAATTACTATTACCTTCCACCCATGCTAATCTTATTGCTTTGGGGGCCTGGAATAGTCTGAATTGTCACACTTGTAGGAGTGTGAGGGTTAATAGCTGGTTTGGTACTGTCATTGGCACCGCTGGCAGGGACAATGGGTGGTGTAGGCTGCAGTGGCATCCTGATGAGGGCCCTGGCATTTAATTTTTTACAAACTGAGCACTGTTCCCTGGGAATCTTGTTGCAGAAAGAAGCTAAAGATTTCAGGAGGAAATTACAGAGGAGAATGGGAAAGTATCAGGGGGAAATACTTATGTATAGGCAGGGCCACTGGAATGATGTGATTTTGCAGATTTTGCGTTTTCCTCATAATTATGTATTTGCCACATAATCTCATGATCTGCTGCATAATCAACAGATTTTAATAAACAACAAATGTTGTTTCTAGCTCAAACAGATCAAAAGTTACTAAAAAATGTTCCAACATGTGTTACAGCACAGTGCAACGTTCTTTGAAATGTTGACTGGTCGGCGTTCTGTTCCCTAATACTGTACTTCAGTGTTAAACTGGTACTAATGAGGTGAAGCCATTCCCCAGACTTTGTATAAAAATAAAAAAGTAGGAAAGTAGTACTATCAGAAAACGTGCTGGCTAGGCCAAATAATTAGTTTTTTATAGGAGCAATATTTAGTTACCGCTGCTGCATAATTTGGTCATTCCATGCCACATAATTCCAGTGACCTTGTTTATGGGCCTTTCAACTAGTTCTCCTCACCCATTGGTCTATTTTTGTGTCATTCATATTTTCTTCCGCCCATTGCTGCACACAGCATGGGGCAACTGGTCAGCCCACTTCACATATTGGATAACTTCATTGTGAGTTATGGCATTCTGCCCTTTCACAAAGAGCACATCTCCACACAACATGACAAAGCATGCTTTTAAGACCGAAAAATATTTTTGCTTTTAAACAATTTTTTTAAAGAAAGATTGACGAGTGGCCCAGCAGCTTCCCTGGTGAAAAGGTTTGCTAAAACAATAACAAAACGAAAACAAGCATTGACAAAGCCAAAAGGCTGGTCATCAGTTACTTCAAAGTAACACCTTAAACTACAACCACAGTGTTTTAACACATGCACTAAACTTCACACTTGACATAATAGTTGTAAGAAAACAGAATGAGGGGCTTAGTTATTTTGCATGAAAGATCCAGGCCTGCTACAGAAACATGGAGTAGGCTCTCGGAGTGGTCTCCACTTCTCATCGTCCCCGGCTCCATCCGAAGCCTTTTCGTTCACGTGAGGCATCAAGGACATGCAGAGTTTGAGGTAAACTTTGCGCAGAGTTCCCAGGGGTTACACTATCTGTGACGGTAGTCTCAGAATCTCCACTGAGATTGGAAACCGAAGTTACAAGTCCCATTGGGAATCAGGCAAACAACAATAAACGATGAACCCAGAAATATTCCCCTTGGAGCTCAGCTGCGGAAATCTCTGGAGGACACTGCAGTGGTGAAATGGGAAGTTACGGGGGAATCATACCCAAAATTACCAATTCCCTGGTAAATTCTAATTTGCACGAGGACCCCCAGGGTACCACGCATAATCTCCCTGTCACACCCGCTCTCCCACCATGGAGTTACCCATCTCCTTGGGCTTGGTTACCAGGATTCTCATAATAGGGACCTGTGCTTCTATCAATATTGGGTTGCTTCTTCACAATCGGATCAGTGCACACCTCGCCCTGGCCTGTAGAACTAAAGTTGTGCTCTGACTGCAGTAGAAGCAAGCCCCTCTCCCTCTAGGCGCTATGCAGCACTGACCAAGAGATCAGTAACAGCCAAGAAGCCTTCAAAGGCCCAAAGGCCCAAAGGCCCTAACAGTACCGCTATCAAAGGGGCACTCCGATGTGCTCTCCTCCATTTCTTCTGCCAGTCACAGAAAAATTCCGACTGAGAAGAAAGACTTCCTGTGGCGAAAGAAAAAGGCGGGAGCGAAGGCCGGCGCGCGGGATGAAAGGCGCGCGCAGACGGCCTGGCCTGGAGGGAGCGCCAGGCGCGCGCGCCAGCCTCGCGAGGTCCCTGCCTCGCGCTCTGAACCTTCACGCGGGCGCCCGGCCCAGAGAAAGGAGATGAAGGCTGCAGAGGCAGCGCCCTGGGCAGAGAGGGCAGGGTTCACAAGAAACCGGAAACGTCGCGTGCTCTGGCTGGTGCCTCTGAAAAGCCAGCTGAGTTGGAATGGGGTTCATCATTTGTTAGGACGGTGTCTCTGAAGGCAGTGACGTAACACAAAATGGTGCCCACTTTACAGAATGTGCCGACCCCCCCCCCCCCAGCCGACCCCCCCCCAGCCAAGTCTCATTTGTCTCACATACATTGGCCTTGGGCTAAATGGGAAACTCCTGAAGGGTTGCCCACTCACCATGCCACAGGGGCGCAGTAGCCTGCATCCTCCCCATGTATGAAAGGCCAGTTGGTTTTGGGGGAGTCAGTCAAATGTTAGGCTGATGCCTCTGAAAGGGTAGCTGGGATTGCGTCAAGGCCAGATGGACTGACGTCTACCCATTTTTTCATCAGATCGGTAACTATGAAAGGCCTTTGGAGCTGAGGCGGGGACAGCCGGGTGTTCAGTAAGTTTGAAACGTACGTCAGAGTGACAAACACACCACATAGGGCCACATAGGGTCTCAACAACAGCCCTAGAGTATTTGAATATTTTACTACCTGGAACCACTTACTTGAAATCATACGCATAATCAAACCTAACTGTTATTAACTTAATCTACCACTAGAAAATGAATGTAAATTCCTCACCAAATTATCAAATGCTCCACCAATAATCAACAGTATACAGCAATTACTATTAACCACTCTCTTTACCTCTACCTTTGGGCTATGGACTAGCATGGTATCTCCTCCCAGCCCCCCCCCCCAATAAGCACTTCAATGCTTTATTAGGTGTAGTAGTCATTATATAAACCCAGTTACTATACTGTATTGTGTCAGGAAAGAACCGGGTGGGTCTGCTCTCTGCAGGTTTGTGGGGAGTGATGTTTCAGCCCAGAAGCACATTGTTAATAAAAATAATAGGCTAATTGCTTTTTTTGCACATTTGCCTCTACTGCACAATGCAGGAACATCCTTCATCTGTTGCAACAAATTAAGGCCAGTCTGGCAGCCCATGGTAAATCTCCGACCTTCTGTGTGCCTCGGCCTTGAAATATATATATATATATATATATATATATATATATATATATGTGTGTGTGTGTATATATATATATATTCCTGTGCGAAACTCCTTCTATCTCCTGGAGCAAAGATTGAGGCGCACTCAAGGGGTAATTTTCTCAGTTTATTGATCACTAATCAAACGGCCCGACAGACGCGTTTCGGCTACACGCCTTTGTCGGAAAAAAAAAAAGAAATATATATATATATATTCAGCAGTCCCACAGATTCTTCTCACACATCATTAAGCTGCATAACCACAAAGGTTCCCATAGTCTCGATAAATGCCATACTTATGATCAGATTGGCGTTCTGACCCGCCTTGATTGTCTGGGCCCTCAACGCAAGGGATGTGTTCCTGCATTTTGCTAGTGTCTGGTCCCTCAGGTTTCATCATACACTTACCTGCTGCTAGTGTTTGGGTCCCCTTGTCTTGAATGACTGCCAGAGTACCAAGGCCGCACTACAAGCGACAGTAGGGCCGTTTACCCTGTATGCACCTTCTTGCTATGGCCGGATGGTCCTAGCATGTCTGCAGCCCCACATTTTAAAGACTGTGGGACTTGGGCGTGTGGATGTTGTTGTTTGGGGTCCAACTTTTTAATGACGCAATGGTCCTCGCTTGCTGCTAGTATATGTTGCCATGGAGACAGAATTGCAGATTATTCTGGGGAGCTGCACCTCAGAGGCTTGTTTCATACCTGGAGGTGTTACTGTGAGTAGTTTAATATATCTAGGGTTGCCGGCCGCCAGTTCCTTTGACAATCTGCTAGCCCTGGTGTGTATACATACATTACTCAGTTGTGAGTCCGAGGGTAGAGCGCCTTCACACAGGACCTACAGCCTTCAGGTACCCCAAATGGTACCTTTTGCAGCCTGTGAAGTAAGTGGCTTGGTGCAATTAAGTATATGGTCGTGTGCCAGAAAATGTAATCTCGTTGTGTGTACATGATTAGTCCAACGGTGTGACATTTTTGTAAATTATATTTAGGAGACAATATTTGTGTCAGGCGATATTTAGTCCACAATACCCGGCAGTATATGGAGAGTATCTCTTCCAGTAGACCGTCTGCTTCACACAGTGACAGTCTTCAACGAAGGGTGTCATTGAGGCAACTGTGAAAAATGCACCTCTTAAGATCTTTATACATGACAGCTGATGGCGGATGTGGTTTTGGTGCTAGTTTTCAATAGGGCAAATCGAGTAGCTTCATATCATAACGTCACATGCAACCACGAGAACAATCAGTGATGCCAGGCCCCCCGACCATAGTCTGCAGACACTGTACCCAAGGCCACTGGAAATATACAGCAGGGCAGGACCACATTTTGTGGCAGAATTGACTAAATTGGGACAAGAAAATGCAAATTATTTTGTGTAATAAGACACATTTTTTGGTAGCATTCATTATTTTAGCATTTATACCTGTTACCAATGGGCAATGGTTTCACCTCATTAGCTCCAGATTAATTCCCAAACATATCAATAAGCAACCTAAACGTGGCCGGATAATCTTTGCAAAAGGCCTTCCACTGTGTGACAACACATGCTGATGTCTTTTTAATAACTTTTGATACGTTTGAGCTAGAAACTATTTCTTATGTATTAAATCTGCAGATGACTCAGCAGATGACTCAGCAGATGGTGGATTATGTGGCAAATGAGGCACATTTATAATTATGCGGAAACAGTAACAGAATCACAGCATTCTAGTGGCCCCGCCTATACCCATGCATATGGCAAAGAAACGTATCAATATCTCCTCCCGCTCATTGATGCCTCTCTCCAACAGGGTGTTGTTCTTGATCAACCCAAAAATTGGACATATCTGTTCTCTTTATGTCAGCCGTAACCTTACTGAAAACTTCGGACCTATCACAGGCCTTCAGTTCTTTGCTAAAATTCTGGTGGAGCGAGAAGTAGCTAATCACCTTAATGATTGCATCTCCATACATCAACTTGTAGATCATTTACAATCCGGTTTCGGTTCTGACTCTAGTATAGAAGCGAGCTTCCTCAGGCTCGCCAATGACCCCCTCCAACCCTAGAATTAAGGAAGCACTGGCTTAACAATAGTATTCAATCTCTCGCCAGCCTTTGACAGGGTAGAGTAGGTCATTCTGTGCTCCCTCCACCGTGACCCATGTGGATTCCGGTGAAACTATTCTCACCTGGTTCTGGTCTTCTATAGTAAAACTGTTTTGTGGTTACTCAGTTTCTGATCTTCTACTCTCTCTATTCTGGGGACTTAAGCGCTTCCCTAGTCTGCCTGCATCTCAGATTTGAGTGAAGCTGAACACACAAATTAATTGATCTTTTCATTGTATCCCCAAACAAAACCTACAAGCTTTCCAGCAACTAGATTAACAACCTAAACAGCATTGTCATCTCTCATAAAATTAACACAATGGCTAATTCCTTGGCTCTCGCTCTGCATCCAAAATTTAATCTTGATGTCTTTATAGAAACCACTGTTAAAAGTGCCAATCACCACCTGAGAGTTATAAGGAACACCAGACACTTCCACCCAGAGATTGTCTTCAACAGCCCTAGTAATAGAAATCAACTGCAACAGTAGAACACAATTCATAGCCCTCCTCAAATCTCATTCGCAATCATTACGTCTGCTGGACTTTTGCTTACAACAGTGTCAACAAATTAATTTTTTTTTTTTTAAATAATTTTTATTGTAGACACACCTGTACAGGCCAATAAACGGATAACAGTAGCAGTCTAAATGTCAGCAGATATACATTACATTTCGTTAATCATTACACAGCCTTCCGGCCCACAACCCGGGGGTCGGGCGGCGGTAAAGTATCTGCCCTGCCATGCCTGACGTTCCGTAGAGAGAAGTGGTTAATGTCCGGAGGAAGTGTATGCCTACTTTTAGTACCCTACCAAACCGCGCGCTGACCCCAACTCCCCCCATCCCCGCGCTAGCCCCTAAACACCCCCCCCCCCTCTCTCCCCAACCCGCACACCATCCCCCGCCTAAGGCTACATTAAAACTACCTCCGGGAAGCTAGCCTCATGTTCCCCGTATTCCTGCTGTTCCTGGGGCCTCAACTCTCTCCCTCTATGCCCTCCCCCCCGGGAGTTTCCTCCTGTGTTTCAGCCTCGCTGTCCCTGAGCGCCTGCACCATTACTTCCCATGCCGTCGCGGTGTCAGCTGCTGTCTGGCTAGGGGTCCTGCGCGCTACCTGGTATCTATGTGTGCTATCAGCCGAGGCCCATTTCAGAAACTCCTGCCGCCACCTCCGTGGAGTAGGTCCCAGCCGCGCCTTCCAATTCCTGGTAATCTCTCTCTTCGCTATCATCAACCCCATGTCGATGAACTTACTCGTGAGCTTATTTTTGGGAGTGTGGGGGAACCAGTGCAACAGGCATTCGGCCGGTCCATACTCTAGCGATCGTTCCGTCACCTCATTCAGTACTTCCCCTACTTCTTGCCAAAAGCCCTGCAGGAGCGGGCACGCCCATAGCATGTGTACTAACTCAGCTCCTTCTTCCGGGCACCGGGGGCAGGCTGCTGTGTCGTCACTAAAGTACCGCCGTATTCTACCTGGTGTCATATATGCCCTGTGTAGCACATAGTAGTGTATCAGCTGGAACCTGGCGTTCCTTGTGCTGTTACGGGCCCTGCGGACAAGTTGCGCCCAGGTCGTGTCTGGAATGTCCTTGTGCAGATCCGCCTCCCATTTGGCTTTCAGGGATGCGAGAGGAGGGATATTCTCCCTAACCATTCGGTTATACAGGCACGTAACTGCCTTGACCGTGCCCGCCGCCATCATGGTGTATTGGCAAGCCGCCGCCGTCTCGGGCTCTCCAAGTCCCGTGCCCCAAAGGGCATGCATCGCCCGGGTCACCGCTGCGTGCAACAGGAATCCCCCTCTCGAAATATCGAATCGGTCTGCGAGCTCCCGGAACGGGAGCAGTGTCCCACTCTCAAAGAGGTCCCCAACCACCTGAATTCCCGCTACTTCCCACTCCTGCAGGCACGACCAATCGCCGCCATGTGGCAGCGCCGTCAGCATGGCCAGTGGTATCTCAGGCGCATAGGGGCGTCGGGAGCCCGCTCTCCTCTGGGTCCGATTCCAGCATTGCCGGTATGTGCGCTGTTCCAGCGATAAATCCCGACTGTCCAGCCGCTGCTGGAGGGTTATGTACGCTAGGACGTGCCTGGGTGTTCCCCTCAAGTTTTCCTCCTCAGGGCCCCGGAAAACCCTCGCAACCTCCTGCGTGAATATCTGCAATTGGGCCGCTAGGTAATAGAGCTCGAAGTCCGGCACCGCCAGCCCCCCCTCATCCTTCGGGCGAGAGAGCGTGGCCAGCGCTACTCTGCACCGTCCCGCTCCCCAGATGAACGACGTGATCTGAGACTTGAGGAGTTTAAAAAAGGAACCAGGTATCCAAATTGGGAGCGTCCGGAAATAGTACAGTAATCTCGGCAGGGCCACCATCTTTAGCAGGGAAATCCGGCCCGCTACTGATAGCGGTAATGTGGACCAGAAGGACATACAGCCCTTCAGTCCGCGCACGCACCGTCCCAGGTTGCCCTCGAGTAAGTCTTCCGGCTTGTGGTAGATATGAACCCCCAGGTATTTCATGCAGGTGGGGTTCCAGGTCGCCGCCGACTGGTGCTGCGGCTGGGCAGTGCCCTCCAGCAGCGGGAACAAGCCTGTCTTGGGCCAGTTGACCCGTAGGCCCGACATCTCTCCGAATCTCTCGAGTAAAGCTTCCGCCTTCCTCAGGGCCTCCCCTCCGTCGCTGAGGAAAAGCAATAAGTCGTCAGCATACAGCGAAATGAAATGATGTCCGTCACGGGTCTGCACCCCGTGGAAGTGCCGCCCCGTCCGGGCCGCGGCCGCCAGCGGTTCAATGGCCAGCGCAAATAGAAGCGGTGATAGGGAGCAGCCCTGTCGAGTGCCCCGCTCCACCGAATACCGCAGGGATACCGCCGGACCTACCCTCACTCTCGCAATCGCATCCGCGTAAAGGATCTTAGTCCAGTGGATATAGCCAGCTCCCAGGCCGAAGCGCTCCATGACAGCGTAGAGGTAGTCCCACTCGAGGCTGTCGAAGGCCTTTTCAATATCAACCGACAGTACCAGCTCCGTCCCTGTCCTCTCGGTGAGCCCGTCCATGATGCGGATGAGCCGCCTGATATTAGCCGTGGTGTTGCGGGTCGGTATAAAACCGTTTTGGTCGTCATGCACCAGCCCCGTCATGTGCGGTAGGAGTCTCGCCGCCAGAATGGAGCTCAGGATTTTATAATCCGCGGTGAGCATAGACAGGGGCCTATATGACGTGGGGTCAGTGCTCTCTCTGCCGGGCTTCAGCAGTGGGACCACCAGCGCCTCCCTCATCGATTGCGGTAGTCGACCCGTTGCCTTTGCCTCCTTGTAAACCGTCTGGAGACGGGGGGCCAGCACGTCCAGGTTTTTGGCGTAAAACTCTATGGGGAGTCCGTCTATCCCCGGCGATTTGTTCCTCGCCATCCGCCTCACCGCTAGTCGTATCTCACTCGCGTCAATGTCCGTCCCCAAGTCCTTCGCCTGCTCCGCTTCTAGCTTGCCTAGGGGCAAGTCAGCCAGGAAGGGACCCACCAGTTCCGCCCTGCCGCCCGGGACACTCTTGTACAGACCCTCATAGTATTGCTGGAACACGTTGACTATGCCCAGTTGGGTCTGCTGTACCACTCCCGTCGCATCCCGCAGCTGGAGTATAGGAGCGCATCTTCTGGAGGGGTTCGACAGCCATGCCAGGAGGGTGCCAATCTTATCGCCCTCTACATGGGAGCGTAGCACGTACCGCTTGTGGTCAAAAGCCCGAAGCCTTTCCACCTCAACGGCTACCGCCTCTTTGGCCGAGCAGAGGGCGTCCTGGAGTTCGGGCCTCCCAGGCCTCCTCCTCTCCGTCTCCCTCAGGTCCTCGTCTACCTTCGTCAAATCCCTCAGCAGTACCCTCCGCACACCCACATAGTCTCGGATGCAGATGCCCCTTACCACTACCTTAAAGGCATCCCACTCCACCGCTCTTGAGGTTGCCGTCCCTGCGTTCTCCGCGAAATACGAGGCCACGCCCTCTGCAAGGGCCTCTCCGAAGAGGGGGTCCTCCAGTGTCTCAGGCCTCAGTCTCCAGAGCGGAACCCTGGGCTTCCCCATAACCCACGCCAGTCGGACCAAGAGCGGGTTATGGTCTGAGATTGTCCTCGTTAAGTATTCCGAGCTGGTGACGCACGGCAGCACTTCCCGGGAGCAAAGTATGGCGTCTAGTCGGACGTGCAGGTCATGGAGCCCTGAGAAAAACGAGTAATCCCGATCAGTCGGGTGCTGCCCCCTCCAGACATCTACGAGTCCCCAGTTCTCCTGCCAGTCCCTCCTTCCCTTAGAGAGTCTGTGTACCGGGGAGTCACGAAGGGGGGGGTGAGACCTGTCCAGCAGGGGGTCGGCAATGGAGTTAAAGTCACCCCCCAGCAGGACCGGGCCCGCAAGGGGGTGGGCCAGCGTTCCCGACAGTGCAGCTAAGAAAGCCAATTGGTCCGTGTTCGGGGCATAGATGCTAGCTAACACTATATCTCTACCTTCGAGTTTCCCCTCCACCACCACATACCTCCCTTCCTGGTCAATCCAATGTCGTGAGAGTTGGAAAGGTGTGCCCGCCCTGATCCATATGAGCACGCCTCGCGCATAAGCTGAATAGTTGGTGTGGTAAACCTGGCCCCGCCATCTCCTTTGTAAGGCCTCCCCCTCCCGTTGTGTGAGGTGCGTCTCCTGCAGCAGCGCGATGTGTACTCCTCTCCGTACTAAGAAGGCATGCACTTTGTGTCTGCGTTGCATAGTGTGAAGGCCCCGGACATTCCAGGTCATACAAGTCAGAACATTTGCATTAGCCATTATCCCAGTGATCCGGTCGAAACCCTCCTCCCAGGACTAGCCCGCCGGCGGTGATGGTGCCCCCTGTGTGAAAAACAAAACTCCCCAACAGCCCTGTCAATGGCGTACCCAGGGTCAGCAGTGTCAAACAAACAAACCAACAATCCCCAACTGTGGAGCCCCCCCCCACCCCCAGAACAGGCCCCAATATCGAAATACCAGTCCCCATCCAAACTCCCGCACCTGGTGGCCCAGGTCTCAACTACACAGCCGCAGCTGTGGGTGCCTTAAGGGCCTGCGGAGTGCGGCCTTGTCCAAAGGGAGGCCGCGTCGCCCAACTCCGTCCCTCCCCCCAGTTCCTCATGGATCAACTGCCCCGAGTCCCGCCGTGCACCCCGGCCCCCATTGTGTGCGAGGACAGCAACCCCCTCACCCGTACAACCCCAACTTTACCCGATCAGCATCGACAGTAGTTCATATATTGTGGACCTCATCAGCCGTTTGCGGTGTCACCAGCGGTCCCTCCATTCGATGTAGTCCCGACAAGTCCGATTCCGAGCCAGAGGCCGAAACATGAGTGTCCGAGTCTGAGGCCCCTCTGGACTCGGAGCCCTCCGCTCGGCCGAGCTTCCCCACCTCCAACAGCGCCGCCTTCCTCTCCGCCTCCGTTTGTGAGGCCGTTGGGCCCAGCTGCCCCTGACCTCTTTTCCAGAGTCTTTTCGATTTCCGCTGCCGCTTGGGCGATCGTTCCCGCTCTTTCTCCCGCTCTTCTCGTATTCTGGCTCCATCGGTCCCGGCCTTGTACGTCTCCCACCAGTCCCAAGCGTCCGCCGATGTCGTGAAGAAAAGCGCCCTATCGTCCACCACCACTCGTAGCCTGGTTGGGAATAGCAAGGAGTAGGGGATGCCCTCGGTCCGTAATTCCCTCTTGATCGTGAGGAAGGAGGCGCGCTGTTTCTGCGTCTCAAAGGTGAAGTCCGGAAAGAGGGTGACTTTGCTGTTGGCAATCTGGAAGGGGCCGTCCTCACGGGCCCTACGCAAGAGCAGATCTCTGTCCTTGTGATGTAGCAGCTTGGCAATGATCGGTCTGGGTGGAAGTCCAGGTTTGGGGGATCCTGAGGGGACTCTATGGGCCCGCTCTAGAGTGAAGAATGGCGATAGTCCTTCTGGCGCCACCACCGTCTTCAGCCATTCCTCCATGTAGGCAACCATGTCTCCCGTCCCCTCCGTTTCCGGCACACCTACGACTCGAATGTTGCTGCGTCGGTTTCTATTTTCGGCGTCCTCCGCCCGTCTCTCCAGGGTGCTTATGCGGTCCAGGGCCTCCGTCAGCTTACTCTCCATCGCCTTGTGAGCTGGCGCCATGTCCCCGATCGCCACCTCCGCCTCCTTAACTCTGTCTTTCAGTTTATCATGGTCAGCCCGGAGTAGGCCCAGCCCCGACGCCACCTGCGCTATGTCATTGTGGAGCGCATCCCTGGTGGCCGTTATGGCGTCCAGTATCCGGTCCTGCAGCCGCTGTAGGTCCGTCTGTTCCGCAGGGCCCCCTTCTCCTGCCTTTGATGCTGCCGCCTCCTCCGCCTTAGTCCTCGGCTTTCCCATCGTGGCCGGCCCGCTGCTTTCGGTCACCCCGACTGCTCACTGGCTCCGGCGTCGTGTGTCGCCCCTTTGCTCCTCGGGGCTTCGTTAGGCGGCCACTGCGCCCCGGGATGGGCGTCGCAGTTTGTGTGTTCGTCGCTGTGTCCAGCCCCCAGGTGCTGAGGGGTAACGTGCACTCCGTTATCAGGGCGATGTAACAGGCCGTATGCCAGGGGCCCTTCCACCTCTCGTTGCAGCCTCCGTGGGATCCCCCAGCGCCTCCACGAGACGCGTATGTCACTGCCTTGGGGGAGGGGGGGGGTGCCCAGAGTGCGCTGGAGCTCTCACCGTTTCCCTCAGTTCCCCTGCTCCCCAGGAGGTCCTCACTCGCTCACCGGGCCGGCCGATGCCTAAGTCCGGGTCGGGCTTCCAGATCTCTGCCGTACGGGGCCATCAGGAGGCCACGCCCACCTCGCTTTCCACCGGTGGCGCTGCTCACCGCGGCCGATTGCCGAGAAAACAATCCTTTCCGTGTGGCGCACGGCACCCTCAGCTGTCGCGCCCTCACCCTGCACGCCGGCAGTGCGAGTTTCAGCGAGCCGCCGCTCTCCGGGGTTTCGCTGCGGCCGCCATCTTGCTCGGCGCTAGTCCTGCAGCCGCTCCAGAGGCCGCCGCGATCGGCGGCCGTTCTCGGGTTCGCGGAGTCGCCGGCTGCCCAAATCGCGCCCAGGTGGTCGCAGCCGGGCCACCATCCGGCGCCGGGGTACACACGGGCTCCACGGGTCCTGGATCAGGATTCTAGCGGGGGAAGAGGCGCGGAGCTCCGGGCTCACGCCGCCATTCCCTTCGGCGCTCAAGCCACGCCCTCAACAGTGTCAACAAATTAAATTACAACTTAGCGCCCAAGTGCTCCCTAAACTGGCTACCTATTGAGGCTTGAGGATCTACTTAGAAGCCCGCCTGCCTCTCTTACAAGTCCATACACATGAACACCTCCAAACACATATCACACAAACTGAACATCTCTGCAGGCAACAGATCTTCAAGAAGCAAATCTATCCTTTCATGCAAACCTCCAGTTTTGGACCTGGCCCTCTCTGCAGGGTCACCCCCAAATGATTTGCCTTTTCCCACCACTTTTTGCTGAATTGGTTTTTGTTTGCTTTAGGACTCTGTGCATTTTACCACTGCTAAGCAATTCTCAAGTGTGTGTGCTCTCTCCTTAAAGCATGGTAACGTTGACTTGTACCCAGTTGACATATTACATTTCCTTGTAAGTTCCTTGTAGAGTGGTATACCATATATCCAGTGCCTATAAATGAAATGCTACCAGTGGGCCTGCAGCACTTATTGTGCCACCCCCTCAAGTAGCACATTCAAACATGTCCCAGGCGTTCCACAGCATCTTGATTGCAGTTTTAAAATGCCATGTTGACTTGGCATTTAAACCCCCTTGCCAAACCATAAACTCCCATTTTATTGCATCATAGTTACCCCTGAGGAAGGCCCTAGGTAGGCCACAGGACAGAGAGCTGTATAGTTAAAAGCTGGACATGAATTTGAAGTTTTACATGTCTTGGTAGTGAAAAACTCCCAAATTAGTTTTTCACTACAGTGAGGACCACCCCTCTCATAGGATTACACTGAGGATTCCTTATTACATTGAATAAGCTGTAATTTCCAAATGAGGTCATGTTTGGCGTCTATGAAATTGTAATGGTAAACCTTCTACAATGGTAAATTCAGATTTTTCATTAACATTTGGAAAATACCTCTTTTAAAAAGTTACAAAAAGAACAGATGATGGATGGAATGCTGAATTATTCAAACATTCACCCCAGTCACGGATCTGAGTTAAATCCATCTTTTTTTGCATGCCACGCCATTACAGTTTAGAGCCAGCCCAGACGTGGGTCCCTTGATCACTTTGCCACTGGATTCAAGCTAGCCTGGCTGATGAGGGGTATTACCCCGAAACTGGTCCCAGCATGCTTGTTTACGGTCCGGGGTAGATCTGGCAGTTTGGGCTAGACTGTTCGCATGAAGAACAGGGTCAAGACTGATTTGCATATGGCTGGTTCTGAACTAGGGTGGTAAAGTGAGCTAAAGAAGGATGATGGATTCAACCGAGATCTGTGACTGGGGGTGAGTACCTGAAAAGTCATTTCCTTGTGTTTGCTTTTAGAAAGTGGGCATTTTCCTGCCATTGGCCCTCTTGTGCCTGTAGCCTGTCTTGGGTCATATGACTGAGTGTAACTGACAGACTTCTTGAATTCCTCCCAGACAGTCACATAATAGAGGGACTAGGTGTGTCTGGATGGGTCATCTGCTGACAGAATGATGGGGAGGTGCAACTGAGCACAGTCCCACTTACAACTGAATAGCCCGTGCTATGCTTTCACACAAAGGGCCAAACTATCCCACATTGTTACTATAGCCAGCTTGGAGCCAGGACAGGAGAGGAGGGCGATTCCATGCACTTCAAAGACACTTTCTAGAAGCTTCTCCCACCTTACAGAACAAGGGTATAAAAAAGGGAACTAAGACACCAACTTTTCCCGACTCTTCAGTACACTTCTCGACCTGTGGATACTCTGCCAGGAAGAAGGACTGCTGTGCTGCTGAAAGGACTGCCACTCAGTTGGACTGCTACTCTAAAGGAACTGCTGCCATGCTGTGCTCACCTGCTGCCCTCTTGCCTGGGAAGGAAGAACTGGATCTGCAACTTCATCTTGAACTCAGGACACCAGAGTGACTCCAAGGACGATTCTGCTGGCCTTCTGATCTGAAACTCAGGGACATAAAAGGCTCCCCAACATCCTGCACCAGCCCCTGGACCAAGCTGCAGCGAGTTCCTGACCCCCAAGTGGTGCACCATAGGTTTTGGAATCCTTGGTATGGCTCATGGGAGCTGAATTCAAGCTTTTGGGCTTTTGAGACCTCAAAAGGGCCTGTTCACACCAAGACCTTGCCGCTTGCACCACAGTTCAGCGGAAGGCTCTGTCAGCCCGACTCTTCATGCTGCGGCATCGCCCACTCCACTGACTGCCAATGTGAAGATCCTGCAACTCCCACCATGACACTTTGCCTGCTGTTCGCACTATGCTGGCAGATGCCCCGGATGCATTACCAGCTCCTCCTGGGCCCGTTCAAAGGAGTCTTTACATGGACTTTGAGAAGGTAAACTCCTGCAGGCCTAACCTGGTGATGGTATCTGACCTGTGCTCCATAGCAGTCGGCCTGTAAGTGTGACTTTGACCTGGTCCAGCATGACCATCTATCTACGATTGGTACTTTATGCTTTTTGACACAATTTCACACTTTAATCTTTAAAAATTCAGAACTCCGATTCTTCTGATTGGATTTCCGAGTTTTTGGTTTCAAACAGTTTAATAAAATTTTCTCTTTTGCCAAATTGGTTTGCAATTTTTCTTGTGTTGTGTTTTCACTTTATTATGGTTTGTGTGCTGCATACATACTTTACACATTGCCTCTAAATTAACCCTGACTGTTTTTTGTGCCAAGCTACCCATGGTTAAGCACAGGCTAATATTGTGACTTTTTGTGGTTCACCCTGCAAGGGATTGTGGCTGTTGCTTGACCAGGGCTCACACCTTAGTGAACCAACGACCCAAATTCTGACATCCAAATTTAAGAAAAGCTCTACCTTGAAGCTCTTGTTTGGGGAAGATCCCTACAATCTGAAACTTTCTTGCTATAAACTTCTGCTTTGCTACATGCCTCAATGTGTCCAAGGAATGCCCAAAGAAGTGTTTACTCTCAACCTAAAACAATCATGGCACAAGAGAAATATTTCTACTATACATCACTGTGGAGAAATATCCAGTATGTTTATTGTACTAAAAGCAAGGTCACTGGAATTATGACATTTTGCGGCCATGACATTTTCTGCATAATTATGGATGTGCAGCACCTGCCACATAATCCACCATCTGCTTCATAGTTTGTTGATTCTGTTGTTTATTGCTATATTTGGGCATTAAACTGGTACTAATGGGATGCAAATAATGACCAGACAGTGTTGACAAGCAGACACAATTCAAAAGAACGAAGTAATACTATCTAAAAATGTGCCACATTAGCCGCATAATTAGCCTTTTCTTACAGTGTAATTTACTCAAATCTGGTGCATAATTTGGCCCTCCCCCAACATATAATTCCAGTGGCCCTGATATTTGGGTATACGTCTCGATAAGTTATACTGACAATCTGTGATGCGGCTTGTGACCCTGAGGAAGGTCAAGAGTGTACCACATAAAAAAATAAAATAACAATTCCGTGAAGAATAAACCACTTGCCAAATGGTAATTAGTTGCCCACGTGTCAGGGGTTTCACGGATCAAGGAAGAGGCAGTCACCACTTCACACACATCGGTTATCTTCTTATGGATGTGACACAGAGAGGATGTGGCATAATGGTCAGAGAAGTCAACTTTGAAACTGGGGAGCCAGGTTTGAGTTTGAGTTTCAGATTACCATCCTATGATTCTGGGCAAATCACATAATCTCCCTATACCTGAAAAGCAAAATGAGTGTAACTCCTGTGTAATTTAACTGGAGCTCATTTAAAGCGTTCCAATACCTTTGGGTCAAGCTGCGCTATGTAAAACTTCAAAAAGAAAATTAGAAACAAAAAACATCAAGAAACAGAGTAGTCAGGCCAACAAACCATTGTGTGGTAACACTGCCCCACAGGTGGGATTGAATAAAACTCCACCCATTACCAGTCAGGGCAACAATCCTTTGACGAGCAACACTGCCACCTCAGTGGGATTGGTAAAAACTCCACCTATTGCCAGTCAAGGCAACAATCCATTGTGTAGCAACACTGCCACCTGGTGGAATTAGGAAAAACTCCCCCTGTTGCTTATTGAAATCTTCCCTCCCAGGGAGTAAAATATCCTCAGGCTCCAATAATCCGGACCCCCCTGTAGAATGAGGAAAGAGCACATTGCAACTGAATTTTCCACCTTTATGTCGAGGGCGAGAGCTGAACGGCCCATGAAATAAATGTATTTTAATTATCAGTCTTTAACTTGATACTTCCCACCTGTTTTTAATGTAAATACATAGGGGCAGATTTACAATCCCCTTGCGCCACTTTTGCGTCATTTCTAACATGGGAAAAATGACGCAAAAGTTGCGCAAGGGGCTTGTAAATCTGCCCCATTCAGTTTTGTGATACCAGAGGTAAGTATTTTAAGCAACTTTGAGTCAGATGAGGTAAAAAGTATTTTACATATTCTAAAATGTGCCTTACTAAATTTTACAAATCCTATCAAAAGCAAGTCAGTTGGAAAAAGTACACCCCCCCCCCCCCCCACCACCCCATCCCAGAGCAGCCCGAGCTGTGGGCGCCATTCCAGATGTCAGTAGCACCCGGGCCTGGTGCCAGGGTGAAGCGTTTTGGTCTCTGTTAATATTTATAGCTCGTGAAGAAGAAGGACGTGGAAAACGCTGAGGCTTCAAATGGAAATGCGGTAGAAGTCAGGGATGAAGTTTGCCTCGCTTCTATTTCCCCTTTCCCCTCCTCCCTTTGTTTACACGGCTGACTTTCACGCCGAGCCCTGCCAGCTCCGTCTCAAGGGCTCAGGCAAGACAGAAGGCCTCGCAATGAAGATCTGTATTTTTGGGCTTCTCCTCCCGCCCGGAGCGTGGTTTTTTTTGCAAAACTTGGCATTTGCATCGAATCTCTGTGTTCTGAGCAGCTCGAAAGGCCACGCGCTGTAGTTTTACAAGACATTCTGAACCGCTTGCTTTTCTGTAGAAAAAGGGCAACATTGTTAAACTTTGCACATGCAAATCATAACATTTCAATTTCCTGCAGAAAATTGTGTTATCCCAAGTAAAGATTTTCAAACCACAGTAAAAGAAAGAAGCCTTGGCAAAGCCAATTGGTCTAGTTTATTAGGTCTCGCCTGTCGATGCGCATGCGCATCAAGCAAGGCGAGACTATAGCGAGTTATCCACACTTTATCCACACTGCAAGGAATCGTGGCGATTCCTTGCAGTGCCCGTGACTTTTAAGGTCAATGCGCATGCGCATTAAGCTTATGCGCATGCGCATTGACCTTAAAAGTCACGGGCGCGTGCATGTCCCCTCTCCGCCCCCTCCCCCGTTCCGCCCCCTCCCCTGTTCCGCCCCTTCCCCTTCCCGCCGCTCGCCATATGTTCGCTCGTTCCCTCCCACTGGCAGCCTGCGGCCACTGCTGAGAAGCTTGTTGTTTCTTTTCTTGGTCATCACTGGCAGCTTGAGTGCATTATGATTTGCACGATTTCAAGGCAGGGCTGCCATTTGAAACGTAAGTGCCCTGTATTTTAAATTGATTTCGCTGAGGTTTAAACCCTCTTTTCGGACTACTCAGTCCCGTGCCTCCCCTACTCTCCTCCCCCCTCCTCCTCTCCTCCCCTGCCTGCCTGCCGCATTTCTCCTCCCCCCTCCCCTCTCTTCCCTCCAGCTTGTTGTTTGTATAATTTAACCCGCTCCGCCCCCTCCCCTTCGTGTCGCATTTCTCCTCCCCCTCCCCTCCGTCCGTCCGTCTTGTTTTCCTTAATTTCCACTAGCTTAAGATAGGTAGTGTGAATGAAAACAAATTGGGATGCTAGCTTTTCGGGTCTTGGCAGAAGCAGAGTGACATTGCGTCTCTTAAAGGTCTACCATAGTTCGCTATCTACATTTCGAATGAAGGATGTTCAGTTGTAAAACACGTGGCATTTTATGGTGATTTGAAGCAGAGTCCACGGACTCACCACAGCCAGCCGGGTTGCTTTGTTTGTTCCCTGCGCAGAGGAGGCGCCCTTGGTTTCAGTTTTCTGGCTGTGGTTGCATCATAGCAGGGGTCAGCCCTTAACGCTGGTAAAGCTAGAATGTGCGCAGATGTTACGGCGTTCGTTTTCAGAATTACTCTTTCTTTGATTTTCTGATGGGCCAGTACTTTGAACATAATCCTTATTTGAGCCCTTGCATTAGTGATTCCATGTCATATTAACTTCGAGCTGTCCGATGCTGGCCTCCCAGGAGCAGGATGAACACAGCACTTTTCCCCTGTAATTTGATAGGCTGGCGACAGGCGTTGCTGCGCACTGTGTTTATCCAGCATCATCGACTTCAGTTACCGAAGCAGGCTGTGGCATCTCCCTTGCCGAAGGGCCTCGATATCCATAGGCTCGACAATGCAGCTTGTTTTAGAGGCTGTTCTCACTCCGATGCCTCGTGTAGTTGTTTTCATGATATTATTAAATTGGTCATGCCTTTGAGTAGTGCGGGGTAAATATCCTCATAGATGGCCTTTCTCGCAAATTACTCTATAATGCTGCATTATTTTTTAATACACTGCCTTTTCATTAGCCTTCCACCAACAAAACATAATTTAAAAGGTAATGTTTTGCCGCATTCTACCCGATTATGTATTGTCCTTTTTATTGTTTAGCTTAGTTTCTAGTGATTTTGCACTGTCGGATGTACATATAGTTTCATTTGTTGAAACCCTCACCATAGCTCGATTTCATAGGCCTGAATATATACGTATATTACAGATTGCACATGGACTTAGCAAGAGCGCATGTTACTACTTGGCTGCGTTTAAGGTGTTATTGAGGTCAGTGTACTTTAAAAATTTGAACAGTTTCTTTAGTATTATGTCACGCATTCTTAAGCAAGTAAAGAGGTGCCTCAACTTCTGTTCCAGTGATAGTCAATGTCTTTCTGTAACAGTCTCAGCGAATGATTCTGTATTTTAATGTCCATCCTAGCATTTTAGCAGACAAAGGACATCTAATACTTTGTACTGAATTTTAAAGTCGCCGAGCTGTAATCTAAGCCACTCGTAACCCATGGTGGATATTGAATTGTAAATCCTCATTGTTGACCGACGAGAATGTACTTAATATTTGGACTTAAGATTCACGCTCTTCCAGTCAACATTCAACTGCTTTTTTGCAAAACAACCCATTGCCTCCTACCTCCAGACCAAGATCTCACTCACCCTCACCCTCACTCACCCTCACCATCACTCACCCTCACTCATCCTCACCCTCACTCATCCTCACCCTCACTCACCCTCACTCATCCTCACTCACCCTCACCCACACTCACCCTCACCCTCAACCCCTCACCCTCACTCACCCTCACTCACTCACCCACCCTCACTCACCCTCACTCACCCTCACTCACCCTCACTCACCCTCAACCCTTCACCTTCACTCACTCACCCTCACCCTCAACCCCTCACCCTCACTCACCCTCACTCACCCTCAACCCCTCACCCTCACTCACCCTCAACCCCTCACCCTCAACCCCTCACCCTCACTCACCCTCAACCCCTCATCCTCAACCCCTCACCCTCACTCATCCTCAATCACTCACCCTCAACCCCTCACCCTCACTCACCCTCAATCCCTCACCCTCACTCACCCTCAACCCCTCACTCACCCTCAACCCCTCAGCATCACCCTCACTCACCCTCAACCCCTCACCCTCACTCACCCTCACTCACCCTCGAACTCTCACCCTCACTCATCCTCACACTTACTCACAATAACTCAGCCTCACACTTACTCACAATAACTCAGCCTCACCCTCACTCACCCTCGACACATCACCCTCACTCACCCTCACCCTCACTCACCCTCACCCTCACTCACCCTCACTCACCCTCACCCTCACTCACCCTCACCCTCACTCACCCTCCCTCACCCTCACCCTCACTCACCCTCAACGCCTCGCCTTCAACTCCTCACCTTCAACACCTCACCCTCAACACCTCACTCACACTCACTATCAATCATCCGCACTCACCTTCAACGCCTCCCCTTCAAATGCACACCCTCACTCATCCTCACTCATCCTCAACACCTCACCCTCACCCTCATCCACCCTCAACACCTCACCCTAACTCACAATAACACTCTCACCCTCACTCACTCTCACTAACACTCACCCTCAACACCTCACTCACCCTCAACACCTCACTCACCCTCAACACCTCACTCACACTCAACTCCTCACTCACCCCCACCCTCACTCACCCTCAACACCTCACCCTCACACAGTGCAATAGGTCTCGCAGGATTTTTACTTAAAGATTTTACATTTGCTTATTGCTTTTTTGATTTGTAAATCTTTTGCATTGCCTACAAAAAATAAAATGCAAAAGATTTAAAACAAAAAAGATATAAACAATTCTAAAAGCACTAACTCTAATGCTGCGAGACCTATTGCATTTCTAATGCTTGTTTATTTTATTTCTTAATTTGAGAGTTTTATATAGAACTGGCTAGACCCCGAGTTATCAGAGCGCTTTACAGAAATTACAAAATTACATCAGTTACAAGTTACATCAGTTACACGAAAAACATTTCAAGAGTGTAGAAGACTAAATAAAAGGAGCTTCAAAGGGTACGGGGTGGGGTAAAAGGGTAGGAGGTAGATAGGATGGAAAGACGAAGGAGAGTCTGCCCAAAGTCTAACTGGGTAGGTGACGGCCGAGGGGGTAGTCCACAGCCCATGTCCTCTTTAGCTATCAGGTAGCTCCACCGGGCCTCAGCCAAACAGCTAGGTCTCAACGGGAGCAAAGAGGCGGGATAAATGGAGCGTAAATGAGAAAAGGGGGTGGAGTAAAGGGGTAGAAGGGAGAATACAAGGGAGAGACGAAGTGAGTTCTGTCCAAAGACCGGCTGGGTAGGTGACGGCTGAAGGGGTAGTCCACAGCCCATCTCCTCTTTAGCTATCACGTAGCTCCACCGGGCATCGGTAAAAAAACTAGGTCTCTACGGTCAGAAGTAGGTTCACAGATTCTGTATCCTGATGGGTAGGCCTGATGGGGGATGTGTTCGAGGACTTGCCAAAGACTGTATTTTTTAAGACTAGTAGCACGACGTGGTAGGGACCACTGTGGCTTGGTCCCTCTTATCTCTAGGGTCACTTCTTTGTGCTGCGAGGAAAGGACATGTCCATAAAGAGTTGTCCCAGATATGAGCCCAGGTCCTTCTAAGCCCCTGAAATGGTGGGTCTCTTCAAGAGGACTCATAGCGGCCACCTTAGGGTCAGGTATGTGCTGGGGGTTTCTGTGTCTCACTGTGCCTGGGCCATCTGTTCCTCGTCTTAAGCCCTGTCAAGGTGCCTCAATGACTCTCTCCAGTCTCCCCCCCCTGCTGCGGGGGTGCCACCTGCGTGATCTCTCGTTAGGGGGTCCCGGCCACCATTTTGAAGTCAGGTAGGCCGAGACAGGAGCTTTCCCCCCTCCCGGTGGTCGTTTTCCTTGCCTCCTTTCACTTGGCTGGCGGGAGCCCATAGCTGACGTGACCCGAGGAGCCACAACAATCTACTCACCACCTTGGGTTGCTTTCTCACCTGTCCGGTGGGCGCTCCGGTGGTTGCGTCTCCCGCAGCACTTCTCACTGTTTCACTTCTGACAGTTTCGGCGAGTAATCATACTCGGTGCAGCCGTGATATCCTTGCAGCCCTTCACTGGTTTAGGCGCTTTTCGGAAGTTGCACCCTGGTGAGGATCAGTCCAATTTGATGGCGAGGGAGGGCAGCGCAAGCCCCAAGACACCGGGCAGAGCAGGGCAAACCTTGGCTTCCCCCCTTTTACCTTGCTCAGATGCTGATATCCTCTCTGCGGGCAGCCCCGACTCAGCTCGCTAAAAGGGAAGGCTTCCAGTGCCGTAGTTGGATCGGATGAGAGTCCCGTTCTAGCTCCAACAAGATTGCGGTTGTAGATATTTCAGGTCCAGAGTCCCAACGTCCCGATCGTATCACCACCAATAATATTGAGCTGCACCGCATACAGGACATCCACGAGCCCCTCAACAAGCCACAACTCCAAATAATTCCTCTCAAATGTTGGTGAGTACTTGCGGCAGAGCATGACATTCGCCTCACATTTGGCCGCGGCTTGCAGAGCCAAGACGAGCGCGGCGTGCAGTCAGAGGGTCAGGCAGAACTCGTTCGCCCCACGAGTGGTGTGAATCTGTTCCCCTCCACGCCAGGTAATCAGATCTCTGCAATATTATCACCCTCGGTGTTATAACAGGATAGATTAATTCCAGATCATTATCGCAGCCGGCGAACCTCGCTCAAGGAGCAATCAAACACCTCAAACTCTCCAAACCTTCATTACATGCAAACAATGTGACTCAATTTCTGCAAGCAGTCAAGTAAGCATAGTCTGACACCCAAAGGCCTTATACCCAGGTTTTTCAGATGAGATTCACTCAGATAGTGTAGCCCTCGTCCAGTGATCCGGTTTTTGCTGAACAGCCCCTCTCACGCCGGAAAGCCCTGCACGCTCAAATAGGTGCACAACTTCTCGGTATCCCAGTGACGTGGTTCAGGCATAGACGCCTGGTTCCCGCTGACTGCGAGGCTCTTCTCCGGTGTCCGATATGGACCACATTTGTATTGCGGATCAAGCGGGTTCTCGATCTTTTCATGGCGGGTTCTGGTTCTCACTAGACTTCCTACGTAGGTCTTGTCGTGCAGCACTGTCCGCGCGTTAAACACTTCCACAAACCTACATACGCCAACTGTTAGCTCTTCTGGAAGTCGAAGTACTATCACTCCCTGCACCCCTAGTATATGGTTGCTCTCTGCCCGCTACTCCCACGACCCGTCCGTAACGTCATAATATCCGTTATTGATCTTTTGATGGTTGATATTGTCTGTGGTGCAAGACAGCAAAGATCTCATCTAGGCTGCAAATCTGAATATCTAGTGATGGCCACCATCATTTTGGATTTGTCAGTGCTTGTTTAGTTTTGTCATGGGTTTTGCAAAATGTTATTTTTGGGGAAGCTGCCAGGCTCTACACACGCTGGGCCTCTCCAGCTGCTGGTTCATGCTTGAGCCCTCATGAACATTAGGGCAGGGCAGTCATCCGCCGTCAACACATTTCATCAGATCATTTGCTCAGAAATTATATTCTCGAGCAACGAGCATCAAAGGGTTGTTGCTTCTGTGATGTGGTGAATGCGGGTGGTGTGGGATGGTGAGGGCATTCCAGTCATACTGTTGCGTGTGAAGGGAGGCAGAGCAGCGTGTGTCCCCCCCACTAGCAGCCAAAAAAATGAAAAATAAAACGATAATAATCCCTTGTTTATTATTGTTTTCTTTTTGCTCATGGAGACGAGGCTTGGGGGTGGGGCCAGGGGGAGGACAAGCACTAGGGGGCGTGTTTTGCACTGTTATCAGTGCGCATGACAGTTTGGTGGGCTGTCTCAGGATGGCCAAACCGCCAGGCGAACTGAAAGCTCTCTCGAACCCGAGCTGTGTTGACGGGTTGGAGACAGCAGGCACATTCTCTCAGTCTAACTGGGAGCCACAATTGAGAGCGCTCAGGCCAATCCCAATGCTGCTTTTATGCTGGTGAAAAGCAGCGTCAGGATTGGCCGCAGTGGACTATGGGAGCCTGTGCCTGCAGCGGAGAGGAGCACGATGTGTCAGGTAAGGGTTTTTTGTTGTTTTATTTTTGTTTCGTCTTCCCTCTTATCCCCCCTGCCCCTCTATCGAGACACCGGCCCCTACTGGTGACAGTGCAGTGCTTTAACACCTTCCAGATTCCTTAACCCCTCCCATGCTCGTGACGGAACCGTTCCGTCACGAGCCTCGGTGGGCTGTGCTGGTGACAGAACGGTTCCGTCACGGCCCGCTCACCACGCCTGCGTGGCGCGAATTAGGTGCCTGCGCTGGATGTTCTGAAGAGCGGGCCGTGATGGAGTGGTTCCGTCACGAGCACGGGACCGCCGCGCGGCCACATCTCCCCCTAGCGCTGCGGCGGAATAGCCACCGCAGCGAAGGGGTTAAGGTCATCCCTAGTGCAGCAGCCGGCCTCATCAAGAGCCAGAAGAAATAGAACCACGTCGCAATGTCCCTGAGGAAGTCCAGTAGCTCCTTTTCCGATCCTGCACCATTTTTAAAACCAGCGGCATCATCTACTGAGCCATCACGGCCATGGACCATGTTCTGTGACTGACAAGGGCAATATCTCTGGTGGGCCCTCAGCAGACTCAAGGCCACCACACCATCAAGGCGGAAGTGAAGACATCCAATAAATGAATTAAAAAAAAAATAGAGGCAACAGGTCTCCATCTGTGCACCCATGATTTGGAACATCATCTGTATCTATCAAGAGGGCACCTACCTTTCTTCCATTGAGGAAAGAGCTAAAGTGACACGTCTGTGAAAGATGCTACGTCACGACACAGTAAGAGTCCACCTCTACACCCAGTTCACAGCTACGCGTTCTCTGTATCTCTGCTTTACTTCTCTAGAGTTCTCTGCTGCCTTTTGACCACTTTTGCTCTTTATAAATATCACATACATACATTAGGGTGGGTTAAGGGTACTATTCTCAATTTATGTATTATTCACTTAGTAGAAAAACAAATATTTGCCGGATTTTAAACATTAGAAACTGCAGTTACCTTGTACTTGGTCACGTTTACTGTTGTCAACAAAAATCCATGATGGCCTTATTGTTTGTAAACCAAGGTACTCTATTATTCACATTTTAATCAGCAGTGTGTGAGATTCACCTAATTTACCTTCGTGTAATTGAACAAAAATTTGGTAAAATCCCAAGTAGCTATGCAAAATTTAAATCCATCAATTTTTGATACGAGGATGCATTTTTCGCTGAAAAATACAGCGTAAAATACAATTGGTGTTTACAAGAGCATCTCGTGCTCTTGTTGTTTGCGTCGCTACGACCCTCTTGAGCTATACTTTCACCACGAACGGTGGCGTACTTGCATGACATGGCGTGATGGTGTCATTTTGGGAATTTCGCGTAATGATTACAACCTGCTCAAAATTACATATGTACTTTAAATTTTGTCTAGGTCTAGTTTTAATGTTTTAATATTACATAACTGGCTACTGTTTCAAAGCTCTTTTTGTATCGGAGTGATATCATGCCACTGAATTTTTACCACAGTTTGCAGGAACTACACGATTTGCGTGAAATAGCTGCATAGTCTCTTTGTATCACGATAGCGCCGATTCAAAAAGCACCTTCAGAAATAAGTTAGGGTCTCAAATAGTAGGATGTACATTTACCAAAACTTACCTTGCCGGCGTAAATCAATTTACTCCTAAATAATATTTTGCTTATTTTGCAAAACACTATTTGGGAGAAGATTTCAAACAAAGGGTGGTAAGTGAAGGAGTTAACGATTGGTCTGCATAAAAATGCGTGAATGGCCACAAATTCACATTTGTGTGTATTCACAAACCCTACATCAGCACTTACCGACCCGTGACATCATTGATATGGACAGGGAGTAAACCCCCTTCCATAGTGGGTATGGGAAAGGAGTACCCACAGGGTTAATGGTGGAGTAGAGGAGCAAATTTACCCACAGAAAAAAATTCGTTTTCTGCAAATGGAGTAAAAAACAAAACAAAACAAAATTGAATTGCTCAGCTGCAATGCATGTCTATAATGCAGAATGCTGCACACAGAATACCCCATTGGGCAAATGCCCCTACATGAATAAGGCACACCACACAGCCGTCCTAAAGTGTTCTGTGATTGGCATAGTCTTTTACACATACCCTTTGGAATGTGTTGTAAATTTTCAAAAAGTGTACAGGCGCGCTCAAGTGGGGGAGGAAATATTTTTGGGAATCAGACCAAAAGTGTTTAATGAACACATCAAAACACTGCCTGGTTTAACTACTGTCAATCCACAGTCACCTTTACCCTTTCTGAAGGTAAAGAAAACCTGAACCCTGTGGTGTCTGTGTGCCCCATTGGTTGCTGAACATTGCAAACAGCGGCTGCAAAAGCTTTCACTTCTACAGAAAACATGTGCTTTATGGGCAGCTAAAAACACCTTTAATAAATGACAGCATCATATGTTTTTGCATTCTGCAGACAATGAAACAGTATAATACAAAATGCAAATTACTATTTTCAGAGAGTTTTTGTTATCTGTTTGAAAAAGAATACATATTTTCATTCCAATTAAATGAAATGAACTAAGTACTTCAGTATTGCAGTGCCACAAAGGCATCTTGGGGTTAAACTGACAAACACAAACCCCTCAACTTTCTGCTTCTTGTTTTTATCCTGTTACCTGAACCTAGCTGACGTTTGCTGTACTATAACATGTTCACATCCCTCGGGGATCAAGGTTTTGGTTTAATAAATTCTGCATTTGTAGGGGTGAAAGGTTAATGTTTTCTCCTTTCCTCCAGCAAGCTCGTGATTAAAAAATAAAATCTATTTTATGTGGCATAGGGGAACTACAACCTTTTGTTTGCTGGTAAAAACTTTTTAACATAAAGTGGGCTCGCTCGGGAAATACCAAGTTCCGGGTCGATCCAATCTTTGAAAGTGGTTTTCCCCCAGCGTGCTTGTCAGCAAGCCAGTTTACAAGGGAAAAAGACACAAAAATAAAAACACTCCGCTGACACAAGCAGAATAAAAAATCAAGATCTTGTTAATTACTCCTCTTCTCCAGTGTCTTGTGATATCCTAGTCAGGCCTTTTCCTTCTGGCCCAACACACACACACACACCAATTATTTTAATAATTTATTGATTTGTCTAAACTCCTATCGAAGGGCAACTTATATCTTTCATCCGCCATCAAAGTCCTGGTTTGACAACTAGCCCTATCTCTCTCTGGCGCTCTCAGCATCTCACCGGACTTGCGTCATTTACCCTAAACCTAATCTTTTGTGGTTTCCCATGGTTCAGCCATGTGATTTCAAACCTATTCTTTTTTGTATTTCCTGCTGATCACATCAGTTAGACATCGATGTTATGCTGACTATGTATTGAAAAGTTATTAAAAAAAAAATTGTAGTCCTCATCAAGCAAATACCCTTGAGGTAAGGAGGAGTCAAAAGCCCCAGTATCCATTCAGGGCTCTAGAGTAAGGGGCCCGGCTTTACCCTGAGTGGAAAACTGTTTAACCTTGTCCTTTGGGGCGTTCTTTTGTCCAAACCGAGAGGGACACGATTTTCGGTGGTGACTGAGCTAGTCATTATGACTACTCGGTTGAAGTATTAACTTGAAATCGTTGTTTCCTTTGCCTTAATCATCGGACCCCCTAGTATTCCTCAGATTATACCGTTCCCACAGTTTCCAAAATTTATTTTTCTTAGTGTTTTTCCTTTGCTTCTCTACATTATATACTCTTAATATAGAGTTCAACCAGTCTGTATGCTTTGGTGGTGCTACCTTAACCCAGTTTATGCAGATCTCTCTTCTAGCCAGCAGGATCAAAATAAAAATAACGTTTTCTTGGTCTTTAGATAATGGCGGAGATATTACACTGCATTGTATCCCAAAAATAATCATTTCTGTGCTTACCTTTATATGCTTGTCTACCACCTTCGAGAAAGTCTTACCAATGTGGTCCCAGAAGTCGTTTAGCAATGTGCAGTCCCGGAACATATGTAGATCTTCGGCTCTGTCTTTTCCAAATTTAGGACACTTTTTTGGTTCGTCGCTGGTTATTTTAGATAGTGTTTTTGGGGACCAGTAAGATCTGTGAATTGTAAAGAGGTGTTTTTTCCTTAAGGGGGCAGGTTTTACTATTCAGCCCATAATAGTGTTCGAGGTAAGCCAGAGGTTTAGATGGTCTAGGCCTGGCATGTCTTTTTCCCAGATGTCCTGTGGGGTTTTGTACTCTAGTTCTCTTGCTCTTATAAAAGCCCAGTACCAATAAGAAACCTCCTTTTTTAAAGACTCTGGATTCGTGATTTTTAGTTATATGATCCCGTCTCCTTGAAGTTTTCCCTTTAGAGTGTTTACTCAGCTATTTAGTTGGTAAACTTTAAATCTGGATATCGACCCCTGTGTTTGCTCATATAAAAGTTCCCATTTCACTTACTAGTTTTTATCAATCAGCTGTCCCCAGTAGTCTATATTGTGCTTCCTTAGCGGAATCAATAGTGTGTCTTTTAGGCATTCTGGGGTGCCTGGTGAATCCCAAATTGGCGTGTGTTTGCTATAATATGGTATTTTTAGGGTTTTTCTTATTTCATACCAAGATCTTGCTGCAGCTTTTATCACCTTTAGTTTAATTTTTTTGAAAAATTTAGGGTGACCAAATTTGTACAGATAGTGATCCTTTTCTTCAGGGCCTATATGCTTTTAAATATGTGGGCCAGCTGCCCCATTTGGTCAGTAGTATCCTGATGTTCTTAAACTGGAAGGCTCTACAGTATTCCTGTATGTCCGGACTGGCGATTCGTCTTTGTGCTTTATTTCTTCTTAGTTTTTTCCACCCGATTCTAATCCCCTTGGCGGCCCAGATAAAACTTGATATTTCCCCCTGGAGTTTTTTAATTTGATCCGTACTAAAACTCAGTGGGATGGAATTAAATAAGTAAGTGCATTTTGGAATAATGGTCATCTTAATTAAGTTTGACCTTCCCAGGAAGGATAGCTGTAGACCTGACCAGCCTTAATAGTTGCCTTATTTCTTTGTGTATCCTAGAGAAGTTCAGGTTTGTTATTCATCTAGGTCTTTTGTATATTCTATTCCTAGATATTTGATTTTGTCTTTGTTAAGAGGATTTCCTGAGGCTGTGTCCCATTCAAGGATTTCTGTTTTGGATTGGTTGACCAGGTAACCTGAGACTGCTCCAAACTGTGTTATTGTTTCCTCTATTTTGGGAAGGGAATATGCTAGATTTCCAGTAAATATCATCAAATCATCTGCATATAACGCAACTTTTTTCTCTCATCCTTGGTGTTCAAAAGGTTTGATCTCTTCTTCCCCTCTTAATAAATCAGCCAAAGGTTCAATGTAAAAGTTAAATAAAAGGGGGGACAGGGGCATCCTTGTCGTGTGCCTCCTTTTTTCAGTACGTTTGTTTCCTAGATTAAATTTAGTAAGAATTGCATGCAGAAAGGGCCAGCTGACTCGATCGAACGCTTTTGCTGCGTCACAGGTTATTACAGATAAAGGGACATTATAGTGAGTTGCAATGTGTATGGCGGAGATGAGTTCGTGAGACAGTTCATGTATTTGTCTGCCTTTGATGAAACCCTTTTGGTCTGAGTTGATTAGGGATCCTGCCACAGCCCCAATCTTTTTGCCATAATCTGCGTATATAGTTTGTAATCTGTATTCAAGAGGGAGATGGGCCTGTATGATTCACATTTAATTGGGTCTTTCCCTGGTTTTAAGATGATGGTAATGATTGCATCATTCCAGGAGTTTGGGATTTTTTGGTTTTCTAGGAATATACAATTAAAAAGTTCTGTAAGCGGTGTTAGTAGTGTTTCTTGAAGTTGTAGATACATTTTGTTTGGTATGGAGTCTGGGCCGGCGGCTTTTCCTCTCTTTAGGGTCTTAATTGCGGCTCTGACTTCCTCCTTCGAGATCTCTTGGTTGAGAATGAGCTTCTGTTCCTCAGATGCTGCCGGGATCGTGATTCCATTTAGAAAGTTCTGTATTCGCTCCTCAGAGCGAGTTAGATCCTCTGTATAGAGATCCTCAAAAAAAGTTTGAATTCATGCCTAATTACACAGCTGTCTGAGGTGTGTCCTGGATGGCCTTTTGTATGTATCTTTGTGATTCTATTTTTAGTTCTTTCAGTTTTTGCTTTCCAAGCCAGAATCCTCCCGCAACCTTCTCCATATTCATAATGTGAGAGTTTACTGGCGTCCCATTTTTCTCTTACTCTAGTTTCCAAGAAGTCATTCAGCTCTGTTTTCTTGTTTCTTATCCTTTCTTCTATTTCAGAAATTACTTTGCTGGAATTGGCAGTTTTGAGGTCCAACTCTAGAGAATAGAATGTGTTTTCAGTCTGCTCAATAAAGTATTTCTTTCCTTTGTTCCTGTATGATGCCATACTGAAAATGTTCCCTCTGATAACCGCTTTATAGGCACCCCAGGCAATTTGTTTTGTAGTTCCAGCATTATTTATTTCAAAAAACAGTTTTGTTTCTTCTGCCAGTTTTTCATTATAGTCCTGGTCTAGGAAGATAGTACTATCCACGGTCCACCTCTGGGGAGGAGCTAGAGTTTTTAGAGTCAGCGTCACTTGGACCGCTGAATGGTCCGAGATATGAGCTGGGAGCGGTTCCACCTTGGGTAGGCTCTGGAGTCCCACAAGGCTCCTGCCTGAGCCCTACACTTTTCAATTTATATATGGCCCCACTTATCACCCTTATCTCATCTTTTGGCATAGATACCGTCGCTTACGCAGACGACACGCAGCTCATTCTGGTGCTAGAGAATGACACCTGTGAAGCCGAAACAAAGCTCCAAAACTGCCTTACTGCCACATTTAAATGGATGCATCTAAATCATCTTAAGTGCAATACAGGGAAAACCGAAATTCTATCCTTCGGCAAAGGAAACACCTTCAACCCCACATCCTGGTGGCCTGAGGACCCCATTGCCCCCCCAGTACTGCTGCCTCAGTCCGTAACCTAGGGATAAGATTTGACCCCTCCCTGAGCTTCAAACAACAAGCCACTGCCGTAGCGCGGACCTGCTTCGGAATCATTAAAGGGCTCAGGAAATTTTTCGATCTCATCCCCTTTTCCGCAAGGAAAACGGTCGCCGTAGCCCTCATTACCTCCTGCATCGACTACTGTAATAATCTTTATGCAGGGACAAACAAAGAAGTCTGCCAAAAATTACAAATTGTACAACATGCTGCAGCCAGACTAGTGTTAGGATGGAAAAAGAGAACCTCAGCCACAGCAGCAATGAACATTCTGCACTGGCTGCCCATCCACAAAAGAGTGCTCTTCAAAATTTTACTGATCACTTTCAGGGCCTTCAATGGAAATGGACCCATCTACATAATGAAAATGTTCAAGCACTACAGCCCCACACGATGACTCAGGTCCCAAGGGACCAATCTTCTCACTATTCCCAAGTTCAGACTGAAAACAAAAGGAGGAAAACCCCTGGCGGTACTAGGTTCTAAGGCCTGGAACCTTCTTCCTTTTCATCATCGTCAAATCCCCACAGAAACTATTTTCAGAAAGGCTCTCAAAACCTGGATTTTCACGCTCTCTGAACAGCAATGTAAAAAACTAGTCTAGATACCCCTTCTCTCTCCACAAGCCAACAGGAGCATTAAATCTCTTCTATAGCGTAATGATGCTCCTTGGAGTGTAACCTGCGCTTTATAAAAACCCCTACACATCACATCACACCTTTTCAGTTTGTTCTACCAGGCTCCTACTGATAAGGAAGAAGTCTATTCTAGAAGCATGTCCTAGTCTTTTGTTTTTATATTTGAATCTTTGATTTCTGTTTCCTTTTTCTTTCCATACGTCCACTATGCCTAGATCTTTCATACATCGTCCTACCCGTTCTCTCATTTTTGGTAGGTTGGGGAGATTCTTTGCAGGGTGTCGATCTTCTGAGGGGTTTAATATGATGTGAAAATCTCCTCCCATTATTATCGGATAGTTGGTTGATAGGAGGTTGGCATAGATCTTCTGAAGTGATTCAGGGTCATCTCTATTTGGGCCATAGTAGCCCACAATTGTATATGTGTTATAAATTCTTGCCGTGACGATTACCTATCTGCCCTTTCTGTCGACTTCCGTTTTTTCGATCACCGCTTTCAGCGATTTTTTAAAAATGATTGCAACTCCCTTTATGTTGCAGTTCTGATTTGTGCAGATGCAGTGGTCAATCCAGCCCTCAGTTTTACAAATCGGTACCCACTCCTCTTTTGTTAGGTGTGATTCCTGGATTAGGATTAATTCACTATTACAGTTTTTCAGATACTCAAGGATCTTCATTTTCCGTGATTTAATTCTCAATCCATTTGTGTTCCACGTTAAGATTTTGAGTTCTTTTTCTATGCTCTTACCAATAGCTATCTTCTTTGGTCTGGTCTTTGTATCCCTCGACTATGCAATTGTACTCCTCAGGTATTACTTTTAGGACATTTTTTTTTCTTTTTTTTCCAATTTTTTGGCTCTATGCGTCTGATTTCCAAAGCCCCCTGCTAGGGGAAACATCCTTTACGACGCAACTTTTACCACGCAGTGCCTTTACAATGCAGGTTTTTCAACGCAAGTCATTACAACGAATTGCGCTGGGGGGCGCTCTAGGATAGGTAATAGTTTAATTTACTATCCAACACCTTCCCTACTATCCACAGGGACTGGAGTTGGAATAGTAAATTAAACTATTCACTATCCAGCACCCCCCAACGCAAGTCGTTGTAAAGACTTGCATTGAAAAAGCATGCGTTGTAACAATGTACATCCCCTGCTAGTATGGGATCAGACTTTACTGATAGCGCCGAGACACTCACTGAGTAGCTGTTGCGCTTTATAAATACACAAACAATAACAATAATAACTGTGTTGTGATGAATTAGCTGTAGGTTTTGTGCTCTTGCCATGAAACAATGGAAGACCTTGGTCGGCTACGATGAACAAACAGTACACTTTATGCCGTTGTGATGAAATATTGTAAGACTTAGAGCTGTCGTCAAGAGCCAGGGAGAATATGTGATGTTACATCACATGCGATACATCGCATGCCATTGCAACGTGGTCGTTACAACGGCTGTGTTGTTACATTGCATACCATTACATCGCAAGTCATTACAACAACTTGCTGTAGGGGGCGCTGGATGTTGGAGTAGTATAATTTACTATTCCAACTCCATTCTGTGCAACAGTAGGGTAGGTGTTGGATACACCTTCTACCCCCTACAGCAAGTCGATTTAACAACTTAAGTTGTAATGGTATGCGATGTAACAACGCAGTCGTTATAACAACTGCGTTGTAATGGCATGTATCGCATGCGATGTAAACAATGTCTCCCACCAGTGGATGGTTTTGTGCTATTGTGATGCTGCATTGGAATGCTTTGTGCTGTTTTTTTATGCTTTGTGCAATCGCGATGAAACATTGGAAGGCTTTGAGATGCCATAAATCCCCTGTAGGTCTTGTGCTGCATTGGAAGGGTTTGCATTACCACGATATCACATTAGAAGCTCTTCGGCTCTTGTGCCGGTGCATTGTTAATCCCCCTGCCACTGTGATGTAACCTTAAAAGATTTTCCCTATTCCAATGAAGTGCGAAAGATCTTGGGCTATTGTGAGGCTACTTTGTTCTTATGCTCTGAGGATTCACATATAGCCTGTATGGTGTTTGTTAATCTTTTCGCGAGTTTTACTTCAACAGGGAGCGACTTGAGATCCAGGTTACTTTTAACAGACTTCCTCTGGTGCTTCAGTGAGGTGTTTCTCGCTTTTTTCCTCGTGTTTATTTCTTCACATTTGTCAGTTGATCAGCATACAAGAAAAACAAAACATTATCGAATCGTCCAATAACGAAATGGGAACAAGCGGGACTGGGGTTTGATCTTAAGTTTAGAATAGTTTACCGTTGATGTTATACGCAATGACTGTTTTATGTGTGAATGATTAGTAGGCATTGGGCGGTTGTGAAACTACATAAAGTTCTTGCGTTATCCTGATGCCATGTTGGAAGGTCTTGACTAGTGTGACAATACATCCAAACGCTTTTGCATGGGCGGCTGGTGTTAATAAGTGTTGGGGTGTTGCCCCACCTTTCCTGGAGGAGGAGGGAGGAGAAAGTACACCAAGCAGTTCAATGCTAAGGGCAGCAGGCGGCTCACAGTGAAACAACCAAGACTGTGTTTATTTAGAGGGAGGGAGAATGGAGTCGGCTCTACTGCTCGTGTGCCGGTCGAGGATTTCCTCGCCCTCAGGGTCCAAGTCAGTGCAGTGACATCAGGAGTGGGGGGCATGGACGCTTTCAGTAGAGCAGTGTGGAGACGCAGTTAATGTCGGTGCATAGGGGAATTAAATCATTGACACACACACCACGGTTTGCTGGTCGGACCGGAAGTCACCAGCAACTCCTGACCATTTATTTATACCCTTCTGGCCACGCCTGGCCAGAAGGTGATAAATTTATGCACGTGTTTCCGGCCGAGGCCGGAGCTCATGAAAACCACTAGAATGCTACATTCCTTCCCAAGTTAGTCTTTTGAACAAAATTAACTCAACACGCAAAATCTGCTAGTCTCTGACTGGGCCTAGGATTAGGCCTGAGGTTGTACTGTCGTCGTTCTCTTACCGGGGTACTCTCTGGACATACTCTCGTAGGGGACGTTGGTGATTCGGGAGTCGGAGTTGAACCGGTTGACACCGGGCTACACAGTGCGGGCCCCTGCGGCTCATTGAAGGTGCTACGCCTCTCCGGTGTCTCTGTCTGGTGATCCGAGCTGGCAGGAGCTGACGGTATTCGTTTGAACCACGAGACGTTCCTTGTTACTTCCTCTCCGTTGCGTTGTGCTGTCACAGCAGTGCCTTTGGTTGTTTTGACTGTCCATGGCTCGATCTCATATGGTGTTCGGAATTTTCCTCCTGGCCTCCTTGCTCGGATGAGTACAGAGTCTCCTGGGGTCAGTGTCCTGTCTCAGGCCCCTCTCATCCTGCTTGCCTTGTCATTTGTCTTCTTCCGCCGAGCTTGAGTGTGCTCTGGGAGGTACGGTTCGGGCATCCAGCTTTCCGCTGTCGGGAGCAGATCATGTCTGGGTCCTGAGAATATGAGAGACCAGGGGGATCTCTGGGTTGTGCTGTGAGGAGTGCTTCTGTACTCTCGTAGGAATTGTTCGAGGGTGTCTTCAGGGTTGGTTCCTTCTACTGCGGGTATTCTCAGGACTTTATTGATAGTCCTCATAAATCTTTCCACCTCCCCATTGGCTTGAGGCCATTGTGGTGTTTTGCGGCGATGGTGAATTCCCAATCCTTGTAGGAACTCTTTGAATTTGCTTCCCTCAAAAGGGGGCCCTTTGTCTGTTTTGAGCTGGCGAGGAATTCCAAACATGGTGAATGCTTTGCTTAGAATCGGTTGAATGTTCGTGAAGCTTGTTGACTGAGCTATTTCCACTATTGGATACTTCGTGTAGCTGTCTACTAGCACTACCGTAATTCTCCCATCTGGAAAACTGCCAAATCTAGACTGACCCATGACCACGGCGCTGGCGCATGGTCTTCCGTGATGATTGGTGCGGGAGCTTCAGCTCTACTTGTCAGTTGGCATGCTCGGCAATTCTGCACTACCGCGTCAACGTTGCTTTCCAGGTTCGGAAACCAAACCTTCTCTCGCATCCTGGCTTTCATTCTCCTGGTGCCCTGGTGTCCCTCATGGGCCAGCGTAGTTGCCTGTTCTTGCAGGGTGACCGGAATTACCACTCTCGATCCTCTCAGGATGAGTCCATTTCCTGCAATGCTGAGTTCATTGTGTATCTTTCAGAATTGATTGAGGCGCAGGCGGTCATTTTTATTCCACCCTTGTACATCTCGCAGAAAGCCTTCCCATGACCCCGTGTGTTCAGCATTTTCCAGTCTCTTCAGGACTGCATCGTTGGCATACTGCGCCATAATTCTCTCCGCGGACATGGCTTGGGGACAAGCCCACTGTGACACCATGTTCACAAATTCTTCAGTTTGCCTGTCAGGTTCCTCTCTGGGCGCCTCTTCTGTGGCTGGGTGCCGCTACAGGAAGTCAGCCGGATTCTTCGCTCCGGGTCGGTACACGAGGTCCATTTGATATTGTTGTATTTGAATCGCCCATCTCTCGATTCGCGGCGGGGGATGTGGTGCTGTGCCTTTGAACAGCGGTATGAGTGGCTGGTGATCAGTCACCATTCTAAACGGGTGTCCAGTTATGTAGAGATGAAAGTGGTTACAAGCCCATTTTACCGCTAGGGCCTCCCTCTCTATTTGAGAGTATCTCGCTTCGGAGGCGGTGAGGGCTTTGCTTGCAAACGCCAATTGTGCCCACACCCCCGGATCCGTCTCCTGAGTGAGGAGAGCCCCTAGTCCGACTGGGCTGGCATCGACTAGTATTTCTGTGTGCTTGGATGTGTCGAAGTAGGCCATAGTTGTCCCATCCAGTAGTGCGGTCTTGATTTTCTCAAACGCTTCTTCTTCGGTGTCTGTCCACTTCCACGGATTCTCCTTTTTAGTTAGGTTTCGTAACGGCTCAGCAATGGTGGCTAGGTTCAGTATAAATCTTGTGCAGTATTGTGCCATACCCAGGAAACTTCTCACTTCTGAGACTGTGGTCGGGGCTGGTGCATGTTTGATAGCCTGTGACTTTCTGGGGTCAACCTGGACGCCATCTGAGTTAAACACGTAGCCAAAGAATTCTATAGATTTCTGGAAGAATTTACATTTGTCCTTGTGCAATGTTACCCCATGTTCGGCTAGTCTCTTAAGCGTGGACCTCAGTCGCTGATGGTGTTCTTCGCTGGTCTTGGAGTGTATTAAGATATCATCGCTTACATTCAATACTCCCTGCAGCCCAGACAGTATCTCTTTTATGGTATTTTGAAATATTTCCACAGCTGAGGATATTCCGAAGTTCAACCTCTTGTACCTTCTGAGGCCTAGTTGGGTCGAGAAAGTTGTTATATATCTGCTCTCTTCGGCTAGTCTTAGCTGGTGGTATCCAGCATTCAAGTCTAATTTGGAGAACCATTGGGCTCCGTTTAGGTCCGTGAGTATGTCATCAACAGTGGGAGTTATATGCCTTTCTCGTTTTATCGCCTTGTTGGGCATCCGCATATCAATGCAAATCCTTATTTTCCCTGGTTGCCGGGGTTTCGCCGCTGTCACCATAGGCGATACCCATGGTGTGGGGCCGGCAACTTTCTCTATGACCCCTTGCTTCTCTAACTGTGCCAGTTCTTGTTCGACTGCAGCTCTTAAGTGAAATGGAATTCTCTGATGCTTCAGAGCTATGGGTTGGATGGCTTTGTCAATGTGCAGTCTGACAGGTTGTCGTTTGATTGTACCTAATCCTTTGAACAGGGATGGAAACATCTGTTGGACCTCTTCGGCTTGAAGTGTTTTGACGGCGTTGGCGAATGCAATGAGGTTGAGGTCTTCCGCCGTGTGGCTCCCAACTAGAAGGTCAGCTTCTTTGTCGATGACATGAAATGTTGTTGTCACTTCACGATCTTCCGTCTTGACTTGTACTTGCATCTTTCCCCGTAGGGGAAACGGTGTCTGGCTGCCATATGTTAGTATTTTGACTTTGGATGGTGTTAACTGCGGTCTAGGCTTGAGGCTCTTGTAGTGCTGTATAACCATCACGTTCACTGTTGCACCGGTGTCTATCACTCCGGTGACTGCTGACCCATCAATTTGAATTTGGCACTTTGGTTGTGGCCTTCGCCTCCTCTTTAGATCCTTTGTGAAGGATACGAAGTAGCACTCTTCCTCGTCCTCCGTGGAGGAGTCGTCCAGGCATGCGTGGCGGTGGTGTCTGGACGTCATGGGTCTTGTTTGCTGTGTGTCTTCTAGGCTTAGTTTCCTGACTGCTCCTGTGGTGGTCCTTCTTCCGGACAGGTTTCTTCCATGGAATCCTCCTCTGCATACGTTTGCAAAGTGGTTTGGAACTCCGCATTTAGAGCA
Source organism: Lissotriton vulgaris (assembly GCF_964263255.1). Lineage (NCBI taxonomy): Eukaryota > Metazoa > Chordata > Amphibia > Caudata > Salamandridae > Lissotriton > Lissotriton vulgaris. The sequence continues at coordinate 110,935,208 of NC_141700.1, forward strand.
CGTCTTCCCTCTCGCAGGGCAGCCATCTTGATTGTGCTCATCTCGTCCGCAATAGCCGCATGGCGGCCGCCTTGGTGTCCTAGTCCGCCATCTTCCTCGTCCGCCTCTATTTGGGGTGCGAATGGCATCCTCTCTTTCTGTCTTTATGCTGGTCCCTGCCTCTGCTTGAGGAATTAAGGCAGCTTCCATCGCTGTGGATCGGGCATCCGACAATTCGTGTGATCGGGCGAGCATGAGTATTTCATCAATGTGATGTGTGGTTGACGCAATATCAGCGTCCTCAGAGTTTTATTTCGGCATCCTTGAATGATCTGCGCCGTGACTTCTTTTGTTTGGTCATCTTCGGTACATGTTCTTACCAGTTCTCTCAACCGGGCATGAAACGCGTCCATCGTTTCACCCTCTCTTTGTCTTGACTGTCGAAATTTGAATCTTTCATAATGGGGGTTGAGCTGAGGGTCGAAATGCGCATTGAGTGCACCGCGGCGTCATAGTCATTGGCATTCCTGGTGTCTGGAAGGTGAGTGAAAAGTTTGCACATTTCAGTCCCTCCGAAATGCAGCAGTAGTGACCGTTTGACTACATTATCTGTTTTGCGGGTGGCCACGAAGTAGTTGTTTAGCTGTCCGATCCATACCGCCCATCTTGGCGCCGCCGTAGCTGGATCGATCAGCTCACTAAATGGTGGTAAGGCTTGAATCTATGAATGAGATGATTGTTGTGCTGGTTGGGCTGGGGGTACTACCTGTTGCTGCACTACTTGCTGTAGCGCCGCTTGTTGTGGTTCTGCTTGTTGTGGCGCTGCTTGTTGTGGCGCTGGTGGCTGATTTTGATTGACCCCCACGTTGCCTGGTGGATTCAACATTGTGGTGTGCTTCGCTCGTGTCCCTCTGTGCTTAGACAGGGGTTGCACGACTTTTCTGTGTTTTTTTTTTCTTTTGGTTTTGCCAGTGCTTGTTGGGGCTTCACACCCTTGGTTTAGCTGGTGCTTGTTTGATTTGCTTGCCCCACTTACAGCGTGTCTCAGACTCTTGATATTCGCTGGGTGTGTCTTTTCCGCCTCGTGTATGAGCCTGTTGCCTTCCTTTCAGGCGGGCGCGGGGTTAATTTTTGCTTCTTTCGGCGTTCCCGGCACTCGCGCTCACACGCGTCTTCCTCTGACGCTTCTGCCGGGCCTCTCGCTTCTTTTGTGCATGCGCGCTCGTCTCGCCTGGTTGTCTGGCCTTCCTCCGTGTACGCGGGCTATGGGTGCTCGCGGTTCTTCACTGCTCGCCGCGCCGGTGCCCCTATGCAGCTCAGGACTCACGCTGCTTACCGGTGCGGCTGGCGGTGTTGTCAGGCCTCTCACTCTTGCTCTTGCTCTCGCGTTGGGCGCCTCGCTCAGCGCCAGTCTTCTTTGCCCCTGCCGGCGTTCTGTCACGCATGTGGACGTTTCTGTCGGTGTCTCATCTGGGGGATTTATGGCAGCATCCCACCCTCGTCGCCAGTGTGGAGACGCAGTTAATGTCAGGGCATACGGGCATTAAATCATTGACACACACACCACGGTTTGCTGGTCGGACCGGAAGTCACGAGCGACTCCCGACCATTTATTTATACCCTTCTGGCCATGCCTGGCCAGAAGGTGATACATTTATGCACGTGTTTCCGGCCGAGGCCGGAGCTCATGAAAACCACTAGAACGCTACAGAGCAGCATGAGTATGCCCTGAGGCGCTATTGCTGTGGCCCGGGCGTAGTTAGAAAATCTCCATACAAATAAATGGAATGGGGCAAGGCTTTTATTGTTTTAGTGTGGGAGTGGGTGGTGCAGAGGCGCCAGGTTGGGGGAGGAGTCACACAGCTCGTTCTGGCTCTTGGAGACTGGTCTCAAGGAATGGAGAACGCCGTACGTTTATGATTCAAAACAGTGTTTTCCCATGGCGGACGTTTGGGCTGAACTGCTAGAACAGCATAAGTTTCGCAGCCGAGATCAGTTCCCCTCCCTATGACTACCTCAGACCGTGCCGTAGGGTTGGGGTGGGGTCACTATTAGTGTGGCCGCTGGCCCAGACCTCCCTTTACCACTTCATTTTAAAAAAACTCTGCTTCTTACCGGGCACCCTTCTGAAGCCAGCTGCAAGGCATGGACAAGAAGTTGTACGCAGTTCCAGTAGGTAGCGCTCTGACTCAGATGCTCTGTATAGACTTGTTATCTTTGATGTGAATGTTTACTGTTGTAAATCGCTCTGATACCTTTGGGTCTAGCTATCACTATATAAAACCAGGGCACAAGTTGTAAAAAAAGAAGTGGGGGGACGCTGTCAACGGAAGTGACGTCACAACAGGAAATGACGTCACGAAAGGTGCCGAGCTCCTCGTCCCAGAGAGGCCAAAGAGTGAAGTCCAGCTGTTTGGCAGGGGGGGGGGCGGCGTCTCACCGGTAAACTAAGTGGGGGGCGCCGTCCACCCGCGTGGTACCCCGACTCGAGCCCTGTATAAAACTCAAATAAATCAATAAATAAATAACATCCTTGTTTAGATGTTTCATGTGTTATTTACTCTTTGGGGAAAAATCGCAGTCAATGATGAGATTTGTCGAGGCCACACCATTTAATTTACTAAATAATTTCCTAAACGGAAACACAGAACATAACAGACTGCATTTTTTGTCGTAGGGCAACTATAAATTGTGAGCGAACTGGTGTTAGTTCACTTTGCTGCTAATATTTCTTTGTTTTCCACTAAAACTAGGCTGACGTGGATTCAAGGGCAGGCGCTGTATTGTCTGTCAGAGGTGTGTGGGAAGCTTGCTTTGATAATACAGTAGGAGTTCACACCTTCTATATGTGTGAATGCAAGCATATTACCCAAAAAAGAGAGTTACCCCAATTAATCCAAGAAGGTACTGGGCAGTTAGAAGAACTCAAGAACAAAGGATCCCTTATGTGCTATTTATCGCTAGTTCACCTATGATCATCCAGAGTGCACTAAACCTAAATTATATAAAGGAATGTATAAATCTAGAACTAATAAACGACTTATTGTTTCCTCAATGTATAAAAAGAATGTATTATAAAACTACATATATTATACTGCATTCACTAAATACATTTTTAATATTGATCCATAATAGGAAAGAATTACATAAGTTCCACAATTATTTTTACAATGCCCTAATAGGCTAAATTATACCTAAGCACAAAGGTGCCTTGATAAAATCAATTTGCATAACATACATTAAAAATATTATTCCTTTACATATAAAAGTGTACTATTAGAAGAATCTGAACCTTCTATTTTAAATTACTCAAATACTCATTGTCATTGAACTAATGGCAAGCATATGCCAGCATTTCGACTATCTTTCAAATGCACCTCATTCTTTCCATTCAAAATTTAGTGCAGGATTTCTTATTGTCCTTTGGCACAAGCCATTATAATGTAAGGAGGGATGGGAATTGTCAGTTTAGCAGTGTTGCATATGTTTGCTTATCACTGGGGCCTAGGGAAAAATCATCAGAGTGCCCCCTTATAAAGGGCATTGGACAGGACTAGCCAAGTGCCTTAAGATGGCCATCAAGAGATCAGTGGCACAGAATTTTAAGTATTGAGGCGTAGGAGGCAGATGTAAAATGCACCATTTGAGCCCCCTTTTTCAATTTTCGGAGTAAGAATTCTTGATATTAAACTTTAGAATGAACTGGTTTTTCCCTAATTTTCACACAAGAAAAACTCTCCAAGACCTTTTTAGGACGAGCCTGGGCAGCGCATGCGCTACTCTGCGAGGCATGCTGTATGCAAGTGTGGACTTGAAGCTCCACCCGCATTTTTCATTGGCTTGTGTCATTGTCCTTCGTAAACGCTGGCTTCTGATTCGTTAATAGGCTTGGTAATCGCTCCTTAGCACCACCTTGTCTTCATTTGTAATCTCCCATGAGGACTGGCCCTTTTACTTCTGTTGTTACACAGTATGTCTTATTTAGTCTGTAGGCACTATTTTCTTTAATGAGTGTCTCCTACTGGAGGCATGACATGCTTGCATGCAACAACAGCTGCTCTCTCGCTCACTCCTTGGCTACAGCTCCATCCCTTCATCCCTCACTGCCTCAACCACCTCTCCGAGGTCTGTTTATTTTTTTCTTTTAATTTCTCTTCCCCCACCCGACCATCTGTTTGTTTTTTGTACATTTTTTTAACATTTACATTAGTAGATAGATTAAGCCAGTGTTCAAGCCAAGGCTTGAACACTGGTCCCCATCCCCTGAGTCGGTCAGGGTAGCTCTGACCGCTGAGCCATATCCTCATCCTCTGGGGGCAGCACAATAACATATATTTTGCTTGTTTTACACTTTAATGGTGGCCGCGGCCCATTCCTTAAACGAGCCGAGTCTAAGGAAAGGGACACAGCCGCCATTATAGTGAAAGCACGCCATGGGGCGCTTTTACAAAAAAAACCATTTGTTTGTCAACTTGAAAAACAAATGCTTTTTTTTGTTGTTAAAGCATCCCATGACGTGCTTTCACTTTAATGGTGGCCACACCCCATTCTTTAGACACAGATCCTCTAAAGAAAGCAGCGAAGCTGACAATGTTAAAGTTTAGGCACCGCATGGGTGTTTTTACAAACAAGCATTTGCAATGCAATAGGTGTCGCATTTACGTAACTCTCGGCTTGGTTGCTTGCTTATTCATTGCCCCCACCACTTTTAAAATCCCCCAGCCGCCCCTGGCTTTCTGCTGTCGCGATGAAACATTTGGAAGGAGCTGCCCTTTTCTGCCCCATTAGTCGGCCTTGCTTCCTTCGGAGTGTGCTGCGCTGCTCGTCCGCCGCAGTCAGTCTCTTGCCCCCGGGGATATGCAGCCTCTTCTAATTCATATTTAATTTCTCGTTGGATTTATGATTAGCCATTTCTCCTTGGCGATGAGCCCTAATTATAGCCGCTTGTCTCTTTTGGACGGATTCGGCCATTATGTGCTCAGCTCGGCGCAGCGCCCGTCACTGCCCGCTCTGAAGCTGACGCGCGCTTTGACGTACTAATTGGGCGCACCACCCGCCCGAGGTGTGGTCGGACCTCCCAGCCTCCCTGAGTGACTTCAGGCGGGCTCCGCGGACCCTCCGCCGGTGATGAGACTGTCCGGGCCGTCAGTCTGAGATGTCTTTCCACTGCACCTCAGGACATCAACATGGCCTGTCTGTGTTAGATAAGTCTGACTTCAGACTCTCAGCGCCTTATCTGTCTGTCTCCCTGTCCGTCTGTCTGCCTGCACGCATAGCTGTCATGTTCGCTTGTCCAGTTGTTTGTAAGCCCGTTTATTTATCTTTCGATCCATGTCTGTTTTCTATTCTTCTCGATGTCTGTTTATACATTAATCTTTCGCCCTTTTAATTTTCCTATCCATCACGGTTTGTCGTATTTGTGTAACCCATTAAATTGGGGTGAGGATGTGGCCTCACGGCGAGAGCTGCCGACTTTGGAGCTGGGGAAGCAGGTTCCAGCCTTATGTAACATAGCCGGTGCTCGTGTAAAGCGCTTCAATGACTTCGTTCGATTTTGCGCTATATAAATCTGCTAAAAAAAATAAATAAAAAAAATTGACATGCACACTTTACATTTCCACTCTAACTCTGCACCCTTTGTCACTCCTCCAGACCGGGCCGCTATGTGGTTCTCTGCTGAAGGTTACTATTTTTGACAATACTGTCCTGGGCATGTCTTCGGTCAGTCGGAAGGATTCCTCGGAAGACCCACCCGCGTTTTAGCTCGACTGGGGCCTGTATTGACCTGCTCCCGCTCAAATGACGTCACGTTTCACATTGGGACCACCTACGTGGAAACGAAGCAAATTCCCTGGAGACAAGGATGCTGGGAAACCTTTAGTTTACACGATGGAGGAAGTGAGGCTAACTACGGAAAACTCTTGGTAGGTATTAGTATGATCAATAATAACAATTCCAGTACGTATCCGACCAGCCAGGGTGCGTTACGGACCCGCTCTGACACTGATGATGGTGATAACCTATGTGCATAAACGACTTCCACTCGCGGCTAATAGTGCTAAGCGGGGACTGGCCGTCAGATGTCGCTGTTGCGTTGTATGTCAGCCCCTAACCTCGGAGCCAAGGAAGGCTGTATTTGATATCGTGTTTGATTGTAATGAAACATTTATATAGCGCCTTCTACCCCTAGCTGGTGCGTTGGTGCTGAAGCACTTGCCTGCCTGGGAAGCACTTTACATCTTAAAATGTAGGTAGAGTAGAGTTTCACCCCTATGAAGTCTCATCTAGTTTACCCTCTTACGATGGCATTGAAGACTATTAAAAACGTGGACTTTAAATATAAAGACCATACAACATATCTTGGTACAGTCGACATGTGCATCTAATCATTCAACCGAGCGCTTTTACCGCCCCCATTACATTTGCTAAGACCGGAGTTTGCGCACCCATCAATCCAAATCCTACAATAAGTGGGGTGTTTAATGCTGCTGATGAAAACTTGGCCGTTCTGCACCTCCTCGAAGCTCAACTTAATCAAGACAGGATTCCTGTTATTTACCAAGAAAAACGAGAACCAACGAGCTGAAACCTGGCTCCATGGGATGAGGCTGGAATGTTCCAAACTGCAGTTTTCACCCAAAGCCAAGTCACTGAGAGTCCTCTCAACCTCAGAGAACACATCTCCAATAAAAGCAAGAAGGCCACGCCCTGTCCCGTGGCATCCCAGGCTTCACACTGGCATCCCGTAGGAGCACACAACATGCAGCAGCACACCTCGACGAGGGCCTGAAGCAGTATGACCCCTCCTTTAATAATGCATCAATCAAATCCATCAAGGAGGCAATACACAGCGAGGTTCAAGCACTATCCTCTTTGGAGGAGCCACCTTTATATGGTTATGTAGCTGAAAATGCTTGTGATTAAGGAGAAGAAAGAAAGGTTAGAGGTCATATGGGTCTATGGACCACTGGAATAGGTCCCGCAGACCCCAAGGGGTCCTTGGACCACAGGTTAAGAACTGCTGCAATAGGATATTCTTAGTGGTCAATTAAAAAAAAATAAAAAAAATAATGCAGAATTTATATAGCGCGAACTCGACCCGAAGGTATTGGAGCGCTTTACATCAGCACCAGGTTACGTTACACAAGGACACATTCAGGTACGGGGAGATTAAGTGATTTGCCCAGAATCACAGGATGTGGACGCGACCCCGTGGCTCGAACCTTGGTTTCCAGCACCAAAGTCGTCAGTCTGGCTGACAAACCACATCCTCTCGCCAACTGGCTTTAACAGAGCCGCATAGAAAGGGTTCTAGTTCAAAGTCCCTCTGTTCTCACTCTTGTCAGTCTCTTACCCTTGAGAGTTCCCTGGGAGCCTCGCCTGTCTCTTGGTGGCTGTAAGTTTAACTGTGGCATGGGAAGCTGATGGAACGGTAGACTGCAGAGAGAGAGAATAGGGAAGTATGAAAAGAATTAGGGAAAGAACACAGGGGACCGGAGGGAAAAAAAGAAAAGAACAATCGCAACATGCAGCGAATGAGGAGACAACATGGTGGTTTCACTAAAGTATATGAAAAAGTGATGTATGGAATGCTTGAATTAATCTCAGTCACTGGTAATTACTCTGGCCGCATCCCATTCCATTGTTATTTTGCACACCAGGTCATCTCACTGGACCCAGCTATATGCAAATCAGTCTTGACCCTGCTCCTATCAGAACAGTCCAGCCCGAGCTGCCAGGCCCTCCCTGAACCGGAACACAAACCACCCAGGTACTTTTTCTCCCTCGTTATGGGCTCGTCAGCCAGGTACAGCGTGGGTCCGTGGTGGTTTCAGCAAGCAGTAAGGAGCAGGAGCTCAGCTGCAGAGGCCACAGCTGAAGAGGCAAGAGATGAGAGGAGGGAGCTGGGACGGGAACAGAACAAAACAGCTGGTGACCACCTACACAGTATGGCCGCCCTGTGAAGAAATGGGTAGGTACTACCTATGGGATTACAAGGTGTGGACGAGGAGAGGTGGGGCAGAGGATTTAAAACAAGAAGAACAACTTGTGAGTACCAACATTACGTGGCCGTAACATGTAGGAATGGGTAGGAACAATCTATGGGGTCGGAGCGGAGAAATGAGGTAATTAAAGGGAATTGTAACCTCTGGAACAGAATGGTGGTAGAAGCGGGTCAACAGAAAACACAGCACGCGATCATGAACTCAGTGTTGCAGGTAATGGGTGTAAAATGTAGTAGGGGCAACCTGTGGATAGGGCGTGGCTTAGTGGGGACAGACAAGGATGTGGAAGTTGGAAAGGACCACAGGAGAAAAATATACTTTGTGACTGCCAATACACTATGGATCCTACAGCAAAAACAAACCAGCATTGCTATCAGTGGCGGCTCCTCCGGTAAGGAGCAGGAGCATCACCACCCCCCCCCCGCCAGCCTCAAAACATGAAAAATAAAACGATAATAAACCAGGTTTATTATTGTTTAATTTTTCAAGTTCAAGTTTTGGGGCTGGTGCCATCGCGGGAGCAGTCAGGAGAGGTAGTGGTGGGCACTGGTATCAATGCGCATGTGTGTTTGGCTGGCCGTCTCAGGCCGGCCAAACACTCATGCGTACGGAGCTGTCTCCAACCCCAGCTGCATTGCCGGGTTGGAGACAGCAAAGCACAGGCTCCCAGTCTCACTGGGAGAAGAAATTCTTAGCGCTCAGGCCAATCCTGATGCTGCTTTCAAACATGAGAGCAGCGTCAGGATTGGCCGCAGGGGACAATTGGAGCCTGTGTTGCAGCTGCAGCAAGACTCGGACAGAAAAGCAGCGGGCAATCGTCAGGTAAGTTTTTGTTTTTAACTTTCTTTTTTTTTGTTTTCATCCCTCCTCTCCTAACCCTCCCACCCGCCACTCCGCCCGCACAGCAACTGCTACTGATTGCCATAGCTAATAACTCGGCTGTTGGCCGGAAGCCTTGTGGGTTTGTGAATGCTTGTTTTGTTTTGTCATGGTTTTTGCAAAGCTTTCAATTGGGGAAACTGCTGGACCCTCATCAATCTAACAAAAAGTTGAGTTAATGCAAAAATATGTTTTCTCAAAAAGTATACTTTGCCATAGAAGGCACTGGTACTTAAGACATCTAGTTTATGTGTAGGTGTGCTCCTTGTGAAAGATCAAAATGTTGTCACTCACAGTGAAGTTAGCCAATGGGTGAAGTGGGTTGACCCTTTGTTCCATGCTGTATGTTGTAGTTGGTGGACGAAAAATGTGAATGACAATATCAACCAATAGATTAAGAGACCCACCGGAAGGACTTTATAGGTAAGTATATTATACGCATAAGAGAGAGCTATTGACTTTGTCGGCTGAAAAAGATGAGTTCCACATGCTGCGACTGACCTCCAGTCCGTTGTCAGTTTTAGTGGGAGTGCAGGAAGCACAGCCTCGACAGACCGCTTTAAGTGGGTAAAGGGTGATTGGGATAAGAATATGCCTGTGCTGCACGCGGTTGCACGTTGCTGCTTCTCAGTGATTTGTATGTTCAGCTTAAACCCTTAGACTCATTCACTCTGTTGGTTAATCTGGATTTAATTTTCCGCTTGACTCCCTTTCTCTAAAGAAGATGCTTCCGTCAGTCACATTCTGCACACCCCTCTTGGTTCACCCACCACCCAGCTCTTTGGTAACTTTATGCCTTTACCCACAAACTTTGCCCATCTTGTTCATAATGAAGATGCTCAAATGGCTTATACTGTGCCAATCCCTTTAGTAGTGTACATGCCACTGTCACTTTCACTCTACAAATATTTCTTGGAATTAAGGTTTCTCACTTGCTCACTCTCTCCATTTCTTGTGTAACCAGGAGACTTTGCACACTGACGTACTGGAGTGTATCTTAACACAGCACCTCACTTTCTTGCACATTGACAATCTGTACTCGCCCATCTCTTTGATGATAACGTCTTTTTGCTGAGTCAAGGTATTTTGCATGTCTTTTTGTAACAAAGCCCCTCTGATTGGCCCTATTCTATTCATTTTGTGGTATGAACTCCCTCTTACCTTCTCACATTCTGCCCATTTTTGGGGTGATGAAGGCACCTCACTCATTCATACACTACCCATCTTTTTAGATGTGGCTACTGATAGCTTGACTTATTGGGAGTACTCACATCATCAATTCCTTCAAAAAGGAAGTAGAACGAGCACAGCAATAGATCTTTGTGTCTGCTCTCGCGTTCAAGTGTTTTCATTGCTGGTCATTGCTTGAATGGGCTGGCAAGCAAGGCCATTGCAAAAACAACAAGTGATGGACCGAATGTGGATCAATGTCACACATTCACCCCAGTCAAAAGATCTGGGCCCAAATCCATCGTTTTTTTGCACTCCACACCACCCTGGGTTAGACAATGGTGATATGCAAATCAGCTCTGACCCTGTTGCCCCATGGGAACAGTCCAGTCCGAACTACAAAAGCCATGTCCTTCCCAGAACGGAATCAAGCATCCGAGGACCGGACCGGTTTCGAGGTAACACCTCTCATCAGCCCGGCTAGCTTGACTCCAGTGGTGTGGAGTGCCTGGGACCCACGTCTGAGCATCCCCAGCACACTTATGGCGGCAATTGCAAACAAAACAGGTGATGGACCGAATGTGGATCAATGTCACACATTCAACCCAGTCAAAAGATCTGGGCCCAAATCCATCGTTTATTTGCACTCCACACCACCCTGGGTTAGACAATGGCGATATGCAAATCAGCTCTGACCCTGTTGCCCCATGGGAACAGTCCAGTCCGAACTACAAAAGCCATGTCCTTCCCAGAACGGAATCAAGCATCCGAGGACCGGACCGGTTTCGAGGTAACACCTCTCATCAGCCCGGCTAGCTTGACTCCAGTGGTGTGGAGTGCCTGGGACCCACGTCTGGGCATCCCCAGCGCACTTAGGGCGGCAATTGCAAAAACAACAAGTGATGGACCGAATGTGGATCAATGTCACACATTCACCCCAGTCAAGCAAGGCCATGGCATTTCCGGATGGCTACATTGTCCAATATGTGTTCCTATTAGGGTTTGGTGGTGCAACCTCAAGTGTCTTTTCTTGCTAGACAAGAACTGTAGAATAAAAATCATCCTGAAATTGACAACTGGTGTGTCTTCTTTGATGGATTTACTTATTGATGAATCAATGTCATTTTAATTGCTGATTCAAGTTTCCTTTTGTTTTGGAAGACCTACCGATCGGATGTCCTAGCCTGCCATAAAGGCACTGTTATAATCAGTATGCACACTTATGTGTTCATTTGTTTTAAGTTGCTGCATGATAGCATGGTGTTAAGACTTCTGACTTTTGTCGTCAGAAGCTAAAGGAGTGCATGCACATAGACTTTGTTGAAGAAGCAACACAAATACAGGCTTTTTGTCAAAAGTGTCTACTAAGCAAGGCTTTGTTATGTGTAACCGTTTCCGTCCTAAGTCATTGATACATATAGGAAACCAATTGCTATTTGAAAGGGTTGCCTACAGCAAACTTCATCTAACGCTTTTATAACCTGTTTCTTGGAGGATACAGTTTGATTAAGCTTGTGTAGTTTTCAGGACTCCATGTATTTCCGCAATGCAGGTATGGATCTTTCGTCTTCAGTGGACCGAGGGACTGTTTCAGGAAGCCACAATGTCAACATACAAGCTGCCACCTTCTCAGGAGGTAAAAAACAAAGGTGTAAAATACCTCCTTGCTGGATGAAGAATGTCTTTAATAAGGGGAAGTGGCTAATGATCTTTTATTGTGAACACATCCATTTCACAATAGTTAATGCATAGTCTTAGCTCCTTTGATTATTATTTTTTTAGATGAAAACAGAAGAGCTCCAGTGGGTGAAGTAAACAAGACAATAAGGCCATCATGAAGATTTACGTCCAAATACCCCTCAAAATCTGCTTCTCAGGGAAGGAAAGAGAATATATCCTCTGCGGGGAATTAAGGCTCTGGGGAAGGTTGAGATCACTGTCCCAAGTCCTTAAGCGGAGAGAGTGACACAAAGGTAGGCTTTTGAAAAAGTCACTGGATTTCTTGATTAGCCATAGGGATGGACAAGGTTTAAGCAGATGCAATGTGAGATGTTCTTCAGAAAGCTCTTGTACAAAAGGAGCCCAGGAGCTCTCGTCAGAGTAACAATTGTCTCTACAGATCTAGAAGAAAACAGGCATAACCCTGGTTTCCCAGTTGATGTAGAGATTGTGTCTCTCCAGCCAAGGTATCCCACACGCAATGGCATAATTGAAGATGTTGTCAAATCAAAGGTAACCATCACTTTATGATTATGTAAGGACGCTAAAAGAGGAGCAGTGATGCAGTCACAAGACCTGATGTCCTTGGAGACCCATTGATAGTTTATAACCGAGACCCAATGATAGTTTATAACCGAGACCCAATGATAGTTTATAACTGATCGAGCGAAGACTTCTTCCAGACAATTATTTGGAGTTTCTGGGATCAACTAAAGTCCATATACATTCTGGAAGCAAATGAATCTAACAGAACTGGAAAAGAGGTGGACTGATGTAGGATGTATTTGGGGAATTAAATTGAGCATGAACAAGCCTGGAGCAGAGGAGCTGAAAACTCTAGGGAGAGCAGAATCTCCTGTCCCTTTCCCCCTTGGAAATGATGGGATCTGGCCTTTTCCTGAGGCCCGGAAGGTCGAGAAGAGCAGTCTTGCATCCTTGGGCTTGCACAATACAGACACATTCCTCCTTACACCTTCAACCCTTTTCAGTGTCAGCTAGTGCGGCTCTAGCAGACCTGAACTGAATTTTTCATCAGGCAAAGTGCCAGAGCTGTCCTCAGGATGCTTCTGCAGCTTACATCACATTATGCCCCAGCCGGTGACAGCACAAAAACACCTACGAATATCACCTTTCTTCAAGTGTGACACTTCAGACTATTCCATGCCCCCAAAGCTATAAGAATTGCTTGGGTGGCAGATATTAGTCATTTTTAATGTATATTGTGTTAAGAAACAAATGTTGTTGTGCTCATCTCTAAATAAAACAAACAGCACCACCATGTGGCAGACTGTCATAAGTACCAGTGTTCGCAATTAAGTACTGGTACCGAGCACCGGAAATCACTGGTTCAAATTAGGCACTGGAGGCAAACTTAAGCCAGGGGATGAGCAAAGAGCCCTCTAGAACTCTTGTGCAGCTTATCTTTTAAATCCTCCTTTAACCGTCTTCGGAATAAGGTCATCTGAGTGCATTCCATTGAAGTAATATCAGCAGCCAGCTCAAGAAACTGAGTACCATAGAATAGTACAGCGAAGTTTCCCTGAGACATTTCACACAAGGTGTCCTTGGCAGAAACTTCATGATCTCATCTCGCAAATATCTTCCTGAAGTTTTCCCAAAATGTTGCGTAATTGTTCAGACTATGGTCTTTAGCCAAAATCAGCGGAGTTGTCCAGAGATGCACTGGTCAGGGAACCAATTAGAATTCCCCACATTGGATCTGTCCATAGAAAACTGACCAGGCAAAGACGAAATAAACGTTTGCAGTCCAAAAACTCTTTCAATCTTAAAGGATCTTGAGAAAGTATCAGAATTGAGTAATTGTTGGAAGGAAGGTCACAAGACCAGGAGTGGATTGGCTGATGAAGGACCGCATTCTCTGCTCTTAACTGGTCCTGTTCCAGAGTTTGTTCCTGAAGAATAGCTGCCGCGTTAACACTAGGATACATGTCGGAAACAGACAGATATTTTGGGCTTCAGAACCTATTCGGTGTTGGGCATTTTTCCACAATTGGGATCTTCTGTTGTCGGATGTAAGAACAACTGTTTCTGGAAGCCACAATGACACCACACACTGTTTATGTGGTTTGTAAGTGCCATCAAGAAGCTGTCACTTTGTCAGGAGAAAAAAGCCAAAGGTGTAATCATCCTAGCTGGGGGCAGGCTTCAACGGATTGAATAAAACCAAGAATTTGAATACCATCAGAGGAATTCTTCTGGAACACAGATCTATAAAAACCAAAAATGGAAGTGACATCAAACATCCATGACAGGAAACACATAATGGACTTGGAAAATCAGGAATCAATCAATGAAAAGACGGCCATGATGGAATAGGAAAATAAAAGTGGAAGAAAACCTAAACTGGACTAGCTGTGGGGTAGCGTTAAAAGGCAGCCGAAGACGCTTACCATTTTGGAGCTGGACGAGCCAGGAGCATGAAGGAAGTCTACCCCAGGTGAGTAAGACTCACAACCCAGAGCTGTGGGCTTCTTGCAGCATTTTCTGAGGCCAGAGAACCACTGGACCACGCATGGTACCATGGGTCACGGGTGCAACATGTAGTCTGTTCAGCCAAGGTGGTCGAAGCCCAGGTTCTTGTGTAGCACAAGATGATGCTATTTATGGGATTTTCTTTGCTTTGCCAATGCTTGTTAGCAGTGATTAATTTGAGCCTGTGCTTTCGGTGCTCAGCACGTGCACCTAATCCTCAGCACCGGCGCTTATAGCACCAATTAAAGACACATGCATTTGGATGGCACATGATTTTCCCCAGAATCACAGGATGTTGAGCCGACGCCGAGACTTGAACCCGCCTCCCCAGCTCCGAAATCGGCAGCTCTAACCTTTAGGCCAAGCCCTGTGCGAATGACGCGTTTCTGATGTTCATCCAACTATAAACAAAAATCTATAGACAGAAAAAAATGAGTGTATCCAAGGAGATTACTGGCACGTGGGCGGCGCGCGCCACCTCTCCCTCCCCACTTGGCGCTCTATTTCGAGTGGGGTCAGAGGTCACACACACAATATGTCTGCCATGTGTGCTCATTCTGTCCACTGAGGAGCCTCATTTCAGAGGTGCTGCTCGGTTCATTTGAAAATCTACTTCTCTGAAGAACAGGCCTCATGTTCATGGAATTACGTCAAATATTGACTTTTTTCCCCGCTGTTGACTTCTCTAATTCAGTTCCCCGGTTCCAGCCGTGGATTTTCAAATGAAATATCAACACAGGCCCCTGTGTTTGCTTCTGGCTCGCCAGAGCATTGCAGCAACATCTGCAGCTGGGACTGAACTCGGGGGTGGGGGCAGAATTGTCCAGTGCAAAGCTGCTATATAATACACACACACACACACACACACATATATATATATATATATATATATATATATATATATATATATATATATATATATACACTTTTATTTTTTTTAGTAACGTGGTCTTCACTCCAAGATTGGTGTGGGAAAGACTATAGTCCCAGGTATCAAAATAAAAGTGCCACCCCATTACTGAATCAAATTGCTTAAAAAGTGACCCATGTTTGCAAATTGGGGCAGTTTTGAACTTGTAAAAACAAGCTGCATGCTTGTTTTGTGAGATATGGGAGGGCTGCATGGATTTGAGCTTGCTGCAGGCAATGTTTGCTATAATATTGGGGAAATCAATAGTAAACACTAACCCACAAGATAATAAAACAGGCCCACCAACGGGCACTTAACCGGCCCACACACTGACTTGTCAGCAGTGCTTAACCCCTTCCCTGCGCTGCGAATTCCACCGCGGCGAGGTGGGGCTAAGGGGTGGGCGTCGCGCTCCAGTACTAATGACTGCTACGCGCAGTCATGATTCACAGGTGGCGTGTGCTCATGGCAGCGTAGTGCCGTCATGACCCAGCCCACTCATTAATTCGCCCGTGCAGGCGGAGAATTAGTGCCGCGTGGGCGCAGCGTAATGACGGCTCCACGCCGTCATGAGCACACGCCGCCCGTGACTCATGACAGGGTTGAGACGTCATGAGCACCCAAAGGGTTAATTTGTAAAATAACTAGTTTTCTTGCCCAAAGCGCTGGTCAGAAGCCTGCAGCTTGTGCTATTAAATATCAGCATGCCGAATACCAAGTCAGCGAAGTCTTGAATTCACTGCAGGCCTCTTTAATCCACTGCCAGACTCTCGCTGCACCTTATCCTCGCTCTAACAGGCTCCTGCTGTCTACCCTGGGAATGGTTTTTACAGCTTTCTCTTCCTCCTTTTCCCCTTTTGTGTCTTTTTCCCCCTCTTGCTCTCAGGAAATGTATGATGAGGGAAAATAAGTGTAAGTCCCCAAAAATGAGACCTCCCCCACTGGCTCAAATTAAGCACTGCCTGTCAGACCAGAACTCAATCACTGCCTGAATGCCATATAGGCCATTTCAACACTGCTTCATCTAACATGGTTTTTCAGAGTTCTGCACAGGAAGAAATCGAAAATGGTCACTAAAATGCAGGGATGGGTAACCAAGTGGCTCTGAGACATAAAGTAATAAGTGTACGTATGGTTGTAAAAAGTGTGATTTATATGAAAGGCTTTGTGACGCTTATCTCGGGATGGGGGATGAGAAATAAAATGGTAATGAACTACAATCTTATTTTTCATTTCTGGGGCGATTTTAAGTTGGGTGACGCTTCTCTGCTCTAACAAAGGAGGCACCCCTCACTCTACTACATGGCGATGCAATTTTGAAAGAGGAGGGGGACTTTAATTTCATGCCCCCTCCTCTTTCAAATTATACTGAGTGTACAACTACACATTGCAACTTGGAAAGGCTTTTCTGTCTCACACTCAGCCCGTGGTACATGTTGACCTCTTTCATGTCCTAGATGAATGGTTCTTGTGGGTCCCTTTACATGGCCTGGGTGTATGGCTCTTGCATGGTCTCAACAATATTCTGAAGGGATGGCTCACGTGAGTCCCTTTGCTTGGCATGGGTGCACAGCTCTTATATGACCTCAGTTGTGTCTTGGATGAAAGGCTCTTACGGGGCCCCAGTCCATTGCTTGGGTGCCCGGCTCTAGGATGACCTCACTCATGTCCTGGATGAAGGGCTCTTGCGTGGTCCCAGTTCATGGCACGGATGAATGGCTCATGTATGGTCTCAACAATGTCTTGGATGAATGGCTCTTGTGGGGTTCCTGTACATGGCTGCGTGCACGGCTCTTACATGACGTCACTTGTATCCTGGATGAATGGCTCTTGTATGGTCTCAACAATGTCTTGGATGAATGGCTCTTGTGGGGTTCCCGTACATGGCTGGGTGCACGGCTCTTGCATGACGTCACTTGTGTCCTGGATGAAAGGCTCTTGTGAGGTCTCAGTTCTTGACCTGGGTGAAGGCTCCTTTATGGTCTCAACCCATCCCCTGGATGAATGGCTCTTGTGGGGTCCCAGGCTTGTCCTCGTTGCATCATTATTGTCTGATCTCAGTGCATGTACTGAACACAGAGGTGTTGTGGGGTCCTTGAGCATGACAAACTCTACGCAGGAATCCCAGCCAAACACCTACGACGATTACAACGCATCCAAAACGCCTCTGCCCGACTGATTGTCAACATCCCCCGCCGCAGCCACATCACCACCCAACTGAGAGACCTATACTGGCTCCCCGTCGACAAGAGGATCACCTTCAAGCTCCTCACCCACGCATACAAAGCACACCACAACGCCGGACCAGCCTACCTGAACAGCAGACTCAGCTTCTACACCCTCACCCGCCAGCTCCGCTCCGCCAGCCTCGCCCTCGCCGCTGTCCCCCGCATCCAATGAATGACTTCCGGCTGCAGATTCTTCTCCTACCTCGCCGCCAAGACCTGGAACACCCTCCCTACCCACATACGGCAGACCCAAGACCTACTCGCCTTCAGAAGACTCCTCAAGACCTGGCTCTTCGAGCAGTAGCAGCACCTCCCCTACCTATAGTGCCTTGAGACCCTCACGGGTAAGTAGCGCGCTTTACAAGTACTCTGATTGATTGATTGATTGAAAGGTGCATAACCCTTTTGGGCATCTGCACATGTCTAGATCTGGATTGCGAGTGGGTTCTTATGGCTGTCCAGGCTACCTGGTCGTATGGCGTCAAAGGTAAATCTTCAGGATGTATGAATCATTTGGGCTCTGTACATCCGGGACACTCAAGAATCCCAAAGAACATTAATTTCCCACACACCTAGTGCGCTCCCTGTACGTCTTGGATATTAGTTGCGGTGCATGGCTAACATGCAAGCACCTGTGCTTGTCTCACCCCGGATACAGGATGCTTTGTGATGCCTTTATACTACGTATCTGGAATACTCGGCACTGGTGGGCTATTTTCACATGATTAAGATGTAGGGCCCAAAAGCATCCCTACGAATGTGGGGCCCTTGTAAGGTCCCTGCGTATATCGAAGTGGGTCATTCCTGTGATGGCCGCCTCATTATAGATTCCCACTACCAAAATCTATTTTGGGATCCCTAGCGAGCATTCCCTTGGTCTGTGCGTCCTCCACATGCCTATGACTACATGACCTGTACATAGTCCCTGTGCATGTTTAGTATGCAGGGCACACGCGTGTCCCTGGGATGTGAATCCTTACATGGTCCCCTTGAGGCAGGTCTCTAAGGGGATCCCAAAATATTGGCCTTTGTAAGTGCTATGTATATGCAAACCTTTGTCCCTCATCTATCCCTCCGCTACTCTTCTCAATCCAAATAACTGACTGATATCCACCGCTCAAATTACTTTCATTTTTCACTATACTAATTCACCACTAATCCTTTTTGGGTTCAGGAGTAACGTGCTACTCACCGAAAAAGCGATTTGACGCCTCGTCAGGGGTAGTATGCGCTATATAAATGCAATCACAATACAATACAATACCTTGATGGGTGTAGGAAGCCGGTGTTGTCAATGTTAAAGCGTAGGATGTTTGGTCCAAGTTTGTGAAACTTTTGTGGGGCACTAGACGCGGCATCTTCTGCGGTCCCAATGATTCATCTTTCTTGCAGCCGCCAAGACCTGGAACTCCCTCCCCACCCACCTTCGGCAAACCCAGGACCATCTCTCCTTCAGAAAGCAGCTCAAGACCTGGTTGTTCGAGCAGTAACATACCCCCTCCCCCAGCGCCTTGAGACTCTCCCGGGTGAGTAGCGCGCTTTATAAATGCCGTGATTGATTGATTGATTAATTGGGTTCCAACTGATGGTAAACTCTTAGGGCCTTGTTTATTTGTGGGCCTCATGGGTTGGGGTGGAGTCTGTGGATGGCGTCGGATGAGAATAGTTTGTTTCCAGGGATGCAGCCCTGTTGGGTTCTGGTTCAGTGAGCCTTGTGGGAGCCCCAGGGACAAGAGCCTGGTGGGATTCCCTGTGGCGCGCATGCGCACAAACCCCCACTCTTCCCAATTTGATGAAGTGACAAACCTGGTGATATTGACAGCCCGTGCCCCGCACGGATCACAGTGAATACAGATGGGCGCATTGCTGTCTTCCCGCCGCTCCTCTGAAATTGGACGTGTTATGTTGTTTTTCAATCCAGCGACTTTATTCGAAAGCAATGCATACATAATCCGGCCGCCGGCTCTCTCTCCCTAGCCTCCTTTTAATATAAGCGGCGCCCGGTGCAGATCGCGGCGTGGATTGGCGCCCGTTCCCAGAGAGGTCTTTGGAGAGAGGCCGGCTCCATCTGAGGCCCCTTTATAGATGGGAAGCGCGACCGGAAGCGTTTATCGACTGTGGAAACTTCACAGAGCGACTTCTATCACCTTGGAGTTTCGCAGGCAAAAATAACAAACGTTTGTCTTTGTAAAATCTACACAATAGGGGCGTAACACTAGACCCAGAGGTAGGGGGCCTCATTTTTGCGTTTCCGATGCGTCACTTTTTGTGACGCATCGGCGGCGTAAAACATCCCTCGTGTTTCGCACTATTTACAAAGTGACGCATCTAAGCAGATGCGTCACTTTGTAAACCCCTGCGCTCATTATACCTGCGCCATGTATAATGTATGCAGGGGGGCATTCCCCCCAAAAAAGCCTAGTAGAAGAGATGCAGTGAAATCGATGAGATTTTACTGCGTCACTTCTAGGACGCCGTTGCGTCAAAACATTACGCCTGCCTCACAGCAGGCGTAAGACTGACGCAGGCCCTTTCACATGGGGCTTGCCCCATGTGAAAGGACGCATTGCTGGAGTTGCGTCACTTTTGTGACACACTCCAGCAATGCGTCATTTTTGCGCAATACAGATACGTCAGAAATACTTACGTATCTGTAACTCCTTGTGACAAGATGCGTCATACAGTAAATATGACGCATCAGGTATGTCGCAAGGAGTGCGCACTGAGAAGTGACGCATCACTGCTTTCACGCAGCGATGCGTCATTTCTCATAAATGAGGCCCAGGGTGACTAGAAGTTTAAAGCCAAAAACCGTGACATTTCACAAAAATAGAAGGACTACAATTTTACGCCAAGCGCGTGCACATAATGACAGCGCTCCTCAGCTGAGAATTACAGAACAGGCAGTTAGAGGGGTAGCTAGTGGAAAACCGGAACAGTCTTGGCAAATCCGGGACGCCTTGTCACTCTACCTAGAGGAGCTGCAAATAAAATAAATGTTGCGTACGCGCATGGCTGTAACATGGAAGGTGACGTTCTGGTTGACTAACCTGAAAGTAGTAACACACTTTGAGGAAGAGAATAGGGCTGGCTGGGTCTAATGTGCTCACACGTACAGCGCCAGCACATGCGTGCCAGACACATGTGAGGGAAACAGGAGAAGTGATTAGAGAGGGCTTGTAAAGTAGCTTCTGATGCAGTTTAGTGCGAGCACTCGATGGAGGTGGAAGGATACAGCCAAATAACCAATTTCATTAGGTGATATGTGAATACGCCACAGGCCATGGCTGAGCCAAGACCAGACTGACAACAATAGCAGTCATTTTGCTCCACTTTACCTTCAAACATAACAAGAGAGTCAAGGAAAGATTCACAGCGCTATTAAGCAAAACTAAAAAACCTCTAAATTCAAATAAAAAAAATCTCAAAGATTGAACATTTTATTCCAGAGACTGATTTTTTTTTCTTCCGAATGAGGTAAAGCGACAAAGAGAATATGTTGGATAGGTAAAGTGCAGCAAATTGAAGGTGCAAAAACAGGAAACTAAGAAATTTGTGCTGCATGTGAGAGGTGCTAGTGAAGATGCAGAGGAAAGCGTGAAGGTACCGCAATGTGAGGTCAGATTAGATGGCCAGAGGACCACTGGTTTTACATTGACGACAATGGTTGGAAAACCGTACGTAGCATGAGGGGGTATTAACTAGTGGGTTGTAAACCGCAAAACGTTTTAGGGCTAACATTTGATCTCCATGCTTAGCAGGAAGTAATATTGCCTCAAGGGCCATGGAAGGTGACAATGTTGTAGGGAAGATTCCAAAGGTGTTCACAAATGACTTAGGGGTGTTGAAAGGAGTTGAGCCCAGCATAATTTTTAAGAAAGAGGTTCTACCCATTCTTCATTAAGCGAGGTTTGTGGTACATATGATGAAAGAACAATCAATGGTTGAGTTGGATAGATCATACAATCTGGGATCTCTAAGAGATAGAATTGCTTGAGTTATTAGCCCCATCATTTTGGTAGCCATGGCCTGGACGGGGTACAGTCTATGCCGATGTGTGGACCATAGACACCTCAAAGGGAGAAAGAGAGTTAATTGGAAACCCCTACTGAGGCTTTAGCTATTTTGGAAGAGGCCACTATGTCCAGCGTAATAGTTATTCTGGAACGCATACCCCGGGCTGTCTTTAGCGCTGGTGGGGCCCAGTGCAACAATAATTTTTGGCGCTCCCACACTCCATGACCTCCTCCTTGTATTCTCTCACTACCACCGGGCAAAAGTTACCCTCGTCTCTTTAATCATAAGTTATTACTAAACACAGAGCCTCCCAGGGGTCAGCGCCTCCTCCACAAGTCAGAGCCCTGTGCGACTGCACTGGTCGCACTGCCCTAAAGCCGGCCCTGCGCATACCATGCAGGATGCTGCACTAAGAATCAAAAGGGGGTGGTGATGGACGGAGAATCTGAACCAATAAAATACTCACACCCAGTCAACAGATCTGGGTTTAATCCATCACCGTTCTTTAGCCCACTCTGCCACCCCAGTTCAGACATGGCCATATGCAAATCAGTCTGACCCTGTGCCTCATAGGAACAGTCCAGCTCGAACTACCAAGCCATGCCTTCCCTGGACCGGAAACAAGCTTCCGAGGACCGGTTTCTGGCATTCCAGCCGTCTTCAGCCCGGCTTGCTTGAATCCAGTGGCAAAGTGAGCAAGGGACTCACGTCTGCGCATACCCTGCCACACTTATGGCACTAAGAATCAAGGCATCTAATGCTATTCATTACATCGTTGTAGGATGTATGGTTCTTGCGTATGCTATCTGGTTTGACTTCCACTGTGGAAGCGTTTCAGAGGACGATAGGGTGAAATGTGTTGCTTTGGGTATAAAAAGTAAAGCTTATCCAGCATGACATACTTACGTATGCTGTCAGTTCGGCGGAACATGATAAGACCTTGAATTAAGTTTTGAATAACTTGGAGTTGTGGAGGTACAGAATACAGACTATGGGATATCAGTTTTCCATCACATCCAAAATATAGTGGACCACAATACTGACAGGAAAGTAAATAAAGGCAAGCATAGGTTATATTATGTACCTTGACGATTTACATATATATTTTCACGGTACGTAGACGTTGAGTTACGAATAGTAAATAAATACTTGCTTATATAGAGTTACCTTCTTGATATTTTGGTGCTCAACATTTTGGCTACAATTTTCTAGTACCTCCATATTCACTACTTGATATTCTAGACTGAAGCAATCGGAGAAAAGTGTGCTCACCGTTAAGGAAGGCAAGTGTCCATTGGGGGGAGTTCTGTTGAGTATTTAGGATGTAAAATATCCAGGAAATCAAACTTAGGCTGAAGTTTTTGGAGGCAATAGTTGAGGCACTGGTGATAAAAAAAAAGCTTCAATAAAATAGTTGAGGTAGGACTTTTTTCTGGCTACTTCAATATCATTCCAAATTTGCCAAAATTTTATAGAATACTCAGTTTATTGAGAGGGAGAAGGGAATTTAGCTTTGAGTGGATGGATGTCTGGAAATAGATGATTGAGATTGTGAAGAGAGAATATGTCAGTGCCACAAGTTTAGGGATATTTGATAAGAAGAAGGCCACAGTAACTACTGATGATAGTTCGAAACGTTTGTGGTTGTATGTTTCCATGCGCTGGTGGAAGAGGGAAAGTCAGTGCTTCAAGCGGATCATGAGATGGAAGGAAACCATTCATTAATGCAGTCGGAAGGCTTAGTGTGCCGCTGCCTAAAATGGCATTTAAAATGGTTAGGCATCTGCAGTTTATGGTACGTACTAGAATTCTTTAGTAGCAATTTTCTCATCCAAGTTGGCAGAAAGAGCAGCTCCTGGATAGGGTGGAGAAGTTGATAGAGGATAGTTTCCGAACACAGTACGCGTCAAGAATAAGGGTGGAGAGAGGTGGTGTTAGCTCAGTAAGAAATGATGGGCATCTATGGTGCAGTATCACTAAGACTAAGGTCAGAGAAGTTTATTAGTGGCCCACAATGGATGTGATGGTTGGAAGTCAAGCGAAGGGCTCCATCAGTCGACTGTGAGTCGAGAAGGTAAAGGTGACTAGAAAGATACCACAGTCTCTGGTATCGTTCAATACTCTTTACTTCGGAGTTTTGCCATAAAAGAGACAGAGACACAACATAGTTAAGTATAATACAAATAATTACAATCAAGTTAAAATTCCTTACATATATAAAAGATAAAAAACATCAAATGAAAAACGTGC
The DNA here is from genome assembly GCF_964263255.1 of Lissotriton vulgaris. Classification (NCBI taxonomy): domain Eukaryota; kingdom Metazoa; phylum Chordata; class Amphibia; order Caudata; family Salamandridae; genus Lissotriton; species Lissotriton vulgaris. The sequence continues at coordinate 110,958,859 of NC_141700.1, forward strand.
AAAGAGAAAGCATTAAGACATTATTCTTAGCCTTATGTCTAGTACCACTGATGCCAAACACTCATAGGAGAGTGAACTAGTATTTGGTAATTTTGGGATCTTTTGATTTGCTGGTAACTACTGAACAACTCCTGTAAGGGTTGGGTGATTATCTTTCTAATGGGTGACAGTGAGTATAGTCACTACATCATTCTCTTATTTAACCTCTTAATGGTGAGTTTGCCAGAGATGGAGTTACCCATATCATTATCACTGATAATGTTATACATTTGTTTTTCTGACAAACGTATGACGTTCTTGGGGTGTGGGGGGTGTGGGGTTCTGGTTCATTATAGGACATCTTTACTCGCATCGTGCCAGCGGACTTGTGGAGGGACAGAAATGAGTGACTAAGGGCCAAATGTATCAATGTTAGGTTTTGCGATTCTCAAATAGCAAATTTTTGAGAATCGCTATTTGAGAATCGCAAAACGCTATGTATGTAGGATTTGCAATACATTTTGCAAATCCTACATATTCCTTAATTGCGAATCGCAAATTGCGATTCGCAATTAAGGAATACATCCCCATTCATTCCTATGGGCTAGAATTTCAGCGTTTGCGATCGCCATTCGCCTTGATACACATGGCCCTAAATCTTTGTGGGTGGTAGTGGCACATGCAGTGACGATAAGAATAGCATTGCTAAAAACTTTGTGGACACATTGCACTGCCGCTGATGGAGTTAAAGGGGTGCAGATTGTGTAGTGCATTCCCAGGTTGGGTATGCTGTATGTGAAAGGTTAGAGAGTTCTGGTGATGGAGTCTGAATTCGGAAGGGGTGACATGGAGGGAGAATTTACTATGAATCGCAGTGCGGTCCATAAGAAGTGACAGCTGATGTGAATGGAAGCATGTATTCATGAATAATCTATTCTTTCCACTTGACTTTACTATTTTAGGTATTTGGTAATGGTGTGCGAAATCCACACAATTTGCTTTTGTGTAATTATGCAGAATTACAGCAAATTATGTGAATTTATGTATGATTATGTGAAATGCAAATCCGACATTTCACGCTGAATTTTGTTTATTGCAAACTGCTTCCTCGCATCTATTTTTAGGATGACAATCCATTTAAATAAGAGCACCCAAACCACAGGCACTTGTGTTCTGTTACTATGTGGTTGCTGCAAAGTTTTCTGTGAAATACTGCAAACCGTGCCATTCGCTGTAAATGTTTAGCACGAATGGCGCGTAATACGGTAAGAGTGGTGTAATGGTGTTATTCCTGGAATTAAAGTGTAACGTGAAATTATGTGAACTATGCAGGCATTATTAAAATTTTGTCCAGGCCTACTATCCGGTTCTTTTTGTAAAAAAAAAGATGTAAATTCATTATCGTATCATTCTGTATGCATTCTGTTTCTTGTTTATCTTTTAAAAATGAGTGTCGCTACAGAGAATTTGATCATTAGGCTGTTTAAGCAGATTAAAAACAAGGTACGAAAATAGGTTTTTTTCGTTCAAAAATGGGGGGGAGGGGGGTTTGAGAAAAAAACGGTTTCTTTGGATAAGGTTTCCAAATCTTTTCTGAAGAGTCCAAGATTGTCTTGATTTCTCAGCCCAAGTGGCAGATTATTCTAGAGGTGGAGTCCATGGACTTTTAATGATTCCCCAAATTTCTATTTCATTGGCATAAATTGATTGAATTGAGATGCAAGGGACAAAATAAAAAAAAATCTTGAAATTTCTGAATCCAATGGTTGAAGGTACTCGGGCTACATTGATGTGATGCTTTATGTATTATGAATTATCTTAACTTTGAGGTTAACCGTTGTGTTGTAAATACATTTGTATTGCTGTATTAAATGAATATTTACCTGAGAGAGTGCCAGTTGCTGATGTGAGGAGGTAGTGGTTTCTGTGTCACATTATCAACCTCAATAAATCATCTTTACTTCAATCTAGCTGCTGCACTGTGGCAGCTGCTATGGGGCTGTGGTGGTGAGGTGGGCAGACCGGAGCGTTGGTTAAAAAAAAACGAAAGAGAATTGCCCTCACCTGGCCACCGCCGCCTCTCCTCCGTTCTTCAGTCAAAACAGGAAGCATCCAGGTTCCCAGCCTGTCCCAGCCAATCACGACACTGCTGCTGGCAGGATTGTGATTGGTCCGAGTGCTGTGGTTTGGCGCTCAGACAGGCAGTGGGAGCCGGGGCATGTTGTCCACCCAGGCTGTAATACAGCTTGGGTGGAAAACATGTAAAGTGCGCATGATAGTTTGGCCGGCCTGAGGCGGCTGACCAAATCGTCAGGAGCACTTAACCTCATCAATGCTCATGACGGCTCCCGGCTGTCATGAGTCACAGTAGAAGTGTGCTCATGACGGCCGGGAGCCGTCCGACCGTTGCCGCTTTGCCCACGCGCAGTTAATTCCCCGCCTGTGCGGGCAAATTAATTGGTGGGCGGAGTTTGGACGGCTCCCGGCTGTCATGAGCATACGCCCACCGTAATTTATGACGGCCGGGGGCCGTCCTCGGTACCTGAGCACCACGCCCAGGACCACCCGCTCTCGCACCGCGGCGGAATTTGCCGCACGGCGAAGGGGTTAAGCGCACATACCACTCCTCTCCCTGCTGACAGCCCAGCCCGCCCCTTAAACAAAACTGAGTGAGTACTGTAAAAATATAATAATAATAATGTTATGTTATTATCACTTTATTTTTCGTGTGGTGCGAGGCTTCTCCATCTTTATCGGAGGAGCCGCCACTGCAAATACCATCTTAACCTGCTTCGAACCCTGCAGAAGGCCCTCCGCTCTAACAGGATAAGAGGACTCTTTAGGTCATGGCTCTTCTCTTTGCCATAGAAATCACTGGTGGCCAGGCGCAAAATTGCCCACATTATTAGTTAACGTCTGAGGACCGGCCTAATGGCCGGATGACATTTTTGATGAAAAGCAAGATGTGAAAGTGAACTTCAGGTAAATAAGTAAGCGGCGGAAGGATGGATACCTCGCTCAGAGCCTGCGGGTGATATAATGCGCTGACCTTCAACACAGCGCTGCCATTACAAAATGACAGCTCAAAAGCACTCCTGTTGACTCGCGTGTGCTTATGATTATTAGCCTCTGCATTACTGAATGGTACACTTAGTGCTTAAGAACGAGCAAAGGCAGAACTACCTCAAAATGACGCGGCGTGGGCCGAAACGTACAGAAGAAAATTAATCACTTTTATAAAATCAATGGTTGAGAGCCAACATGGATGGGAAGAGAAAACAGAAAACTGAGTGACTAGGGGAGTAATTTATAAGAAGAGAGCATGCAAAAAAAACTGGTGGATGTCCTATTTTGCCAGACAAGGTTCCTTAGCCTCATTAAGAGCTTCTGAAATCACCTGGATTCCTGCACCGCAAACTAAGCTGACATCACCATCGAAAACCCTTTTTCCTGCAGGTCCCTACCTCAATACCCCTAATTTATCTGCTTCAGAAGCTCTGTTCTATTGGAGGCTTGATTTCAACCCTGTCTTACCTATTCACTAACACCATGAACCAAAAAATGCTGACACAGTCATCATGACATGGCGGACCGGCAGCAATTCATTTTTGCCAAAATTCGTGGGAGCCCTTGTGGTGAAAGTTCCACACCATTTAGAAACAGTAAGTCTCAGATTTGATCAAATTTGCATGGGATGAAAAATGTTACAAATTTGTATTTATAGAGTTGTACTTCAATGATGTCATCAGCAGGGTTTCCGACTCTAAGCAAGACCCTACAGTGTAAATGTTGACACACATTCATATCTTTAATTTTCAGCAATTTACATATATTGCAGCAAGGAAAACCACACCATTATCCTTTTGTCCATTGCTTTTACTCGGTGTTAGAATTACACCCAAAGCCATTCCTTGGTAGGTTAGTTGATCTGCCTTGCTCAGGGTGTCTGCACGGGTCCCTTCCCTACATACTGCCACCCAGTTCATACATTAATCGAGGAAAGTGCTCGCGACTCAAAGCAGTTGTGTAATGCGATCAGATCACCTTCTTGCTGCAAAATATATGTAACATGGCAAAAGTGACTGATGATCCAGATTTTCGCACTTTGCATCATGCGAGAGTCAGCGCAAAACGATGGTAAATCCAGACCATGGACTCGAAAGATGTGAGCCTTTACCGCTTGGGCTTTCTTGCTAGAGGAGTTGAGGGCTGCACCGCCTTAAGGGGCTCATTAGGATTGCGGTTTTTCCGCATCCTCGGGCCGGCGGAAGCCACCGCCGGCCCAGAGGATGCGGAAAAACCGCAGCGGACTGACCAAAGACCCACCGCCACATTAGGATGGCTGGTGGGTCCTGGTTTCCGTTGGCTTACAACCCCGGCGGAAAAGCTCTAATCTGGTGACAGTGTCTCTCAGACACCGTCAGGCAGATTAGGATGTGATGTAAAACATGCTCTTCCGCGGCGGCTTTTCCGCAGTGGCTTTTCCGCAGTGGAAAAGCATGTGTAACTTCACTGCGGGGGCCCGTTGCGGGCCCCCTAGGTGAAGGGGGGGTGGGGAGTGCACATTGGGGGTACCTATGGTACCCCCCTGCATTGTATGCAGAAAGCGGAAGGCACCGCGAGGTGCCTGCCTCTTTCTGCATGCAAATGCAATGCGTGCATTTTTAACATTGCCGCGGGTGCAACTTGAAGCCGCACCCGCCGCAATGTTAAAAATAAAGGATGTGACTGCCAGGGTAGCGGTCCCATCCTAATCGCACAGGAGGGGACTCCGCAGCCCATGCGGACGTCCCGTCCTCCTCAGTGATCGCGGACGGACGCAAGTCCGTCCGCGATCATAATCGGCCCCTTAGTTTGGCAACCAAATTTACCAAGAGGTGATAAGAGTTGCACATTTCAAGGCCACACTCACTCATTTAGACAGCATTGCTATTGAGCCAAGAAACACATCTCAAATCTCCTTCCCAAACATAGGCAGCACGGAATTCAGTATCTAAATGATGCTAAGAGCATGTTTACATTATCCGCCCACTCAGAATCAAACACAGAAATGATTTACAATGAAGAAAAACAACACCACATGTGAAAAGTAAAGTGTTTATTCGTTGCAAATTAAACATAGAAATGTAGGAAAGAAAAACATTTTCAAACAACTTGTCGCGATCATTCTCCAAACGTAGATGAGTTGACTGTGGTGCAGTCAGCCCAACAGGCCACTGGGCAATGAACCGGGCTCCTTATCTCTGGAGGCAATGAAAAAGAAAAGGGGGTTACTCCCCTCCAACAGGACACTCTCATGGGTGGGTCTGTTCTGTTTCTCTACAACTAATAGTAACTTATTTTTTCCATTGTGTTTATTATGTTGTTTCTGAGCACTGTAAATAACAGATGTAACAGTAAATGTAATCTTGCTCAAGTAATTGACCTCAGAATGCCTAAGTCCACCTTGCTGGGAGTTGAACTTGTGACCTACCTATCATTGCATGTTTTCTGCAATAAGCTTTCGGTCTGTATTTATCCAGATTTATTTTTTGCCCATTTTATCTGCATGTATACATATTTATTCTGTATTTTGCGTATAAATGAAGTTGTAAAACTGTACATTTCTATTTTTATTTAACTGATAGACGTGCACTTGTACTTTGATGTCTGTCGTGTTTTAGCTATTTAAGCTGCCAAATATTGCATAACAATACATCCACTGGTAAATACTAGCATTATACCACAAATGTATATTGATATATGCCATTATTTAAAAAAAATATCATCATTTTTTTAAATTTCCCATGCTGTCCATCTGCTCAGCTATTGGACTATAACTCATGAAAAACAGCACGGAGAGTCACTTAAAAGCAGCACAAATTTCTGTATTTATCCATTTGTTTTCTGTCAGTACTTATCTGTAAAAATCAGTAAAAACGGAAAACAGGGAGCCTTAATTATAATGTTTTTTTTTTCTCCTGGCTTAATTTAAAACATTTTGCCCTGAACCAGTGGAAGATTCTAATCATAATCTAGCCCTGCTTCCTTGGGCTATACCGTTCTTTAGAGTACCTCTCCCTTGTTGCTTGTTCTCACCTGTCGCTCGAGCTTACACTTTTAACACTTTCTCAGTTAATAATCATCACCTTCAAGTACTCAAGTGTGTCGTGCCTCTTCTGCCATTCAGTTCAGGGGTAGGGGTGGCAGAAAATTAAAAAGAAAGAAAACGTACCTGCTGGTCGCATCGCCAGTCGCCGCTCCCTAAGCTCCCTTAGCCAATGACAATGCTGTAGTGCAGCGTTGTGATTGGTCTGAGCGCTGTGGTTCGGGGCTCAGACAGGGAGCCTGGGCATGTTCCCCACCAGACTGTGTAAGGCAGGCTGGTGGGGAACATGCAAAGTGCGCATGAATGTTTGGCCGGCCCAGGAAGGCCGGTCAAACATTTATGCGCACTTTGCGTGTGCTCACTACTCCACACCAGGCCCCTGCTCTGGCCAGCCCCACCCCACACTTAGGAACGGAAAAATAAAACGATAACAACGTTTCGTTATTCTCATTTTATTTTTCCTCTGCACTGCTCTTAAAGCAGTGCGGTGACGCGCCTCTGCTTTAGCGGAGAAGCCACCCCTGATACCCTCTCCACCTAGCAACTACAGTGTGCAATACAGCCACATTTGAATAATAGTAATCATCACCCTGCAGCGTGTTTTTTGTCTTAAGGCGCTGGCTGCAGGTGGTAATTACTAACCGGTACTTGCTTTATCGACCTAAGAAGGATAAAAGGCTGAGTAGAGTCGTCACAGTTCGAAGCTGTGATTCTCATGTTACATACAACACTCTAAAATGGATGCATTAGTCCACTAAATAATCTTACCTGCTGCTGTAAGGTGGTACACTTCACAAGGACCTCTTAACATACTCCTTACTTCTGTGTTACATGTAGCACTATGTCATGCAATCTGTGTAGGGTTCTCTTCTGGCCTACATCTGTGCTGCTGTGGCTTTCCCTCTCCCCCTCTCTCTTATTACATGGCCTTGTTGCCGCCTCCCCTTAGAATGTAATTAAAACATTACTGTCCCTATGCCAGTTCTCATCTTGTTCATGTTTGTCAGCCCTGCCAACTTCTTAAACGGGCAACCTTGTGTGCCTGGCTGGCACTCACCGGCCCCATGCTGTCTTGTTGCTGGAGGTTTGCTGTGCTGACTCTGGGTCCATCTCTGTGCTGGGCACGGCTTGCTTGGCACTCTCATCTGGTGTTGTTTGGAACTGAGGTGTGGAACAACATAATTGTGTTGTGTTTGGGTGCTGTTTAGCATGCACTTGGTCTGCCAATAGATTGGTGTAGCAGCTTCAGCTGCGGCTGTCCCTCATTTGAAATGTCCCTGCATTTAGGATGTGGTACTGCTGAGTCCTGTGATCGCCTCAGTAGGTTTCCTGGTGTTTGGGTCAGTGGAGGTTTGTGACTGTTTTTGAATGCTGGCATAATTGCTTTCACTGCCCTTGTGTGTTACCTATTAATGATGTATTTCCATGTAGGCCCTTTCTTCCCAGTAGCACTAGTGCACTACTATTCACCCACGCTTTTGGCACGTGGCATTTAGCTCTTTAATGGGTATCTTCGTAGAAGGCTGCAGGTACTTTTTAAGGGGATTTAGGCTGGTAGATACACCCTATAGTGTAGTCTTTTTTCCAAACTGTGATATGTTAATGATGACCTGCTGGTGTGGCCCAAAAACAAAATGCACTTCGGGTTTGTTTGTTTTTTGTGCTTTTTTTTTTCTAGCTGCAAGCCTGGCCCACATGGAATTGAAGAGCTTTTACAGACTAGCTATACATGTTTCTCATTTTTTTAGGCACAAAGAGAGATTTGATTTTTCAGGAATCCTAGAGTATTGAGACATGGCGGGCGGGGACTTGAACCATGTTCCACATCAGTGGCGGCCGCCACATACAAAAGGTAGTGGGGCGGGCGTGCGGGAGCAGGAAGAATACAACAAAAAGAAAAAAACGTACCTTAAGTTGACGGCCGCGTCACGCCGGTTGCTACCTCTTCCATGTCCCATCAAGCACTGGGACTGCATCAGACTCCTTGTCTGATTGGCCTGAGCAGGCTAGAAAGACGCCCTGCTCAGACCAGGGAGTCTGTGGGGTTTCTCCAGCCCGGCTGCTCAAAGCAGCCGGACTGGAGAAACCTAAGTGCGCATGTGTGTTTTGGTCAGGCTGCGACTGCTGGCCAAACACACATGTGCTCTTAGAGGTTGCACATAGCACTCCTCCTACCACCTCCCATGCCCTGACCACGCCCCTCCCTGCACACGCTGTCTGAGCCAGCTGCTTAAAAATAAAACGATGATCAAATATCGTTTTATTTTTTTAGCTGCTGGCTCAGCCAGCGAGGCGACGCTCCTCCGCCTTGCGGAAGAGCCGCCCCTGTTCCACATGTTCCAAAGTCAGACGCTCCAACCAGTAGGAACAAATCTCCTCTCTTTGGCCAGTGGTGTGTACAGCTGTGATGGCTAACAGGCTGCAACTTTGCATTTCTTTTTCACATGGTTCACCAGATTCACTAAGCAAATCTTCTTAAAGAACAAATGCAAAAAGAGGCCTTCTGGTCTACCGGGAACGTTCCCGCTGCTGCTTAAGCGTGAAACAACAGCTGCCTACTTTGTCTTGGTCGCGGCAGGTTCCTTGTCCGTTGACCACCCCTGGAAGTCAAAATATACTCATGCAGCCTCAATTTCTGTTCATGTTGAACAGGACATTACATTGCAAAGACGATTCATTTTAACTACCCCATTGGGACAAACTTGGGTAACCTTCGCACTATGCAAAGTTTTAAAGTTCCTAATATTCACTCAAGCGTGCAGGGGTAAATAAAAAATCCACTCAGGCCTATATTCAGCTCGGTGGGGGCTGGGGTTTGCTTGCTTAGCAGGATGCTGAGTTCTGACTGGTTTGTTTTATTTTTGAATGGAAGGATCCCCTTCTGGTGGGGATCTGACCTTCTGCATTGGAGTGATCATTTGGGCTGCTGGGTGTACTTTTCTTAGAGCTGTTGGACATTTTCTTGCACCTGTTCTTTCTGTCAGTGGCTTTTCTGTAATGTGGGTCTTTTGTGAAGGTTTCTTTGTGTGAGTGGTGCAACATCTAGCAGATCATGGATAAAATTGAAGATCAGCAGATATAGCACAGACCCATAGGATCTGCTGTGGATATCTGTGCACACAAAACTTTGGAAATAGTATTTGGAATGTGCAGAGTTTTAATAATTTGGTTGCTTGTACACTCCATCACCCATTGTGATTGGTTGATAGTTTTTCTTTTTTTGTGTGTTGGATGTTGTGTGTTGGTGCACCAGTGCCCATATTTGCTGTTGACTGAAATGGATAGCTTTCCACTAAGATATCCTTTTTATTTATTTTATTTTAAAAGTTTTATATAGCGCTAGCTTGACCCGTAGGTATCAGAGCACTTTACATACACAGTGTAAAAAACAGACAAAAATTGCATTACATAGCAGGCAGGCAGTAAGGAAGCAAACCAGGGATAAAAAAATACAGCATGAAAAATAAGGTGGTTAACGCATCCGGTCACCAACTATCCTTGAATGTCAAGAGAGAGGAGTAAACTCGGATATTGAAGTCTAGATTAGTTGACGTTGGTTAGGAAAGTATTTGTTAAGGAGATGGTGTTTCAGGTCCCTTTTGGAACCGGAGAAGGAGGGGTTGTATCCGAGAACTCTTGGGAGAGAGTTCCACATCCTGGGAGCGTTGCCAGAAAACGATCGGTATTGTGTGGTTTTCTTTTTCAGTTTCGTAGGAATAAGAAGGAGTGAGTTGGAGCTTCTCAGAGTTCTGGATTGACCTGCTCTAACCAGTTTGTTGTCCAGGTAGTTGGGGACCGGAGAGTGAAGGGTTTTGTGTGTGATGCAGGCCAGCTTGTAAATACACCTCCCTTCCATGGGAAGCCAGTTGAGAGCTGGAGTGATGTGTTCAAATCTTTTCACTCCAGATACGAGTCGAGCGGCCATGTTCAGCACTGCCCTTACATGGAATATTTATTGTAAATTAATTAAAACATTTCTTTTGAAGTACAATATTTGTAATCATTTTATTAGAATGAATAAAATGTATTATTTTTTCCTATACTTTACTATAGAATAATCTCTTCCCCAGGGAGAAAAGTGCCTAGCTGAAAATTTACACTTGTAAATTCTATCTTAGATGTCTCCTCCTTTGCGAGTTGGTGGTTGTCCTAACACAATTCGTGCAAATGTATTGTACCGGCCAATTCTTTACATATGCTAACATCTGGAAATTTGCTTCATATACAAATACTTGACATCTGCCTTATGGTGCGGAAGATCATTTTGATCTCTCGCTCGATTTGGCTCTATGTTTGCAAGTACCTAACTAAGCCGCAATCACTTTTATCGCTGGAGTGAAATCACACGTCTCCAGAGTGGAAAAGGCTCTCAAAATCTCTTTGTCAACACACTCTGATCCTCTAAACGGCAGGGGAAGTTTATGAAATCTTTTACACGATTTATTAATATGTTTGCAAGCCTCCTCTGAAGAGCAGTGCTGTTAAGTGGAGGTAGCCGGCTTAGTGTGTATGCACTGCAATAGCGAAGCAATACTTGTAAAGGAGGATCTGAGGGTTATGTAGAAAGGAGACTGGGCTTGCTAAGGCTTTTCACTATGGGTGCCACTTTACTTCTAAGATCAGGTGTGTGTTTTAGCCCTTTGCTGTCTGTATATATAAGGCCATTGGACCCTGCTCAAATTCTGTTGGTCTGATCTTGCCTGTTGCTGCAAATTTTGTACCTGGTCAGACCCTCCAGGATTTCGCGATTTCGCGGTTTGCCGCGAAATCGGCACTTATGTAATCGGCACTTTTGTAGAAATCGCTGCATTTTTACAAAAGCCGCTATATCCTGGGGGCCTGCTTAGAGGTGGGGTGGGGTGTACTTTTCGCCAGCTAACCAATAACCCCCCCTCCACCCCCCCATTATGCTGTTCATTTAGATGGCTTGTGATTGTGTGTGGCCAGGGGCATAAAGCACACATTTGCACAGCAGAAGACATTCAAGAACCGAGAAACAACCGTGTTCGCTTAGACCTACCCGTGGCAAGGAAGCATGCAAAGCCAGCCACATTCTGCACCAAACGTGAAACAAGCAGAAATTGTTTAAGGGGTGAGTTAAACTCTCCCAGATTTCATATCACGTGGCAAGTGACAAACCTTTATATGACGTTCATAAGGTTCACACTTCGGCAAACAGCCCAAAATGACCTCGCCCAGCTGAACTAGAGGGATAACAGTAAACATTTGCCCAAGATGAGGGGGCTCCTAATAAAAGACTGGCCTGAAGGCCTCTCTGAAACCGTGGCTGAGGACTCATCGAAAAGAAGAACTGAATCAAGGAACATCGGAAGGCATAAACGACACGAAGATGTGGCCTCTCAGGGCAGAGGACATCTCAGCGGTGAAGTTTTAACAAGATTGAAAACACATGCGGAGCTTGCTTCCAAAGGGGTTCCATAGGGAAGCTTCTGGAGTGGAGCAAAAGATGGAGATGATGAACCACTCTCGCCTTTCTTGCTCACATGCACCTTCAGCTTTGCGTCTCTACATTCCTGAACACAAGGGGTCAAGGTGCTCCCTGGTGGACCTGGCAAGGTCTGTACATGGCAGAAAGACCTGCAACATTCACCGCCTCAGTCAGCATGTGGAAGGCTGCAGCCTCACCTTGCACAGAAGGAAAGGTACAGTCTGCTTACGTCCGCTCTTGCTATGCAGTTGGTATAGGGACCGAGGAGGGTGGTTAGGCGCATGCATGCAGGCTTATGGTCTTCTCACTGCATTTGGCTAAGGCTTCTCATGGTTGCCCTTATTCATTGCACCAGTACTGCAGGCGAATACTCCAGAGCGCTCCAGTAAACACTTCTTGAGACTAACTGACCGGGCCCACCATCATCAAACCTTTGGGGTGTGGTGGTTGTGAAATGTTTCAATGTGAAAGAAAACGGGAAAGGAGGTGCACCCTATGAATACAAGCTCGATTTTGAAAATAAGAATAATTTCCCGACTACCAAGAAGGCATCTTTGACTTCTACCAGACAGCAGGAAACCTCTTGGATTTCAATGGTGTTGTGATGAACAGAGGTCGTTTCTCGCAGTTTCTGGCCTTATAGCTCAGGTAGCAGGTTAAATGTATTTCACACTGGTCGCTGCTTCGGTGAGGCCGTCGATAGATCACTGCTTTTTTTTCCCCATTCACTTCCCTCTAATACATTCGATTTATTCAGCTTCAGATCTTATTTCTCTCACAGAAGCAAAGCTATCAGCCTTCAACGCTCATTCTCTTTTCTTGTTTATTAGGAGTCACACCTCTCCGTTTTTTTTGGTTTGCGATTTGTAAGGTGAATATGCTATGCATTTTTGTTATTCGGCGAGAGAGGATTTGCATGCAGTCTGATGGTCACGAGTGTCATTTCACTATGTTCGGTGCCACGTGAACTCAGGGACTGTATGTACTCTACCAGGTTCTCTTGTTAAGTACTAGAGTACTTTTTCAGATGTGTTTCAGTCCTAGCTCTTAACACAGCTTCTATTTTCATACTAGCAGAGACACGCAAACATATTGTACTATAACTGCCTTTATATAGTGCTTAACACCCCTGACGAGGCGTTGAAGTGCTTTGCGGTGAGTAGCACGCTACTCCAGACCCAATGTTAGTGGTTAATCCACTGGTTAGGGGGATTAGTCTAACGGTCTCGAAGAGACCTTTCATGCTGTTTATCCAGGGACCTTGTAGTGGATTAAACAGTAGTAGACAGCTGTGGGCATTAATGGAGGATATCTATTCATAATGACCTCTGAGGATCCATCACTTGGGTATCAGCAGGGGTGGTGCAGGCCCCGGTGCCTCTGCAGCGCCTGTGGCAGCACAGCCATAGGAGGGTGTATAGACTCAGCCATTGCTGTTCCAGTACTGAGGCCCTGGTACACCTCCATCACTGCTCCCCCAGTCCTGCCAGCATCCCCTTTCACTGCCGTGCTGGGCACCCACGCGGCAGTGTAGTGTTTCAGGGAGGGAGTGCATTGGCAGCACTTTCTTTGTATGGAAAGTGAAAAAGTGTTGGGCTTGTGTGGTCTCTTATCTAGAGTGAAGTTTCATCACAACTCCTTGTCTGATCGCTGTTGAGCAGAACATGATGTAGAAACTAAGATCTTATTCTGCGTTCACCGGCCTGGCCTGTGCTGGAGTAGAGCCGAGAGAACCACTCAAAACCAGTATAAGATTTCAACCCACAAAAGTGTTATCACCTACATTATTTTTATTGAAGTATTGATTGCAAAGCGCACCCAGACAAACATGATATTTTCTATCTAAAGGTTTTCACCTAAAATATTTATCTGTAGCAGTTTTTTTTCTTCTGAAGTGAGTTAAGAGGAAATGACAAACTAACACAAATGTATACTGCAAATGACAACAGCAACTTTCGTCCTCTCTGGAAGAGCCAATAAACAGACCCTGTATGATTTCGCGATTTCAGATGAAGAATTGCAATTCCAAAGGATAACAGCATTCACCTGTAAGCTGCTTCCTCTATTCCATATTCCAGGTTGCCTATTCAAAGTGGAATACTCTGCTAAAACAGTTTCCATTGTTTTAAGGTTGAAAATGAATGATTATGAGTAAAATAAAGTGCCGCAAAAACGCCGCTAAATTTCCATATTTGTGCCGCTAAATTTCCATATTTGTGCCGCTAAATTTGCGAATCCGTGCCGCTATATCCTGGGGGGTCTGCCTGGTAAATACTGATTGCACAGGGCGCGGTGTTTAATGGTCATGCTATTGGTGCTTGACTCCTCGTTGGACACCTGAAAATGGAGGATCAGTAGGACAGTAATGATGTTCTACTCCATTCCGTAGCGCCCAAACAGTGCCTGCGCACTATCTGAAACCTGATTAGTCCCAGGTTTGATCTGGTGTGAATCAGCCGGGTAAAAAACCCTAAGATGTGCAATTTATGCCCACTCTGAATTCCAGGTCTGGTGCAAAGTAAAATGTGCATGTTTCAGTGACATCAGAAGTGGGTATTAACTCAGCTAGGGCTCATTAAGAGTTTCCCTCTATTTTGGGTGCAAGCCTTCAGGGAGCAAAAGTAAAGCGAAGTATGGGGAAATACTATAGGGAGTGGCCTAACGGCCAGAGCTGCCAACTTTGGAGCTGGGGAACCAGGTTTGAGTCTCGGCATCGGCTCAACATCTTCTGAATCTTCCCGTGCCTACCTAAAATGAATGTGTCATTGTGTAACGCAACTGGTGCTCATGTAAAGCGCTCAAATACCATCGGATCAAGTTTGCGCTCTATAAAACTGCAAAATAAATCTCATTTAGCAGCCTAGTTCAGGCCTGAGTTTGACACCATATAGTGGTGGAGGTGCAAAACTCCCTCACGATCTCTGTATTTCGAGTACATTGCAGGCAGTGTGGCCCTTAAAAGATGTGGGTTTGTGGCAAACAGCCCAGGCCTTGTGACAGGCCTGAATATCCTTCTGCCATGGAGCCCTTCTCAGTGGCAACCCATCTCTTCAGTTTCGTAACTAGAAATACGTAATATTACACATTATCATACACTGAGGGCAGCTCACTACAGCATCCCGAAATCCACTCTGCATAGCGTTCACGCACATAACACCACGCTGCAGAGATCTTTTTGCTGGGTTCACAATATATAAATAACATATACATGCATGCCCATAGTGACGCATGTACAATGCAGGTGCCCGGGGCTTAGCCAAGCTTCTCATTCAGCTGAAAGAATCCCTCAGTCACTGCTTACACCATTGCTAGTAGATGTTAATAGTTGCCACTAACACTCAACTTGTATAGTTGTGCTTGGTCCCTTGTGCTGTCGTTCTCCTCTAAGTGCCTACTCAGCATCCACTTAGTCTGGATCAACCGGTGAAGTTCCCCCATGCCAGGTTGTTGCAGCTTAATCCTCTTGAAGACTTCTGCTTCTGGCTGAAGGACACTGGAGAACTTGAAACTGACACTCTGGGGTCGATTCCGTTCCTGGTAAAAAAACGTCCGTACGATTTGTATCCGGAGCCCTTTCGTACGAATCGTTCCCGTCCGTCCGAGTCGCGTAGTACGATCTGCATTCCGTGAATCCGTCCGAATCGTCGCGATCTGTGCGTATTGCAAGGCTGAAACCGTGAGCCGTACGACTCGTACACACACCGTATGACCCGACGGGTAACCACGCTCTGCAGGTTTTATTTAAAGTTTGGCTACACCTATCAGACCAACTGAAGAGTGGAGGCACCTCCCATGTCGCCCAAACTTCAGCCTCACTACCAAATTTTAGTGTGCAGCATCATTGCAAGAGCACGTTCGGCCCTCTAAGTTATGGTGGCGTCGTGGACCGAACACACAAAAGATGATGAGAGGTTGTATGTAATAAGTGTAACCCCTGTCAATTGTTCAGAGGCCAGTCCTCATGGGAGGTTACAAATGAAGACAAGGCGGTACTAAGGATGACGAATCAGAAGCCAGCATTTATGAAGGACAATGACATTAGCCAATGACAAATATGGGCAGAGAGTGGGTGGGGCTTCAAGTACATACACCAACACAGCATGGATCGCAGTGCATGCGCTGCCCAGGCTCGACCTAAAAAGTAGATCCACGAAGGGGTCAGACGGGACATAAGCGATTTTTGACACGTGCCTATTATTTCCCTCATCTAAATGCCTTCCCTGGCACTCCATGTACGACTGTGTACAATCCTTTGCTACCAAACATGACCTTGGAATAATATTCAACCCACTCCTCAAAATCCAAGCATTCAGTCCTATAGTTCTTCCAAAAATTGGAGGACCTGAAGATACTCCGTAAAACCAATAGCCCGCTTATCACTGAAGCCGAGGTGTCCTTCCACACATCATGGTAAACTCACAAAAGCAAAGCCCTCGTCAGGGCCATCAAGCAGTGCATCAAAAGGATACAAGTTACTTTTGTCGCGTATTTCCCAAAGAATTGCAACACAATAAACAACTTAATCAGATAAAGAATTTTCAAGATCAGGATGCATAACAATGACACCAGACTCCATCACTCCTGTACCATCCCACAAGGCATGCAGCTTACAGACTTGAAATCTCCAAAAGATTGCACAGGATTTCGCCAGTCTCCTAAACTCTCTAACGGCCACATTGTACGAAACCTTTAGTGTTCTGACATCACTATGTCAATAGTGGTGTCAGTGATCGAGACAAACAAACACACTTCTACTCAACATGGTCAACACCTACTGCGCGCTCAATGCAACTCCCACAACCTCATCAAGACAGGACAGATCATCCAAAAAAGGCAACCTATCATCTCAGCAATCTCAAGATCTTCAAGCCATACATCCTCCTTTCCTGGCAAAATAATAGAGGCAGCTTTCTTCATTTAGCTTCAT
The DNA here is from genome assembly GCF_964263255.1 of Lissotriton vulgaris. Lineage (NCBI taxonomy): Eukaryota > Metazoa > Chordata > Amphibia > Caudata > Salamandridae > Lissotriton > Lissotriton vulgaris. The sequence goes on from NC_141700.1 coordinate 110,975,302, forward strand.
AAAAACATAAGTACCAGTGTACTTTTTTCTGTCTAAAAGTCATTTTCAGACAGCAATGCAACTTAAGGCCAGAAGCCATCCTGGTCTTAGATGACGACATCCCGATCGTGTATATTCATGACCCATGTGTCCCAGTAAGTTGACTTTCGAACTATTTTTTTTCCGCTGCCAACCGAAAGACCTGCTCAGTACTGTCTCCACACCAATGGGCTTTGATGAACCAGTCCTGCGGTGGTTTGCCTCTGACTTGAGCAAAGATACTAATTAATCCACCTCTTCAAGAAAGGCCTGAAATCCAATTATTTTGCCCTAATACGCTTTCAATATTTCATGAGGAGTACCTCTGGGACATGCAATTAAAAATATATCTGGCTTCCAACCTTGACTACTTATCAGCCTGCCTGACGCCTGGCGTCCTCCTTCTTTAAACCAGCCATTACCTCCTCCACCCCAGGCGCTAATGCACCGCCAGCTTGAAGGATCGTACTAGTGGGGTCGGATTGGGAAGGCAGGCAGTCCGGCATTGGGTGGTGGACTAGTGCCTCAGGGTCACATGTGGACTGGTTTTTAGGGTCTCTGTAAACCGGCCCTCAGAGACTTACTGTCTTACCCGGTCCCCACCAGACCACTGTAATGTGTCGCCAGTATCATGGGCACTCCCCTGCCGAGCTGCCTAACTGAAGCTGTGGGCAGGTGGTGTTCCAGCCTTTAAGGGTTTCTCACCCCAGCCCCCTGCTTCCTGTGGCCAGCCCAGCCCAGAAGCAGTGTCCGTTCCATGCTGGGCCATCACTTTCATGCCATGGTGGGAGTACGCAGGGGCCTCGTAGGGGGGCCATTCTCACCTAGGCCCCCCTGGAGGAGCAGCAACAGCCATGTGCTCTTCTTGACCCCCTGCAAGGTCATACTCTGAGGCTAAAGTGGGCTGGGGAAGGGGTTAGTAAGAGAAGTGGCCTCGCTAGGGGCCAGGTATTTTCACCCTCCCCATCCACCTACGGCAGACCCAAGACCTGTTGACCTTCAGAAAACTCCTCAAGACCTGGCGTTTCGAGCAGTAGCAGCATTCCCCACGCCAGCGCCTTGAGACCCTCACTGGTGAGTAGTGCGCTTTACAAATGATATGATTGATTGATTGATGATTGATCTTGGTTCCAGTGTCTTTTAGCCCTTGGTGGAGGGAACATATAATGTAATGCTATGGTCTCACAGCAGCTGACATTGCAACTGGTGAAGCACCTTCGAGTTTTGGCGTCAGCTCAACCTCCAGTGATGCTGGGCAAATCTCCTTACCGAAAATGAAAATGAAATTGCTCTTGTGCAATGTAGCTGGTGCTCATGGTAATTGCTCCAAAGTCTTTGGGCCGAGTTCACACTATAAAAAACTACAACAACAAAAAAATACTAACAATTTGGGAATGTGGGCCACTTTTTGGGGGAGCGCCCGGGCCTAATTGTGATCCTAATCCGATCCGGTTTACTAGCCACACAAATTAGTTGCAGTTTTCCACCTGTGGAGTTCTAATTCAGAAGGGAATGTTATAAGGAGCGAAAGGAGCCAGACGGAATGGCGGATAAGCAACGACAAATGAGATAGGGAGATTTTAACTGCTTTGTTTAATAGTTTCAGCAGAGTCTATGAAACCAAGCTAATTGTGCAGGTCCAGATATATTAGGGAGAGGTGTGGCACAGCAGCCAGAGCGGCTGACTCCAGAGCTTAATCTCCCCAAAGTCCCATACCGCCTTGAAACCCTTAAGGGGGTGATTTTTTCGCGCTTAGGAATTATTATTTTTAGGACTAGGTCACAGCTCACCAAATGAAGGATCGTGCTGAATTGTGCAAACCATCAACCCGGGTTTGTGCATGTCTACCTTCAGCCAGGGCTTTAAGTGGGCCGGGTCTCACCCGTGCTGAGCACTGGCAGTTTTTTTAAGGGGGCCTCAAAACTGGTCTCTATAGGGCTCTGTTTTGTGCCTGGCACAGGTGGTCTGTTTTTTCCGGACTACAGTGACAGCAGGCACATGGATGTGCACTGCTCACTTCCCACTAGTGGAGAAGTTACGCCATGACGTCATGCCAGGTGAGCGTTGTAAGGGAATCCTTTACAGAGGGTAATTTCCTCTCTGGATTTCTCTCTCTTTTCGAAACTCAGGAGCAGCAACATTATCAGGTGTCACCAGGGCTTTAAGTGGAAGCTTTTTTAATATTATATACAAGCCATAGTTGCTGCTTATTTATCTTAAGCAACTAACAACCTTTGACAAAGCCAATAGTCTTGACTTGTTGTAGGTATGATGTTACTAGTTGTATCATATATCTAGATGCAATGACAGAAACAGCAAAATACAAGTCGACAGCACACTATGCTAAGCACAGATTTATAGCTTACGTGTTTTAAGCCACACCCTAAATTACATTGGCCATGCCCCTTTGAGAGACCCCCCTAGTTTTTTCATCCCACTTAAAGCCCTGCCTTCAGCTAACTTAGGGGCATATTAGCAACAACTTGCGATAATTATCGCAATTTTTTTTATCGCCTCCTATCGCTGGATCTTATCGCAGAGATAGCGCGTTATTACCGTTTTTCTCCAATGCGATAAAAGTTCCAGCAATAGCGGCAAAATCCACCAAAAACACAAGAAATACAGTGATAACAAATGTATCGCTAGCGTAAATCTTGCTAATAGGCAGAGGTGGATTCAGCCTTAGAATCCACCTCCCATTGAGTATAATGGCTAAGTCAGGTTTTTAGCAGGTGTAAAAATTCCATTAACCCCGGTTAGCGCGACTTTTTACATTGCTAACCGGGCCCGGGGCCTCATTGCTAATAGGCGTTAGGTCTGTTAGCCGCTGTTTTTGTGGTCTTTTAGTCGGGTACGCCTACGTTGCATGTCATTAGCGATAAATATCGCTGACATGCAAAGCAGCACCCAAAATGGTCGCTTTCGCCAGAAAGCTGTCGCTAACAGCTGTTAGCGACAGCTTGCTGATAGGGCGATAAAAATATTGCTGCTTTAGCGGCACAAAGTCCCGCTAAAGCGGCGATATGGCCTTGCAAATATGCCCTTTAATTTTCATAAGCATCTCCAGGTGTAGGCCTGGGCTTAAACATGCCCGCTGATGAACCCTGACTGCCTTATAGCCTTAGTTTAATCCCTGCCTCGCAGTATGCTAGCAGCAGTGCTATTTCCATGGACTTTTTCAAGCTTGTGAATATGGGATAAGGCCTCGAATAAGGGTGAAATGACTTGCTTCGCTTCACTACGTGACTTAAGTCGAACAGCTCACGTTAATGCCGTTCGCCCAATGCCGGCCTCGTCCATGCTCTTTTTTATTGTGAATCAATGTGATTTCAGGTCTCCTTCCGCTGCAGGCGTCCCTCCTACATTCACACTTATTATCTGACTCGCCTACACTACCTTTGAGAATGTCACAGCCCCGAGTTCGCCACAGTTAACCCTAACGAGGCTGCCCGTCGGAGAAGCAGGTAATGAGGTTCCTGCCCGCGTGCTGCAGCTCCACGCTACATTTACCTCAGCCGCTCACCGGCGCGCGCGCCGCCTCGTGAACCTGCCTGGAATGTTCCCTCCGAGTCGCACCTCCTGATTGGTTTCCGCGGCGCGCGCGAGTGCCCCATGAATTGCCTGATGAAATGAGGTTTCTCGCGGGTTTGTTCTTATAAAGGGAACAAACTTTAATGACATTGGGGTATTTTACATATCCGCCTGCGTTGTTTTGTTGGAGAGGGTTTTAAATAGGTGCCGCAGCGACAAGGCCTCACCAGTCAGTACACAATATAACTCTTTCAAACATGCCAACTTTTTGAAAGAGGTAAGTGGGAAATAAAAAATCATCTGGAGAATGCTGGGCTTTAAGTGCGCCGGGTCCTGCCGGTGCTCAACACTGGCAGCTCTAAAAAGTAGGTGCTGAGATGGGTTCCTATCAGGCTCTCCATTTATGCCCTCACCCTCAGGGAGAAAAAAAATCGAGCAGTACCACCCAGGACCGGTGCTAGGAATGGGCAGTGTGGGCAGCTGCCCAGGGCCTCGCACTCAGCCCACCAGCATGGGGCCCGCACTGGTGTCCTGTTGTTTCCCTGGCAATCCATTTTAAAGAAAGGTGTCGCCTTGCAGTTAGGGTCCTTGGGAGGGTCCCCTGTCCCCGGGCCTCTCAGGGATGGTGTCTGGAGGCATAGGGGAGGGAGACGCTTCCTCTTGTACCAATTGCAAGGAGACACAGACACTGCGGGAGGCCCATCGTCCAGCATTTTTGCGCTCCCACAGTTTAAACATTTAGGCCACAAGCCATTCTCAGACCTATCGGACTGAAGGTGTGAGAATTGCTTGTGGGGTAAAAGTTAAAACTGTGGGGGCGCAAAAATGCTGGACAATGGGCGTCTCGCAGTGTCTGTGAATGGTCTCCTTGCAAGGGGCCACTTATCTAAATTAGAGGGGCCTTGCACATTCCCTTTTAGCCCAGGGCCTCGCAAATTCTAGAACCGGCCCTGGTACCACCCTTAACTGCCTCTGATGTAACTTCAAAGAGACTTGTTTAGTTCTTTATCACAGTCTCACTATTTCAGGACTGAATCATTTTCAATGTTGTGTACAACAAAGCCGTAGTTGTTGCTTATTTGTCTTATGCAACTAACAACCATTGATAAAGCCAATAGTACTGGCTTGTTGTAGGTGCAATGATACTTGTTGTATTATATTTCTGGTTGCAATGACTGAAGCAGCAAAATACCAGTCGGGCGGCCCACTATGCTAAGCGCAGATTTTTATCTTGTGTGACCCCCAGTTTTTTTTATCCCACTTAAAGCCCTGGGAGAATGTATTTTCCCATCAACCTTAATAGAAGCAGAGGTGATTTCAGGCGGGAGACAGACAAAATTAGGCAATGTTTTGCTTAAATATTCGGGAGTCTCCAGCCTGAATTAGGCCTATTGGCATGTATGCTCTCTTTATGAGTTGCAGTATTTTATCCAGAGCAGTAACTCTGGTTGAAATACCCCAAGTCGCAATTACAAGTATGTCCAGGCCTGGATTTATCAGGTCTGATAACTCTGGACCAGTAATATCAGACCCAGAGGCTACAGGGCCAGCAGCATTGTCCAGCCTCACCTTGTCCCTTGCAGGTGTGTGGAGGAGCAATCATTTCTCCCCCCAGATCCTTGTCCCCCTACTTCAACTGGTACCCCTGGTGACACTTACTGTCTGCTCAGACAGGTGGAAACTCAGAAAAAAAAACATCCATCAACGCACCTGCTAACTTAAGGTTTGAGCTGTTATTCCCCATTTCAGGAAAAAAGTCCGGCCAGCTGCTAATGAAAGCTGCTGTGTGGAGATTTAGGAAGGAACAAAAACCTGAGTTCACCAAAAATGGTTATTTGGGGAAAGTTTTCATTCTGTGGCCAGTGGCTGAGCAAGAATGCCTTGAGTTGTAAGGCGTAAGGCGAGGAACCCGAGCCCTTGTATCACCACCGATCTATCTTGGGTAGTGAAAGAGGTATATGATGGGGTGCATGGAGCCCCTCACACACTTGGCACAGTGGTCGCTATGCCTGTGGCACTAACATGAGCTATGCTATCTGAGTATCCTGTAGCAGCCGCCTAAAAAATGCCCATTGTCTACTTGACCTAGGAGAGCCCCAAAAACTATAAATCATTTTGAGGGCGTTACAGCCTCTTCACATCCTACCTGCTCACACGTCACACCCACCATTTCATATGACAGTATTGTGCAGGCCCTCTTGGTGTCCATGACAGTTTTGTCTCTTTTCCTTCTGTGGACAAACCAGCATCTTATGCTTCCCTCACTCCTACAAATGAAACCCAACCTGATCTGGGTGAGCCTGATCTGGGTGAGTCTGATCTGGGTGAGCCTGATCTGGTTGATTTTGCACCTTGATGTTATTGTGATTCCCTAGCAGTCATTTCCTTCTCGTTCATTTGCGCCTGTTGATCCCCGAGCTTGCTCAAACAACCCATGGACACTGCCCTGTGAGTATGATTTTATTGTGCAGCGCACTTTCTGGTGGCATTGGTTAAATCAACACAGGATCTCGCGTCTCTAGTATCCCACTTCTTCATAAGTTAACCATTCCCCAGGGTTCCTCAGTCCTGATGAGACTCTAATATACTCCCACAGGGTTGAAACGCATTCAACATCTCCACATAGACCATTGTTTGAAACAACACTATGCGAACCGTCCTTAGTTTTACTGTACTTTCCATAAATATATATATGGCTGTCTGTTATTACCAATGTACCTGTACTGCACATACTTTTTTACACCAACTTCTGCCTGGTTATGATGTTTTCACTTGGGGTATTGCACACTTGCTACTAATTTCTTCAAGTCTGCTCATTGAATTGCATTCTCTTGTTTAAAATAAATTCAGTTCAAACGAATTAAAAGTGTTCTTCCTATGCTGTTTTTCTTTAAATTGCTTTGCAGATTGAATCATGAGAGTGATTTTGCTGTCTTGCTGTATACTTCATATATGAGTTCCATGTGAACGCTGGTTGGAGCTTTGTTTTTTGTTGTAGGCAGGTCTGAGGACACTGTGGTGGTTTCAGAACCACAAAGCAGAGTGTAGCGCTGTTAGTGGGACAGGCTCTGCCAGGACGTAGTCCAGCATTAAACTTTATTGACTCTGAAACAAGCACCTGAGGAGGGCACTGTTTCTGCCTTTTAACTCTTGAAATAAATAAAAGAGTTGTGGGCCACAGAGAAAACCAATTGGCTGCAGGAATTGCTCACATGTTTACACTAACATATTTTGGTAAAGCCAGGGTTAGGTGTCAAACCTACTAGACCACGCATATTGGTTGGTGTGTTGCTGTGGCCCCCTGCAAAGTTCACAGCTAATTGAGGCCTCAAATTTCGTTGTTTAAAGCACTCACTACTTGGCTGCTTCTAGGCACTCCTAAGGGTTTCAGGGAAAGGACCATTGCAAATGGAGACTGTGAGACCTTTTCACTGGGTCCTGTGACAGTAGACCGATAAAGAAGCATCTGTGGTGTATACGGATGTTAACCCTTAACTGTCTTAGAGTCCCACATCAGGGGCGTCTCTAGGCTCATAACGGCCCTGGTCAGGGAGCGTAGGTAGGGGGCCCCGGAAGAGGGTGTCCGGGCGGGGCTGAGCCCTGCGGAGCTCAGGAAGATACCAGCGGGCCAGCAGTGGGTAGGGAACAAAAGAAGCCAATCAGGAACCAGGAGGAACGCATGCGCGGAGGCCAGTGAAGAGGGGGGGGTCAGGGTGTTGGAAGTGGAACAGAGCCGAAGGCCGCCAAATCCCTGCCAGGGGCGGCCACCCAAATATGTATCCCTCCTCAGAGGATTATTATATTAAGGATATATATTGGCGTGGTGGACCTTGGGGTTTGGTGGCCCTGTGCAGGTGCACAGCTTGCACATGCCTAAGGCTGCGCCAGTCCACATAATATTTCATTTCAATGCATTAACCAAGCTATTCCACTTGCACACATCACTCTCTATGGATATTGAAAGCAGGAAGTCTAGGGGCTGCTGACTTGGAAATTTACATTTGAGTATTTTATTGCTTATGGACAAAAAAATTATTCTATAGAATAGGTTGCCTTATGATTTCGGTTATTGTTTGCTAAATACCTAAGGAGACTTACTTTTCCTCACTCCTGTTGTTTTAAGTATTGATTCTTCCCGACGGTACTGCAGATTCTGTGCCTTCTCTGTTTTCAAAAGGCTTGTTGTAAAGTCACGGTGGGTAGTGCAGCATTTATCAGAAATAGCGAAGTGGTTAGTTCGATACAACAGCACTTACCCAAGCCTGGCTTAAATCAATTTACCCAGAGGATGAGCCATCATTTTAATACACCCACATATGTGCTACTATTTTATTTGCAACACACACACTTTTATCTGCACAGTAACTTTACAGTTTTACTTTTTTTTTAAAAACATTTTTAACCACATTTTCTCCTAATATTTCCTGATCCTGCTTTTATATTCTAGTATTTGAAGTGGTTGTGAGTTCCCTTGTTGGTGAAATTAGCGTATGCATTTTATTTATGTTCAATTACTTAAAATCGTTACATGTATGCTCTAAAATCAACATTTTATATATGTTGTGCTAAAATATGTTAATAAATTACATTATAAATCTAATTATAGAATTGTTTTAATATTATAAAGTTCAGGGGCCCTTGTCCCTCTAGGCAGAAATTTTCGTTCGCATTCTCAGGTTTTAGCATGTGGACTGTGCGTTTGATTAATCAGTTTGCAGGCGTCAGTAGGTTTCCCAAGCCTGGCAATAGTCTGTGGAGTTTTGATGCAGAAACACAGGTCTGTGAAATTGTTGGCAGTGCCCACTTACATGTGCCCGCAAACTAAAGGTCCGTATAGTTTCCGTAAGATTATTTTCACACTAGATGGCAATGCTCAAGTACTTTTTTTCCTCTAACATCCTTCCAAATGGTCCTTTTGCGACTGTGCAATATTAAAGAGAATGACCTCAGACAGGGGCGGCTCTAGGCTCATGGTGGCCCTGGGCAGGGAGCGTAGGTAGGGGGCCCCGGAAGAGGGGGTCAGGCCGGGGTGGGGCGCGGAGGCCAGTGAAGAGGAGGGGGGGGTCAGAGTGTTTGGAAGTGGAACAGAGCCGGAGGCCGCCAAATCCCTGGCAGGGGCCACCATGCAAATATGTAACCATCCTCAGAGGATTATTATATTAAGGATATATATTGTCGTGGTGGCCCCTGGGGTTTGGTGGCCCTGTGCAGGTGCACAGCTTGCACATGCCTAAGGCCGCCCCTGCCTCAGAGTACAGCAACAGAATCTGCAGTTGTCCTGAGGTAGACTTTGTATCTTAATAACAGCAGGGAATGGAATAAACTCTTGCATTTCACTGTCTTGCCAGTATTTTTCCTTTCTAATCATCAGAAATGGGTTACTGTATTGCAAGGCCCCTTTTTAGATTATCTTGTGCGAAACCCTATTTTTTCTAGAGTTTGGCCTTGTGAGTGGCCAACTGCCCAAGGCAACATCATTGTTCTGGAACATTTTATTACTGCAATCAGCCAGCACAAATACAATGCTGTGCTTCCTGCAGTGACAAGTGCCAGTTGACAAGGCTATGTAATTTGTGGCATTCAAAGTTGCCGCCTCATTGCAAATGACCCACTGGTGTGTCTTGACAACCATGTGTAGTGGCGGTAACAGCTTATAATAAAGACTGAAAAAGACAAAAGGCTTCTGCTTAATGTGACGAAACTTACAAACACAAACATGCAGAAATGATGTGTCTAGGTGAAAGTGCATTACAACCAGACCCTTTGGCCTTGCCATGTCCTGGTACTAATGGTGGTGGTGTGGTAGTGGAATAGGTGGCATTGGTAGTGATGGTCATGGAAAGGGTGGTCCTTGCGGTATTGTTGCTGAGGGATTAGTGGTGTGTAGTATTGGTAGTGGTCTTGTTTGTGGTGGTATTGGTCGTGCTGTTGGTGACTGCATGGGATTGTTGGTGAAGGGATATTGTTGGTTGTGGTATTGGTGGTACTTCCGGTATTGCTGCTGCAGAATTACTTGTGATATTGGCGGTACTTGTGGTATTAATGCAGAATTAGTGTTGTGTAGTATTGGTGGTCTTGTTTGTGGTGGTATTGGTCGTGCTGTTGGTGACTGTGTGGGATTGGTAGTGGAGTGATATTGTTGGTTGTGATATTGGTGGTACTTGTGGTATGGCTGCAGAATTAGGGGTGTGTAGTATTGGTAGTGGGCTTGTTTGTGGTGGTATTGGTCGTGCTGTTGGTGACTGTGTGGGATTGGTAGTGGAATGATATTGTTGGTTGTGATATTGGCGGTACTTGTGGTATTAATGCAGAATTAGTGTTGCGTAGTATTGGTAGTGGTCTTGTTTGTGGTGGTATTGGTCGTGCTGTTGGTGATTGTGTGGTGGAGTGATATTGTTGCTTTTGTTATTGGTGGTACTCGCAGTATTGCTGCAGAGTTAGTGTTGCGTAGTATTGGTAGTGGTCTTGTTTGTGGTGGTATTGGTCATACTGTTGGTGATTGTGTGGTGAGGTAACAGCTTATAATAAAGACTGAAAAAGACAAAAGGCTTCTGCTTAATGTGACAACGCTTACAAACACAAACATGCAGAAATGATGTGTCTAGGTGATAGTGCATTACAACCAGACCCTTTGGCCTTGCCATGTCCTGGTACTAATGGTGGTGGTGTGGTAGTGGAATAGGTGGCATTGGTAGTGATGGTCATGGAAAGGGTGGTCCTTGCGGTATTGTTGCTGAGGGATTAGTGGTGTGTAGTATTGGTAGTGGTCTTGTTTGTGGTGGTATTGGTCGTGATGTTGGTGACTGCATGGGATTGTTGGTGAAGGGATATTGTTGGTTGTGGTATTGGTGGTACTTCCGGGATTGTTGCTGCAGAATTACTGGTGTGTAGTATTGGTAGTGGTCTTGTTTGTGGTGGTATTGGTCGTGCTGTTGGTGACTGTGTGGGATTGGTAGTGGAATGATATTGTTGGTTGTGATATTGGCGGTACTTTTGGTATTAATGCAGAATTAGTGTTGCGTAGTATTGGTAGTGGTCTTGTTTGTGGTGGTATTGGACGTGCTGTTGGTGATTGTGTGGTGGAGTGATATTGTTGCTTTTGTTATTGGTGGTACTCGCAGTATTGCTGCAGAGTTAGTGTTGCTTAGTATTGGTAGTGGTCTTGTTTGTGGTGGTATTGGTCATACTGTTGGTGATTGTGTGGTGGAGTGATATTGTTGCTTTTGTTATTGGTGGTACTCGCAGTATTGCTGCAGAGTTAGTGTTGCTTAGTATTGGTAGTGGTCTTGTTTGTGGTGGTATTGGTCATACTGTTGGTGATTGTGTGGTGGGGTGATATTGTTGCTTTTGTTATTGGTGGTACTCGCAGTATTGCTGCAGAATTAGTATTGCGTAATATTGGCAGTTGTCTTGTTTGTGGTGGTATTGGTCGTGCTGTTGGTGATTGTGTGGTGGAGTGATATTGTTGCTTATGGTATTGGTTGTACTCTCAGTACTGCTGCAGAATTAGTGGTGCGTAGTATTGGTAGTTGTCTTGTTTGTGGTGGTATTGGTCGTGCTGTTGGTGATTGTGTGGTGGAGTGATATTGTTGCTTGTGGTATTGGTGGTACTCTCAGTAGTGCTGCAGAATTAGTGGTGTGTAGTATTGGTAGTGGGCTTGTTTGTGGTGGTATTGGTCGTGCTGTTGGTGATTGTGTGGGATTGGCGGTGGAGTGATATTGTTGGTTGTGGTATTGGTTGTGTTGCACTGGTTTTGGTGGGAGTACCTTATTCGTGGTGGGATAAGCAAAACATATTTAGGAAGTAGTGTTGAGGTCAGGCCTGTACCCAAGTCATGATAAACACATTCCAAAACACCTACTGCAGTAAAAAAGGGACTCCTTTCTGTATGAATAAAATTATGAGATAAATACTTGACTGTGACAAAAGTGTGATGCAAGAGTGCACTTTTTAGATGTTAAATAGTCCCTTGTGCATTTTTAGGCAATCCCTCCATAAGGGATGGATCGATACACCAAACAACGCATGGGCTGACAGTGAGAGAGCTCTCCTCCACTGGGATTATCTAAGATATAATCAATTGGCAATGCCTCACGCCAAGAGTAAAACAGGTTTGTACAAAAAAGGAAATGTATGACGGGAATTGACCCAAAGACCGCTCTCTGTATATTTTATGCTATAGGTCTTTCAGACCTGAAGGACAATGGATGAAAGAGGCTGTCTAAGTAAGTCGTTGTGTGAAGAGATAACCGAAAGCCGAATCTATGTAATGTATGGTATAGGTCTCGCAGACAGATGAGTCGTCAACCCAGAACTATCACAATCACAATGATTTGTTGAACGAAAAACAGTGGCAACTGGTGTAAACTGGCATAATTGAATACTTTTAGCAGTTAAATAAAGCAGATCTTTACAGTTCTCATAAGATATGCAAAATCCCGTTTACTGCTGATAGACGCGTCTTTTATTCCACTTTTATTATTCAATTCTTCCAATTAGATCTGTCTTTCTCACATACTCACTTGCATATGTGGGGTCCAGTGGAGCCCTTTGTTTGTACATGGATTTATTCGAAAACCATAAAAACCCTTTGATATCTGGAAACATATTCTACAGATAGAGCTTTGGGATAAGATGAGGGCTTTCATTTGCAAGATAAGTTGAAAAAATATATATATATATATAAACAATTCCCTTTCAGGCATAGAGTGACTCACAAATTATGCAAAAAAAAGAAGCAGAGAACTCTGGGTAGTTCTCAAGTTTAGATGGAAAGCAGCTCCAGAATAGAGCACTCTCAACACCAGCGACACTCTAAGTTTGCTCACCTCAAATGTCTGCTTTTCTATCAAAGTCTTTAAGCGTAGGATTAGGACAGTGCCTTCCACGCTGAGATAGAAAGGGACAAAGTATTTTACCATTTTTACAGCAAAGTGTTTAAGTTTAGGATTAGCAGAGTGCTATCCTTTCCGAGCTGCAAAATGGCCAAAGCCTTTTACCTATCCAGGCACAGTATTGCAGCTTTGGATTGGTAAATACCATCCAAGCCAACCTGAAATGAATAAAAGCAACCCTGACACGTGTTTCGCTTTCATTAGAGCTCATTTAGAGAGGTACAGCTTTGTCCAGACACAAGGGAGCACCCAGTATAAGTCAAAACAATTCCCTTTTAGGCATAAAGGGACGCACATTTTGCTGAAATCCTTTGTGGACAATACCAATACATAGTGGGCTTTAGGCTAGACCATTTCTTACCATTGGCTGTTTATTTCCAATAACATAATTTGCTTCCTTATCATTTGATAGCTTGATTTCCTCTTCTTTTGGTTGCATCACCCATGTACCATAGCTTCTTTACCACCATTTTGATTAGATGAGCTGTATCCTTCTGCTGCTCACATTCTGGAAACTACCTGTTTTCTTTTTCTTTCAGCACTCCATGGAACTTAACTCATTTTGTTTTGCTCTCTCCCTTGTGTTCTGCCGTCTCCTATATACCCAAATCCCTTGTGCAAACCATGTTGCACCCAAATTTTCAAATTTAACTTTGAGCCCCTGGTAGCTGCAATTTGCTGCTAGACCTCTACTTTTTAAGTGCATGCCTTTGCATTAATTCAATATTTTTTATTTACTGCTAAAGATTGATATCCGTTATCTTGGTAAGAAAAAATTAAAGCAAAATGGCAGCCGTGTCATGACTCATACACAAACATGATTGATGACTGTTGTGCATGCACACAGCATCGTCATTTCATTTTTTTGCCTACAGAGTACACTGGGTGAGGTGGGTAGGCCTGTTTTGGGGGGAATATTATCTGCTCCATAACAGCTGAAAGTGTTCTCGGGCCCACAGCTCCCCCCCCCCCCCAACGCAGCTTTCAGTAAGATAGAATCTCTCTTGACCTGGAATCAGGGTGTGGCTTAACGGCTAGAGCAGACCGATTTTGTAGCTGGGGAACCAGGTTTGAGTCTGCCAGGAGGTTCAAACATACTGTGATTCTGGGGGAAAATCACTTAATCTCCCCATGCCTAGAAATGAATGTGTCCATCTGTAATGCAACTGGTGCTCATGTAAAGCGCTCTGATACCTTCCGGTCGAGTTTGCGCTATATGAAACTTCAAAATAATAATAAAAATCATGTTTAATGTCTGAGAATTCTCAGCCTGGAGAGAGTTGCGGTTGTTGGAATTCGACTCGGTATCACCATCGCCTTGGCTTAGGTTCTCACCAGGGGTACAGGCAGCAGTAGGGAGAGTGACTGTCCCTAATTGACGTGCATGACTGTAGTTTGATTCAAGGTCTTAGTATCTATGACGACGAAAGCAGTTACAAGCAATAAAGGTATCACCTGTCCACTGGGGCAAGCCTACGCTTTGCATCTTGCAATCCTGAGAGATTCTCGCAGAATGACGCACCTTTCTTCACACAAACCTTGGCAGCTCAGACATTTAGAAAGTAGGAAGAGAGGGGGACTTGTGACATTCTCCGAGTCTAGTGGGAGTCGTGAATAATAAATAGACGAGTTACTCTGTCTATAAATGTCACATAGTCGCTTTAAAGCCCTGTCTCAACTGTCATGGCGTCTACGGAGACCGGAGCGCGGGGTGCGTACATTTGAAGTCGAGTATTTACAGTCGCAACGCAGGGTAGAAAGACCCAGCTCCTCTGCAGTTATTTTCACCACATCAACTGAAAAGTTGACTGGTATGAGGTTTATATACTGATGTATGAAAGCAAGTAGTGTTAAGCACTAATGGGAAATAAGGGAAGGAGATAGTGACATTGTTGATGTGTGTATGTCTGTCTGTCTGTCCTGATACTGCAGTCTAAAGGCCGCTAGGCAACACTGAATAAGAGGGCACAAAGCAACATAATTTATAGCTTGCTGGAAGGCATTATATTTACGTCAGTACTAAAATTAATTATATAGGCGAACCAGGGAGATTAAACAGGGTGAACCTGTCCTAGGTACATCCTACATTTACTTAATGCAGGAGGCAGAATTATGGATTTTATTGCACCCAGTAATTAATGAGTGCGATAGAGCCCACTTCGTTTTTAAATTACAGCAGGTAAAATGTGCAAAAATGTAATGGGGCGAGGTTTGCCGGGGAGGGGGGTTGGGGGTTGACGGGCAAAGGTCGAGTTGCGTAACAAAACCTCAGGCTCTCTCACAGTTTTATTTGTTTGCCACTGGCCAGCCAAAGGCGGCCCCTTTGAGGTAAATCGTGTCGGGCCCCCCTGCATCGGAGAGTCCCCCCCCTTACATCTCTGAAAAGTTCTGTACATATTAATTTGGTGCGGTAAGGGACAAAATCTGCATTACATTGCACATTATTCCAATTTTAAAAAAGCATTTATAGCACCTGATAAATTCCACGCCGAGATAGAAAGGGGCTGTCCCCCAGATTCATCAAAGTCCTGTTTTGCGAGTCCTTAATAGCGATTTTTAAGGAATCGCTATTAAAGACTCGCAAAACGGGATGCATGTAGAAACCGCAATATTTTTTGCGATTTCTACAGCTTCCTTATTTGCGATTCTCTAATTGCGAATCGCAAATAAGAAATGGCTGTCCCATTCATTCCTATGGGCCTAAAGGCCCATAGGAATGAATGGGGAGTCATTCCTTATTTGGGATTAGCAAATAGCGATTCGCAAATACGGAAGTGATTTCAAGGGTGCCAGGGTGTCCAAAGGACACCCTGTAGCACCCCTGAAATGGTATTGTACACTGGTGTTGCGCACACACATGTCCTAAGGACATGTGTGTGTGTAACATACAACTTAGAAAAATGCACTAAAGTGCATTTTTCTAAGTTTTCGCTATTTACCACGTAGTTAGACTTAGCTGTAAATAGCAGCCCCAGATTGCGAATTCGCAATTTTTAAATTGTTCATGAATTGCATTTAAGGAATCTCAAATTGAGATTCCTTAAATGCAATTATTCACAATTTAGCGATTTTTAGAATTGGGATTTTTGCATTGGGGTGATGAATCCCAAATGCAAAAATAGCGCTCGCAAAGGGCCAGATTATCAGAATCTGGCCCTTTGCGAGACGATTTCGGCTTCATGAATCTGGCTGCAAGTCTTTTACCATTTCTACAGCAAAGTACCTGGGGTGTTAGCCGGGCCTGACTGGGAACCCAAAGCAGCCCTGGCAATTTTGTAAGACCGGCCCGACACCCTAGGGGGTGGGGCAAGTGCGAAGCTCTGCTGCTTAACAACACCAGCCCCCAGCACTGCTGCTTTTGTTACTGAGGGCCCGATATAGAAGTATTGATGCAAAACGGTCCCTTAGTAACAAAAATGGTCCCCACCGCTCCAAAACAGGCCCCACCCTTCCAGCCTTCCGGGGAACCGCCCGATGCCCGCTACGGCCGGTCCGGCCTTTGGTGTTAGATATTCTAATACTGACACCCTCTCCTGGGCATGCATAATCAGGTCAACAGTGAAAGGCCAAAAGCAGTTAGACCCACAAAAAGGTTTCTTAGAAAGCAAGCCTCGAACCTACCTTCTCCTCCTCCTTTTCTCTTTGGAAACCGAGAGAAGGAATCCTTTGGTTGTTGTCATGAACTTCATGCCAGTTGGAACCGATATAACTCAGACTTTTTAATGAACAAGGGGCTCCTTCAGGTGTAACCAAAGGCCCAGTCTGTGAGTTTAGCAAAAGAGAAGCCAGGCAGCAAACAACCGACCAAAAGTTTCTCATCACCACTAATGGGAAGAGTCCACTAAAAGCAGCTCAGTGGAAAACTTTACCTACAGGGGTCACAGGAACCAGATGCAGATCAGTGGCCCTATAGGGGAATCAGGGCTGGGCTGACATATTAGTGTATGGGCCGGTTTTTCTGAGGTTTGTGGGCCTGTTTTGTGGTCTGGCGAGCTGATTTTTGTTGTTGATTTCCCTGATATCACCACAAACATTGCCTGCAGCTAGCAGAAATCCATGCAATCTTCCATACCTTGCAGAACACTTCTACAACTATCTTTACAAGATCAAAACTGGCCTGATTTGCAAATGTGAACAGCTATTTTTAGCTATCAAGCCACTTTTATTTTGGTGCCCAGATCCTTTTTGTCCACTTACCCAAACCGATGGTAGTGCAAGCCAAACGAGGATTACTCTCCAAAAGTGGGACGAAGTCTAAGGTGCCTCCCTTGACATGAGGTGGGGTCCAGTGCCTTTTAGGTCCCCCAGGTGTGTGGCTTGAACGGGCGCCTTACTCACAGACTGCTCCAGATGTACAGGGAAAGGCTCTGGAGAATCTTACCAGCTGTAAAATGGTCAAACTACAGAAGAGGGATCATCTCTCTGACAGACACGAACCGCTATAAACCACTTTAACGTTTCCTCCTTCACCCAATGAAAGAGCTGATTTATAGGAGGGAATCTGGCCCATGAACCAGTCCATATAGTCAACTTGGTGATGCGGTCAGCAACTACTCTCTCTCCCTTACTTTGATGAACTAGACTATATTCCACATGGAGAAAAACTGTTTAGTGGTCCACCGATGCTGTTATTTCAGGAGTTCTGTATTATCGCCCTCCAGGCCATCACTTACACAATTTTGGTCAGCTATTTGCATATTATTGTGTCCCAGTAATTGTTAATCGTTCATTTAGTATTGGGTGATTTTACTGCTTAAGCAGTTAAAATGAACAATACTGCTGCCCCATTGGTTATTGAGCTCTTGGCTAGCTCTGCCTTGCGGCTTTTGGTTTACTATACCTGTTTCCTGTTCATATTGATAGTCATCTATAGGATTTAATGCAGTGGCAGCTGGCAAGTATTCAGAATGATGGGGCAGGCAAATGTGTGATCGGTGCGTGCATGCATGCAAGGTGAGTGGTAAGTGTAAATAAAAAGAAATAACCACTTACCTTTCTTACTTCACGACCTCCGACATCCTCCTCACTCCGTTCAATCCATCCGTGTTCTGCTCGGTCTCCAGCAAATTCCTCTAACCATTCCTGACGCTGTTCTCACCAGTACAGTATGAGAGTAGTGCCAGGATTGGAGGGAGGGGCCCTCTCTCGGCGCTCCCAAGGGCACTGACTTGCACTTGCTTTAACCCAGCTGTCTTAAGACAGCTAGGTTAGAGAAGCTTAAAATGAGCATGTCTGGCTGGTTGTTGCAAGACGTCAAGCCAAAAAGACATGTACACTTTAAACTGAAGTCCACACCTCACTGATGCCACTCGGCAGCAATGGCCTCACCCCGTCCTGACACTCTGTTCAGGACAGCTCGATAAAAAAGTAAACAGTAATAAATTAACTTTATTGCCATTTTATTTTTCATCTCTAGGGTTTTCCTGGGGGGCATGCTTGGCAGTGGGGCGACGCTCCTCTGCCGTCACGGAAGAGCAGCCCCAGATTTGTTTGCTCCTCCTAATGTGTTTGACTGTTATCCGTTCTTGATTTTGTTTCAAATCAGACCCTCTATCTATGAGCCCAAGGGTATTCCTCCATTTATAGGAATACCATCAACTTCCTTGTAAAGGCTGGATCAAGAGATTTTTGCTAAGACACTAGACAACCAGAATATTTTTTGTTTTGTTTTTAAAGTGGAGGGGTCCTTCACTTGAGAAAGAGGGAGATAAATAGAACAGCTGGATCCATTTTGCTAGCCAAACTGCCCTTCCTATATCTAAGATCCCTTCTTGTTGTAAGTGACTTACCTGCTGTTAGTCTACGGCAGATTTAAGGACAGTCAAAGTGGCATGCAAAAAACATAAACGGCTATGGCACCATAATTAAGATTGCGGTCGCCGAATTCAGATTAAGGATGCACTTCCAGGGTATAAAAAGAGTTATGATTGCAAAATGTAATTATTTTACTAACATTATCTTAAAACCCGAAAATTCGAATAAGAAAATACAATTACAGTTATTACAAGTTACAAAGTTAAAATATTTGTATTATTATAAGATTTAAGAGCAACCAACTCTTTTGCAGAGTTACAAGAAAATGGGGGAACCGGGACGTAATTATAACCGGCTCAAAGATAAATGTAAACTCATCTAGAGAAACAGCCCTGAGGAAGTCGCAGGGACTTTCCTATGGCGACGAAACACGAGTTGGCTTGACGCTTGCAAGCAGAATTCTGAGAACCAATTGATAAGAATACCAGAAGAACAAGAAATTGGAGATTATGTTATTTTATGTCACTACATAAATACGTTAATGCATGATAATATTAGAGTGTGCTTGAGGATAAAAGAATTGAATATCTGTTGACCAAGGTCACATACTTGGGAAGTGGGTGATCTTCCTAGTTCAGAGCACCGCTAAAGAACTAGGGATAACTAGATTCATGTGTACAGACCTTTAGAGTGCCACACACCTTCAAAAAACCTCACCCATCACATTTTCAAGGGTACTATAGTTGACGGCGTTGATGAGGTGACTGGTTCAATAAAGCCACACTTGTCTCCGGGAAGATCCTAGAAATTAGCCACAGAGAAATGTGTTATACGGTTGTAACGTATGGTAATTGTTGCCAGATAGTTGGCTCAAATTTGATTACTTCTTCTTTTAGGATACTCGTTCTGGAAGCTGAAAAATGCAGGTGTTCAAAGCATCTTTCTGTGATATGAAGCCAGTCAATGTTTCTGTACGTCTTGTGATAAAGTTAACATTTTATTATTCTATCAAATAATAAAATAAATAGATGAAGGTGCTCCATAAAAATAGATGGAAAATAAGAAACCTCTATGGATAATAAGGTAGAATTTAGGAACTGTGAGCTTGAGTTGACTGTCTGCAGAGCCATCACTACATTGAATATTAATGTGTTCTGGTAGTTCAAGCTGTTAGGAGCAAGATTCTCAATCTATAAAGTGCCTGATGTGTCAAATAGTTTTACCCATTTTATTGGGAAATGACTGTGTTGTCCTCGTCACAGAGACGTTTGCCAGTCGAGGCTAATTAGGGAGAAAACACATGGTCCCAATCCTGGCCACTCCCTGATGGAGGTGTAACAAAACAAGCTCCTAAATCATTGACATTTCATGTTACAAATCTCAGACCCCCCCCCTCTCATATGTATCTATATTTTATAGCTCATTTTGCTGACAGAAAGCCGCCCTCCAGCTTTTTGGCATCAATTGAGCGTGTATCTCACAGAGAAGAAAGGGTTCCAGTTTCTTTCATGGCTTATCAAGCTACAAAAGGGCATTTTATTGAGATTTTATTTTTTTTTTACTCTCCTAAGACCAAAAAAATAAAAGAGATAAAAGCTTTTCAAAGGCCAGGTAGGAGTAGTTTGAAGGATTGACCGTTGGCAGCGGTTGAGAAGCAGCAGATTGCTGGCAGCGGCGCGCGCCATCTGCCCGTGCGTCACGTGCGTCAGCGTCAGGCCGTTCATCTCGGCGGTGGCGCGCGCCTAATGGAAGAAGAAGTGAACACATGGCAGGCGGGCCCCGCACACGGCGCTGCCAAACACACACAGCAGACCGTGGGCCAACGGCTCAATACCGCGGATGGAGGGGATCCAACGAGCCCAGGCTTCGAGCCGGGCCTCCTGGGCTTCAAGGAGCTGGAACTCCACGGGGACCAGCCCAGGGGAGTGGCTGCCATTGGTGCAGCAGGTGCAGTGACAACGGGGGGGGGGGGGGAGGGTCAGTGAAATTGTGCTAATTGATTTCCTTGTTTGTATCAGGGCCATGGTATATTTACTACGCCCTGAACCAGGTCTTGCAGGGTGCATACCTTATGATCCACGGTTAGGGAGCAAAAGGGGCTATATAGAGTTTGGTGCATACGTGAAAATCTGGATAACAAAGATTTCGTTCAACAGACGATATCTAGACTACGTTATTCTTATTTCATACCTTGCACCCTTGTATTGCATACCTTGCAGCCTTGAATCGGGGTGTGTAAAAGGCTTTAATTATAACAATGACTTTTTGGTAACCCCCTCCCCCTTCGCAGTTTGTTTAGTATGTGAAGTTTACGGTTTTAAGTTCACTTTCCCAGGCAACGATTTTCGAAGAAATTTTCAGTCTAATCAAGACCAGACAAGATGTAAAGCATATGAAAACTTGTCGGCATGTTTATCCCTTGCAGCGTTTTTCTATCCACATTTGCAAATGTTTGTTACATTTTTCTGCCTGTGTGTACACTTCTTGCAATAAATTGTGGCAAAACTTCAGATTTAGACACGAATGCCTGGGAGGCTTAGAACTTCTTAATTTTACAGTTGCAAAGTTTCCATTGAGCTTTGCAAACGTGAGAAAAAAACGGTACCTTTGAACACCCTGGTCCCATAGCTGATGAGATACTGGGAAAAGGAAAAGCAAGCTACTGGAATTCAAAATTTGCGAACATACGTGACAAGAATTTTCAATTCTATTAAGGACAAGGAGGCGAGGATTATGCTTGCTCATTTCTTTATTAGAAATGCTCAGCAACAAATTAGAAACAGTATATAGAAATAAAAAACCACAATACCCATAAACACTAGGGTATCACATGATGGATCATAGAGTCACCAGTATAAAAGGCACATAGAGAATACTCAAATCCTCTTTCTTCAGTGACTAAAAACAGTTCAAAATGAAAAACAGCAGTCCAAAATGAAGAACAGCAAGGAAGGAACCGGCGGCAACAAAATTCCACGAAGATGAAGAAAAGGATGCTTGCAGCCGCAGACAACTGGGAAGTGAAGAGAACCGTCTGACAGGACGAACCAAGCTGGACACGAACCTCTATTTAGGATCAGAACCTGAAAAGAGACACAGAGCCGTAATACACAGCTTGATGCACAGAATACCAATAAATAGGGGGTGGGGGGTAAAAAACAAGGAACAGTAATAAACACAATATCATATGCAAGTAGCAATAAGCAATATCAAGATAACACATGCAAAATGCAGAAACAATGGGTGGGATAATCCTTGCCTCCTTGTCCTTAATAGAATTGAAAATTCTTGTCACGTATGTTCGCATAATTTGAATTCTATGGCAGGACAGGACGCTCCGATTATGCTTGTTCAAAGCTGATCCACCACAACAGAAGGAATAGGATCAATTGGTTTATAATAAAAAGTTTTAAACACAGAATCAGACAACCAATCTGCGGTTTTCATGATGTCAAGCAAAGTCACTCCCCTTGAAAAAGCTTTAGAAGCCATAGCCCTTCGTGTGGAATGTGCACCAAAGACAGAGACATCAATACCTGCCTCAGACATGAGCCACCTGACCAAACGGGCCAGCGTAGCTGGGGTGACAGGACGAAATGGCTTCTGTAAAGCAATCAACAATTGACCCTGCATATCCTGACAAAAAGGAGCAGTACTCACTTATAATCTTTAACACATTGAACAATGCAAAGCTTAGGATGACTGGGAAAAGATGGCTAGGAAAACGAAGATGTATTACATTTAGTGCGTCTGGAAATAACAAAAGTAACACCCTCAGGCGAGAAACTGCAAACAGCCAGGCCTAGTGCCCGAACATCAGACACGCGTTTGCAGGAAACAAGACATAAAAGCATAGTTAGTTTCGCAGAAAGTTGCTTGCGGGATAACAAAGAATTGGAAGGCCAGGCCTCCAAAAATCGCAAAACAAGGGAACCATCCCACAGGGCCACATATTTCGGACAAGGAGGGTTCGCCAGGCGGATACCTTTAAGCAACTTAGAGATCAAAGGATGTTCACCAGCAGGTTTACCATCAATATGGATATGACCCGCCGAAATGGCTGAACGGAAATTATTAGCCGTTCGATAAGCAAGAACAGACGAGGCGATGGAAGCCAGAAAATTAATAATCAGAGAGAAATCCGCTGAAGCGGGATCCACCTCCCGTTGAACACACCAATCACACCATCGTTTCCAAGACCCTGCATAACGTTTGTGTGTGTTGGGTGACCAAGCCTCGCTGATAAATCTGGTAGCCTCTCGCGAAAGGCCCGGGATGTGCCAGCGTTCCCTGAAATTCGCCACGCAACTAGGAGAAGTTGTCCCGACTCGATCAGGGGATGTGGATTGCCGAGAGAGTCCAGCAAGAGATTCCACCGCTGGGGAAGAAGGAGCAGCATTGCACAACTCATTTCCAGGAGAACTGGGAACCAAGCTTGAGCCCTCCACAGAGGAGTGATCAGAATCAGCTCCGACTGACAATGCTTTGTGAGAGCCAGGACTCTGGGAATCATCAGAAACGGAGGGAAGGCGTAACACAGGAGCTATGGCCAGGTCTGCAGAAATGCATCCGTGGCCACTGCTTCCGCAACCAGCCTCCAACTGAAAAACAGGGGAAGCTGAGTATTGAGGCGAGTGGCAAACAGGTCGATCTGACACTGGCCCCAAGCACGGGATAGAGAGCGGAACATGCGAGGGAGAAGCCTCCAATCGCTGAAGTCCTGAAGATGACGCGAGTTCCAGTCTGCAATCAGATTGTTGCGACCAGGAAGATACTCAGCAATAACTGTGATTTGCCATTGAAGACAAAAATGCCAGAAATCCTTGGCGATTTCCGCCAGGATTCTGGATTTTGTCCCGCCCAACTTGTTGACATAACGAACCGCTGATACATTGTCCATACGGAGAAGTATGCAACAATTGGCTTGGCGTGGAGTTAAACAACGGATTGCAAAGGATCCCGCCAGTAGTTCCAGGCAATTGATATGGAGAGACAATTCCTCCTGAGACCACCGACCTACCGTCGTCAACTGACCGCAACGAGCACCCCAGACCCACAGGCTGGCATCTGATTCTATAACCACCTCCGGGGACGCACCGAACAGGGCTCGCCCATTCCAGGCTTCCATATGATCCAACCACCACTGCATCTCCCACCTCGCTTCCTCGGAAAGAGGGACCAGATCCGAATAGCGGAGGCCTTTCTGGAGATGACGGATCTTCAAACGCTGAAGCGCCTGGTAATGAAGAGGGCCTGGGAACATTGCCTGAATCGAGGAGGCTAACAGACCGACAATCCGTGCTATAGACCTCAACGACACACTCTGTTCGGATAAAATGAAATTCAACTCCCTCTTGATGAAACAAATCTTCTGATTGGGCAATAGGAGTTGACAAGAGAGGGAGTTGACCTGGAAACCCAGAAAATCTATCACCTGAGACGGAAGGAAGATGATATCTGAGGATTTACCAGAAAACCCAGAGACTGTAAGAGAGTGATGGACCACTCCAAGTGCGTCATCAACTTTTGAGGACAATCTGCCATGATCAGGATTTCGTCCAGATAGACAATGAGACGAACTCCCCGGGCACGCAAGGATTCCACAACGGGCCTCAGAAGTTTCGTGAAGCACCAAGGTGCTGACTAGAGGCCGAACGGGAGAACTCTGTACTCGAACCAAGTCCCCTGCCATTGGAACTGCAGGAACCGACGATGGGGACCGTAAATGGGAATTGACAAATACGAGTCTTTTAGATCGAGACGGACCATCCAGTCCCTTTTCCGAAGAAGATCCCGCAAAAGATGGATGCCCTCCATCTTGAAGTGGCGATAAACTACCCCTTCGTTGAAATCTTTGAGATTGAGCACCAACCGGGATCCGCCCCTCTTTTTCTCTACTAGAAAAACCGTGCTGGCAAAGCCGTGAGGATGATGGAAGTCGTAACAATGGCCCCTTTTCGTAGAAGAGAGGCGATCTCTGCCAAAATGAACTCTTGTTTTGGAAGGGAAAAAACGAGAGGGAGAGGAGGGTGGGATTGAAGGGGGGAATGATAGAATTCTATCTTGTAACCCTGAACAGTTTCCAACACCCATGCATCGTTGGAGATAAAACGCTAATTGTGGAGAAAAAACTGAACTCTGCCCCCCAACACCACTTCCGAAGCCGGGATCAACCTCACCTGAAGTATTGGAATCTTGATGTCCTCCCTGGGATCCACTGTAGCGTCCTCTTTTATATTGACCCAGACCTTTACGGGAGGGATAGAAATTTGTTCTGTTGTTATATCCTGAGTCTTGGCCTCCGCCACGTTGGGACAGAAAACCACAGTTGGAATTTTGATTGGGACCCCGGCCGGACGATCGTCCCCTGTATCGACCTGCCCTTGCAAAAACCGGGCAAAAATCCCTTCGCAAGGATGCCTGAGCCTTATCCAGGCCACTAAAAGTGGCAACGAACTTCGTTAATTCTTTGAGGAAAGGCTGGCCGAACAATAAGCCCTGAGCCAGAGGGCCAGATTCAGACGTCGCCAACTCTGCCAGCTTGGGATCCAGTTTCAGCAAAATGGAGCGACGACGCTCGCAAGACATCGCGCAATTGGCATTACCCAATTGACAAATCGCCCTCTGCGACCATTTAATTAAATCATCAGGATCCACAGCAGAGGAAGATTCCTTTGCGCAGAAACCCAGGTCCAAAATCTTCGTCAGAGGGCCCAAAAGGTCCAACAACTTATCTTGGCAGGAACGCCACGCCCTGTCCATCCCTTTCTTAGGGTCTTTAGCATATTTTTAAAGATAAGTCACCATGGTAGGGTCAACTTCAGGAGTGTCAGCCAATTTATCAAACAGGTCATGGCAAGGACATTCCGAACGGAGATGTGCCCTGACATCTTTCTCAAAGGGCTGCCGAATATGAGCCTGGATATATTAGGCGACGGCGGGGGAGCCAAGAGGAGGAATTGGGATGGACAATATCCGATGGCTCGAAAGTGAGGAGTTGAGGGTGGGAAGGCGCATCCATGTAAAGTTCTTTACGTACCCTCTGTGCTGGGGGAGGACCATCCTGTTCCGAAGATGAAGTGGAGTGAGTATCATCAGTGTCGGTCTGCTGAAACTGCGATGAAGACGCCTCTTTGGAGGATTTACCAGCAGACCGGTCACTAGCAAAAGCCTTCGCTAACTTCCAGAAATCTGACTTATGGGGATTACTTGGAGACTTAGAAGAGGGTACCCAACCCTGTTGCTGTGCATATTGCGAAAGGTGACGTTTTAAAGGTGCAATTGCACGAATAAGCGGCTTATTAACAGAATGTTGGACTCCTTGGTACAAAGCTTCCACCAAATCCTGTTCCATGGAGCCAGAGGCGCCCTCGTCATCATAAAACTCATCCTCATCATAATAGTCGCCCATAATTACACCAAGTGTAATAATGAAATGCCCACAGAGGAGAGAAAATCAAAATGCCAAAGGCACAATGCAGGGGGAGTGACTGAAACCCAAAGCAAGCCAATATAAGACAGGTGAACCTGTGCAGTAATAACCAGATACCAGTGGAGGGAGGGATTGCTGAAAAGTGAGCCACGCTAGGCAGAGACTATGAAAATTATACAGCCCACAGCAATTAGTCTGCAAATGGGCGTAAATGGAGCACAATTCTGCAGACAGTGGGCAAAATGCGTTGAAAACGCTTATCTTTCTGTCAAACTCTGAGAATTACCGTAGAAAAACAAACAAAATGGCTGCCGCGCATGCACAGCAACGGCCGCCTGCTATCAAACACAGGGGAGCTCTTGTACACCAAACGCCAGCCTCCCAGCCCCAGTCTCCCGCTCCACACAGAGAAGTCGCGCGCAAAGCGCCGAAACTGGGGAGGTGCCCACATGCTCCCCGTACCGAAACAAGCAGAAAGCAAGCGGAAAGCGGCGCACTGAACAAATGAAACCATGAGAACCCAAGGAGACAAAACGGCAATGGAAAAACGCCATACAGGGTTATTAGACACAGCGGCAAAGCGCTCACAAAGCACAATGAGAAACGCCAACAATATCAAGCAAAAGGCACACCAAAGTAACCAAACGTCATGAAATTGTAATAACAGGAGAATGCACTTAACTGGCTGCGGAGCAGCAAAGAAAGAGGATTTGGGTATTCTCTATGTGTCCTTTTATATTGGTAACTCTATGATCCATCATGTGATACCCTAGTGTTTATGGGTATTGTGTTTTTTATTTCTACATACTGTTTCCAATTGGCTGCTGAGCATTTCTAATAAAGAAATGAGAAAGCATAATCGGAGCCTCCTGTCCTGCTATAGAATTAATCAAGTAAACAACTACTGCTCAGTGCCGGATTAAACCATGTGGAGGCCACTAGGGAGTCAAAATTTTGGGGGCCCCCTCCGAAATTACCTCCTAATACCCAATGCATCGGATTTGTTATAAACTTGACAGCTGCCAGAAATGAGCTTTTTAGAGACAAACTGTTCTGTGAATTTGATGTCTATGGTTTATGTACTTTAAGTTGTATTTTGATCTGTTGACACAGGGCCCATGAAAGGAGTGGGGACCTTAGGGTGGTGCCTACTTTACCTATTTGGTAATCCGTAACTGCTACTGCCCTTGGTCGCAATTATATGTTTGTTGTAGTTTGCAGCAGGGATACCCAAGGCGGAACTAAATGTACCCGCTGGTGTCCCCACTACAAACTCTGGCCGTCACTACGTTTTCCCCATAAAAATGGGGAATAACTGCTCACACAGGATTTACCAGGTGCTTTTCCAGGCAGCTTTCACAGTTTCTGCAAACAAATGAGGTTTTCTGTCAGCAGGACTACTGGTGGGGATGTGGTTGTGTTGCTTATGGGGACCGAGGTGACGGTCACACTTGTGCCTGTCTGTGAGAAGTATTTAATACTCCTGGTTCCTAAAACACTCAGAATTCTGAATTCTGGTATTTACCCGAAGTTTCCACTCCAGGTTAAAAATTGCGACTCCATTGAGGACCTTAACTGTTACTGAGAGGTAGTATTTAGCAGTTAGACTGAATGGAAACTAAATTCGCCCAAAAATGGTAAGCATAGAGGCAGACCGGCTCACATCGAAATCACACAAATTACCACCCTGCTGTGGTTACGCGTGGTGGGCACAGCCGTGATTTTGAAAACCTGGGATTATTTTTCACCGTAAGACTTTGAGACGAAGCAGAAAGAGAAAAAAAAACCCAGAAAAGATAGACAGTAGGAGGAAGAGAAAGATAGGACAGTAGTGACAAAGGGTGAAAGCAGAGATGATAAAGAACCTTCAAAATTGAGATAAAGAGACCGGAAGTTTAGGGTCGAGGAAGACTGACACATGGGCTGAAATCAGGGCTAATCAGCCTTGGTATTCGTCACCCACAGTATTCGACAATAGGGGCTGCATGCTCAGAAGAAAAACTTTGGAAACCGAAGGTCGTTTTAAAAATAGGGCTCAATGTCCGCTTGTGCTGCAGTGCACCTTCAGACTGGTGTGCCGAGCACAACCAGGATAGTGCGTGCTATTACATATAAAGTGCTCCCCCAGGGCTTTAAGTGGGCCGGGTCTCACCGGTGCTGAGCACCGGCAGTTTTTTAAAGGGGGCCTCGAAACTGATCTCTATCGGGCTTTGTTTTGTGCCCTGGCACAGGCGGTGGGATTTTTTCCAGACTGCAGTAACAGCAGCCACATCGATATGCGCTGCTCACACTGCTCACTTCTCACTAGTGGAGGTTACGGCTTGACCTCATGCCCGGTGAGTATTGTAGGGGAAGGGAAATCCTTTAACCCTTTCGATGCTGATGACGAGCTCAGCTCGTCATCACCCACGGGTGTCGTGTGCTGATGACGAGCTGAGCTCGTCATGGTGCCAGCAAAATCGTAATTTGCAGCACAGCGCAAAAATCCCCGCAGCAGCCATGTGGTTAAAGAGAGTCATTTTCCCTCTGGATTTCCCTTCTCTTTTGAAACTCCGGAGCCGCAACATTGTTGTGGTGTCACCAGGGCTTTAAGTGGAAGCTTTTTCAATATTATATATTTATTGTAAGAAACTAACAACCATTGACTAAGCCAATAGTTCTGACTTGTTGTAGGTATGGTGTTACTTGTTGTATCACCTATCTGGATGCAATGACAGAAACAGAAAAATACAAGCACACTATGCTAAGCCCGGATTTTTAGTTTACATGTTTTTAAGCCACGCCCTTAATTACATTGGTCACGCCCCGTTGAGAGACCCCCCCAGTTTTATCATCCCACTTAAAGCCCTGCCCAGGACAGACTCAAACTTGCGGCTGCCCTTCGGGCTGCGCATTAGTAAAAGAGGGCACCGGTGCTTGAAGCAGCCACTCTGTCTTTCGCTGTGCAGGAGGCACCCGCCTGCACTTCAGAATGGGGAGAGATATCTGACTGCAGGTGGGTGCAGCGAGAGACTGCACCCACCTCCATTGGCATTAGTGGGTGGGCCATCTAGAGGGCTGCATTCAGACTGGGCACTGACTGTGCACCACCTTTTTATGTCAGTATGCGACCCACAGCGGTATGCGTACAAGCACCTGAGATACCCCTTCGGGGGTCGATTCGGTGCTCTATACAAATACTACTACATTTACATTTACATTTGCTATGGCCTCTTTGACTCTGCGCCTGCATCCATAATGCATCACGGTTCAGAGGCAATGTGGTTTTCTCAATTAAGGGCCACACATGAAATGAGGGGATGCCCTGTTAAGATGCCATTGGAGTTCCATGTCCGCCATCACTACGAGTCTTACAGAAGGGGCCAAACAAGCTTCTGTGGCCCCTTCTGTACTATCACTTTGTCATGCGGCGCACATACCCCTTGCACCACCATGGTCTCTAAATACAGGCCCTTTATGTTTTTTATGATTTTTTTTACAAACTAAATGCTGCGAATGCGGCTTATCTGTGATATACCCGAGTAGCAACAAGAACCATCATAGCAGGAAATGAGAAAGGTGAGCTGGGCCAGAAGGCCCCTTGAAGAAGAAGGCAGTGAGCATGAAAAGAAGCTATGAAGATTCAAGATCTCAGACATGCTGCAGTGTTGTGTGTAGCATTAGGAATAAACCATGTTACTGCCTGGAATGCCTCAACTTGAGGCTGGTGGCTACAAAACGTGGACATATGTGGTAAATTTGTGGTCTGTGCTGCATGACAGGCGGCCTCATTCAGAGGCAATCTACCACAAAGGTCCTCTGGCAAATCAAAGGTAAACAGCACTAAGAGAATCTCAGCAACGGTCATGCGCACACCTCGTGAAGAGTCTATATCAAAAATTGTGCACAAGTTCATCTGAAGTTGACAGGTCTGCTGAGCAGGCTTATAAGAATGATCACCCACTGCATAAAATGTTTCTGCATTGTATGATCATGAGAGGAAGCCAAGGCCGGAATGGGTAGCCGGGCAAGCGGGCAATCCCCCGGGAGGCTGGAGCCCCAGGAGGCCGGTTTTGACACTTGGAGGTAAGTTAGGTCTCCAGAAGTGGAGGTGCATGTTACGCAATCCCGCCGGCAACTTGAAAGAGTTGCTCTGGTTCTAGCGCACATTAATACGTCTGCACATGGGGGCTGAATTTATCATTTTTGCCAGGGCTGTTTTAAGTCCCCAGTCTGGCCCTGGGCTTCATCAGAGAGTGACCATTTCTCACGTTCCCGATATCAAGACTAGACCTTTTGATGCTACCTGGATCCCTAAAAAAAAAAACTAAACAAAAACGGATTCGTGTCAAAGTAAGTCTCAGTGAGCAAAGAATCACAGAAGCATTTAGTGTGGGTTGCAAATAGGTGTCCAATGCCATGTATTTTAAGGAAAA
This sequence comes from Lissotriton vulgaris, assembly GCF_964263255.1. Taxonomy (NCBI): domain Eukaryota; kingdom Metazoa; phylum Chordata; class Amphibia; order Caudata; family Salamandridae; genus Lissotriton; species Lissotriton vulgaris. The sequence continues at coordinate 111,005,348 of NC_141700.1, forward strand.
TTGGAAGAAAGAATGAGATAATTGTGGAAGAGGTGTCGGGCAGCGGCCAGGGAGCCTGACTCTGGACTACGGGGTTCAAGGTTCGATCCCCGGTGCCGGCGGCATGTTAGCCCAGCACCATGTGATTCTGGGCAATAGCTTGCTTAATCTTTTCGAGGGACACCACTTCGGAGGTAGCTGTGCGCTTTACAAATATTGGTATTTCATTTCATAATTGCTAGGGTGTGGAGACAATTGTTGGTTGGTGAGCTGTCGTGACAATGCCTGTTTATGAACTCTGTCTAATTCACAATTCTAGCTATTCAAGAATAACAAGAAATGCTGCAATGCCACATCTTTGATTCCACCACCTCAACTGCGATGGACACCTTGGGACTATTTAGAAAGAGTACCCAAAGTGCTGCCATGCTGAACTTCAATTACTGATTCGGGTCTGTATCGGACCTTATAGCCATAACAATTTGATTTCCCCTCTAACTCAGCTTGTTCCTTCAGCAGAAAGAACTAGAGAAACAGTATAGCTGCCATATCTGCCGCTGGTGCAGACACCTGTACCCATTTATAAACTACAAAGAGTTCTGTCACGTGATACAATTCTGTCCATCATAGTAACTCTATATACTTACACGTAATGACTGAAAATGTATGCTGTTTGATCAAAATGAAAAAGAGCCCTGACTTGGCTACAACGACACATTTTAGAGCTGTAGGTTACAAATAAATAGGAAAATTAATAATATAGACACGCAATGAATTATTGCCTGTTCGTGGACGACAGTAGGAGATTCAAACCTGTTACCTTCAGCCGAGGGTTTATAAACCCTAGTTCGTGCAAGATCTGTGTCTGTTGTTCAATTCCGTGGAGATCTGCTTCGCACATGGTGCTGTCTTTCCGTATCCAGCTGGCTGCGCATATTTGGCCGGGTTGGCTGGTTCTGGACAGCACGCATGGGATTCATCTGTTGAGCAGGTCTGCTCAGCCTCCTCCTATCTTCCTAACTATTCCAAGGCCGAAATGTTGATTGGTTCTCTTGGCCAGCACCAGTTCTAGGTCAGCTGTCTTGGCCAACTAGTCGCTGGAGTCTCAGATCCGAGGCCGACACACTGAAACCAGCAACCAGTCTGAGTGGAACCAGCCCATAAGTTCTACGGTCATGTCAAGAAACCTGGTTCGTTCGCCTTCCTTGTACCCGGGTTGAGGACAGGGTCTTTATTATCGACCAACAGCCTCATTTACCAATCCTGTTGGAGTTTGTTGTTCTGCACAGTGCAGAATAGGGCTTTTGCAAAGGCATAGTAGGCAGAAACATACTGGTAATTTGACATTGCGAAAACATTCCCAGAAGTTAATATTTTTCAACACAAACAAGCAAAAAGGTTGAATTTAAAACGAGAATGGCAGCGTTTGCACCAACTGCAGAGTGTGACATTAGCCACCGCATCACTGACCATATATTGGTTAAAGAAGCTCCCAGGAACAGTTTCCATAAGAGCTGAATCCTCATCAGAGTAGCATATGTTCCCAGAATTGACCCATCTAGGTTTATTCTCCTTATCGGAAAGAAGCCAGGCTCTAAATATTATAACAGTTACCGCTTTAAAATACACTTAGGGTCCGAAAAAAAGTGTGCCAGTACCGGCGCGAAGTGTAAAACCTTTTTGCGGTCGCAAACTTTTCGATTTGCGGCTGCAAAGAGGTTATTTTTAATTTGTAAAACACATTTTAGAAGTCAGTAAACTTTTACCAACAGCTACAGTGGGTTTAAAAATTGTTACTTATTAGATATTTGAAGGTGCATATTTTGAGAATACCTTCCAAATCCTGGATCCATACGATATGTATAAATCTTTTGCGACCAGAATTCTGTTTGCAAATCATTGAAAAATGACTGACTCTATGGATGGAGTGGTAACTTATTCAGAAATGGAAGGGGTCCCATGTGGAACCCTTCTCTGTTGTAAATTGGTGATAGTTTCATGGGGAATATGGGGTGGTCCTCAGGACCACTGCCAACACACACTGAAACTTTAAAAAAAAAAAGATTTCTTTTTCTAAAGCTCCCCTGTTTCATTTAAGTAATATGGACAGGTTTTTTTTGTTTATTTAAAAATGACGAGCGCTTTCAGTGATTGCCACCAATCAGAATGAGTCGCAATTTGTGATGTATCTAATGAATATTAATTTGGTGGGACTGCAATCCATTACTTATTTAAAACTAACCTTTTAGTAGATATGTCGGTTTGTAAATAAGCTTCTCATCACAAAACCAGTTTTAAAGGCAGATGTAAACCTCCAAAAAATAGAGCATCATGACGTGATACCCGTGGAAACTGGCTTCTCCAGCAAAATATGTGAATAACGGGTAGGTTGATCAGGTGTCCCGGATTTTCCCGGAAAAGTCCCGTTTTTTCGCCAGCTGTCCCGGCAGATTTCAGGAAATTAAGCTCATATCCCAGTTTTTAGAGAGGGTCGAATGAAAATGGTATGAGGTATATTTTTATGTTTTGCAAAGCAGGGCTAGTTAGCAGCTGTTATAAGAAAGAAATTTAATTAACAGGCATGCTACTGGCTTTTTATGTATGTTCTTACTGCCTCTTCTTTAATTCTCAGCTAAGGAGCAGTGTCATTCTGTGCGCTGGCTTGAAATAAAATTGTAGTCCTTCTTCTATTTTTGGCAAATGTCCCGGTTTTTGGCTTTAAAATTCTGGTCACCCCAATAACCGGCAACTTGTGACTGGAACCACACTTTTATTGTAATCACGTGAAATTCCTGCTTTTTTTCTCAAGCCTCAACAATCGAACAGAAGAACATATTTTCTAACACACATTGTCCCACTGTGTATCACATAACATAGCCACTTTCTTGACTCACTGTCACATAAACAGCATTATTTTTCCCCACTGTGAACGCAGACAGGAGCCCTCATTACTAGTGGCCCGGTTAATTGTGGTTTGTGTGATGACTTCTTGCGATCAGTCATGAATGTGGCTGAATGAGATCTGAAGAGAATTGGATTGACCTCTTGGAACCCATGTCCTACTTGAGTGCAAATGGGGTTAATATCCCCCCAAAAAGGATGCAAATATACCTTACATGTATCACTAGGCATAGAACTAGTTATGATACTGGTAAGGCTGAACTCAGTTATAAAATAAAGGCCGCACCCAGAATACAAAAAAGCCTGCCTCAGATTATCAACCACCGCAGAAGATCGAACCCTGCAGATCCATGCGTCAACAAAAAGAAACTAATACGCAAGGCTCCTCCACTCTTTCTTTCTCGACTATCCACTATCCCCCCTTTCGTCCGGGGCGTGGGGCTAAGACACCAAATGTGCCTTGCGGAAGAGGTAACAGGAGATGACGACCAGGTGGACCTGGAAACTGAACTTTGAAACTGACACTCGAACAAAGCCACGGAACGACGGTAGCCAACACCCCTCCCCTTCCTACCCACCCGCCCCCGGCGCCCTTCTCTTTTTCTGCCTTTTGCCCCTTTCTCTTCCCCTTTTTCTCCACTCATGTATACTCCGTGCTCCATGTAAATATATATATATATATATTTTTATATATACAATAAAAAATTACAGAAATGGAAAAAAATAAATAAATAAATAAATGTCTACTGTACTTGTCTAAGTGGTGAGCATCCGCTGTTGTGGAGCTCTTTGACTCGGATGCACTTTATAGACTTGTTATGTTTAATGTGATCATTCTACTGTTGTCAAGCGCTCTGATACCTTCAGGTCTAGCTAGCGCTATATAAAACTCTCAAATAAATAAATAAAAACACGCCTCAAGAAAGTAAGACTGACCACTCAAGTCAATCAGTTATCTGGGTTGGTGAGATGGCACTATATTTGTTCTTTTATTGAAATAATGTTTTGTATTGTATGTGATCACCCCTGCAATAAGGTGACCATCTCTCTCCGTCATAGATAGATTCCAGTCCTGACCTTTGGTGTGAGAGGCTATTGCATTCTGGGAATTGTAGTCTTGGTTTCCTTCGATGGAAGTAATCAAACGAACGCACATGATTTGTAGGTTACAACTCCAAGGGTGGAAGCAGTGTCCTTGATGACGTGGAGTGAGGCAGTCACGCTACTTGCACGGAAGGAACAAGCTTCTCTGATGAATGGAAAAAGCAGTGAAACACGTGCCAGGAGAATTCTAGTACTGATTAAGCAAGTATTTTAAGGCTCTTCCAGGAACGGTGTAGGCTAGGGGTGATTGAACAAACATGTTTATACAAAGTAATATGTTCAATATGTGAAAAATCCTGGTACAATTTAGAGAAAAACCCTTATAGGAGGAGGCTTCGTAGTTGGCTTGTCCAATTCCCTTCTTGCAGTCAGGAATGCTGCAACGTCTACACCTGAGTCATGCAGGCGACTCAGATCAAGAACCCAGGGGCAGATTTACAAGCCCCTTGCGTCACTTTTCCCATGTTAAAAGTGGCGCAAAAGTGGCGCAGGGGGCTTGTAAATCTGCCCCCCCGTGCTTATCTGACATTGAAGATTAACATCGGCTCCAGCGAATGCATGGGTCGCCGAATACCCAGGTTATGAGACTTCATTCCAACTCATGTCTTTTGCTTCGACCGCCCTAAACTTCTTGTCTCTTTATCTCACTCTTACCACTTCTTTTTCATCCCGGTTTTCTCTTTTAGTGACTATTTCCCTATTTTTCTCTTCTCTTTCCTGCCTTTCTCTCTTTGCTCAAGGTCAAAGTCTGATGATGAAAGGTCCACATCCGTATGAAGGGGTGCCAGGGTCCGCCCCCTTCAATCATGGGTACACTTTCAGATAATCCACCTCTACACATGGTGAGTTGCTCCAGGAACCTCATTTTCAACCGTACCAGTGCTTTCACTGGGCAGCTCCCTTACTATCCTGAGTACCCGCACTTCTGTAATTTGAGGAGGACAGTATCTACACCTCTGTACTGCTGCAATACATTTAATGGGAGAGTACTGGCACTTCTCAGCGCTGCTGCAATACATTTAATGGGAGAGTACCCGCACTTCTCAGTAGTGCTGCAATACATTTAAAGGGGGAGATGGGACACTTCTCAGCGCTGCTGCAATACATTTAAAAGAAGAGTACTGGCGCCTCTCAGGGCTGCTGCAATACATTTAAAGGGAGAGTACCGGCGCTTCTCAGCGCTGCTGCAATACATTTAAAGGGAGAGTACCGGCGCTTCTCAGCGCTGCTGCAATACATTTAATTGGAGAGTACCAGCACCTCTCAGCACTGCTGCAATACATTTAATTGAAGAGTCCCTGCACTTCTCAGCAGTGCTGCAATACATTTAAAGGGAGAGTACCGGCACTTCTCGGTGCTGCTATACATTTAAAGGGAGAGTACCTGCACTTCTCAGCCTTGCTGCAATACATTTACAGGGAGAATACCGGCACTTCTCAGCAGTGTCGCAATACATTTAACGGGAGAGTGCCTGCACTTTTCAGCACTGCTGCAAAACATTTAATGAGAGAGTATCGACACTTCTCCAGAGCGAACAGGTACACTAAAGAGTGAGTACCACTACTATTAGATTTCCTTTAAAGCACTGAACCACACAGTGTATTCCAGTGGGAGCACGCCAGAGTGCAACACCACGTTGATTACCATTAACCCAGGCACGTGCGCCAGCCCTGCGTTCGCGCCATTTTGCTGGCTGACGCGCGCGGTGAGCAGGTGCGAAGGAACCGCGAGGCGGAAGCGGATAAACAACCCCCGCCGGCCCCGAGACCCGCTGCCCGCCTGCGCCTACCCCCCTCCCGGCGCCATTAATATTTTATCATAATGGAGCATCGCAACCCGGGCCTCCATTTTCATTATATTTGAAATGAAAAATGAAAAACTGTCGCTGGGAGCGGAATGTATTATTAAAACGATGAGGAGCGCGCGCTGATATTGGCAGAAACCAAATTGAAATCCGTGGCGTCCGGCGGGGAGGGTGTGCCCCCCCCCAACCCCCTACCTGCGCGGGACAGCCCCCCCCACCCACTCCCCAGCAGGACCTCATCCGGCCCGCCTCTCTTGGACATTCATGCACCTTTTATTTTTCTTATCAAAAATTCGAGTCTATTATGGAGTCTGAAGAGGAGGGAAGCTTTTTGTTTATTTCCTGTTCTCAAATGTTGCTCATTTTACCTCTAAATGTCAGCTTCCTCAATCATTTGAATGTTCCCTGCTCAGGCCTATTTTCTCTTTCAATGTTCCTGACAAGAAATAAAGCATTTCCGCCCGTCAGACAAGGGACGGATTTTGCTTTAGTGACATATTGTAAATGTTGGTACTAATGCTGTGAAACCCTAATGTCAGAGCCTCACTTAAGAAGCGGGAAACGCGCCACAAAACGTTCCCAGAAGCCTTTTTTATACGGATTAAATTTTTTCCCCTCATATGTTTCGGCTATTATTGAGTTTTGCAGCTTGAGGGAGTTGATATATTTATGCAGCAAAATATTACCTCTTTTGGAAGTTATGTCGGCAATATCACACACAAAAATTCACGATAGCAGGTACAAAGATCACACAGGTACATCTCCTCAAAAACACACTGGAGTTGAACCTTTATGGTACCCCTTTGGTGCCATGCAACCTGCCATTTTACAGCCAGAGATATCACGTCATTTGGTTTTAAACTTATAACTGGGCATTCGATTGGTTAGAAGCTGATTGAAGTTGCCTGGAGAGCAGCCATCTTAGTTCATACGCCAAACCTAAGTTTACAGAAAGTTGACGTCCTTCACATACATTTAATTGGTAATGTATGTGTGTTCATTGCTACAAAACCACTTTTTAAATGCATTTCTAGTGACTGGATCTATTGCTCTGGCCTAGGTCAGTTGACCTCCTAAGAGATTTTTTAGGAATTCATTTGCCCTGTTAGGCTCCTGAAAATCAGTTTGCTTTTAGATATCAGCAAAAGAAATGAATCCATCACTGATGTTCACACAATCATGGACATAAATACAAAAATATGGATGCCTACTGTGCAGAGTCTTATTGAGGCTGTCTCCCGCCAATGCGAGTCCAAGTGGTAACGTCAGGATGGAAACATTTCCTGTCAAGGCTACAACGATTAGTTTGACCCAAGTGACTAAAAGGGATATTCATAATTCAAAAACATTCATTCTATGGTGGGCAAAAATTTGGTGTAGTATTTGCGCAGTCGTAGTTTGGGATACCGTGGGGAGAAGAAATTAGAAGGTGAACAGTTACAATATCGTTCGTAGTTGCCAACCTTAGAATGGGGGATAGCGAGATAATTACACATGTTTTTCAATATCACAGGTTTGCAATCCAGAAATGTGTGCTATTTGCCAGAAATGGTGCCAGGTTTTGCCTGATGATAATCATGGTGGCTAAAATCCTGGTGGGTAGCAATACGAGTAAAGCATTTTTTATTTATTTATATTTTTTCTTTGGGCCAATGTTACCCAGGCTTGGGGCCCTTACAGAGAGCCCACATTTAAAGGGATTTAGATCCAGAAAATGTGCAATCTAAGACTGGACCTGGACACATGTCCAATATCACCCTCAATGGCACCATTTCCTCTTTGTAGTTTATGATGATAATTATGAAAACTCCAATGACAGAAGGCAACTGGTGGAAATAAGACACATCAACACATCCATAGTTAGCAAACTTTAGGTGGTTGGTGACTAATGGGTTAATTAGTGTTTGACAGACAGGCAGAGTTTGGTATAAATATTTCAGAGTACCCTGTCCATCAAACCGATAGTCCTACCTCTCAATTTGCAGTCGGGGAACCTTCATGTTTCCACAGGTGGAGACCCCACTGGCTCTGCCTGTGGAAACCTTACACCAATGGCGTAATGGATATCAGGCTGCCAGTGTAAGTATCCCACAATATCTGCCCTATTTCGATAGGACTTTCTGTCAATTTTTCCTGTTGGGGTCACCAGGAAAATTCCGACGACCAGAATAGAAAAAACACAATCGACCTCAACTCCTCGGAGAAAACTCTTACGGTGTCGGGTTACTATTTTGTTTTCCAAACAAACTCCCAAATTGCATAGCCAAGACCTATTGGCTTTGCCAATGCTTGTTTCACAAGTTAACACTACTTGGGCAAAGGTTTCCAGTTTAACACACAAATACAGTAATAAGCATCAGCAAGTGGACCTGTCAACCTTTGAAAATGGCCTTCCACTGAACAGCAACACACATCTCAATTAACATTTGATCCATTTGAGCTAGAAACTATTTTTTTTGTAAAATCTATCTGCAGATTATTCAGCAGATGATGGATTATGTGGCAAATGCAGCAAATTCCTAATAATGCGGAAACGTGTCAGCAAAATCGCATGATTCCAGTGGCCCTGATTAAGGTATATTCTTCAACTGCTACGGCACTGTCGTGGGCACTAAGCTAGACGCTGTACTACTTAAACTCTAATTACAAGAATCTATTATATACAAATGCAAGAAGACAGACTTGTTGGTCCTCTGGGCATCAAATGACAGCGCCCTAATCTTCCAGATTCCAAGGGAAAAAAAGAAGAACCTAATTCATGATTGCTTATTATTTGTGAGTTTTTACAAAGAGTGCACACTTTTATTACATTTCTCAGACACAATTATAAAAATCATGCAAAAATGACCTAGGGCCCGATGTAGGTAGCCCTTTACCGATCGGAATCGGCCGAAAATACCGATTTTCGTCCGTTTCCGATCGGTAAAGGGCTATCGAGATGTAGGGGCACATTTTCGGTAATTTTACCGAATCGTTATCATTACCGAATCAGTAAATTTACCGAATGGTTAAATATTTACTGATTCAGTAATGATAACGATTCGGTAAAATTACCAAAAATGCAATGTAGGTAGCCAATGTTCCATCAGCACATGGCTTACAGAATCGGTATTTTACCATGGAATACAAATCCATGGTAAAATACCGATTCCTGTGTACATGCACATCTGTGCATGTACACATGTGCCATGTGACAGACAGACGTGCCCTTAGGGCATGTCTGTGTGCCACATTGCACACATGCCCGTTTTGGGGGTGCTAGAGGGTGTCAAAGTGACACCCCCTGCACCCTTGCCAAAATCGGTATTTACTGATTCGGTAAATACCGATTCGGTATTTGACTTTAATCCTATGGGCTTCAAAGGCCCATAGGATTCAATAGCAAATACCGATTCGGTATTTACCGAATCGGTAAATACCGAATTTGTAAGGAATCGGTAACGATTCCAGATGTTGGGACCTACATCCCATTTACCGATTTTGAAATACTGAAGCGGTAAAATTCGGTATTTCAAAATCGGTAAACGGGATTTACCTACATCGGGCCCCTAGTACATTAACATTAAACAAGTAAAACAGTTAAAGCCAGGGTCAGGAGAGGGGAAGTATCTACCTGAAGCTGAGGGGTTTGGGGTTTAATAAAATAGGTGGGGCACAGAAACGTAAAGAGGAGGTTGATCAGAAGAGAAAGGTTTGGGATCTTCTGTAAACTGGTCCACATGTTTCTAGTTGAAAAGCCTTTCCACAAGCAATAGTTTTGATTTACAAAGTGTATATGTCTCACAGACAGCTATTAGCTCTCTATTATCCAAAGGCCTTTTGTGGACAATACCAAAAATCATACAGAGGGCTTAGAGCCAGACACATAGCTTATCGTTGGTGGGTTTTCTTGTCACTCATTTGCTTGCTTCTTTTTTGATAGCTTCCCTTCCTCTTCTTGAGTTTGTCCCTCCCCCGGAACATAGCTTTTTTTCAACCCTTTATAATCGATGGCATGTATACGTCCACTGCCCACATTCAAGGAACTAAATCGTCTTTTTTCTTTAAGGACTCCATGAGAATGCATTTGTTAACTTGCTCTTTTCCTTGTGTGCTGCTTCCACCTTTCAAATTCCCGCCCACCCACATGCTCCTGGTTGATCCCTTCCCTGCTCACCCTCAGCTCGTCTATTATTTCCCACACCTGAGCTTGTATTTCCTAACCCCACCTGAAGCTTCTCCATTGCTGCCCTGCCCACCTCCTGTTGCATCTCCAGAGTTGACTTTCCCCCCCACTCTTTACCCTTACCTGCTCTTGCAATACTCCCGCACCTCTCCTTTACCAATGCATTTTTTCCCATTTTCTTTGGGTGCCCAGCAACTTCTAATTGCTGCTGGGCGACTCTGTTTTCAAGTGCAAATATATATAGCTTTTAAATTGCTGCTCCAAGTGGCATCGGTCCTCTTGGTACAGTAAGTACTAATAAATAAGTTGAATGAAGCCTGCATCGTTTCCTTTACATGCACATATATCATCACGCATGCGCACACATATTGACTATCGCAGTTGCCAGCAGCATCATGACAGATATTCGCACATGTGCGTGGTCATGTCTTTGTGCCTTTATATTTCCTTATGTTTGCTAATGCTGCACATCCCTGGCATGCCTCACAGCAACGAGAAAAAAACATTGGCAAAGCCAATAGGATGAAAAGACAAGACCTCTAGGCTTTACCATTGCTTGTTGACTAGGAGTAGTTGTACCGTACTCATGGACATTGAGGAGTGTTCTCTCTGCAGTGCACGTGCTTCCCCACCACCCTCACCATGTTGCGCTCGCCCTGGTGTACTTTTCCCCTCCTGTTGATTTTACGTCACTGTGGTTCTCCGCGTGCCCCAGGTTTCTCTCTCTTTCCTTTGCTTCTACCACCCACCCCAGCCTTCCGTGTTAATTACACCCTCACCAGCGCCCTCGCGTGGTTTCTTCCCACCGGGGTCCTCTCTGTTGGTTCCTGCCACCTACACCCTTCATGTGGTTTCCCCGCTTCTGCACCCTCTGTGTTGTTTACCTCCACCAGCATCATTAATGATGCTTCCCCCACCTGTAACCTCTGCGATGCTTCACCCACCTGTAACCTCTGCGATGCTTCCCTGAGCTGTAACCTCTGCGATGCTTCCCCCACCTGTGCCCTCTGCGATGCTTCCCTGAGCTGTAACCTCTGCGAAGCTTCACCCACCTGTAACCTCTGCGATGCTTCCCTGAGCTGTAACCTCTGCGATGCTTCACCCACCTGTAACCTCTGCGATGCTTCCCTCACCTGTAACCTCTGCGATGCTTCCCCCACCTGTAACCTCTGCGATGCTTCCCTCACCTGTAACCTCTGCGATGCTTCCCTCACCTGTAACCTCTGCGATGCTTCCCTCACCTGTAACCTCTGCGATGCTTCCCTGAGCTGTAACCTCAGCGATGCTTCACCCACCTGTAACCTCTGCGATGCTTCCCTGAGCTGTAACCTCTGCGATGCTTCCCTCACCTGTAACCTCTGCGATGCTTCACCCACCTGTAACCTCTGCGATGCTTCCCTGAGCTGTAACCTCTGCGATGCTTCACCCACCTGTAACCTCTGCGATGCTTCCCTGAGCTGTAACCTCTGCGATGCTTCACCCACCTGTAACCTCTGCGATGCTTCCCTGAGCTGTAACCTCTGCGATGCTTCACCCACCTGTAACCTCTGCGATGCTTCCCTGAGCTGTAACCTCTGCGATGCTTCCCTCACCTGTAACCTCTGCGATGCTTCCCCCACCTGTAACCTCTGCGATGCTTCCCCCACCTGTAACCTCTGCGATGCTTCCCTCACCTGTAACCTCTGCGATGCTTCCCTGAGCTGTAACCTCTGCGATGCTTCCCTCACCTGTAACCTCTGCAATGCTTCCCCCACCTGTAACCTCTGCGATGCTTCCCTCACCTGTAACCTCTGCGATGCTTCCCTCACCTGTAACCTCTGCGATGCTTCCCTGAGCTGTAACCTTTGCGATGCTTCCCTCACCTGTAACTTCTGCGATGCTTCCCCCACCTGTGCCCTCTGCGATGCTTCCCCCACCTGTGCCCTCTGCGATGCTTCCCCCACCTGTGCCCTCTGCGATGCTTCCCCCACCTGTGCCCTCTGCGTTGCTTCCCCCACCTGTGCCCTCTGCGATGCTTCCCCCTCCTGTGCCCTCTGCGATGCTTCCCCCACCTGTGCCCTCTGCGTTGCTTCCCCCTCCTGTGCCCTCTGCGATGCTTCCCCCACCTGTGCCCTCTGCGTTGCTTCCCCCTCCTGTGCCCTCTGCGATGCTTCCCTCACCTGTGCCCTCTGCGATGCTTCCCCCACCTGTGCCCTCTGCGATGCTTCCCCCACCTGTAACCTCTGCGATGCTTCCCCCACCTGTGCCCTCTGCGATGCTTCCCTCACCTGTGCCCTCTGCGATGCTTCCCCCACCTGTAACTTCTGCGATGCTTCCCCCTCCTGTGCCCTCTGCGATGCTTCCCCCACCTGTGCCCTCTGCGATGCTTCCCCCACCTGTGCCCTCTGCGATGCTTCCCTCACCTGTAACCTCTGCGATGCTTCCCCCACCTGTAACCTCTGCGATGCTTCCCCCACCTGTAACTTCTGCGATGCTTCCCCCACCTGTGCCCTCTGCGATGCTTCCCCCACCTGTGCCCTCTGCGATGCTTCCCCCACCTGTAACTTCTGCGATGCTTCCCTCACCTGTGCCCTCTGCGATGCTTCCCCCACCTGTAACTTCTGCGATGCTTCCCCCACCTGTAACTTCTGCGATGCTTCCCCCACCTGTGCCCTCTGAGATGCTTCCCCCACCTGTGCCCTCTGCGATGCTTCCCCCACCTGTAACTTCTGCGATGCTTCCCCCACCTGTGCCCTCTGCGATGCTTCCCCCACCTGTGCCCTCTGCGATGCTTCCCCCACCTGTAACTTCTGCGATGCTTCTCCCACCTGTGCCCTCTGCGATGCTTCCCCCACCTGTGCCCTCTGCGATGCTTCCCTGAGCTGTAACCTCTGCGTTGCTTCCCCCACCTGTAACCTCTGCGATGCTTCCCCCACCTGTGCCCTCTGCGATGCTTCCCCCACCTGTGCCCTCTGCGATGCTTCCGTGAGCTGTAACCTCTGCGATGCTTCCCCCACCTGTGCCCTCTGCGATGCTTCCCTGAGCTGTAACCTCTGCGATGCTTCCCTCACCTGTAACCTCTGCGATGCTTCCCCCTCCTGTGCCCTCTGCGATGCTTCCCCCTCCTGTGCCCTTTGCGATGCTTCCCCCTCCTGTGCCCTCTGCGCTGCTTCCCCCTCCTGTGCCCTTTGCGATGCTTCCCCCTCCTGTGCCCTCTGCGATGCTTCCCCCACCTGTGCCCTCTGCGATGCTTCCCCCTCCTGTGCCCTCTGCGATGCTTCCCCCACCTGTTCCCTCTGCGATGCTTCCCCACCTGTAACCTCTGCATTGCTTCCCCACCTGTAACCTCTGCGATGCTTCCCTCACCTGTGCCCTCTGCGATGCTTCCCCCACCTGTGCCCTCTACGATGCTTCCCTGAGCTGTAACCTCTGCGATGCTTCCCTCACCTGTGCCCTCTGCGATGCTTCCCCAACCTGTGCCCTTTGCGATGCTTCCCCCACATGTGCCCTCTGCGATGCTTCCCCCACCTGTAACCTCTGTGATGCTTCCCCCACCTGTTCCCTCTGCGATGCTTCCCCACCTGTTCCCTCTGCGATGCTTCCCCACCTGTTCCCTCTGCGATGCTTCCCTCACCTGCAACCTCTGCGATGCTTCCCTCACCTTTGCCCTCTGCGATGCTTCCCCCTCCTGTGCCCTCTGCGATGCTTCCCCCTCCTGTGCCCTCTGCGATGCTTCCCCCTCCTGTGCCCTCTGCGATGCTTCCCCCACCTGTGCCCTCTGCGATGCTTCCCTCACCTGTAACCTCTGCGATGCTTCCCCCACATGTGCCCTCTGCGATGCTTCCCCCTCCTGTGCCCTCTGCGATGCTTCCCCCTCCTGTGCCCTCTGCGATGCTTCCCCCTCCTGTGCCCTCTGCGATGCTTCCCCCTCCTGTGCCCTCTGCGATGCTTCCCCCTCCTGTGCCCTCTGCGATGCTTCCCCCTCCTGTGCCCTCTGCGATGCTTCCCCCTCCTGTGCCCTCTGCGATGCTTCCCCCACCTGTGCCCTCTGCGATGCTTCCCTCACCTGTAACCTCTGCGATGCTTCCCCCTCCTGTGCCCTCTGCGATGCTTCCCCCTCCTGTGCCCTTTGCGATGCTTCCCCCTCCTGTGCCCTTTGCGATGCTTCCCCCTCCTGTGCCCTCTGCGATGCTTCCCCCACCTGTGCCCTCTGCGATGCTTCCCCCTCCTGTGCCCTCTGCGATGCTTCCCCCACCTGTTCCCTCTGCGATGCTTCCCCACCTGTAACTTCTGCGATGCTTCCCTCACCTGTGCCCTCTGCGATGCTTCCCCCACCTGTGCCCTCTGCGATGCTTCCCTGAGCTGTAACCTCTGCGATGCTTCCCTCACCTGTGCCCTCTGCGATGCTTCCCCAACCTGTGCCCTTTGCGATGCTTCCCCCACATGTGCCCTCTGCGATGCTTCCCCCACCTGTAACCTCTGTGATGCTTCCCCCACCTGTTGCCTCTGCGATGCTTCCCCACCTGTTCCCTCTGCGATGCTTCCCCACCTGTTCCCTCTGCGATGCTTCCCTCACCTGCAACCTCTGCGATGCTTCCCTCACCTTTGCCCTCGGCGATGCTTCCCCCTCCTGTGCCCTCTGAGATGCTTCCCCCTCCTGTGCCCTCTGCGATGCTTCCCCACCTGTGCCCTCTGCGATGCTTCCCCCACCTGTGCCCTCTGCGATGCTTCCCCCACCTGTTCCCTCTGCGATGCTTCCCCCACCTGTAACCTCTGCGTTGCTTCCCCACCTGTAACCTCTGCGATGCTTCCCCCACCTGTGCCCTCTGCGATGCTTCCCCAACCTGTAACCTCTGCGATGCTTCCCTAACTTGTGCCCTCTGCGATGCTTACCCCACATGTGCCCTCTGCGATGCTTCCCCCACCTGTAACCTCTGCGATGCTTCCCCCACATGTGCCCTCTGCGATGCTTCCCCCACCTGTGCCCTCTGCGATGCTTCCCCCACATGTGCCCTCTGCGATGCTTCCCCCACCTGTAACCTCTGCGTTGCTTCCCCCACATGTGCCCTCTGCGATGCTTCCCCCACCTGTGCCCTCTGCGATGCTTCCCCAACCTGTAACCTCTGCGATGCTTCCCTAACCTGTTCCCTCTGCGATGCTTCCCCCACATGTGCCCTCTGCGATGCTTCCCCCACCTGTAACCTCTGCGTTGCTTCCCCACCTGTTCCCTCTGCGATGCTTCCCCCACATGTGCCCTCTGCGATGCTTCCCCCACCTGTGCCCTCTGCGATGCTTCCCCAACCTGTAACCTCTGCGTTGCTTCCCTCACCTGTGCCCTCTGCGATGCTTCCCCAACCTGTAACCTCTGCGATGCTTCCTCCACCTGTGCCCTTTGCGATGCTTCCTCCACCTGTGCCCTCTACGATGCTTACCTCACCTGTAACCTCTGAGATGCTTCACCCACCTGTGCCCTCTGCGATGCTTCCCTCACCTGTGCCCTCTGCGATGCTTCCCCCTCCTGTGCCCTCTGCGATGCTTCCCCCACCTGTGCCCTCTGCGATGCTTCCCCCACCTGTGCCCTCTGCGATGCTTCACCCACCTGTAACCTCTGCGATGCTTCACCCACCTGTAACCTCTGAGATGCTTCACCCACCTGTGCCCTCTGCGATGCTTCCCCCATCTGTGCCCTCTACGATGCTTCCCCCACCTCTGCCCTCTGCGATGCTTCCCCCACCTGTGCCCTCTACGATGCTTCCCCCACCTCTGCCCTCTGTTGCTTCCCCCCTGTTCCCTCTGCGTTGCTTCCCCCACCTGTAACCTCTGCGATGCTTCACCCACCTGTAACCTCTGAGATGCTTCCCCCACCTGTAACCTCTGAGATGCTTCACCCACCTGTGCCCTCTACGATGCTTCCCCCACCTGTGCCCTCTGCGATGCTTCCCCCACCTGTAACCTCTGCGATGCTTCACCCACCTGTGCCCTCTGCGATGCTTCCCCCACCTGTGCCCTCTACGATGCTTCCCTCACCTGTGCCCTCTGCGATGCTTCCCCCACCTGTAACCTCTGCGATGCTTACCCCACCTGTGCCCTCTGTGATGCTTCCCTCACCTGTGCCCTCCGCGATGCATCCTCCACCTGTGCCCTTTGAGATGCTTCCTCCACCTGCAACCTCTGCGATGCTTCCCCATTTGTAACCTCTGCGATGCTTCCCCCACCTGTGCCCTCTGCGATGCTTCCCCCACCTGTTCCCTCTGCGTTGCTTCCCTCACCTGTGCCCTCTGCGATGCATCCTCCACCTGTGCCCTTTGAGATGCTTCCTCCACCTGCAACCTCTGCGATGCTTCCCCATTTGTAACCTCTGCGATGCTTCCCCCACCTGTTCCCTCTGCGATGCTTCCCCCACCTGTTCCCTCTGCGTTGCTTCCCCACCTGTTCCCTCGGCAATGCTTCCCTCACCTGCAACCTCTGTGATGCTTCCCCAACCTGTGCCCTTTGCGATGCTTCCTCCACCTGAAACCCCTGCGATGCTTCCCCCACCTGTAACCTATGCGAGGCTTCCCTCACCTGTAACCTCTGTGATGCTTCCCCCACCTGTGACCTCTGCGATGCTTCCCCCATCTGTAACCTCTGCGATGCTTCCCCCACCTGTAACCTCTGGGATGCCCTCTGAACCCCACTCGCGCTTACAGTAGTGGCATCTCCACAGACCCACCTACTCTAATGACAATCTTTCTTAGGACAACCTTTCCGTAAAAATTCTTTGGTACAATGTAGATCACACACCCAGAGCTAAATTTGAGCCGGTGGTTTCTGGTGTTCAGCACCGGCACTTGGGGCCATATGTATATGCAAATATTGGCCTTTGCGAATGCGAATTTGCTAAATGGTATGTATAAAGCAAATTCTGGTGAAAAACAAGGAATCGCAAAATTTGCGATTCCTTATTTTGCAATTGCATTTAAGGAATCCCAAATTTTGCTATTCCTTAAATGCAATGTTTGAAGCAAAAAAAATAGCAAAATGTCCTTAAGGAATCGCAAATGACCACCAACCTCTAGTTGGCGGTAATTTGTGAATTCCTTGAAAAATGCACATTTTTGCATTTTTCAAAGTGCCATGTGACGCACATACATGCCCTTAGGGCATGTATGTGCACCACATGTGCACCCATGCATATTTCAGGGGTGCAACAGGGTGTCCATTGAACACCCCTGCACCCTTGAAATTATTCCCAATTTGCGATTAGCAAATTGCGAATCGCAAATTGAGAATAACTTCCCATTCCCCACCTGTTCCCTCGGCAATGCTTCCCTCACCTGCAACCTCTGTGATGCTTCCCCAACCTGTGCCCTTTGCGATGCTTCCTCCACCTGAAACCCCTGCGATGCTTCCCCCACCTGTAACCTATGCGAGGCTTCCCTCACCTGTAACCTCTGTGATGCTTCCCCCATGAATGGGAAAGTATCCTTAATTGCGATTCGCAATTCGCTAATCGCAATTAAGGAATTTTAAGAAATCGCAAAAAAATCCGATTTTGTACATACATACCTATTTACGATTCTCAAATAGCGATTTCTTAAAAATCGCTATTTGAGAATCGCATATCAGGTTGATGATACATATGGCCCTTAATCATCAAGACTGGCCCTTTCCATGAGCACCAGTTAAGAAAACATTATTTACCAGGTAAATTAAGTGATTTGCCCAGAATCACAGGATGTTGAGCCGATGCAGAGACTCAACCCAGTTCCTCAGCTCCGAAGTCTTCAGCTCTGGCCATTATGCCACAACATCTCCCCACTTTCATGGTCAGTAGTTGGTTCTATTTTAGGTGGCACTCACAGGAGAAATGGGCTGGTACAAGCTGCCTCCTGACGAGAGCCCCAGCACTTATTTTTTATCAATTTAACCACTGCATACACCCCTTCTACTTGTGGACATGGAGCACAACCTCACTCATTTGGCGTGAGCCTCACACCCTGGAGTATAGATTCCTTTATTGTGACTTGGTGGCTGCCTGTGTGGGGTTTCTTTTATTGCTGTGCCCCCCCCCCTAAATTACTTGTTGTACCAGATCACCATCCGGTGTCTTACTCAGCTCATCCCATTCCTTCTGACTTGAGCAGAACCAGCATTGACAGCCCTTTATTGATTCACACATATCATATGACTCTGCAAAGGCAGTAAGGACAGTCTTACAATCATCAACAACTGAGGACAGGACATTACACATCTTCCTCTTTTCAAACAAACCGCTGGTCCTGAATGGACTGAAACAGAATCTACTATGTGTCAACCAAAAAACATATCATGAGAAAACTATCCACGGAATCAATAAATCATTCTTCACACACTAAAAAACAGCCCACAACAATGCTACACATGAAACACAACAATTCCATAAAAATGTGGTTCATGCCAACCACAAAAATAGCAATGGCAAGCCACAATCAAGATGTGTACAAAACACAAAATCAACGAACAGATGGAAACCGTGACCCAGTCATAACAAGCATTGGAAATGCAATAGGTCTCGCAGTAGTAAAGTTTGAGCTATAGGTGTTATTTATTTTTTTGTTTTTTATTTATGTGTTGTTTTTTCTAAATAGCGAAATTAATAGCTTTCTTCTTTACAAAGCCAATAGTTATAATTTTTGTAAATGTGACACCTCTAGCATTTGTAAAGCAACATGTTTTGTATTAACGGGACTTATATGTGACTTATATGTATTGAAATAAAAAAAATCAATGGCTTTAAAAAAAAATTAATAATTAATACGTAAATAAAATGGATTTTATTTTATATTGCCAATAGCTTAAAGTTTATTAAATATATTTAGTTTAAGATGCTGTGGTTGCGCTGAGTGAGGGTGAGTGAGGGTGAGGGTGAGTGAGGGTGAGGGTGAGTGAGGGGTTGAGGGTGAGTGAGGGTGAGGGGTTGAGGGTGAGTGAGGGTGGGTGAGGGGTTGAGGGTGAGTGAGGGTGGGTGAGGGTGAGTGAGGGTGAGGGTGAGTGAGGGTGAGTGAGGGTGAGTGAGGGTGAGTGAGGGTGAGTGAGGGTGAGTGAGGGTGTGTGAGGGTGAGTGAGGGTGAGTGAGGGTGAGGGGTTGAGGGTGAGTGAGGGTGAGGGGTTGAGGGTGAGTGAGGATGAGTGAGAGTGAGGGGTTGAGGGTGAGGGGTTGAGGGTGAGTGAGGGTGAGGGGTTGAGGGTGAGTGAGGGTGAGTGAGGGTGAGGGATTGAGGGTGAGTGAGGGTGAGGGATTGAGGGTGAGGGGTTGAGGGTGAGTGAGGGTGAGGGTGAGTGAGTGTGAGTGAGGGTGAGGGGTTGAGGGTGAGGGTGAGTGAGGATGAGGTGTTGAGGGTGGGTGAGGGTGAGTGAGGGTGAGGGGTTGAGGGTGAGTGAGGGTGAGGGTTTGAGGGTGAGTGAGGGTGAGGGGTTGAGGGTGGGTGAGGGTGAGTGAGGGTGAGGGGTTGAGGGTGAGTGAGGATGAGTGAGGGGTTGAGGGTGAGGGGTTGAGGGTGAGTGAGGGTGAGGGGTTGAGGGTGAGTGAGGGTGAGTGAGGGTGAGGGTGAGTGAGGGTGAGTGAGGGTGGGGGGTTGAGGGTGAGTGAGGGTGAGTGAGGGTGGGTGAGGGTGAGTGAGGGTGAGGGGTTGAGGGTGAGTGAGGGTGAGTGGTTGATGGTGAGTGAGGGTGAGGGGTTGAGGGTGAGTGAGGGTGAGGGGTTGAGGGTGAGGGGTTAAGGGTGATGGAGGGTGAGGGGTTGAGGGTGAGTGAGGGTGAGGGTTTGAGGGTGAGTGAGGGTGAGGGGTTGAGGGTGGGTGAGGGTGAGTGAGGGTGAGGGGTTGAGGGTGAGTGAGGATGAGTGAGGGGTTGAGGGTGAGGGGTTGAGGGTGAGTGAGGGTGAGGGGTTGAGGGTGAGTGAGGGTGAGTGAGGGTGAGTGAGGGTGAGTGAGGGTGAGTGAGGGTGGGGGGTTGAGGGTGAGTGAGGGTGAGTGAGGGTGGGTGAGGGTGAGTGAGGGTGAGTGAGGGTGAGGGGTTGAGGGTGAGTGAGGGTGAGTGGTTGATGGTGAGTGAGGGTGAGGGGTTGAGGGTGAGTGAGGGTGAGGGGTTGAGGGTGAGTGAGGGTGAGGGGTTGAGGGTGAGGGGTTGAGGGTGAGGGAGGGTGAGGGGTTGAGGGTGAGTGAGGGTGAGGGGTTGAGGGTGAGTGAGGGTGAGGGGTTGAGGGTGAGTGAGGGTGAGGGGTTGAGGGTGAGTGAGGGTGAGGGGTTGAGGATGAGTGAGGGTGAGTGAGAGTGAGGGTGAGTGAGGGGTTGAGGGTGAGGGGTTGAGGGTGAGGGGTTGAGGGTGAGTGAGGGTGAGGGGTTGAGGGTGAGTGAGGGTGAGGGGTTGAGGGTGAGTGAGGGTGAGGGGTTGAGGGTGAGGGGTTGAGGGTGAGTGAGGGTGAGGGGTTGAGGGTGAGGTGTTGAGGGTGAGTGAGGGTGAGGGTGAGTGAGGGTGAGGGGTTGAGGGTGAGGGGTTGAGGGTGAGGGGTTGAGGGTGAGTGAGGGTGAGGGGTTGAGGGTGAGGGGTTGAGGGTGAGTGAGGGTGAAGGGGTGAGGGTGAGTGAGGGTGAGTGAGGGAGGGTGAGGGGTTGAGGGAGAGGGGTCGAGGGGGAGGGGTTGAGGGTGAGTGAGGGTGAGGGGTTGAGGGTGAGGGGTTGAGGGTGAGTGAGGGTGAGGGGTTGAGGGTGAGTGAGGGTGAAGGATTGAGGGTGAGTGAGGGTGAGGGATTGAGGGTGCGTGGTTGAGGGTGAGTGAGGGTGAGGGTGAGTGAGTGTGAGTGAGGGTGAGGGGTTGCGGGTGAGGGTGAGTGAGGATGAGGTGTTGAGGGTGGGTGAGGGTGAGTGAGGGTGAGGGGTTGAGGGTGAGTGAGGGTGAGTGAGGGTGAGGATTTGAGGGTGAGTGAGGGTGAGGGGTTGAGGGTGGGTAAGGGTGAGTGAGGGTGAGGGGTTGAGGGTGAGTGAGGATGAGTGAGGGGTTGAGGGTGAGGGGTTGAGGGTGAGTGAGGGTGAGGGGTTGAGGGTGAGTGAGGGTGAGGGTGAGTGAGGGTGAGTGAGGGTGGGGGGTTGAGGGTGAGTGAGGGTGGGTGAGGGTGAGTGAGGGTGAGGGGTTGAGGGTGAGTGAGGGTGAGTGGTTGATGGTGAGTGAGGGTGAGTGAGGGTGAGGGGTTGAGGGTGAGTGAGGGTGAGGGGTTGAGGGTGAGGGGTTGAGGGTGAGGGGTTAAGGGTGAGGGAGGGTGAGGGGTTGAGGGTGAGTGAGGGTGAGGGTTTGAGGGTGAGTGAGGGTGAGGGGTTGAGGGTGGGTGAGGGTGAGTGAGGGTGAGGGGTTGAGGGTGAGTGAGGATGAGTGAGGGGTTGAGGGTGAGGGGTTGAGGGTGAGGGGTTGAGGGTGAGTGAGGGTGAGTGAGGGTGAGTGAGGGTGGGGGGTTGAGGGTGAGTGAGGGTGAGTGAGGGTGGGTGAGGGTGAGTGAGGGTGAGGGTGAGTGAGGGTGAGGGGTTGAGGGTGAGTGAGGGTGAGTGGTTGATGGTGAGTGAGGGTGAGGGGTTGAGGGTGAGTGAGGGTGAGGGGTTGAGGGTGAGTGAGGGTGAGGGGTTGAGGGTGAGGGGTTGAGGGTGAGGGAGGGTGAGGGGTTGAGGGTGAGTGAGGGTGAGGGGTTGAGGGTGAGTGAGGGTGAGGGGTTGAGGGTGAGTGAGGGTGAGGGGTTGAGGGTGAGTGAGGGTGAGTGAGAGTGAGGGTGAGTGAGGGGTTGAGGGTGAGGGGTTGAGGGTGAGGGGTTGAGGGTGAGTGAGGGTGAGGGGTTGAGGGTGAGTGAGGGTGAGGGGTTGAGGGTGAGTGAGGGTGAGGGTGAGGGGTTGAGGGTGAGGGGTTGAGGGTGAGTGAGGGTGAGGGGTTGAGGGTGAGGGGTTGAGGGTGAGGGTGAGTGAGGGTGAGGGGTTGAGGGTGAGGGGTTGAGGGTGAGTGAGGGTGAGGGTGAGTGAGGGTGAGGGTGAGTGAGGGTGAGGGGTTGAGGGTGAGGGGTTGAGGGTGAGGGGTTGAGGGTGAGTGAGGGTGAGGGGTTGAGGGTGAGGGGTTGAGGGTGAGTGAGGGTGAAGGGGTGAGGGTGAGTGAGGGTGAGTGAGGGTGAGTGAGGGAGGCTGAGGGGTTGAGGGGGAGGGGTCGAGGGGGAGGGGTTGAGGGTGAGTGAGGGTGAGGGGTTGAGGGTGAGGGGTTGAGGGTGAGTGAGGGTGAGGGGTTGAGGGTGAGTGAGGGTGAGGGGTTGAGGGTGAGTGAGGGTGAGGGGTTGAGGGTGAGTGAGGGTGAGGGGTTGAGGGTGAGTGAGGATGAGTGAGAGTGAGGGTGAGTGAGGGGTTGAGGGTGAGGGGTTGAGGGTGAGTGAGGGTGAGGTGTTGAGGGTGAGTGAGGGTGAGGGTGAGTGAGGGTGAGGGGTTGAGGGTGAGTGAGGTTGAGTGAGGGTGAGGGTGAGTGAGGGTGAGGGTGAGGGGTTGAGGGTGAGGGGTTGAGGGTGAGTGAGGGGTTGAGGGTGAGGGGTTGAGGGTGAGTGAGGGTGAGTGAGGGTGAGTGAGGGTGAGGTGTTGAGGGGGAGGGGTCGAGGGTGAGGGTGAGTGAGGGTGAGGGGTTGAGGGTGAATGAGGGTGAGGGGTTGAGGGTGAGTGAGGGTGAGGGGTTGAGGGTGAGTGAGGGTGAGGGTGAGTGAGGGTGAGGGGTGGCCAACATCGCTATCTATCCTCGTTAAACCAGTTGGCTCATCAGTGTTTGCCAACAGTGCGCCTTGTTGAGTAAGCAGAAAGAGATCGACGCCGGTTCGATAATGCCACAGCTCTGTGCTAACAAAAATGCGGAAAAAATAAGCATTTAAATCATTGGCAAATTCAGTAAGCAGAAAGAGATCGACGCCGGTTCGATAATGCCACAGCTCTGTGCTAACAAAAATGCGGAAAAAAGTAAGCATTTAAATCATTGCCAAATTCTACGGAAATTGATTGCAAATGGGAGCAGCTCTGCTTGCAAATCCTCCCTCCGTCGCCCAGGCTGCTGGACTGGAATTGCAGCAGCTAGAAGTGAGGAAGAAAAAAACAAGCAGCAGAGCACGGCGTCAGTGTTGGCATTGATGGGGGGTAGGGGAGAAGTGGGGATTTAAAAAAAAAATGCGACACGGCGGGCAGGGGAGGGGGCGGAGCGGGTAAAATAAACAAACAAGACGGAGGGAAGAGAGGGGAGGGGGGAGGAGAAATGCGACACGGCGGGAAGGGGAGGGGGCGGAGCGGGTAAAACAAGACGGACGTGCACGCGCTTTTAAGCTCAATGCGCATGCGCATTGAGCTTAAAAGTCACGGGCACTGCAAGGAATCGCCACGATTCCTTGCAGTGGATAAAGAGTGGATAAGCCCTCATAGTCTCGCTTGCTCGATGCGCATGCGCATCGACGGGCGAGACCTAAAAATGGCTCATGAGCAAGACTACATCTCACACCATTAACAAGGAAAGGAAAAGGGGAATGCCAACCATCAAAATTCATGCTAGAGCAACAATGGCTTGCTTCAATGCCTGTGGAGAAACGGTAAAGCAAGAAACATCTCGCAATCTAAAAGCCCTCTCCTTGTGTGTGCTTTGTTCACCCTAAGTTGGCAGGGTATGCCCAGACGTGGGTCCCTTGGTCACTTTGCCACTGAATTCAAGCTAGCCTGGCTAATGAGGGCTGTTACCCTGAAACCGGTCACAGGATGCTTGTTTCCAGTCCAGGGAGGACCTGGCTTGGCAGTTCGGGCTGGACTGTTCCCTTGAGGCACAGGGTCAAGACTGATTTGCATATAGCTGTGTCTGAAATGGGGTGGTGAAGTGAGCTAAAGAATGATGATGGATTCAACCCAGATCTGTGGGGGGTGAGTGTCTGAAAAGCTTCAACGCTCCGTCCATCATCTCCTTGTGTTTGCTTTGTTCGCCCTAAGTTGGCAGGGTATGCCCAGACGTGGGTCTCTTGCTCACTTTGCCACTGGATTCAAGCTAGCCTGGCTGATGTGGGGTGTTACCCCGATACCGGTCCCAGGAAGCTTGTTTCCAGTCCAGTGAAGACATGGCTTTGCAGTTCGGGCTGGACTGTTGCCATGAGGAACAGGGTCAAGACTAATTTGCATATAGCCGAAGTGAGCTAAAGAATGATGGATTCAATGCAGATCTGTGACTGGGGGTGAGTGTCTGAAACGTTTCAGCGCTCCGTCCATCATCTCCTTGTGTTTGCCTTGTGCCTTTACACCATTCTACTAAAGGCATACCGACCAACGCCTCACACCTCTTGCAGCCCATTAAAAACTGGCACTTCCAGCCTGCAGCCACAACAAATAACAGTCCAAGGCTCAACAGCTTGACCTTGAATAAAAACTGTCAAACTCCATTCTCACACCTCAACCACAAAAAACAGGCTGTGGCGTCTTGCTACTTAGGGATAACTGTATCAAACACAAACCTTGAGAAGGACAAGCAATCAATTTCATCAGACAACCATCTGGATGCTCATGCACCAAACGCCTGTGCAACAAAGTTGCAAAAAAGAGGGCGGGTCTAACAGAATACAAACAACAACCTAAGACCACTACAAAATGGCGGCTGTAGCGTGCAGGAAAGGAGATGGGAAGCTTATGCAGAGAAGGCAGCAAGGGTATGCAGATGAGAAGGTGCACGCGTACGAGGTCAGAGGAGTAAAACCTCTTGTGACAGTAACTCAATAGGTATCTGAGGCATAGCAAAAAAAACAAGCGGCGCACGGGGAGAGCAGAGTTGTATAGGGATTATTAGATTATAGCAAGGGGAAAAGGACGCAACTGGGAGGACTCAAGCGAAGACCGAGGTCAGGAGAAGCACGGTGAGCCTACTCCTTTGAAAGTGAAGCACCCCTGATCATCTTGTAAAAATCCATTGCTTTTGTTAATGGAAACTACATCATGTGGTAAAGCCCACAATCAATACAGCTAATTAGCAGAGTGCGTCTCCTCCATTTTAAGACGGCAAGCCAGACCGCGCGCGTTTCATCATAGAAGGCCTAGTGAGTGCTCCACCGCCCCTCTCCCCCCTGTACGGAAAAAGCACCAGGAGAGGCTTGTAGTCCAAAGTGATTGCTGTGAAATATTTCTTTAAAATGTCCTCCTGTCCCTTGCTAACCCTTCTCATCATATCCAAGCCGGCTGCGCGCGGCGATGCGTGAAACGGGATAGATTCCCAGGGCGCGCGCTGCCCTCCCAGGAGACCCTAGGCCTTTCCAGCTCGAAATGAATCCAATTTCCCACTTGGGCGAATACAATGAAGCAGCGAAGTGTATTTACAAAAAAAAAAGGAGTTTCCAGGAATAAACTGATTAATCTCTCAATTGAGCCTGCCGGGAAATGAGATTTGTCAATCTGTAAGTCTACCATCATCCACCTTGCAGCAGATAGAAGCCCCCCTGGCTTTCACTGGTCAAGTGAGGGGTTAACAGTCTCTGCAGAGAGCACGTGGAGGTGAGCTGCTGAGAGCAAGAGGGGACTTCTGAGGTCTCCACATTATGGCTTGCATGATGGAAATTCTGCACTCCATTCCAGAGGCCATGAACCATGGACCAGCATCACCAGAGCACAGACTGGGGTCAGCTGACTTTGGTTTTTGGGAAATCATGTACTAATAAATGCTGATTCAGAGGTTGTAACCAGATGGTTCATCAGCAGACAGAAAGACTGCAATTCTGATCAACACTGTGTGCCAATGATAACTCATTTTAGTTGAAGATGTTTGATGGGCCCATGAGTAGAATTCTGACAAGTGTCCTGTGCTAATCGGCTGATCAGTCTTGTACGACACAGATGTCAAGGCCCAGAGGGAGTGATGTTGATGAGCCCGGCAGACAAATGGTTCTCTGAAGAGTTTTGGTGGATTGTACAGACTGGGATTGACGGGGGATTCAGACCAAGCTTGCAAGTCAACGCTGGCCCGGCATGGAAAGCAGAGCGGAGCACGCCTCAGGAACATTTCTGACCAGATGGTGGTTACGTCTGATGGATGATGCTCACCAGACTTGCAATCTGGGCTGACTAGGCATGGAGGACAATCCAGAGCAGACACGGGTGGCAATTCTTAACAGAGGACTGCGCATCTTTGGAAGATAATGCAGACAGTTCATAGAGTTTTAATTAAAGACAAGGGAACCCCATAAGGTAAACAAGGACCTAGGGTATCAATTTTTAGGAAGACAGTGGTACTTGTTGAAGGAAAATTAGGGAAAAGAAATAAATATAGATCGGAATCTATTCTATATATTTGCTATCCAGCCGGATAGCCAATTTAATATAAATTATTACGTACTGTCAAAACACAAACGTAATAAACAGTGGGATACAGTCCTGTATCCAAATATCATAGAAATAAACAAATAGTGACTAAGTGACAGTTTACAGAAAACAAAACAATCAGGTGAAACAGAAAAGGTTGCTTGTTCTAAAATGTGAAAGATAAGGCAAGCATGATAAATAGCAACAGCCGTTACACATAGTAACAACATTGTTTGTGTGCACAGTATTTTAGAGGTCGACGGCGTTTCGATCCCATTTACAAAATCAGTGGGATCATCATCAGGACACAAAAAATACTGTAGGCCTTAACAATTCGCGTATGGACAGCTTTATGGAAGATAAGCGGGCCGTGCCAATGGCGTGGGAGTCCTAGCCCTGATTTAAGTATTATAAGCGGGGCTCGGTTGAAAACGGGGACGGAACAATGCCGCCGATTAAATCAGTTGAATCGGTGCCAGGAGGCAGGGGGTCCAGAGGTCGGTGGACGTCCGATGAGAGCACAATGGCTCGATGTGAACACTAACAGTTCATAGAGAGCTGTACCGACCAGGCCCATAGGTCAGTCCCCAACAGAGTTCAATGCTGGTTAGGCCAGCAGAACAATTCTGACCAGAGGACAGCACTGCCCAGGTTTGGAGAACAATATTGATCTTGCATTGATAATAATACAAACCGTGCACTGAGAAAAATCTGATCAGGAATAGAGGAAAGCAGTCCTAGGGTAAAATAATGGCAGAGCTTGGAGGACAACGCTGACCAGACATGGTGGTTGAGACTGCAAGTGCCAGGAACCTGATGACGAGGCATGCAGGATGGTTTCGACCATCCTGCAGAAGAATATTGACAAGACATGATAGATACTCCTGAGAGCGCCGGAAGGAAAATGCAGGTCTGGTCTTTCCATAACCCTGACCAGGTTAGGGGGGGACTGTGTAAGCCAGCTGTGGATGACAATGCTGCAGAGGCCTGTGGGACACTGTTCATCCGGCCTGAAGGAAAATACTGACACAGATTTGAAGAAGGCGATAAATTAGGGGGATGATGCTGATGAGATCTCAAAGACATTGACAAGGAGGAATGAAGGACAGTCTGAACCGGGCCTCGCTGAGGTGCTGAAAGGTCTGTGAACATTGCTAGTGAAACTGGGGACAGCTTGCTAAAAAGGGTTGAAGGACAACTGTTGTGTGCAGGATGTTGGTCTTTCTTCTGTCACAGTCCATAAGCCATGGTATGTGAAAGAAGCTTTAGGATGTATGATGATTCCTGATATGAGGGTTTAACTGAGGGACAGCTGGCGGTGAGAGCTCTGGACTCGATGGTGTTCTTGTTAGCTCACATTTCATCTAGAATATGTAACACACTACTCAATAGTTTTTTCATACATCCCTATCCTGCGTCCAACTTCAAATGTGACAATAATTGACAAACTCACCTTCTCTTTGCTCTTTTGTAAACCTTGCAGCAGGTGCCGTTGAGTACAGACATTTGTTGAGGGTAATAATTGCCTTTGTTTGTGCATTATTTCAAAAGCTATCAACATTTCTGGTGAGCTACTTCTGGGCCCAGCGTGACCTCATGGCCAGGCAAGGTCAGGCGGGGTCTATTGTAAGGATCTGTGTGAATGTCAGTGCTATGTGTACAATACATGCCGGCTGGCACAAGGTGTGCGCGTTCTGAGTTTATTGCGTAATCAGGGCGATGCTCAAATCTGGCAGGGGTAGGCGTGGAACACCTATGGTGATGTTAACACTTCTTGTGTGACACATTTCAGATTATCGATATGCTCTCGCATTGCACTGCATGGGTCCACTGTAAGGATCTGTGTTATATTTCTTTTTGGATAAAGATATGTGTCTTGCACAGCTGATGATCGGACACTTGGGCAACTATGGCAACTACTTGTTTATAGATTGCTGCGATATCGCAGGTAACCATAGACTAAGGAAATGGTATTGTTATTTTTGACTACCCCCATCTTTCATTTTTAGTATTAAAGTTTGAATAAGTTCTGAAATTCCAAATACGGCTCAAGTTATTTTCCTTCCTTGCAAATTATTTCTACAATAAGATCTACACGCCATCAATCTGTACTATATACTCACATCGAACTCTGTCTTTTGTGAGTTCTCACCATGCTCAAAGTATGTGCACTTCCAATTTTCTCCCTATTCCTGGTAACCCCAGCACTGGATGGAAACAATGACACTGGGTTTTTGAGCAATACTTAATGGGAAAAATTTGAAGATGAGCAGAAATTTGCTCTTCTGTACAGTTGTATGGATTCAATAGAGGGCAAATATTTCCGACCATCTTTCTGCAAAATTGCAATTTGCTGAGGGGTGTTGGTTACGATTGGTGATGTAACTCCATACAAATCAAGTTTTTTTTGTTTTACGTTCCCATATGTCCAAAGCAAACCATTCAATGGCTCATGAGATGATTGGCCGAACTTAATATTTTATCATCCTTCTGTGATTTTGATGGTTCGATTGATCAATGTTTCCAAGATCAGATGATCCGATCATAGTAAGCTGCTATGACAAAAAAATCAACAGTTGTTGTGTTGCAGAAACCAAACATTAGCAGAGATATAACAGAAGTGCCAACACTAACCTAGGGCAAGGTTAATGTTTTAGATTTCGATCTTGATACCATGGAACCAGCTCACCAGGTTTTCTCAAGGAATATATCTTTCAACGAATACAGTTTCCCAAGATGTTCAAGAGTTAACTCAAATATGTCATGTAAACAAATTAGAAACAGACTCTCTTGTGAAGGACACGGAAAAACGTAAATTAGTACTGACTGTTTAAACTAGGTACAGTAAGAAAGGCGATCCTGCTTGTTAGATTGTTATTGTTTGTTTGCTAGACTGTTGATTTCTACTCACTCAGGGTCGCCAATTACTATAATATCCGACCAATTGTTTGCCATGAAATGACCTCTAACAGTTTCTTGAGAGGTTAATTATTTGGCTTGTGGAGGATGTATCTTGTGATATTTTTGGATGGAAGTTATGTTTAAAGATCGTGAGATTTTTACAAAAGTGTATGAAGTACAAAAATGGTGTACCGTTTTAGGTTGGTAAGATCAAGGATCTTTTGGGATGTTATTGTGGCCAGGCACAATAAGTCCTCTTAGTCTTGAAGTTCTGAAGTACTGCAGTCGGTAAAAGATTTTTTATTTTCACCCAAAAAGTTTTGCAACTAGACTGGGATGTACGAACATTTTCATGTACAAGATTTTGGTGCATGTACACCACAAGGTGAAACCTGTTCCCTTGAACATTAGGCCTCAGCTGCAGGAACATATATGACATTTAGAGACATACAGTGCCAAAGAACAAGTTCAAGTTCATTACCGAATTAATGGGTTTCACCCATAGTAGTGACCAAGAAGAACTCTGATGACATTTGTTTGTGTGCCATTTAAGATCATTAAATAAAAACATTTTAGTAGACTATAATTCTTTACCAAAAGGTTTGGACATTTTTGCACAGCTATTTTTCGAGCTTAGACCTGTGACAAACATATCATCAAATTGAATTAAGTCAAGAATCAATCACTATAACCATCTTCCTAACTCCTTTTTGTGCTTATCGTTTCATTGGAACCATTTTGGTTTAGCATGTACTGCCCTAAGTTTCTCATAAATGAATGTTTAACTTGTTTTAAGGCAAGAATGGAGTATATGCTTTTCAAAGATGATATTCTCATTCATGCTGGCACTAGGGAAAACATAATTGAATTGTTGAGGAAGTATTAGACATTCTTAATGAAGAAGGAATGACTGTTAAACTAGACAAGGGTACGTTTTTAACTGAACAAGGTGAATATTTATGGCTGTACCTAACTCCTGATTAAATTAAACCAAATAACGTTTGGCCATATCTATTAGCATGGCTTAGGCTCCCATCAACGTGGACCAGCTAAAATCCTTCTTTTCAGTTTATACAAATATTATTCACAGTTCTAGAAGGTTTTGCAATAATCACAGAACCTCTAAAAAGACTGTTACTAAAAGGTGCTTCTTTTGTATAGGATATGTAGGAAACTGGGGAATTTGTGAAGATCAAACAGTTCATTGCTTGGGGCAACTGTCTTAAAACCTTATCAAGAAGTTGAAAAGATCATTCGCTCTTCTTTATAAAACTGTCAAGCCTGCTTGGTAGAGGCGGAATCACTTGTTCTCGGTTCATCGAGCCTATTGGTCACCACAACGGCTTGCGAAGTTTCAACCCGGAAAATGCTACAACAAGTGTAGTCTCCAGGGCGCATCAGATGTTCACAGGTTTATGGATTGTCCTCCAATCAAGGCGTTCTGGGCATAAGTCCTGTTTACATTGGGCTCGATACTTAAAGTAACTTTACCCTGCACACTAACACTGGTAATCTCTGGGATGGATGATAATGTTACTGGCCCAGCAAGGCAGCTGTTGCTTTATGCAATTTTACTCGCGCAGCGACAGATATGTAAATATTGGGTCGACTCCAAGGCACCAACACATGCTAGTTGGTTATCATCCCTATTTGAAACATCAAAAGTCGATCTGGCCAGATCCTGCAGCAGTAATAACCTCACCTTTTGGAATCTTTTGATTTCTTGGAGTTAGTGGTCGTATGTTTAACACCAGGTTTTTTTTTCCCCCCCGGGTCCTATGATTATGCCTCCAAACTCCAGGGTCCATTGTGGTGGTTCCGTTAGTTATGAGCTGGGCCTGGCGGTAGTTTCTACCTCGACGGAGTCTGGGATGGGTTTGGCAGTTTGTCACTCGCCATCAATGCCTCAGTAAACCCAGATCTAGTCTCCCGCCAGGCTGGTGCACAAGGTTATGGTGGTGGAGTGTGCACTCCAGTCTTGGGCGCACAAATAGGTGGTTGGCTATATAGTTTCTGGTCATGAGGTACAGGCAAATGAGGACAAAAAAAAAAAAGAAGTTGAATAGGGTATGATCACAGTGTATGTGGCGTGCCGCTAGAGTGGTGGATGTGTTGATCCCGAGAGTAGGGACCAAAGAAAATAAAGTGGAGTGGCTTTCATTTGCATGTGCTTTAGATTGGGAGACATTGGCTCAAGTTACTATGCAAAATACATGTGGGGTAAGAAATGTAATATGCATGGATCATAAACTTCTTCTTGGTGAGTAAGGAATAGGTAAGGCTTCCACGGGGATACGGTTATTATCAAGTTTGCCGTAGTTTAATTTCAAGATCATCTCAGAATAAGACAACGTCAGTGTGGGTTTTCTGTCCATATTTCCATTAGTTGAAGATAAAGTGACAAAAAAAATGAAAGTGATGTTGAAATGCGTTATGGATTTTTTGGGAGTTATTCATGGCAGTAACATGGTAATTTTGGAGAACTAATGTAATGAATGCATACATTCTGATAATGTACTGGAAGAGCTTAAGAAATTATTAATGAAGGGATGGCCTAAAGAATGATCCTTCGGGGGTGAATTGCAAGGTTTCGCCAGGACTTAGGACGAATTGAGTGTAAAAGGGAGCCTAAGAGGTGAGAAGGTTGTGCCACCGGTCCCGTTAGGCACAAGATTGCTTATGTTCGCTCATGAAGGGTATTTAGATATGACTACAACAAGAACAATATTGTTAGTTGCCAGGTGTGGATTCTGTGGTAGTACATTGGCTTATAGCAGAGTTATCAGAGAGCTGATAGAAGTTTTGTTGTGCACAAATCTAAATTGTGCTAGTGGAATTCCACAGTGTGCACAGGAAACAATTGATATTGTTTTTTTGACCAAAACAATGGTTACCCTATGGTAAAAAAATCATCATAGTATTGTTGGATTATCATTCTATATGGGCCTAATATTTTCTTGTAAGGGATGCCACCTCATGCGTGGTCATTAATTGTTGGGAGAATGTGTTGAACTTTTGAAGGATTTCCCCGATTTATCGTGCCTGACAATTTTGTCTATAGCGAATTTGTCTTTTTTGCATCGACACCCTATTTTGCTGATTTTAGGTGTCTGTGCACTTTGCCAGTTCTAAACAGTAGTAAAGTGCCTGTTCTTCCCTTTTTTTTTGTTGACATTTTTTTATTGTTTTCATCGTGTCAGTTACTTGAGTCAGTTTCGTACATAACATAGCCATATAACTCCACATTCTAACAATACACAGTTCCGCACGTAGCTCATATACAGTGTTTTGCAAAATATTCACATTTTGTCCCTTTCCCGCCCTATTACCCACCATCCCTCACCCCTCATCCAATCCTGAGTCATCACCTTCATTATCTGCTGGTGGATCACAGATACCTCCCCTGTAATCATTCTGTGTCCCCCAGATTATGGTCAATTTTCTGGGGCAACCTCTGTTGCTAAACACTGCCCTTTTAGTTATCATGGCCTCATATATGTCTCTGCTCCAGACTGTTAGTGACTGGACCTCTACCCCCCCCCCCCCACACTTTTGCGCGATATTCCTCTTGGCTATCATTATTCCTAATGTAGCCCAGGTCTGCCCATGGCGTGTGAGATAATTCGGCTCCCATATAGTTAGTAAGCATCTGCGTGGCTCTGGTGTGAGCGACACCCCCTGCGTTTGTGATATGGTACGTAATACTCGTGACCAGTACACTGCTATTCTGGGGCATTCCCATATAATATGGAAAAAGGTTCCCTCCTCTCCGCAGCCCCGGAGACAAAAGGGATGGTCTATTCTCCTTATCTTGTGTAATAAAACTCTGGTGTAGTAGGATCGGTGCAGGACTCTGAGCTGCACTAGTCTAAGTCGTGAGGGTATTCCCACCTCCCTCGGGGACGCCAGTGCTTCCTGCCATTCCGAGTCATCCAACTCCCCTATGTCCTGCGACCACTTAAGTTTCAGGGGACCAGTAGGGTCGGGCAAGTTGTTGATCAATGTCCGATAGGTAAAAGAGGTAGCCTTCTTCTGCATGAAATCCGTCAGTAATCCTGTTCTTCCCTTTTAAAAAATGTTATACATTGGAACTCCCTATATGATCTAATTAAAATCCCTAAAAGCCAACTGTAAATGGTGCCTTAAGTCCACTTTATGAAATGGAAAGTTAAAGTCAGTATGTATTTACACCACTCACGTATATCAGAAATGTTTCTGCCAGGAGGAGCACTGTGCCCCAGCTAGGCTGCAGTTTAAATGCACTGCAGCGACACACAGCAGGGGAAAAGGCCGTTGCCATGTAGGAAAAGCCTATTTATATAAATTCATAAGTCCCCTCTCCTGAAGTGTGTCCTGTACGTCCACAGAACAAGTTTCTAATAATTTATAAAAATAGGGAACACTACATATTGAGTTAGTGCACTTATAAAACCCGAAAGCTATGCAGGTTTTCAGCTAGGTGAAATTAAAATCTTTATTGTCCACCTCTGCTCAGGAAAAAGCTACAAAATGCTTAGTTGTCAGATTTTTGATAGCTTAAGCAGAAAAGTAACTTTAAAAAAATGTACTGAGCCACAAGATGCTTAAAACAAATTTTGCCAATCATCACATCACTAGAGAGTCAATATACATCCTTGGGTGCGAGAGGTGACGACTCTGGCTCAGAGGACAATGGTTTCCTCTGACCTCAGGAAAGGCCAATGAGTGTTAACTGCTGATCACATAGAATGCATTAGCTATTTGAGAGTGGACAGAAACAGCTGGCAGAAGAAAGGCAGTTTTAATACTATTTTTGTTCGCTTTGAGATGCAAGGAGGTCCTCTTATATTCATCCCCAGGACCCTCCTAGACAGTTAGGGCCTATCCATTTAAGGAGAGAAAACAGTTTCGACCCTTTCAGGTAGAGTGGTGGCCAAGAAGCAGTTGACAGGCTTGTCTGGTGGCACCTGGATCCCACCATTTGGAAAGAGGGTCTCTTCTGTAATTTGTACAGTAATACAAAATTGGGCACCTCCACTACCACCCCCTCAGCACATTAGTGGACCAAGAAAGAGTCCATCTGAAGAAGAAGGGTTCATTGGAAAAAGAGGACTCGCACACGAGCTCCAGGACCCCTGAATGCATCTGGTATCCAGGTACTGGAAAAGCTTTCCAAGTGGTTGAATGGTTGACCTCCAGTTTACCTGCTTCAGGGACACAAAAAGCAGAAGGACTTGTATCTCCAAGAGGAAGCAGCTTACCAAAGAGTCCTAGCCTCTGCAGAAGACCTGGCTAGAAAAGACGTGGTGCCCAGAAGCCTGCTCTAAGGACCTAGAGGCTGCAGGACTCACTAGAAGAAGCTTCCCCAGGTGTGTGCAGACGAACTACGAAGGCAAAACCATTGATCAAGACAACTCACTTTGTCCATCTGGCCTCTGCTCCATTGCAGTCAGCTTGAAATTCTACCTGGGTCTTGTTCAACTACGAATTGTTGATTTTTTTATGGTGCTTGACTTGTTCATGGTGCTTTTCTCCTTAAAGCTTTTAACATTCATATCTCCAGTTCCCCCCAGCATATTTTGATGATCAAGGTGTTTGTTTTGCTCATTAAACTCCTATTTTTCTAAATGCGTTTGGGAAGGTTAGGGTGCACTCCACCGGAGGAGTTAGTCCATTTGGATTGCTGACCCTCAAAAAAACAGATATCTAAGTTGATACAAAGGTATATTCAGGAGTGGTGTTGTAAAGATGGTGTTCCCAACATGCATTCTGCTAGAGACTCATGCTTTTAATGTTGGGCCGGTCGTCAAGATTCGTAAACCCTTTGCTGTGAGTAAAACTGTTTCTAAGTGTTTTAATAATAGACAATGAACTTTAGAGAGCAAGAGGCCTTTTCAGGTGCAGAATGGTGCATGGTGGTGTAAGAGGTGTGTTTTGAGGGTTGGCGGCAGTGTGCATGTAATATGTGAAGAAAATATTTGGGATTTCGGTATTTACTTTAAAACAATTGAATGTGGGCAGTTCAAGCGAAAAATGTAAGTTTGAGTTCCAAACAAGATGGTTTGCCATGTGTGGATGGTTCACAATAAGTGAACTGAGAATTACCCAGTTCTCAGGATATTGAGAATATGGTTCAAGAAAAGTACATTTGGAAACCAATTCACCCGATAGGAAGGAACCAAGTGTGTCCAATGGAGACCATGTATCTCAGAGTTTCATTCCTAATGATAGTAACAGTGAAACTAATCCACAGGTACATTCCACAACAGGTTTCACAGGAAGTAATGACGTTACCAAAGATGACGACAGTTACCAAAAATGGTATATACAAGCTTTTCTGCTTCTGTTAGGAAGAACAAGAGAGAAGTGAGAGCACCAATGTATCTAAAAGAATGTGGCCCTCATTTTGACCTTGGCGGAAGGTTCATACCACCCGATTTTTAGTCCATTATATCCTAAGGGACATGTATTAAGGCTAATGGCATATCCATCATATTTATAATGGAATAAACGTCCATCAAACTCCAAATCTGGCCCTATGTTTGCTGTCGAAATGATTTTCCTGCATTTTTATAAATGTCCTAACTGTTAATGAAGGGTTTTTCCCTTCTGTTAAAATTCTGTTGGGGTTTTTTTGTTTATTCTCTTTCTATTCAACATGGATCATGTTTTATATTATTTTTCAGGGCAGCCATTTGACAATTTAATATTTTAGGATTGGAATTTGGGCTCCAAAAACAGTCCCTTGAA
The DNA here is from genome assembly GCF_964263255.1 of Lissotriton vulgaris. Classification (NCBI taxonomy): domain Eukaryota; kingdom Metazoa; phylum Chordata; class Amphibia; order Caudata; family Salamandridae; genus Lissotriton; species Lissotriton vulgaris. Next base: position 111,041,240 of record NC_141700.1, read on the forward strand.
CGTATGGGAGCATTTGTGAAATGTTGGCACAAAATTAAAGGTGATGACAAGGGAACCCTGAACGACAAACTTAGGGAAGAGCTTTCCCGTCCAGGAAAAACACCAGCAAGCATTTATCTTGAGGAATCTATTAAACACCTAGGTTTAAGAGAGCTGTGGGACGTTCAGTTAAACCATTTAACATTCAAAGAAAAGGTGAGAAAGGTAACTTGTTTACTATCTGAAATCGAGGATAAGAAAACATTAGCAAGACGATCACATGGCTGGATGGTCCTACATACATACAACAAATTAAAACCCCAGTTCTACCAGAAAATGGGATTAAAAATTAACATCAAGGAAAAATTCCTAAGACTCCGACTGGGGGTTGGTCCCTTTAAACAATTTCTGCCGCCTTGGGAAAAAAAGGATGGAGTTCAACAGTGTCGTTTATGCGGTAGCGGTGTTGAGGATGCAATTCATGTTATATGCATCTGCATTAGGTTAAGAGACATAAGGGTTACCCTGTTAAAACCAACATTCAATCAATACGGAGCCAGAACATGTAGACAGGCGCTAATGTTGGGCTTTAACCCTGATCTGATTCAGCTAAATTGCCGGCTAATGAAATTCCTCGATATAACTGCAAAAAGAATAAAATATGGGAAGGAGTAGCAAAAAGACTAATCTTCATATGAACTGAATGGATCGTAAAAAGTAGTACATAAAATAATACTAGTAATAAGCAAAGCTAATGTATAGAATGTTTTAATAATTTGTACTATTTTAATATGATGTTAAACTTTTTATTATAGATCATTTTTATCACAAGAAATCTTCTATCCTTTGTATGCAACGGTTTTAATTAATCAAGCATAATAAAATAAACTAAACTAAACTAAACCACAGGGAAGGATGTGTGCTGTGGGTCACATGTTGGATTTTTATAAATCGGCATATACTCTAAAGCCTGTGTCACATCTCATGGCTTATTGATGTACAGTGATTTATGATTGAGTGTGGGTGCTACTGAGTAACAGTTTGTGGTGGTGACAGCTCTGGACTGGAGGATGTTCTTGTCAGCTGGTGTTTTATCTGGACCTTGGAATAAACTTCTCAATATCTTTTCATATGTCTATGTCCTGCGTCCAACTTTACAACAGCAGTGACCAGATCTGCAGGACGATGCTGAAGGACAATCCAGACAAGGAATGGAGCACGCTGCTGCCCAGGCCTGGGAGTTAATGCAGAGCGGAGAACATTTTTGGCCAGAAGCAGATCCGTGGAGAAACACACGCATCCTCAGCTATCCCAAGTCATTTAAAAAACTTCAGAGGCACTTGCTTTTCAGGTATTTAAAACATTTTCAATCGTAGATCCAAGTATACCGTTTTCTTCCATATTGACAACATTGACATTTTTATACACCACAGTCTGTCCAAAGTTAACTATGACTTGTACTTGAATCCAAAATGGTAACTTCTAAAGAAAATGGTAACTTCTAAAAAAAAAAAATGTCTTCGCTTGATGAAAAAAGGTAAAGCCATGTCCGTAAATCCAATGTAAAATCTCCTAAAATAATGAGATCCATTTAATCATTACATGGATTCTGAAACTGTCCTGATTATATCATGTACTAATTATCTAAATCTAAGAAAAATACATCTGCCTCATATTTCAACCTCAGTTCAACAGAAGTATCTAAAATGTCCATTATTTCTAGGCAAAAAGATCCTTACTTCACATTAATTCATAAACATTTAACGCTCAACCAGTTAATTTCATAACAATATGTGTCGGTAGCTTGGAGCCTAAACTGAAGCGGACCCTTTCTTGACGGGTATAGGTTTTACTTTACCTACTCATGGCTCATTCTGTGATGTCTAGAAAGACAGCTGTTTCAATGGCCACCGGTAGAAATCTACTGGTTGAGAGCTCACATTATAACAAAACGGAGAATTCCGAATTCTGGGTAATAAATAAGAACCATTGTCTTGGAAATTACCATTGGCAAAACCCATAACACTCAATACATTCAAATTGTTTCCCCAGATAAGACACTCTCTCTATCACCTCCTTTAGGACAATTAGGTTCACGGTCAATAAAATGAAAATGTAATTTTGTGAATTTATGATGAAAGTGAATAAAATGTCTGGTAATGATTCGTTTTAGCACCGTTGGGAGGAAAAAAAGCAGTGGTAAAGCCAGTAGATCTGGTGCTGACTGCCAGCCTTTTGGCTTTATTTTTTGTTTTGTTTTCGTTTTTGCAAAACTTTTTTGTTGGGACTCGTCATTCTAAGATAAATTTGCTAAAGCAAAAAAAAGGTTGGGTCTTGAAAAGCACAGGTTGCCATAACAGGCCCTGGCACTTAAAACAACTTTCTTGGGTGTGAATGTGCTCCTTGTGAAAGGGAAGAATTCCGCCAATCACTGTGATGTTAGGAAATGGTTGACCTATGGCCTCATGCTGTATGCCACACGGGGTGGAAGAAAAGTGTGAATGGCACAATAACAGACCAATGGATGAAGAGGGTGAGCTGAACACCCCCTAAGTATATTTTTCATTTTAAATTTAATAAAATCATAAGGTCTTGGAATGTGTTTATCATTGCCGAGAAACTTAAAATGCAGAATACAGAACAGAGGCGATTAAAAGTCCTGGCTGCACAGTCATGGCATTTGGGGGGCTTATTTACAAGCCCCTTGGTGTTCTATGTGCCCAATAAATCCAATAAATCTTTCGCTCATTCTGTGATGTCTAGAAACACCAGGAACCCCCCAAACAGTACCCCGAAAACACCAAAGTGAGCGAAAAGTCTGATAACGGGAAAACCTTTTCACCATGGATTTTGTCCAAAACACGTGATTCCGATATTAGACCTTCTCAGCTATGCCCCCAGGCCCCTGCAGCCACCGGCAAAAAAGCAGAACACCCCCAAAGAGGCAAAAAGCAAAAATGCAAAAACGGGGACTTAGACAAATTTTGGCCTAGTTCCCAGATCACTCCGTGCGCGCTCTGCAGCTAGGCCCTAACTCCCCTTTTCCCAATAAATCTTTCGCAAAACACTCTCTGCGCGGAATGTGCCTTTTATAGGTAGACACAGCGGATTCCCATTTTCCACAAATAACTTTATTGCAATGAAAATGGCAAGATGGTATATTGTAATAGTTCTGATCCATTTGATGACCTTTTATTTAATTTCTAGTGAGGTGGGGGGAACTTTGCTAATTCAAACTGGCCTAAGGCAAGGGAGAGTGTTTCCTTAGGGACCCAGATAACCAGAATTTCAATGTTCATGCTTATGCTTTTAAGATGTTGGTAGCTCTCAGGCATCCATAGGTTTGCATTGACAAGAAGTAGCATCGATCTTTAACAACATTTATTTATTTTATTTATTTATTTATAAAGTTTTGTATAGCGCGAAAGAGTCAACACTTTAGGTAGTAATCCAGTTAGGGGATCCTAAGACTGATGCTAGCACCACATCTGGTATTTCTTAGAATGGATGTCCGTAAAGTTATTGAACATATATTGTACATATACAAAGTCACAATTAAGAGACAATTTGGTAATGGAATATTGTATTGAGACAAGCTGGAACCACTCAATCCTAAACCACCTACTCTATATATGCTTCCAAAAATGCACAAGCATCCCACGCACCCTCCATTTCGACCCATAGTGTCGACTAGAGGCAGTCTTCATGAGAATATAGGTAAATTCTTGGACAGATATTTACAACCTTTTGTTCAAGCCACCAGATCACATGTGAAGGACACAACAGATTTCCTCCTAAAAATTGAACCCATTATGAACGAATTCAAAAACACCCAGCTCATAATGTGTACGGTGGACGTTTGTTCACTTTACACCTCCATCCCTCATGACGGAGGCATAGAATCCATTGAGAACACCTTATCCACTTCAGAGCTAGACGCTGATCTAAAAGTCTTTCTGATGCAACTTACAATATTTACACTCTATCACAGTTATTTCTCAGTTAAAGACAAGTGGATTTTACAACTCAACGGCACCGCCATGGGAAATTCGGCAGCCCCTTGCTATGCTAATTTGTACATGCAGCAATTCGAGGAGTCTTACATCCTTAGCCAAACAAGTTGGCTTGAACATGGCAGATTATTCCTGCGTTTTATTGATGACATTTTCCTCCTATGGGAGGGCACTATTGAGTCTTTAAACATTTTCCTAGACACATGGAATCATTTCAATCCCAGAATACAGTTCACATGGGAACACAGTGAAAGACAAGTTCACTACCTTGATGTGGAAATACACAGGAATGAAGGAGAATGGTTCACCACAGTATACCGAAAATCTACGGATAGAAACTCTACCCTCCACTATAAGAGTTTTCACCGCCCAGGTTTGAAGAACAACCTCCCGTATGCACAACTTCTTCGCATCAAACGGATAGTTTCCAAGGAAGATCAATGCAAAACACAAATGAAGCACACGCTTGAACGTTTAAAAGCTAGAGGATACCCTACACCTATCTTGGATTTGGCATTGACCAGAAGTGAGAAAAAAAGTAGGTCTGCCTTGTTGCAACAAAAACCCAAAGTTCAATCTGACCGGATGGTCGTGGTTTCCAAGTATTCCAACACTTCAAATCGATTTCAAGCAATCATTCGAAAACATTGGTCTATTCTGACACTAGAACCAGACTTCATGGGTCTTTTCGAACAACCACCTATCTTTGCCTACACAAGAGGTAGAAACCTGAAAGATCTTTTGTGCAAACGTGACCAGGAAGATAAAATCACGGTTTATAAGGGATTGAAACCTTGTCATAACTGTTCAAATTGCAATAATTGCATCACGGGCAACAGCACATGTCACCCCATGAAAGGACACTCCATCAGACTCAAAGTTAATGCCACCTGCAATTCAAAAAATGTCATTTACCTTCTCAAATGTCCATGTGGCAAATGCTATGTAGGTCACACGGAGAGAAAAATCTGCACCAGGATTTTAGAACACAAGAGTAACATCCGCACCCACAACATCAAATCAAGTGTGGCTTCGCATTTCACCGAATACCGACACACTGTGGCTCAACTAAAATTCCAGGTTTTGGAACAAGTTGAAATCACCCAGAACAATAAGAACAATCTACTTAAGCGAGAAAACTACTGGATCCGATTCCTTGCCACGATGGCGCCCAACGGGTTGAATGATCGCATCGAATTCTTATGTTATTTATAACTGTTTCTTTATAATGACACTCTTATCACCTTTGTTCTCATCACTCTAATGCTTTATTATGTTCTATTGACCATTCCATCATGGATGCTGATATATATTCTGTCTATCACCTACACTGCATGGTCCGTTATTTATTTCTACAGTCTCTTTCTCTACTCGCGTTTTCTACACCCCTCTTCTATGTTTACCACTTCCGATATTTACCCACACACCCACACATCGGATGGCTGCACCTCCGTCTCGCCGGTACTTCGCGAGACACTTCTTACTCATCCTCGAAGTAAGTAACAATCGGGGAGTTTTCGTCCCGCTTTTTAAACTTAAAGCACGAGGTTTTCACCCGCGTTTGGAATCTGACTATCAGACTTTGGACACGCGCGCCCCAACGTTGTACTCACTCTTTGGTTTGAGCACATTCAGAATTTCTGCATGTTACTTTTAACACGGTCCCGTGTACTACCTCACCCATTCCGTTTTTCACTTGATTCACTTTTCCATGGCTTGAGCGACTTAGCGTCCCTCCCTGCACTATTTTTACACGTTTTTCTGTGACTGGGCTTTTATTTAATTTTCGCACAATCTTTTCACCATTTTTGCATGTACCAGTCAATATTCCCAGGTTTATATTTACGTCATATACTTATTCTGGTTCTATTTCATGTTTTTTTGTAGAGTATTCCCTTGAGAAAGGGCTCTGGCCCGAAATGCATCGGGATCTGTATTGAGGATTTCTAATTTGGATGTACCTAGTGTGCCATAACATTAATTAACTTTGAAACTAAAAAATGAATATGAATACAAGAAAAATATTCACATCAAGAGAATAAAGACTTTTGAAAATTCATACTTTCAGACCATTGACTAATCTGTTCATGGAATAAGACTACGGTCATTGCGTTGTGCACTAGAGTGTTCCCCTCCCAGTAGGGGGACCCCTGAATACAAGCTGGAACCAGACATTCTTAAGCTTGATGTGATAAAGAACCCTTCCAGTGCAATCATGTTATTTCAACTTCATCACAGAATGAAATCGAAGAGATAGTGAATTCATAATTAAATGACCACCCTGTATACTGAGATTGAGCAACCACTCCCTCTCCTCGCTCTTGGCTGTAAGGTCATGGAAATGAGTTTGGAAAATTGGCATCTCACCACACCCCAAATGTAATCTCATGGTGAGCAATGCACAGCTCAATGCATAAACCAGATCTAGCAAACTATGCCTGGTGGGAAAGCCGTAAGAGTCCTGGACACCCCGCTCAGGAATACACTTTACCAACCCTGGTGGAATCAGCTATAAAGACGTGGAAGATGGTTCATGGCCAGAAGGCATGCGCAAAGCATGAGTGCGAAACAAGAACATACGGTAAGTACTCTAAGTGTTGCAATATCATACAAAACTAAAGTCACCCTGACATTTCTTTATTTATTTATTTCAAAAGAGCAGTGGACGAGAGACCGATCAAAACGGCATTCAATCCAGCACCAGGATCACCCCTTCAGGAAAGCACGAGCCCAGTCATTGGTTCCGTACAGCACCCCCGTGGCCTGCACTTTACTACAAGTGTTAACGCCTCCATCTACTGAAGGTTTTGCATTGGTTCCACACGTTATGAACTCCACTGGCTGCAGTCGTAGCACTTTACAGAACAAATCACCAAATATATAAAAGATAAATGTAAGACACTGCGGACCCCAGGTTAATGGACCATGCTGTCCATGGGTTTGAGATGATCGTGCCCGAGTCGAGAGATTGATGAAGATCTGGGATAGCGGATGATGCTGACCCTGCCCGAATGTACCTCAGGGCTTTGTAAAGTCATTAGGACTCTTCTGTTATTTACTTTTGAGCCTTAAACTGTGCAAGTCCAGAAGATGCTACAACCCAACTCTTCGAAGGATGGTGCGGTCCGCATTGGAACGATGGTCAGCAGATTTACAAATGGATCTCATGGTCAAAGAGACCTGAGACAAAACCTGCAATGTTAACTTTCATTGCTTAGGCAAACCTTCTTCCTGCTAGTGGTTGTACTTGATGCATTTATCACACGACAACAATTGCACCCAAGACGCAGCTTTTAGACTTTAGACAATTATGGTGTAAGGAGCGGGAGATCATTTAGTTCAAGATGCTTAAAGTCCATACTTTCACCACCTTTTACTACAGCAAATACTTACTTCCCATCTCCGGTCTTTATAATTGAGACTGTAATTACTTCTGGCCTATTCGTCAGCTGCCCCTCGACTCCAGCTTCTAGTTCTGACCTAGCATCCTTGTAATTGAATGATCACTAGCCAATCGCCTCCTACAGCTTTCCAAAGCCAATGCCCAGTCCCTCGCGTGGTACTATAGGTGATTCTCCCACATGTTCTGCTACTCACCATCCATATCCTGACCCCCTTGTGGTTTAGAGTTTAGAAGCCCTCCTCTCCAAAGTAACACAATTGAGACACCAACTGTCTTGTTGTAGAATGCACTGCTGCCACATACCTCTTGCTTGGTAGGATTCCTATCTGGATGCCCTTGTGATAGAAGGGTCAGCTGCCCCTCCACCGAGGTTCTAAGAGTTCTCACCTTGCGATAGAGTGTAAAGCTGTCACTCCTTTACAGAGTGTGATAATTTGCGTTGTGATGCTCTCGTGGCACAGTGGACAGAGACCCATCACCTCCAGATTCATAAAGTTCAGACACCGGAACCTTTGTGGTAGAGTGGAAAGCAGACCCACAGCTCTAGACTTGGTGGTAGAGCAGACCGCAGCCCTTACCGCCGTAATGCCAAAGTGCCTACCAATGGCACCCTTGTGGTGGAGCAGACAGTGCCCCTTACTTCCAGGTTTTACAATTTAAGGTTGATACCATTGTGCCTGTGAGGATAGCTGCCTGCACCTCCAAGTTCCTAGAGGTCATATCTGGCTCCCTTGTGGTTCAAAAGACAGCTGCTCTTTGTTTCCAGATTCTCATAGTTGCAATCTGATGCCTTTGTGGCAGAGGGGAGAGCTGTCTCTCCCTTCAATAATTTGGTATTTCAAGTTCTGACTCCCAAATGACAATGACAACAGATACCCCTCACCTTCAGTGCCTTATAGTTCACCCTAAGCTACTCTTGTGGAAAAGGGGACCGCTGACCCCTAACCTTTAGCTTGTCATAGCTCAGACCCTACTGAGGACAGATGGCCTTCAGCATCTTGTATTTAAAACTGTGATACTCTTAGGGAAAAGCTGACAGTTGCCCTCAGCGTCAGCATCTTACATTTCAGAAAGTGATACCCTTGTGGAAAAGAGAACTGCTGCCACTAACCTTTGGCTTGTTGAAGGTCTGACCCTGAGGCCTTTGCAGAAGAGAGGATTGCTGCTTCTCACACCCAGTTTTATAAAGTTCAGACCCCAATGTCTATGTGTTGGAGTGGACAGCTGTCTCTCCCTTCCAGATTCTAATGTTTCTTTTCCTGACTCCTTTGCAGCAGAGAGGACAGCTGGCCTTCTCCATTCAGACTGGTATACCCAGGTGGAAGCAGAGAGGACAGCTGTCCCTCTCCGTTCAGACTGCTATACTCATATGGAAGCAGAGAGGACAGCTGGCCCTTTCCATTCAGACTGGTATACCCAGGTGGAAGCAGAGAGGACAGCTGACCCTCTCCTTTCAGACTGCTATACTCATATGGAATCAGAAAGGACAGCTGTCCCTCGCTGTTCAGACTGTTAAACCCATGTGGAAGTAGAGAGCGTAGGAGAGTAGGGTCTGCAATCCTATGATCACCCAGATTTTTTGCTTTTGTTTCACTGGTTTACGACTTTCTCTGGCTGTGGGCCTGCTAATCAGACCCACAGCCTGGCTGTTCTCTCACTAAATTGACACGTGTACCTTAGGTGCATTACCCAATTGGTACTGGGCCACCCTGTCAGACCCTGTAACTCAGGGCATAGGTGTACCCAGGGCCTTCCAGGGGCTGAAGCATGTATTATGCCACCCCTGGATGGCCATCTAAATCTGACACAACTGGCTGCACGACAGCTGGGGCAAAGTGGTGTAATCACTCTTTGCTTTAGGTATTGTATACCTATATCTAACCCTAAAAATGGACAAACAGATTCCTATCAGTCACTCCTATGGCAGGCCTTGACAATCCTGAAGGCAGAGTGCTTGGAATCGTGTGAGATGGTGCTCTGGCATGAGCTGATCCTGTTTGCAGCTTGCGGAACCAAGTTCTAATAGCTGTTCCATGATAACGCATACCATATACTCTTAAGTGCATTATAATCCTCGCAGTTAAATGCTATCTCTGGTATCGCTTTATCAAAACATGTCGAGTAAGGTGTCATACGAATTGGAATACTAACCCCTCGCCAATTCTGGCGACGGGGTTAGCATTCCACCCTTCTAGAGGGACACAACGTGTATGTAACTGTGAACCCCGGTTAAAGTTAACTCAAGCCTCAGCATCACAAAATGGATGCTGCCACCACAGACACGAGTCTGACCCCCTGCAGCGGGGAGTCCTTCCAGCGAGGGGAGCTTGGACAAAGGGTTTCCTGTCAGGGGCGGTGCTAGCACCATCCCAGACAGGGTTTTGTGTATCCTGGGTAGGCAGGGCTTTACAGGAAGGTGACTGCAAGTGGCACCCCGGTGCTCACTACGCATCTGCCGGCTAGAACCAGTTCCAGGGGCACACCAGCCCCTGGCCTGGGGAAAGTCCGGCATGGGAGAGGGGTGTAACCACCCCCCTTCCTGGTCCCACCCCTAGGGCAGGACCTAGTTGCGTACCCACCCCTTTCTTTAGGATAAAGGCAGGAGCGGGGACCCTTCCAAATTAGATCATCTTTGAATCAAGAAACTACTTTCCACTAAAGGAACTCTCGACTCTTCTCAAGATTTCTCCCTTGTGACTAAGGAGTAGTCACCCTGCATCCGCAGGCACCATCTAAAAACTCTGCGGTTTGCTGCACGTCCTTCCTCCGGAATCCGACCGACCAGCACGACGAGACCTGGCTTCCCTGGCACCTCTGACCTCTACCTACCTCTACAGCTAAGCTGAGAACCGTAGGTGCGACGAGACCTCGAGGGACCGGCCATCATCAGAACTGCACGACTTCTATCCAGCACGACCGCCGAGGGATCCTCTGGTGAGTGCTTTGGGGTCCGAGAAGCCCCGACCCTGAGCAGCTCCAGCACCGAAGTCCAGCCCCCCAGCATCCACGAGATCTGCGTGGGGCCCTTCTGCTTTTTGGCTGCTCACCGCGTTGTCTGGCTACTAGCCCGCTGGCTTGTGGCCTTCCCGACGACGACCAACGACGACAACACTGCTGGTCTGGTTGCTCCAGACTGGCCCTTGCTTCCTTCCGAAAGAGGAGTACCCCGGACCCTCCTGGTCCACTCCAGACGCCATTTTAGGTCAATCAAACAATCAATCAATCATCGCATTTGTATAGCGCACTACTTACCCAGAGGGTCTCAAGGCGCTGGGGGAGGGGGATCTGCTACTGCTCGAACAACCAGGTCTTGAGTTGCTTCCTGAAGGCGAGGTGGTCCTGGGTCAGGCGGAGGTGGGTGGGGAGGGAGTTCCATGTCTTGGTGGCGAGGTAGGAGAAGGACCGTCCCCCTGTGGTGGCTCTACGGATGCGGGGGACGGTGGCGAGGGCGTGGCTGGTCGATCGAAGCTGGCGTTTGGGAGCGTAGAAGTTGAGGCGGCTGTTGAGGTATCCTGGGCCTTGGCTGTGTAGGGCTTTGTGTGCGTGGGTGAGGAGACGGAAGGTGATTCTCTTGCTGACTGGGAGCCAGTGCAGATCTCTTAGGTGTCCGGAGATGTGGCTGCGACGGGGGATGTCCAGGATGAGTCGTGCTGAGGCGTTCTGGATCCGCTGGAGTCTCTTCTGGAGTTTGGCGGTGGTTCCGGCGTAGAGGGTGTTGCCGTAGTCCAGACGGCTGGTGACGAGGGCCTGGGTGACCGTCTTCCTGGTCTCGGTGGGGATCCACCGGAAGATCTTACGTAGCATGCGCAGGATATTGAAGCACGACGAGGAGACGGCGTTGACTTGTCTGGTCATGGAGAGGGAGGAGTCCAGGATGAAGCCCAGGTTGCGTGCGTGGTCTGTTGGTTTGGGTGCACTGCCTAGGGCGGGGGGCCACCAGGAGTCGTCCCAAGAGGCGGGTGAGGATCCCAGGATGAGGACTTCCGTCTTATCTGAGTTCAGTTTCAGGCGGCTGTTCTTCATCCATTCGGCTACCTCTTTCATCCCTTCGTGAAGGTTGGCTCTGGCGGTGGCGGGGTCGTTGGTAAGGGAGAGGATCAGCTGGGTGTCGTCGGCGTAGGAGATGATGTTGAGTTTGTGCTGGCGTGCGATGTCTGCGAGGGGGCTCATGTAGATGTTGAAGAGGGTTGGACTGAGCGAGGAGCCTTGAGGGACGCCGCAGATGACTTCGGTGGCTTCAGATCTGAACGGAGGGAGGCGGACTCTCTGTGTCCTTCCGGCGAGGAAGGAGATGATCCATTCCAGTGCCTTCTCCTGGACTCCGACGTTGCTGAGGCGTTGTACTAGGGTACGATGGCAGACAGTGTCGAAGGCCGCGGAGAGGTCGAGCAGGATGAGGGCCGCTGTTTCTCCGTTGTCGAGCAGTGCTCGGATGTCATCGGTGACTGCGATCAGGGCGGTCTCGGTGCTGTGGTTGGCCCGGAAGCCAGACTGCGAGGGGTCGAGGGATCCGTTTGTCTCGAGGAAGGCTTCTCAATGACTTTTGCAGAAAACGGGAGCAGCGAGATGGGGCGGTAGTTTTTGAGGTCGGTGGGGTCAGCCGATGGCTTCTTGAGAAGAGCGCTGAGTTCGGCGTGCTTCCAGCTCTCCGGGAAGGTAGCAGTGTCGAAGGAGATGTTGATGATGTCCCGCAGGTGGGGTGCGATGATAGCGTCGGCCTTGTTGAAGACGTGGTGAGGGCAGGGGTTGGTCGGAGACCCGGAGTGGATGGAGTTCATCGTGCGGACGGTGTCTTCGGTACTGATCGGAGTCCAGGCGCGGAGGGTGGTGGTGGGGGGCGGTGGTTCGGTCGTGGTGATCGTCGGTTGAATGCTGAAGCTGTTGTGTATGTCCGCGATCTTGTTGTGGAAGTAGGAGGCGAGGGAGTTGCAGAGGTCTTGCGAAGGGGTGATGTTGTTGTTTCCGGCGTTGGGGTTGGAGAGCTCTTTGACGATGTTGAAGAGCTCTTTGCTGTTGTGTGCGTTGTTATCCAGTCGTTCCTTGAATGCAGTTTTCTTGGTGGCGCGGATGAGTTGGTGGTGTTTTCGGGTGGCGAGCTTGAGGGCAGTCATGTTGTCCGGTGTCGGGTCTCTGCGCCAGGTTCTCTCGAGGGCTCGGCAGTTCTTCTTGGAGCTCTTGAGTTCGTCGGTGAACCATGGGGCTTTCTTGCTTCCGGGTCTGCTGGGCGGGGTCCTCAGGGGGGCGAGCTCGTCTGCGCAGTCGCTGATCCACTTCGTGAGGTTGGTGGCCGCCTGGCTAGGGTTCGTTGTGCTGGTGGGAGGGTTCATGCTCAGGGAGGACGCGAGCTGGTCGGCTGTGATCTTGTTCCAGTTCCTGCGTGCAGCCTGTTGCTGGTGGTGGTGGATCGTGGTCCTTGCGAAGCTGAAGTGGACGCAGCTGTGGTCCGTCCAGTGGAGTCCGGTGGCGTGGCTGAAGGCGATGTCCTTGCTGGAAGAGAAGACGGGGTCGAGTGTGTGTCCGGCGTAGTGGGTGGGGGTGGTCACCAGTTGCTTGAGTCCCAGGTTGGCGAAGTTGTCCAGCAGGGTGGTGGTGTTGCGGTCGTTGTTGTTCTCCAGGTGGATGTTGAGGTCCCCTAGGAGGATGTAGTCAGCGGAGCAGAGGGCGTGTGGGCTGATGAAGTCGGCGATGTCTTCGCTGAATTGTGTGCGTTGTCCAGGGGGTCTGTAGATGAGGGTGCCTCTGAGGGTGGTCTTGGGGTTGATGTGGACTTGGAAGTGAAGGTGCTCGGCGGTTGCCAGGGTGTCGTCGGTGTTGGTCGTGATGCGGATGGTGTTCCTGTGGACGATGGCGATGCCTCCTCCGGTGTGGTTGATGCGGTCCCTTCGGATGATCTTGTAGCCGTCTGGGATGGCGATGGCGATGTCAGGCGCTGAGGAGGCGTTCATCCATGTTTCCGTGAAGAAGGCGACGTCTGGGGCTGTGGTGTTGAGCAGGTTCCAGATCTCGATGGCGTGCCTGTGGACGGAGCGGGTGTTGAGCAGGATGCATTTCAGGTGGCTGCTGCTGTTGCTCGTCTTGGTTGGTGTAGGTGTAGTGCAGGTCCGGAGGCAGGTGAACTTGCAGGAGTTGCAGCAGAAGGGTCCGTGGGTGCGTCTCGGGGTGGCTCGGTAGCAGCCCGGGACTCGGCCGGCGTTGAGTGCGTTGAGGGTGGCGGCGTCGTACGTCCGGCGGGTGGGCTGGGGTAAGCGGGGGCCAGGGGTCCTGGCGTTGGGCGCGGTCCAGGCGCGGACGGGCGCAGACGGGCTTACCTTTGGCGCACCTTCGGCGCTCAGTCGGCGCTCCTGCTGCGTGCGTCCGCTGCGCGGTCGCTCTGGGGGCGTCATATATCTGTATCCGGGAGGGCGGGTCAGCTGGGTATATCTGTAGCCGGGAGGGCGGGTCAGCTGGGTCCACCGCATGGGCTTGAATTTGCCAAGACTTGTTGCCCCAATCCTGGGTCCAGCGACGTCGACAGCATCAACCATCGTGGGACAGCTCGCACCTCCATCCTGGTCGCCGACAACGTCTCCTGGTCCGTGAGACTGCAGAGCCCAGCGTCGCCCACTCACCTGGTCGAGGTGACTACCATCCGGTGCCATCCTGGTGCCCATCTGATCACTGGCTAGTGGTTAAGAACTTGGTCCCCTCTGCTTTCAGGTGTCATCCATCTTCGATCCAGGCTTGGATCACTTTGAACAATCTTCACTGGTCGCCTGCCAGCAACTCCTTCTTTCAGGCTCCTGGTTCGTCAACGAGGATTCCCGACGTCTTTTCAGACCTATGCAGCCGCAGCCCCTGGGCTAGGTAACTTCGGCATTTCGGTGCCCCAGCATAGCCTCACTATCCAAGGGTCCAGATCCACTTTCGTTTTCAACCTACCTAGTCGGGTTCGCCCGAGAACACTAACTTTGCTTTTACTAGCCTCCATAGACTTTGTCCCGCATCCCGCGTGAGAGTGCACACTGCACCGAGTCCCCTAGGCCTCCTGCTAGTAATCTGAAGGTTCAGTAACGTAGTCCTAGCGATTCCAAAGCCTATTAGTCCAGTACTTACCTGCTAGTAATTTCGCATTCCACTTTCATAGTATATGGTTTTTCGTGCCCCTCGGGCATTTGCGTAAATTGTGCAACTTAAGTATTTTCGTAAGTGTTTTGTTGTGTGCTTAGTACCCTGTCCTCATAAAGAGTACAGGGCTGTTGTGATTTAAATAAATACACTGTTTATTTTCATAACACTTGTGTGGTGTCCTTTCACTTGGTGTTCAAGGGGTATATGTGATGGTATAACAGCTGGCTTAACACGCCCTCTAGAGTCTAGCCTAAAGACTGCTCTTGTCCATGCTACTAGGATAGCTGGTCTATCGGTTGACTTACAACCAATCACCATAAGGGTTGTTTGGACTGATAAATAGTGATCACTAGAATAGTGAGCACTGCATATCAGGCCAACTTCTCACATTGGTGAGCAGCGGTTGGGATTTGAGCTTGCTGTTGTTTTACCACACGTATCCTAAGAATATCATTGTGAAAGATCACATAAGTTAAGGTACATATAAGCTTAGAATACTCTGAGTTCTACTGAACCAGCTGTTGTAGATTAACAAGGCTTAGCACACCTTGACTACAACTCTTAGCAAGGGATCAGTAGGCAAACAAATAGTGTAGGTAGGTGCATCACTTACACCACACTAGAAGCATGTCTAACCACAGAGAGTCTTCAGAGACCCCTCTTGTGGATGTGGACCCTCCACAGGTCCCTTCCAGATATGCTGCACTTAGCTTCCAAGAGATGAGACAAATCTGTACATCAAGGAAGCTAAGACAGGGTTCTAACCCTACCATTCCTTTTCTGAATAGTCTCTTAGAGACTTATGATGCCAGGAGGTCTGCCAACACAGATCCTTCTCATCCAGATGGGAATATGCCCCCCTTGCAGGGTCCCTTTGATAACCATGACCACCCCCTCCAGGAGGAAGATGATGCTGAGGAGGATAAAGATGAGTTATCAGGGGAGGAGGCAGACAAAGGTCAGGTAGAAGTCAGTAGACTCACTAGGACCAACTTAAGTAGGCATGAGAATGGATTTGGGGGACCCCCAGGGCCACTCTCAGGCAGACTTAACATTGGGAATGGACGAGATAGGTCTCTATCTAGAGGCTCTAACAGATCCATTCGAACCAATGGCTCTCAGACCTCTTCTCATAGAGGGATGTCATCCCCTAAGAGAAGGGAGCATGAAGCTAAGATGAGGGAAGCCAATCTGAGGATTGAAAGGGAAGAACTTGCCCTGGCCAAAGAGAGGCTTGCCTTTGCTAGAGAGCAAAAGTTAAGTGGGTTAGATCTCACTGGTGGCAGCATTCTCCCAAGAGAGAAAGACAGGAGTTTAGACACTAGACACCTGAGTAAGATAGTGCCCCCATTTAAGCAAGGGGATGATATCCACAAATGGATGACTGCTTTGGAGAGGACTTGCACTGTACAGTGTGTGCCCCAGAGTCAGTGGGCAGCTATCTTGTGGCTCTCCTTTGAAGGTAAAGGTAGAGACAAGCTCCTCACTACTAGAGCTGAGGATGCTAACAATTACCAAGTCCTGAAAAATACACTGATAGATGGGTTTGGCCTAACCACTGAGCAGTACAGGTTGCTGTTCAGGGATACCCAGAAAACTCAGTCTCAGGAGTGGTCTGACTTTGTAGATTGTGCCACTAAGGCTTTGGAGGGCTGGTTGCTGGGCAGTAGGGTTACTGATTATACAGGATTGTACAATCTGATCATGAGGGAACAGATTTTAAACAATTGTCAGAACCAGTTGTTGCATCAGCACCTTGTTGACTCAGATCTGACCTCTCCCCAAGAATTGGGAAAGAAGGCAGACAGATGGGTCAGAACAAGGGTTAAGCAGAACCAGGGCCAGAACCAGGGTGGTCAGAAGAAAGCAGACCAGAAGGGTAAATATACTAAAGGTGAACAAAATGACCAGAAGTCTTCAACAGGTCCCCAACAACCCAAAGAGGGTGGGGGTCAGGCTTCCCAGAAGAAGAAGAATCAAGAAAGCCAGTCAAAAAGGTGGTGCCAATACTGTAAAAGTAAAACTCACTGGTTTAGTGAGTGCACCAAGAAAGGAGGGCAAACTCCTGCCACTGCAGCCCCTAAGGCAACTGCACCCCCTAGTACAGCCAGCAGTGGTAGTACACCTCCCAAGGGATTAGTTGGGTTAACCTTGGGTTCTGAGGGGTATGACAACTTAGTTGGCACACTCACTCAGGCTGTCCTTGTCTGTACAGGGGATATGGATATATCCCCTGATGTCAGTCCTAATACTTTGGGCAAATACAGGCAGACATCTTTGATAAATGGCAAAATGGCTCAGGCCTATAGGGACACTTGTGCCAGTGTCACCATGGTGACACCTAACTTTGTGGACCCTGGACAGATCATGCCAGGTACGGATTTCCTGGTGACCAATGCCAGCAACGTCACTACCAGTCATAGTATGGCGATTGTTGCTTTCTCCTGGGGAGGGGTAAATGGCCAAAAGAAGGTTGTAGTTAGTTCAGACCTCCCAGTGGATTGTTTGTTGGGCAATGATTTGGAGTCATCACAATGGTCAGAAGTGGAGCATAGGACTCACATGGAGATGTTAGGCTTGCCATCACATGTGCTTGCTGTGACTAGTCGAATTGAGTGCGCTACGTGGGTACGTGGGCGCATCCCTGTCTTGTAGGCACACTTGTTCGCGTTCAGGATAACCTGACTCTGATGTGAAGTTCAAATGACAAAAGTTCAAAACAAATTGGTTCGAGATTTCATCATAGTTTATATTTGAATATTTTCATTGGTTCTGTGATCAAGCGTTGCATCACGCTGTGTTCATCATGAAGTTAACAATGATTTAACGTTGGCTCCGATGCATTTCGGACTGGCATAGTCCTTTATCAAGGAGCGACTTCGAGGACTTAACGAGGTACTCGCATCGGTGTGGAAGTGGTGTAAGGGTAGAACCAAGCTTAGCGAACTCCGCGGAGTTACTGCCTTTGTTTTGAACTTTTGTCATTTGAACTTCACATCAGAGTCAGGTTATCCTGAACGCGAACAAGTGTGCCTACAAGACAGGGATGCGCCCACGTACCCACGTAGCGCACTCAATTCGACTCATAGCTTAACGCACCTGGACAGTTGCGTTACCTGTCAGAGCACCTTCAAAATATTCTTCAGCCTAAACAATTTTCCTCACTTTGTTCTCAAACCTTGGTTGTGCGCCTGTGCCTATCCTTTCAACTACAACTTGCTGTGACTAGGTCACAGGCCAGAAGATGCCCCACTGAACAGGTGCTGGATCCTGGAACAATGGACCAGACACCTTCCAAGAAGAAGAGCAGTAGGGTTAAGGCATTGCCTTCCCCCTTGCCCCAGGTTGAGGATCAAGTCTCAGAGGAGGCTGACCTACAGGAACTGAGGGAAACTGAGCCTAAAGAATTTGAACTTGATCAAGTTGAATTTCTGGGCTCAGGGGGACCCTCCAGAGCAGACCTGGGGAAGGAACAGTTAGCCTGCCCTTCTCTTGAACCCCTCAGACAGCGGGCTGCTGCTGAGGCTGCAGGGAACGCCACAGGTGCCCACAAGGTATACTGGGAAGGTGGACTCCTATACTCTGAGTCAAGAGACCCCAAGCCTGGTGCAACCAGGAGGCTGGTCATCCCCTTGTCTCTGAGAGGTTTCCTTCTCACCTTGGCCCATGAGATTCCCCTTGCAGGTCACTTAGGCCAGAACAAGACTTGGGACATAATTGTCTCACACTTTCACTGGCCTCACATGAATGAAGATACCAAGGAGTTTTGTTGCTCCTGTGTCACTTGCCAAGCCAGTGGTAAGTCAGGTGGCACAACAAAGGCCCCCCTTATACCAATGCCTGTGGTGGGGGTGCCCTTTGAAAGGGTGGGGATTGACATTGTTGGACCAATGGAACCCCAGACAGCATCAGGGCACAAGTTTATACTGGTGGTGGTGTTCCCCTTAGGACCACTACAGCACCTGTTGTGGCCAGAGCCCTAGTTGGAGTGTTCTCCAGAGTGGGCTTCCCTAAGGAGGTTGTCTCTGACAGAGGTACAAACTTCATGTCAAGCTACTTAACTGCTATGTGGAAGGAATGTGGTGTCAACTACAAGTTCACTACACCCTATCATCCACAATGCAATGGGCTTGTTGAAAGGTTCAACAGGACCCTAAAAGGGATGATTTATGGACTACCTGAAAAGCTCAGGCGTAGATGGGATGTCCTGATTCCCTGCCTTTTGTTTGCTTACAGAGAGGTCCCACAGAAGGGGGTTGGCTTCAGCCCTTTTGAACTTCTGTATGGGCATCCTGTGAGAGGACCCCTGTGTTTGGTGAAGGAAGGATGGGAGAGACCTCTCAAAAAGCCTGCAACCAGCATAGTGGACTATGTACTTGGTCTCCGCTCCAGGATGGCTGAGTATATGGAAAAGGCATCTGAAAACCTTAAGGCCAGCCAAGAACTCCAAAAAGCTTGGCATGACCAAAAGGCTGTCCTGACTGTGTATCAGCCTGGACAGAAGGTGTGGGTGTTGGAGCCAGTGGCCCCAGCAGCACTCAAAGACAAATGGTCTGGGCCCCACACAATCCTTGAGCAAAAGGGAGAGGTCACCTACCTGGTGGACCTTGGAACTCCCAGGAGCCCCCACAGGGTGCTCCATGTAAACAGGCTCAAAGCATATGTCGACAGGAAGGACATGAGCTTGCTCATGGCCACAGATGAGGGACAGGAGGAAGAGAGTGACCCTCTCCCAGACCTGCTCACTCAGAATCCTGATGATGGATCAGTAGATGGTGTTGTCTTTTGTGGCAGCCTCTCTGAACATCAACAGAAGGATTGCAAACAAGTTCTTCAATCCTTCAGGCATATGTTCTCTCTAACACCCAGTCAAACCAATTGGTGTACCCATGAGGTTGACACTTGTGACTAAGCATGGGCGAATTTTGCGAATCTCGCGTTCGCGAATTTTGCGGTTTTGCGAACTCGCAATCCGCAAAATCCGCGAATTCCCGCGAATTTGCGGATTTTTTAATTTTTTTATGTTCGCACGGGTTTCTGCAAGTTCGCGAGGGTTTTGTACAATTTCGCAAATTGCGAAATTGTACAAAACGCGTGCGAACTTGCAGAAACCCATGCGAACACAATGTGCCCAGTAGGGTATGTGCCTCTTGTGTAAATAAAAGGTCAGAGAAAGATCAGTTCAGCAGATGAAGAGAAAGAAGCTCCTGGTCACAGGAACAGCACGGGTATTGCGCTCGTGAAAGTCAAGGATGCAAAGCCTATCCAGCATCACAGCTGATTTTCCACAGTAGATTTGGGAAGAAGGCACACCTGTCCAGCCTCGACGACGCTCACGATTGTTTTTGGGCTAATGAATGAGTCACTGAATTTGAGCATCAACTAGTTTGAGCGACCATGTGTGTGTTACTATGCAATCGCCCGAAGGGCGCAGGGGTCCCTTGAGTGAGCTGCAGACCTGTGCCCAGCCATGCAACTATTTTACAATGGCGCCAGCAAGCTGCCAGCACCGTTGTAAAATAGTTACAAAGTTAGCTTGCACAGGAAGCACTTAGATAAAATAAAGCAGCACCTGCTTCGTTTTATCTAGTGGTTCCTGTGCAAGCTAACTTTGTAACTATTTTACAACGGCGCTGGCAGCTTGCTGGCGCCATTGTAAAATAGTTGCATGAGTGGGGTTCAACTTTTGAACCCGTTACGTTCGCAGATTTTTTTTTGCGGATTTTGCGGGAAATCCGCAAAATTCGCGGATTGCGGATTTCCCAAAATCCGCAAAATCCGCAAGCGTAACGGATTTCCCGCTCACACTTACTGGTGACAGCTTGCCAGTTAAGAGTAAAATCTACAGGCAGCCTGATCATGTTAGAGACTGCATCAACACAGAAGTGCAGAAAATGTTGGAGTTGGGAGTCATTGAACCCTCAGATAGCCCTTGGGCTAGTCCAGTAGTTCTAGTGCCAAAGCCTCACACCCAGGGTGGTAAGAAAGAGATGAGGTTTTGCGTAGACTACAGAGGTCTCAATTCAGTCACTAAGACTGATGCCCACCCAATACCAAGGGCAGATGAACTTATAGATAGATTGGCTTCTGCCAACTACTTAAGTACATTTGACCTGACAGCTGGGTATTGGCAAATCAGGTTAGCTGAGGATGCCAAGCCCAAGACAGCATTTTCTACCCCTGGTGGACATTATCAATTTGTGGTAATGCCCTTTGGTCTGAAAAATGCACCTGCCACCTTCCAAAGGCTGGTGAATCAAGTTCTCACTGGGCTGGATGACTTCTGTGCAGCATATCTCGATGATATAGCTGTCTTTAGTTCCACCTGGGAGGATCACCTGGTCCACCTGAGGAAAGTGTTAGAGGCACTGCAAGCAGCAGGTCTCACTATCAAGGCCACAAAGTGCCAGATAGGGCAGACACAGGTTGTATACTTGGGCCACCTTGTAGGTGGAGGCCAAGTTCAGCCACTGGAGAGCAAGATACAGTCAATCAGGGACTGGGCTCCTCCAACCACCCAGACTCAGGTTCGAGCTTTCTTGGGCCTGACTGGTTACTACAGAAAGTTTGTCAGGAATTATGGATCAATTGTGACTCCACTAAATGAACTGACAAGTAAAAAGATGCCAAAGAAAGTTCAGTGGACAGCAGGCTGTCAAAAAGCATTCGATGACCTAAAGCAGGCCATGTGCACAGCACCTATCCTCAAGAGTCCAGGCTACTCCAAACCATTCATTGTCCAAACAGATGCTTCTGAGTTGGGTGTGGGAGCTGTTCTATCTCAACTGAATTTTGATGGTAATGACCAGCCCATTGCTTTTATAAGCAGAAGGCTGACCCCCAGAGAGAAAAATTGGTCAGCTATTGAGAGGGAGGCCTTTGCTGTGGTTTGGGCCCTGAAGAAACTGAGGCCATACTTGTTTGGCACTCATTTCAAGATTTAGACCGACCATAAGCCCCTCTTGTGGCTAAATCAGATGAAGGGTGAAAACCCCAAACTGCTTAGGTGGTTCATTTCCCTACAGGGATGGATTTTACAGTGGAGCATAGACCTGGCACTGATCATGGCAATGCAGATGGGCTCTCCAGGTATTTCCACTTAGAGCAAGAAGACTCACCTGGTCAAGGTTAGTTTATTGTCCCAAAGTTTGGGGGGGGGGGGGGTCATGTAGGAGAGTAGGGTCTGCAATCCTATGATCACCCAGATTTTTTGCTTTTGTTTCACTGGTTTACGACTTTCTCTGGCTGTGGGCCTGCTAATCAGACCCACAGCCTGGCTGTTCTCTCACTAAATTGACACGTGTACCTTAGGTGCATTACCCAATTGGTACTGGGCCACTCTGTCAGACCCTGTAACTCAGGGCATAGGTGTACCCAGCGCCTACCAGGGGCTGAAGCATGTATTATGCCACCCCTGGATGGCCATCTAAATCTGACACAACTGGCTGCACGACAGCTGGGGCAAGGTGGTGTAATCACCCTTTGCTTTAGGTATAGTATACCTATATCTAACCCTAAAAATGGACACACAGATTCCTATCAGTCACTCCTATGGCAGGCCTTGACAATCCTGAAGGCAGAGTGCTTGGAATCATGTGAGATGGTGCTCTGGCATGAGCTGAGCCCGTTTGCAGCTTGCAGAACCAAGTCCTAATAGCTGTTCCATGATAACGCATACCATATACTAGTGCATTATAATCCTCGAGGTTAAATGCTATCTCTGGTATCGCTTTATCAAAACATGTCGAGTAAGGTGTCATACGAATTGGAATACTAACCCCTCGCCAATTCTGGCGACGGGGTTAGCATTCCACCCTTCTAGAGGGACACGACATGTATGTAACTGTGAACCCCGGTTAAAGTTAACTCAAGCCTCAGTATCACAAAATGGATGCTGCCACCACAGACACGAGTCTGACCCCCTGCAGCTGGGAGTCCTTCCAGCGAGGGGAGCTTGGACAAAGGGTTTCCTGTCAGGGGCGGTGCTAGCACCATCCCAGACAGGGTTTTGTGTATCCTGGGTAGGCAGGGCTTTACAGGAAGGTGACTGCAAGTGGCACCCCGGTGCTCACTACGCATCTGCCGGCTAGAACCAGTTCCAGGGGCACACCAGCCCCTGGCCTGGGGAAAGTCCGGCATGGGAGAGGGGTGTAACCACCCCCCTTCCTGGTCCCACCCCTAGGGCAGGACCTAGTCTCGTACCCACCCCTTTCTTTAGGATAAAGGCAGGAGCGGGGACCCTTCCAAATTAGATCATCTTTGAATCAAGAAACTACTTTCCACGAAAGGAACTCTCGACTCTTCTCAAGATTTCTCCCTTGTGACTAAGGAGTAGTCACCCTGCATCCGCAGGCACCATCTAAGAACTCTGCGGTTTGCTGCACGTCCTTCCTCCGGAATCCGACCGGCCAGCACAACGAGACCCGGCTTCCCTGGCACCGAAGTCCAGCCCCCCAGCATCCACGAGATCTGCGTGGGGCCCTTCTGCTTTTTGGCTGCTCACCGCGTTGTCTGGCTACTAGCCCGCTGGCTTGTCGCCTTCCCGACGACGGCCAACGATGACAACACTGCTGGTCTGGTTGCTCCAGACTGGCCCTTGCTCCCTTCCGAAAGAGGAGCACCCGGGACCCTCCTGGTCCACTCCAGACGCCATTTTAGGTCCACCGCGTGGGCTTGAATTTGCCAAGACTTGTTGCCCCAATCCTGGGTCCAGCGACGTCGACAGCATCAACCATCGTGGGACAGCTCGCACCTCCATCCTGGTCGCCGACAACGCCTCCTGGTCCGTGAGACTGCAGAGCCCAGCGTCGCCCACTCACCTGGTCGAGGTGACTACCATCCGGTGCCATCCTGGTGCCCATCTGATCACTGGCTAGTGGTTAAGAACTTGGTCCCCTCTGCTTTCAGGTGTCATCCATCTTCGATCCAGGCTTGGATCACTTTGAACAATCTTCACTGGTCGCCTGCCAGCACCTCCTTCTTTCAGGCTCCTGGTTCGTCAACGAGGATTCCCGACGTCTTTTCAGACCTATGCAGCCGCAGCCCCTGGGCTAGGTAACTTCGGCATTTCGGTGCCCCAGCATAGCCTCACTATCCAAGGGTCCAGATTCACTTTCGTTTTCAACCTACCCAGTCGGGTTCGCCCGAGAACACTAACTTTGCTTTTACTAGCCTCCATAGACTTTGTCCCGCATCCCGTGTGAGAGTGCACACTCTGCACCCGAGTCCCCTAGGCCTCCTACTAGTAATCTGAAGGTTCAGTAACGTAGTCCTAGCGATTCCAAAGCCTATTAGTCCAGTACTTACCTGCTAGTAATTTTGCATTCCACTTTCATAGATTATGGTATTTCGTGCCCCTCGGGCATTTGTGTAAATTGTGCAACTTAAAGTATTTTCGTAAGAGTTTTGTTGTGTGCTTAGTACCCTGTCCTCATAAAGAGTACAGGGCTGTTGTGATTTAAATAAATACACTGTTTATTTTCATAACACTTCTGTGGTGTCCTTTCACTTGGTGTTCAAGGGGTATATGTGATGGTATAACAGCTGGCTTAACACGCCCTCTAGAGTCTAGCCTAAAGACTGCTCTTGTCCATGCTACTAGGATAGCTGGTCTATCGGTTGACTTACAACCAATCACCATAAGGGTTGTTTGGACTGATACATAGTGATCACTAGAATAGTGAGCACTGCATATCAGGCCAACTTCTCACAGAGAGGACAGCTGGCCCTCTCCGTTCAGTCTGGTATACTCAGGTGGAAGCAGAGAGGACAGCTGTCCCTCTCCGTTCAGACTGCTATACTCATGTGGAAGCAGAGAGGACAGCTGTCCCTCTCTGTCTGTCCTACTCATGTGGAAGCAGAGAGGACAGCTGTCCCTCTCCATTGAGACTGCTATACCCATGTGGAAGCAGAGAGTACAACTGTCCCTCTCTATTGAGACTGCAATACCCAAGTGGAAGGAGAGAGTACAGCTGTCCCTCTCCGTTCAGACTGTTATACCCATGCATACCAATGCGGAAGCATAGAGGACAGCTGTCCCTCTCGGTTCAGACTGTTATACCCATGTGGAAGCAGAGAAGACAGCTGTCCCTCTCGGTTCAGACTGTTATACCCATGTGGAAGCAGAGAAGACAGCTGTCCCTCTCCTTTCAAACTGCTATACCCATGTGGAAGCAGAGAGGACAGCTGTCCCTCTCCGTTCAGAATGTTATACCCATGTGGAAGCGGAGAGGACAACTGTCCCTCTCCGTTCAGACTGTTATACTCATATATACCAATGCGGAAACAGAGAGGACAGCTGTCCCTCTCAGTTCAGACTGCTATACCCATAGAAGCAGAGAGTACAGCTGTCCCTCTCCGTTCAGACTGTTATACCCATGTGGAAGCAGAGTGGACAGCTGTCCCTCTCCGTTCAGACTGTTATACCCATGTGGAAGCAGAGTGGACAGCTGTCCCTCTCCGTTCAGACTGTTATACCCATGTTGAAGCAGAGTGGACAGCTGTCCCTCTCCGTTCAGACTGTTATACCCATGTTGAAGCAGAGAGGACAGCTGTCCCTCTCCGTTCAGAATGTTATGCCCATGTGGAAGCAGAGAGGACAGCTGTCCCTCTCCGTTCAGAATGTTATGCCCATGTGGAAGCGGAGAGGACAACTGTCCCTCTCTGTTCAGACTGTTATACTCATATATACCAATGCGGAAGCAGAGAGGACAGCTGTCCCTCTCAGTTCAGACTGCTATACCCATAGAAGCAGAGAGTACAGCTGTCCCTCTCCGTTCAGACTGTTATACCCATGTGGAAGCAGAGTGGACAGCTGTCCCTCTCCGTTCAGACTGTTATACCCATGTTGAAGCAGAGAGGACAGCTGTCCCTCTCCGTTCAGAATGTTATGCCCATGTGGAAGCAGAGAGGACAGCTGTCCCTCTCCGTTCAGAATGTTATGCCCATGTGGAAGCGGAGAGGACAACTGTCCCTCTCTGTTCAGACTGTTATACTCATATATACCAATGCGGAAGCAGAGAGGACAGCTGTCCCTCTCAGTTCAGACTGCTATACCCATAGAAGCAGAGAGTACAGCTGTCCCTCTCCGTTCAGACTGTTATACCCATGTTGAAGCAGAGTGGACAGCTGTCCCTCTCCGTTCAGACTGTTATACCCATGTTGAAGCAGGAAGGACAGCTGCCCCTCTCCGTTCAGAATGTTATGCCCATGTGGAAGCAGAGAGGACAGCTGTCCCTCTCCGTTCAGACTGTTAAACGCATGTGGAAGCAGAGAGGACAACTGTCCCTCTCCGTTCAGGCTGCTATACCCATGTGGGAGCAGAGTGGACAGCTGTCTCTCCCTTCCAGATTCTGATGTCTCTTTTCCTGATTCCCTTGAAGCAGAGAGGACAGCTGTCCCTCTCCGCTCAGACTATTATACCCATGTGGAAGAAAGGGTAGCTGCCCCTCATCTTCAGCTTTTTATTGCACACTGTGATGCCCTTCTAGAAGAAGGGACAGCAGTAAGAATGGCTGCACACACAGTGCTCAATGTGTATTTAGCGCCTTCGTATTAATCGTACATTTTGAAGCGATTTGTAAATATGTTCTGTCCTCCCTCGGATTGTCAGATTCTGATAAAGTGGTCCCTCCGTTCTCGCACCTCCTGGCATATCTTCTGCTTCTGGGCCATTTGTCAGCCATTGCCAGGGTGTGAGAATCTCGCTGGCCCTGTTCCAATCCACTCTAAAGGCTTAGGACATTTTGCTGAGGAAAAGTGACACTTGGCAGCCAGTTAGGCTAAGCCTGTGGACAGCTGGCGGGTACCACTGCCAAAAATGGCTTCTATTTCAGAGTCTGTACTCTGAAGGGGTCTTCTACACTCTTAATGAGTCTGCCTCCGCCTGACTGAGCCTCAAGGTGTTCAATAATGACTGCTCAGAATATACATTCTCAATACAGTACAGAATTAGCGATAGGCAACTAGCATCCTTTATGGCTGCTGCCTTTGTTATATACGCTCTATATACGCTTTGCGAGGGTCTACAGCAGCCCTTCTGCAGGTGCCTTGTTACTTGTTTTCTGTTTTTCTGAGGCCGCTCACACTACTTATGCCCATGCTGTCTATGTCGAAAGTGAAGAGCAAGGGAACCCTACTCACTACGGAACCAGGGTGACTGATTATAACAAGAAAACAAAGGTTCCTGTGGAATAGTATATATATATGTATCTAAATATACTGTTGCGCAATCACAATAGAAGGGTTATAATGATGTCAGAGAAAAAGGGACCAAAACACCAAAGGTTATGTTGAACACATATGTATGTATTATTCACATAATATATAAAGCTGGGGGTCGCGTAACTAGTTAGCGTGGAGGAGTCTCGTTCGTTATTGGAATTAACCAGACAAATTGCTCCACCAACTAAGAACGGCCATGCACCACCACCCACATAATCGAGAAAGAGCTATAAATCTGTCAATCCTTTCCATGTCCGGGCCGGGTGAGGTTTCCCGTGTTACTAGTTACGCAACCCCCAGCTTTGTACATTGAATAATACATACATATGTGTTCAAAATAACCTTTGGGGTTTTTGGTCCTTTTTTCTCTGACATCAGTATAGCCTTCTATCGCGATTGCGCACCAGTATATTTAGATACATATATATACTATTCCACAGGAACCTTTGTTTTCTTGTTACATGCTGTATATGTAGCTTGTATGAGGGAAGCTTGTAGTGCTGCTGCCTGTGCAGTGCATACCTTGTGTCTTTAATGGGTGGTTGCTCTGCTGCTGGCTGTGCTGCAAGTGATTTGTTTGAGGAAAGCTTGCACTGCTACTGCCTGTGAGCAGGCGTGGCCCGAGTGCAAGCGAAGAATCCCCTACTTCCTGCGAGTAGGCGTTTGTATGTGAGCAAAGCTTGCAATGATGCCTTGGTGCTCTATAAGATCTGCATGTAAGGAAACTGTGTAGTGTTGCTGCCTGTTCCCCCAAGAGCTCTGTTTGTGAAGAGAGCTTTCATAATGGACGTCTATTCATCAAAATGCTGGTGGTAGTGGAAGTGACATTAAATGCCCTTGGAACCCATGATGTCACAAATGATACATCATATGGACTGTAGCCCTGGTGACATCCCAAAATTTTGCTTTATGTGACGTTTGGCCTTGATTTAGTCACAGGAAGTGACATTTAGGATGTGGATGTAAAATTAGTAAAAAGAAAACAACAAAAAAACAGAACAGACTACTGACACGAGCACTTGTGATTCCTTCTTTTTTTGGTCAAAGTCTACCAGACAGCACAGCTGTCTGGTTTGCTAATGACATCTTGGGGACATTCAGAAAGCTGACCTAGGAATGCATTCTGCCCGTTGCTTACCATTGGATTTGTAACTCACATTTTATGGCTTTCTATTTGTTTTCTTCATTTGCTTTAGGCTGCCCAGCTTGAGTTAGTCTCTCCTGTTGCCCAACCCTTGTTTACTGTATTCTTCCACAAACTCGCTTTCTGTAAACAGGCCTTTAAATATTGTTCTTATCTTTTCGCATTTGCTGTGCATTCAAAAACAGAGGTCAAATGTCAGGCTCTCTCTTCCAGGGAGCTTGATGTATATTTTTCTTTCTGTGACTTCAAAGTGAGAGAATTTATTTGACAATCCTGCTGAAGTACCCATGTAAGAGGCGATGTAGAATGTTTTTTTTCTAGCACATAACAAATAAACCCCAACTGTGCTGATGTTTCAGATTATATCAGAATTGGTATAAATTAAGCACTTTTTTTGGTATTCTGACGTGTGGTGGAAACAAATATTTGAATACGATCAAAACGCATCAATACACTAGGTGATGACATTTGCACAAATTATCATTTGTGTGCAGTAAAACCGTATTTCGGTGCAAATGTAATGGTAATTTCAATTGAAAATGTGTTTTCTGTAATGACAGTCCGATACCACAACATCCATACTCCACAATACGCCATTCCACTCCACTTTATGACACACCCTCCACTCCACTCCACAGCAATTATTCCACTCCAATATTCCCCACTCCTCTCCAATCTATCCCACTAACTAACGCACCCTACTCCACTTTGCTGCAATGTACCCCAATCTACCTCACTCCACTCAATCTACCCCATTCCACTCTAACCTATCCCACTGCAATCTATCCACCCCAATCTACCAGACCCGAATCCAATCTACCCCACTTCAATCTACCCCACTCTAGCCCAATCTACCCCAATCCACTATGATACAATCTACCCCACTCCACTACAGTAGAACCCACTTCCATCTATCCTACTCCATTCCAATCTACTCCACTCTAGTCTCCTCCACTCCAATCTACCCCACTCCTCTCAATCTAACCCAATCAATAGCACCCAACTCCAATCTACTCCACTCCACCCCAGTGTCCCGCACTGCACTCAAATCTACCTGACTCTGCTCCAATCTACCCCACTCCTTTCCAATCTACTCAATTCAGACCACTCCAATGTACTTGAATACAACCCACTGCACTCCAATCTACCTGACCCCATTCCAATCTACCCCACTCTACTCCAGCACACCCCAATCCACTTTACTGCAGTCGATTCCAATTCACTTCACTCCAATCAACCACACACCACTCAAATCTACACCACTCCAATCTAGCCCACTCCACCGCAATCCCCTCCACTAAAATCTACCCTCCTGCAACCTATCCCACTACAATCTACCTCAATTCACTCCAGTCTACTCCATTAACCCAATCTATCCCACTCCATGCCACACCAATCCACCCCACTCCAGACTACCCCAATATACCCCTACTCCATTCCATTCTGCCCTACTATAGTCCACCCAGTCTAGCCTACTCAAATGCAATCTACCCAACTCCACTCCAGTCTAACCCACTCGACTCCGATCTACCCCAATCCACCCCACTCCACTCTTCCGGAATCTAACTCAATATAGCCTACTCCACTCTACCCCGATCTACCCTACTCCTATCTACCCCACTCTACTCTACACCAATTTACTCCAGTCTGCCCTAAGCTACCACAATCTACCCCAATTCAATCTACTTCACTCCAGTCTACCAAGCTAATCTACCCAACTCCGCCACTCCAATCTATCCCAATCCACCCCACTCCAATCTGCCCTAATCTACCCCTTTTTTGACAATAACTTTTAGCCATGCTGGACAGCAGCCACACTGTTGTACAACCTCACTAACACAAATTGGCAAAACCAATAGCTCTTGCATGGGCAAGACCTATTGGCTTTGCCAATTCCCGTTTGATGCAGTTAGGGCTGCCACGTTGCAAACATTCTACCAACATAGCTGGTATTATATTGCCGATGGGGAGGAGCAGCATGTGAGGGATATTGTCGGGGGGAGCGAGACCGACGAAAGTCATCAAAAAATCGTGTCCATCAAGGCTGAATTGAATAAACGTATAGCACAGAAAAATGCTGAGGATTATCAGTCACATAGGGGTGGAGATGTATGAAACGGGGGAGCAGGCTGGGAAGCTCCTGACGCTAAAAATTAGGCAGGGATCTAGCAGGAATGTAATATCTAAAATCTATGAAGGGGATCAGGAGTTTGTAGAGCCAGCTGATATTCGCAAGGTATTTAAGAACTTTTACCAACAACTTTATAGGGAGGAGGATGTGGCAGGGTCTGCTAATGGGGGCTTTGATAATATTGGCCATAAGCTGTCGGAGCAAGATAAAATAACACTCGATAGTGATCTGACTCTGAGTGAAGTGGTAGAAGCCTTGCAGGAATTGGCGGCGGGGAAGGCCACAGGACCTGATAATATACCTACTGAGGTATATAAATGCTTGCAAGATATATTAGCTCCCTTTTTGTTGGATTTATTTTGTGGTGTAATGTGCTCTGGAAAGGTCCCAGAGTCTTGGAAAAGTTCAAATATTGTGGTCTTTCACAAAAAGGGTAAGACCAAGGAAGATCCAGGTTCATACCGCCCAATTTCCCTCATAAATACGGACACAAAAATGTATGCAAAGGTCTTGGCCAAGAGGCTGGGAGGGATCATTGGTGGTCTAGTCTCCCCATGGCAGCAGAGGTTTATACCAGGTCGCGATACAACGGACCACATCAGGCGGGCTATCTCGCTATTTGATGTACAGGCTGATGTGGGGGGGATGATCGCCATGATCCTTCTGGACGCGGAAAAGGCCTTCGATCGTGTCACGTGGAAGTATTTATGGGGATATTAGAGCTGAGGGGCTCTGGCCCAATATAATGAGGGCTATAAAAGCTATGTACGTTGATCCAATAGCAAGAATTCAGTTAATGGGTGGAAGCTCAGAGGAAATTGTCATCTCTCGAGGGACCCGACAGGGGTGTCCCTGTTCCCCGAT
Organism: Lissotriton vulgaris; assembly: GCF_964263255.1. NCBI lineage: Eukaryota > Metazoa > Chordata > Amphibia > Caudata > Salamandridae > Lissotriton > Lissotriton vulgaris. Next base: position 111,072,103 of record NC_141700.1, read on the forward strand.
TTTATTTGCCCTATACATTGACCCTTTGCTCAGAAGGATTCTAGATTGTGAGAGTATTCAACCAGTGGTGTGCAACGGCTTTGAGACAAAACTGATGGCGTATGCAGATGATTTGCCCATAATTACATCTGAGCCGGAGTCGGCCATGGCTGCTCTCATAGGGATAACGATGGAATTTGGTCAATATTCGGGGTATCACCTTAACTAATCTAAGACTCAGATAATCTGCTCAAATAATATTCTTTAGCGGGATGATAGATATTTGGATTCAGCCGTGTATCTGGGGGTGAGGATTAGCTCTACTATTGATTCAATTGTTAAAGAAAATTTTACGCCTTTACTTAAGTCAATTGCGACAGACCTAAAAAGAATAGATTGTATACACCTATCTATAATAGGCAGAGTCAATGTTCTTAAGATGACCATGTTCCCCAAAATTTTGTATCTCTTTCGTACCATCCCGCTTGTGGTGGGCGAAGATTTGCTGAAATCTATTGGGGCAGTCTTTGCGAAATTCATCTGGCAATATGGGAAAATTCGACGGTCTCTGAAATATCTTTCACTGCCGGTGGACAAGGGGGGGCTAGCGGCTCCTAACATAAGTTTTTTTCATATGGATTGTCTTTTTAGGCAGATGGCTATATTGCTAGATTGTGCATCAAATGTAGCTGAGCCCTCTTTAGGGAATAGATACCCTCCTTCCATTTTTGAGCTGTTGCTAGGTCAAGAAGCTGTCGGAGTTTTGCTCCGTAAAAGTGACAACGTTACTATAATTAAAAAAACTATACAAAGTGTTGGATAGTGCCTTGAAGGTCTGGAAATTTATCCAGAAGCAATTGGCAATCCCAAAGGTTAATTATTATACCCCACTCTGGAATTCTAGTTTGTTCCCCCATTTTAGCACTGATAGGCTATGGAGAGTTTGGGAGGAACAAGGAATTAGAAAAATGGGGGATCTGTTTGGTGGAAATTCGCTGATGAGTTTTAGGGAGATACAGCGAGATTTTGGAATACCAACCTATCAAGGTTTTACATTTCTACAAATACCCCAAACACTATCAAGGATCAGACCACGCATTACTGCAGGGGGCAAAATTGATGTGATTGAGTATGTCCTGGGTGGGGGTAGTAACATTAATTTGATTTATAAGGTATTAACCTCTACACTCCAAAATGATCTGGATAAAATTGAAACAGTGTGGATAAGGAAACTAGGGGACCCGGATGCAGACTTGGACGAAGCACTACAATTAGCAGGAAAATGGTTTCGCTCTACGAATCTGAGATCCCAACATTATAAGACGGTGTTTAACTTTTATTTTACACCGCTAAGTTATTTGGGTGGGGTAAGAGGGAAGACGATAAATGTCCAAGATGCTCTGAGGGCTCTGCTAATCTCGTGCATATGTTTTATTATTGAAATAAGCTATCTGAGATTTTTATTAATATCCAGAAATTTTGGGAGGGTCTGCTAGGTATCAAGATCATCTCATCCTCTACCCTTATGATTTTAGGGCATGATAGTAAGTTAAATTTAAATAAAGAAGAAGAAGCATTTGCTTTTATGTGCGTAGCAACCCTCCGGATTATTTTGGCGGCAGGCTGGAAGGATAGCACGGTCCCCACCTTCCAGATGTTGCTCTCTCGTTTGCTCGGGATTCATAATGTTGAGTCTGCCCTATATATGGGGAGAGTTAGGAAAATGAGAGAACTAGGGAAGAACCTCTGGGCTCCGCTTAAAAAATGGAGAGATTCCTGATTATAGTGCACGGGTGGGGTACTGTGTTGTGTTATGTGGTATTATCTGTTTTGCTGTTCGGTCATGTTGAAACTATGCGCTATTTACATATTTGCACTTTTTGTAACTTGAATCTACGTCTGTTTTTTAAATTGATGATTATTGTATAGTGATATTATTGTATTGTACTAAGGATGAATTGCACCAGGTATATTTAATAAAAAAATGTAAATAAAAAAGAAAAAAACTGGAAAATCTTCTGGTACTTATTCCACTCTAAAAATCTTAAAACAGCCAATACAAGAAGCAGTCCAAAGTATTTTAGAGGTTTCCAAGCTAACCCTATTTGATAATTAAAGCAGACATAAGTATAATTACTCGTTTATGAAAAAATGTATAATGAATTAAAGGGAGTGGTGCTAACCACCACCTGACTTGCTGGAACAAACTGGAAAAGTTTAATGTTTCAAGTGTGTACCAGTCCATGCAGCCTGGAGTAGCTGTTGTTTCACAGATAGAAAAATCCCTAAGCTATTTTCTTAAGTTCTGTTCAAACACAAGCATTTTACTACTGTATCGTGTACTACTGTGACCTATCTGGGGGTAAAGATAACGGCTAAAATCAACCAGATTATTGATTGAAATTACGTACCCCTTTTAAAAGAAACTACTAAATTTTTCAAAATTTGACATAGGCTCCCTGTAGGCCTGCTAGGCAGGTGCAATCTGATCAAAATGAAAATTCTACCTACATTTTAATTTTTGTTTCGTTCTATTCCTTTGAAAGTCCCTAATATATATATTTTTTAAACTTGAAGGGATTTTCAGCAGCTTTATCTGGGGATATAAAAAACCGAGGAGGGCGATCGAGCTGCTCAAAGCTACATTTGACCAAGACGGACTTGGTTTCCCAGATTTTAAAGTTTATTTAACGGACCGGTTTCGTAGCCTGCTTGGTTTAGATCAGACAGATTTTGTGTTTGGGTTTATTTTGGGGAACCAGAGGGATAAGTTCCTATATGGAATCAGAGATCCAAATTAATTTAAAAGAGTGAAGTTCAAGACCGTTAAAGATACTGTATATATTTGGCAAGCAATGTCTGCTAGGTGCAATTTACCGACATTTCATAAAAACTACCCACTGTGGGGGAATCCCATTTTTTCTCAGGTGTTTCAGGATCAAGCAGGTAAATCTTGGGGGAATTATCGAGTAAATTGTTTGGGCGATCTGTATAATGAAAGAGGAATTAAATCATTTGAAAATCTACGTTTAGTTTATAAACTTCCGGTCCACTTTTTTTTCAAATATCTGCAGATCAGAGATTATCTGGCTTTCAATGTGGAGGCAAAATAAATAACACATTCAATTGTCTAGGATTGTATATATGAGGGGAAGTCCAAATCTCTGATTGGGTCAATGTATGCTCATTTACATAGTTTTAGACCAGATGGTAGTGAGAAACTAGCAGCACGCTGGAGTCAAACTCTGGGGATAATGGTTTTACCCAAAATGATCAAACAGGTTTTAGGCTATGTCAAGGATTCGGTCCATTCTGTCAGTTTGCAACTCCAGCAACTACGTATTACTTGCATGTTGTACTATACCCCGGCTAGAATAGCTAAATGGGCCCAGGGAAATAAGATGGGAATAAGATAAATTGCCCTAAATGTGGACTATATGCTGCTAATTTGAAACATATGTTTATTGAATGCCAAGAATTGAGGGGGTATTGGAAGAAAATTGAACCAATACTTCATTCTAAATTAAGATTGGATTACCCACTTAAGGATCTTGAAATTATGTTGGGGTACAAGGATGATACTCCAGCAGTAGCGCGCCTTTTTCTATTTTGATGGCTGCTGCTAGGTTGGCTATTGCCAGGGTATGGGTCTCTGCTACACCACCTTTGGTAGAGCATGGGTGGGTGATCAGGAGAGATACCTATGGCTTAAAGGCAGCCCTGGCAAAGGCAAGGGGTATCCGCTCGATAGCCAAGTTAGAGGGGCTATGGAGACCACTGGCTCTGAGTGGATTAATGTAGTTAGTATTTGTTTAATATGAAATAAGATGTGTCTCCCATAAACCTCTACGAATCCGTTATGAACTTTTTTTTTCTTTTGTGTATTTGTATCTCTGTTTCTCTTTTTCTTCTTCTTTTTGCTTGATGTATTAATTATAAAAACCTCCAGTTTTATGTTTATTGTATACATATGTCCTTCTGATGAAAAAAAAAAAATCAAACACTAAAATGGAGCTACCTTTGCAATCTGAGGCTGGGGGTCACAAGGGCAATGAAATGTGTAGCAAAGGACTAGCCAGGGGTTGCAGATGCGACCCCTAAATGACGTTCATGGCCTGTTCAAACGTGCACTCTATTGTGGGACTGTTTTTGATGCAAATCTAATCATGGAAACCTTTAAAAACAGTGATACATCGCTTTCCTCTCAGACAGCCTCCCACACAGTATCGTTCCTCTACTGAGCTGAGCTGGGTTGCATTTCCACAAGCTGGCCACACCTCCATTTAGGGGTGGCTGTGTTGTGAAGAGGGGAACAGTTAATTGTTGAGAATTCACAGAAAGTTATAATCTTGAGTGCCAATGCTCCCTAAAGCACACACTCTTCCTGCCAGGGTAGCATATTTTCTTGTCTCCATTCATAAGTGCCTCCCAATGGATTGTGCCTCTATGATGTCAGTGTTGCGCATGCACATACGTAATCAGATCAATTGCAGGCAGAGCTTCTTGTCTTGTCATTTGGTTGGTCAGATTCAGTGCTTAATTTGAGCTGGTGGTTCTTGGTGCTCAGCTCGGGCACTAAATTGTCAACACCGCAGTTAGGATAGTCTGCCACATGGTGGTGCTGTTCATCTAATTTAGAGGTGAGCAGAACAACGGTTGTTTATGAATACAATATACATAAAAAATGACTAATACCTGCCTCGCCGGCCATTGCTTCAGCTTTGGGGACCTGGAATAATCTGAACTGTCAAACTTGCAAGCACAAGAGATAGTTGGCAGCTGTTTTGGCAGCGATGAAAGGGGCGATGAGCGGTGCAAGCTGCAGTGGCCTCCTGGTCAGAGCCCTGGCACTTTTTTATTTTATAAATTAAGCACTGGTCAGATTGACTGTGGAATGTGCTCGCCAGGTGCACCTGTCAGGTGGTACTGGGCCAGGATAAACTTTCTATGGCAAAGGTCAGAGCTTGTGTTTATATGGCATTTGATAGCACCTCTAAGTGCTGTAAATAGTAGGTGTTATTAATACACTATTGAATATTTCTCATTGGAAATACCCTGAGAGCTAGACCTCATTTGCAGGCCTAGTCCAGGGAGAGAACCCAGTTACAGACTCCCTGCTAGAAATAGAAGCATTTCTTTACTGCTGGGCCCTGCTAAGAGACATTCACGCTAGTGGAGATCCTGAAGGTGCAGGCATGTGCGCTACGTTACACATACGCAAGTGTGATACAAGGCGCATACGTTAGTAAGACATCCCCAACGTGGTGGACATAAATCACGTATTATATAGCATATATTTAACCTACAAATGTATTTGTAAAGTGCAACTTTGCCCCGTGGAGATTTTTTGGTGCTATTAGCAAATAACAAATATTTATTGTTACTCAGAGCATTCGTACTCATTTTATCACACTTGGAAGGATGAAAGACTGAGTGAATCCACCAGGATTCAAACCAAGTTAAAGGAATCAACTGATCCACCGGGCCTTGCAAGTATTCCATACTTATAAGTGTGCAGAGGAACGTCACTGCACTGTGTAGTTATGGTTCAGTCCCAATTTCCATTGAAAAGGATTATTTTATATTTGTCTATAACTTTTGACCCATGCTCACATCTGCTCTAAATTTCGCAGTTGCTTGGCATAGTCAATTTAGGACCAGCATACTGTAGTATTCTTGTGTTATGATTCATTCCCTATGTTATGCTGTTCCTAGCTGCTCAGCCTTTGTGGGTGTGCTCTGTTTGGAATGTTGGTGACTGGGCCATGAGTGGAATGCTTGGGTGACTGGATGAGTGAGGAAAGTTGGTGGATAGGGCTGAGCTGCTAGCAGGCTGCTCCTGGTGGGGCTGCCCTACAGCACGTATGCACCTGCTGATTAGGACTGATGTAATTTGTTTACTTACCTGAATAAACCTATTTGGATTAAATCTACAAGTGTGGACTACATTACTACACATACCAACTTTCAAGCTATATCCATGAGGGGAAAAAATGTATGGATGGCGGTGGAAAAATTACGAATTTTCACATTTAAGTCCGCACAAGAAATTTTGCTAACGCCTATAGCCAGAACGTCTGAACTGATTTGCCCCAAACTTAGCATGAAAGTAGAACTTTAATCAGAAAGAATGCTCATGTTGATTAGGTGTAAATTCATTTAATAGTTTTTGGGATGCAGCCATTTAAAAAACGGTGAGGGGTGCCAGGCATTACAAAAAAATGTGGGATCGAAAGTTTAAACACGTTTGTGTATTCTCTGCAGTTTAAAATCATGATTCGCAACTCCTGTCAATCACATTTTGATGTTTCCTCCACAAATGTGATTGACTGTGAGAATAGTTCTTAAAAAAGTTTTTTTTCCGCCCACCTTGAAAATAACTCATGGATTCAGATTTGCGATTTTTGAGTGGAGGAAAAAGAATTCCACTGCAATGGAGGAAACCCCCTCAGAGATGCTCAACCTTAGTGGAGTTCGGAGGGGTACCCAAGGGCATGGAACACTCATATCTCACACTGAAGAAAAAGTGTAGAGGATGGCCATTAATAAAAAAGCAATCTCAGAACCACAGGCAGCATTTTAGATCCAGATTTAGCTGCCATTTTGTGAACGATTCGCCAATCAGGTATGATTCTTGTCTTGACTTTTGGGCAGTGGAAAAAATCCACTGGCAGGAAGAGACACTTTAACCCCTTCGCTGCTGCGGCTATTCCGCCGCAGTGCTAAGGGGTGGGGGGTCCGCGCGGCGCGCCCATGCTGGTGACGGAACCGTTCCGTCACCAGCCGCTGTCGCACTGTGCTCATGACGGAGCGGTTCCGTCATGGCCCCGCCCACACAATGGAACGATCAGCGCAGGCGCGGAATCCGCGCCGCGCAGGCGTGCCGAGCGGGCCGTGACAGAACTGCTCCGTCATCAGCACAGCGCGACCGCAGCTGATGACGGAGTGGTTCCGTCACCAGCAGGGGAGGGGCTACTGAGTGTTTTACCTGAAAGCAAAGGTGGTTGAAATCTGGAGGCATTGAAAACACAAGGTGCTGGCAGCTGGTTGGATGCAGAGCTTGTCCGATTGCTACATACACAAACATACACACACACACACGTTATATTTGTGTGCATATACGGGTGTGTCTGAGTAACTATGCATGTCTGCTTATGCATATATAGGTGTGCCAACGTCTGTGTGTGTAGCTTGCACTGCAACCATCACTGCTATACATACTGGGAAAGGACTACTCCTGACACATATTTGCAAAAGTCTGCTTTATTGGAAGAAGTAGAGTTCACAAGGATAATTCAGTGCTTGATTTATAAAACAATTAGTGCAAGGGCTCTTGTAAGGAGGCCACTGCAGCTCGCACCACACATTGCCCCTGCCAGTGATAGTAACAACACAACTTGGGTGAGGATGTGGCCTTACGGCTAGAGTGGTGAACCTCGAAGCTGGGGAACTGGATTTGAGTCTCAGCACTGACGCTCAACATACTGTGATTCTGGGCAAATCACTTAATCTCCCTGTGCCTAACAAAAATGAATGTGTCCATCTGTAGCAAAACTGGTGCTCATGTAAAACGCTCCGATACCTGATATCTTCGGACCAAGTTTGCGCTATATAAAAATAAAAAATAAAAAACAAACAAACAAACAAAAAAAAACTACTTACCATCACACGCCTACAAGTGTGACAATTCAGTCTATTCCAGACCCCCAAACCTATAAGAATAGCTTGGGCAGTAGGTTATAGTCATTTTTAATGTATTTTGAATTATTACATAACTGTTGTAGTGGTCATCTCCCAATTAACCAGACAGTGCCACCTTGTTGCAGACTGTCACAAGCGCCAGTGTTGACAATTAAGTGCTCATGCCGAGCACCGGAAACCACTGACTCAAATTAAGCACTGCAAGGATATACACCCTTCGGCCACAGACTCTAAATGTTCCTAAACAATGTTCTCACATTAAACACAGACCCAACCCCCACCCCTAAACATTACCCACCCTTAAAGGCTTGATAGACCCTGCCCTTCCTTTAATGCCACACACTTATAACAGGTTCATCAGTTAACTTCTACTTCCCCACACCTGAATCGCCATCCATTTTATTCCTAACCTACCCACTCGAAGACCTCGGTGGGTCCTATTTCTCACCTTGATCGGATCTTTCCCTTGCTTCTTCTTTCCTACCATTTTCTGCTCCCTCGCCTTACCCTGAGCTCTCCCCTTCTGCGTGCCTTCGACAATCTTCCCTCCCCTTGTCTTTCATGTGAACATATTTCCAAGTACATTATAAAGTGCCCAGCAGTGTGTGTGCACTATTGCATGTACTGTTCCTCCTGAGGTTGTCGCGACCTGGGGGAGAAACGCTGCTCTCCCTTCAAAGTCTCCATTCCCCATGAATCCTGGCTTCTACCGCTTGGCAGGTCCAGGCATCTGATTGCTCTCCTTCACTCCTTGGTGGTTGGAGGTGCCTTGTCTCTTTCTGAGCCCTGGATTCGTGTGAATATTCAGTTGCATTAATGGAACTGTTCCTGAGCATCTTTGAGGGTGCGTTATTGGCCAGCAATGGGTGTGCCAGCCTCCAGCATGGCTGTTACCGACCCAGCTCCGTACACAGTCTGTAGAAGCATTGCTACCGAGCTACTACCCTGTCTGAAATTAGCATTCTCCACGCTACATTAAGGCCAATTTAGGAAGCTGCCTTACCCTGCTACTCAAATTGGCCATATGAGGGCGCCAGATTACAAAAAAGAGCACAAACATACCTACTTTTTAGTGGGATATGGGGCAGTGGAATGGCAAAATCCTTGCACCAGAGCAGAATACATCCATTAGAAGCTTCAAGTCCAGATCTAATAGTAAAAACAAAAACAAAAAATCACGATTTTCCAGAGGCCTACTACAGATCCAGTATTAAGACCGCTTTTGAGACGTGGCGCGAGCATCAACTGTGTGTATGAGTAATCTCTGGCAACATATGTCTCAATGCAGTCAATGAAGTCCCTATGAAGTTTGATACGCTCCAGATTCAGAGGTCCACTCTGATCCTATAGCAGAAGGATACGGTTGCAAAGCAGTGTTCAATTTGAGCCAGTGGTTTCTGGTGCTCAGCACCAGCACTTACTTGTCAACACCAAACTTATGACAGTCTGCCACATGGTGGCGCTGCTCATCTAATTTAGAGAAGAGCAGAACAACGGTTGTTTATGAATACAATAAACATTAAAACATACTAATACCTGCCTCCCCAGCCATTCCTTTAGCTTTGGGGTCTTGCAATAATCTGAACTGTCGCACTTGCAGGCGAGAGAGATGGTTAGTAGTTGTTTTGGCGGCGATGGCGGGGGCGATGGGTGGTGCAAACTGCAGTGGCCTCCTGGTCAAGACCCTGGGACTTTTTATTTCACAAATTAAGCAGTGGTGCAAAGGGTACCTCTCACCCTTCGTTTCAGAGGCTGATCGCTTGTGAACTTATGTAAGAGTGACACGTAGGCAGAGGTGGTCCACTCTGAGAAACATTTTGGAAAATAGGGCTGAGCAAAGACTTTTAAAGTGAATTGTAAACAGGTGGGCTAAGGAGCTACAGTTTTCATATTTTATCCCAATCCAGGTCAATGAAGTAAGAACTACCCAGGGGCGTTGTCCTCAGCAGCAAAAAATACATCCATGTGCTCACTGTGTGCACTGCAGAAAAACAGGCTTTACAACAACAGGGAAGGATGTGCCAACGGAGAAACCACGTTGTCCCCTTCCCACCGGGCAGGGATGGGTCTCAGAGGGCGCTTGCTTGGTAGGAGTAGGCTTCTCCCCATTTATACTCTCTGCCCTACTTCCCCTTCTTTCTTTCTCATTCTCCCTCACTTCTCTTCCCTGACCTCTGGTTCCGCAGTTCATCTTTGCAACCCTCTTTACTCCTCACTGGCCACTCCACACATATCATTTGTTACACTCTCTCATTGCACACTTCTCATCTCTCACTTTTAGTTTCTCCTTTTGACCCCTTCCTACTCATAGCTTATCCTTTCATCCCACCCTCCTCGTGCCTCAGTTCCAGTTCCTCAGTCCACACTTATTACTACCACCTAATCACTGCATTAACTTCAGTCCTTATCCTTCCCTTCTCTTTCTCAAGTTCTCGCTATTCATTATTCGCCACTTATGACTTACTCCTGCCGCGTTCATTCCCTACTGCTCATTGGTCCCTCCCCAACTTTCACCCCTCACATGTCGCTCTCACCCCTCCCATTGCTCAGCCATCCTTCATTTATTTATTTATTTAATTTGATAAATGCAGATATCTGACCCTAATTCAACCCTCCTCAGCCACGCTCCTTGAGGGATCTGATGAGCTTCAATGTGCTACAATTTATACCACAAGCACTCTTTTTAGTCAATTATCACCCCTACACTTCCTCTCCAGCAAAAAATGACAGCTCTGATGCTATTGACAATATCAAGACAAGCCCTCTCTGCTGGAAATGATTTGCAGATGAAGCAAGAAGCCTCAGGTACATTGTGAAACAGACCATGCCCAAGAAATAAGCACTTTATGTCTGAACAGGGAATCAGTAAACCCTCCCCCCTGCAGTGTCACCTATTAAAATAAGGAGGCGAGGGAGTTTCTAAGATGATGAGACAATAACAATGCAGGAAATGTTCTGTCCAAGAGAACAAAGAAATGTGTGTACATGTTTATTCATCTGAGAAAGGGAACAAAATTAAATTCTAACGCAAAGGACTGTGGGCGTGCAAATTGCAAATACGTATGCACTATTCCCAACTTCTTAGAGGATTCTGGATCTCACTCTCCCTCAAGATATTCAGAGTCAGGCCCCTCTGAAAAGAAAAAAAAATTCAGTTTTGTATGCCGTTTCAGTAAATTTGCACATTACTGGCTTAATCATCTTATACTGGAGCCTAGAGAGGTTTGTGCTCAGTAGTTGGAGTGGGCGGCAAAAATTTCCAATTGAAAAGCAGAAAGAATTCTCTCTTTTTCTGTACTTGCCCACATGCCACAAAAACTGCCCTAATTGGTTCAGACGACTATCTGCTGGTGCTTACTGGAGAATTTAAAAAGTCACCCAGCGCCTTATTTATTGGAAGGGTGTCTGGGAACAAAGGCACCTGAGAGGTGGTTAGGAGAGCAGACATGTAGAATCTTGTGGACTATGCAGACCGCCTTAAATTCTGATCTTACTTTGTTCGACAGTCAGTGGGAAGCCTTCAAGGCAGCGCAATGAGGCCATATAATTTCAAATTGAAAATGAGATGGGTGCATGATTTTTGACTTTTTGGAGCTGGGGTTTTGTTACAGGGGAGTTCCAGTATAACGTTATTTGTGGACTTGTGTTTGACAACACTCAGTTTAGCGCCTAGATGCAGGGATAGGACTTAGGAGTAGTAGGTTTGCGCCTAGGAGTTGCATGGTCGCCCCCTTGTCTTAGGGGCTCTAGCTTTGAGATTCCCAACTGTTTTTGCTGGGTTGGGTTCATTTCACTACCAGATGGAATTTCAGTAGCGTGCCTAAGACAACTTTCTTGTAGGATAAAAAAAAAAAAAGAGTTACTACCAAAAGAACAAAGAAAGTTCTATGAGAGAGATGAAGGTTGGAAAGCCTACCGGAGATTGTCATAGGTGATTAAACTTTAAGTATTAAATTGCCTAGTGTTTCTTGTGAATATTGTTGTTTCTACAAGATATTTACTTGATTACCCATAGACAAACGCCAATTATTGCCTTTAATATTATTAATTTATAAAGCATTCCTGTCCTTTTTGATACCTGTGTTCCACACAAAGAAAGCTCTGTCACAAATCCTGGTGCAACCACATCATTTAGGAATCCTTGCAGAGAATATCCAAACAATTTCTGAACATTTTATTTTTTTTAGATCTGAAAACTTTCTCCTCCATTTTATTTTTTAATTCACTCCGTTTCACATTGCTTGCTCTGATATCCCTTTGAGTATCTTGTGAACACTGTTGTTTTTGCATGATAATTACTTGATTAACTGGGCATGTTATAAGACTACAAAGGGTTAAGATGACTTCAAAAAATGTGCAAGTAAAACTTAATATAACAATTTATAATCATATTCTTCCTACTGGCAGCTATCTCCAGTGCTGGTAGTTCTGAGTTAGTAGCTGGTGTAGATACCGGGGTCACTCACATAGCTGAGGAACTGCAGAGACCTCTCTTGCATCTTCAAAACAATCATTGGAGCACCTTTGAAAAAAGAAAGCTTTTGCATACTGTATTTTTTGTGAGGCTCAGTCATGTCTACTGAAGGGGAGTAAACAGACTGAAAGGCCCTGTATTTCAACGGCGCTAAGGAAGAGGAACAGCTCCAAACTGCCCATCTAGGAAGCACAATGTGTGTTACACTGGGACTGAGGTCTCCTGATACAAGTTTAACCCCTTCGATGCTGATGACGAGCTCAGCTCGTCATCACCCACGGGTGGCGTGTGCTGATGACGAGCTGAGCTCGTCATGTAACGCGGAAAAGTGAAAAAAGCAGCGCAGCGCAAAAATCGCCGCAGCAGTGATGCGGTTAAAGAAGAGAATCTCTGGTAAAGGGATGCAGGAGTGCAATGCCATGTACGTCCACTAGGGGCGCGTCCCAGGGTCTGGCTTCCTTCCGCCTGTAGCCATCCTAATGTAGAGTATGTCATATCTTTGAAACAAGCTGCTGTGCTGTTTGCGGTCGACCCCTGTCAAACCCACCATAACAAGAGCAATCTAAAAGGGGTGCCCAAGTGTGATGTTGTGACTCCCCATCACAGAGCAAGTCCTGTGAAACAGATAGAGTCCAGCCTGACCCACTGCCAACAGATGATACGCCAAATATGGAGTTGCTTTGGGTATGACTGGCTTGTGGCTGAAATACACATCCTTTGCAACCCGCGCCACTTCCCCCCAGCTTGCCAAGATAGTCTGTGAGGATGTTTTCTGGTCTGTACGACTGGCTACCAAATACCAAGCTACCCTGCTGGTAGTAGCATCGAATATAGCATGTTACAACGCCTGCTATAACATCGCATACTTTTACAACGCGGTTGTTACAATGACTGTGTTGTTAGTACGCAATGCATTTACATCGCAAATTATTACAACGACTTGCACTAGGGGATGCGCTGGACTTAGGAACAGTATTAATTTCTTCTCCAGTTTGCGCAACAGTAGGGAAGGTGTTGGAATTTATTTCAAATATCTGTTCGACCCCTATTGCAAGTCATTGTAATGACTTGCGATGTAATTGCATTGCGTACTAACCAAGCGGTCGTTGTAACGACCGTGTTGTAATGGTAGCACGATGCAATGACAGCGTTGTAAATGCTGTTTCCCAGTAGCATCATGACCTCGGGCCATCTTCCTCCAATACTGGTACATATTATGCGTACCACATAAACCCATCTGGTACATCCCGGAGCCATACCACCTGGGAACAAACTAGAAGAGCTCTAAATGGACTTGCTGAAAAGCTTACCATGAACGACAGTTACCCCTAGAACGAGATACCATATCATAAGAGCTGCATTGATTTATCTGCACCAATTATCTTTCTTCTTAGGACAACAAAGGGAGCTAGATTTTGAAGTGGTTCGGTTCACCAAACATGCATTTAATTAGCTTTTGCTGTATATAAACTTGCACATAAAGTACTGTAATAAAACACATGGTGACCATGATTCTCTGTCTCATCAATACATAGCATTTGCATATGATTTTTGATCTCTGATGTATTTGTTATATTAATTGGATTGATTCTAGTCAATGACAAATAGTGATATTCTGTTGATACACTTGAGTGAGTTACATATGTACGACTCATGACTAAGATTAATTGGCTTCAAAAATATGTCCCTTGTAGCATACTGTGACTTTAAATATACCAGTTTCAGCTTTATTTTTTTCACAAAACCCATAATAAATATGGCTAAATACAGATGGATTAATTTAGGAAAAGAACTACATAGCAAACAATATTTGAATGTACTGCCCTTATATTATAGATATCTCAGTGACCTTAAATGATTATGTAGACAGACAAGATAATGTATCAAAATAGAACATTATTTTATTTTTAATTATTTTTTCCTTCTTTCTTAGTTCATTTTGAATTTATTTGTTGCTCATTTTCATCTTGTTTTTGATAAAAGCAATTTTTTATATTATTCATACAAATTACATTCACTTATACATATTATACATATTTACAAGACAATACAAAACCAAAAAAGAGAAAAGAAAAAAAAAGTGCTATACGATATATTCGGTCGATGGAAGATTGGAAGAAGGCAATGCGGTGGAATGGAACTACGCGCGTTTCGACCTGAGGCCTTCGTCAGGTGACCGTCAATCGCAAGTTACATACATATTAAGGGTGCTTGATGATATTTCACTGGAGTATTCTCTAGAATTTTTTCTCCCAACAACAGTATTTCATTAAAACGTATATGCTTTAATCATAGGTTCTTGTAGTTTAGCCGATATTAATACATCAATGAGACGTCGTTGTTCTTCAGAGAGACTGGCCAAGATTATTTCTTATTTTTGTTGCTAAATATCAACCTGTTGCTGAACTAGGATTTGGCCACACGGAACCTCTTGTCTTAATTGCAACGTTCTGAATATTCTTATTTGGAATCAGGAACTCTTCGTCTACGTAAATTTTTATTCTGATAGCTTTCTGGTAACACAGTAAATACTGTAGACGATCTTGTCACTCGATTTATCTTTGTTCATATGTAGTGTTTCGTATCACGGGGGTTCCGCTCAAGCGTCAGTCTGTTCTCTTCAACGGATATGCTGAGCCTGCTTTGCTATATAGTTCTTTTCCTAAATTGTTTCGTATATTCCCTACGAATAGCAAACGTATTAGTAAGTAGGGGTCCCCATTTTCCCAATTAGTAAATACAGATGGATACCATAAAACCGGGAGCCCTAATTATTATGGACTGCAGCAGAGCCAGCAACTCACATTGGATTCATTTTGCAGGAGGCCTAACGCGTTTCGGACTTCCCAGTCCTTGCTCACAGGACAAAATGCTGGGCTTCAACTGGACATTACAGGTAGCTGGTAATAATGTAACCCTTAAGTGGGCCTCCAAGGTGAGCTCGAGACAAGTGGGTGGTGATAACTATAGTCCTGTAAAGTACGCTATTCCCAAGTGGGTTTAGTGTGGCCACACATCAATTTAAAAACAATGTCACACCCTAGTGGGTAAATGTAGTGTAACATTACGGGCTCTGCTGGAAATTCCATGTCCAACCTGTCCTCCTATTTGCGCCCCAATTATTAAGTCCCAACACGCCTACACTAAATGCAATTTTTACACAACTAAGATTACCAGAATGCACTTTTTCTAACTCACCCGAGGCCCACTTAGGACGTAATATTTATTCATTGGTGGTAATCAGCTGTGGGACCTTTTGGCAGTTTGTGATGCATGGCCTGTGAGCAAGGACTGGGAAGCCGGAAAAGCATTAGGCCTTGTCAAGATAGATTTTATGCTGAATTTGGGTTTTCTTGGAGTTCGTTATAAAATAAAGGAGAATCTGCATGTGAGGGCCTTTTCATCTTGGGACAAACCTTTTCTTCTTCTTCATCTTTAGGTTTAAAGTATTTTATTAAGGTATAAAAAAACATGGGGAAGGGAATAGGAGGTCAAGCGAACATACAGTACAAAAAGCGAGATGTTGCAGCGGTTCAGAAGGAAAGTAGGGAGACAGGAAGCCCCAGAGGGTAACAATATTTACAACAAGGGGTGGTGAGGGACAGAGTCTCTGAATTAAACAGAATACTCTCACCCAGTCAAGAGATCAGGGCTAGATCCAACACCGTTTTTTAGCTCACTGCACCATCCCAGTTTCAGAACCTGGCTGTATGCAAATTAGTCTGTTCCTGTCCCAGTGCATGATGGGAACAGGGCAAACCAAACTACAAAAGCCAATTCTTACACTGGGAAGGAAACAAGCTACCGGGGACCGGTTTCTGGCATTTCAGCCTCTTCGGCCCGGCTTGCTTGAATCCTGATGGTGCAATGAGCAAGGGACTCACATCTGAGTATACCCTTCCACGCTTAGGGTGGACAAAAATATTTACAACAAGGGGTGGTGAGGGACAGAGTCTCTGAATTAAACAGAATACTCTCACCCAGTCAAGAGATCAGGGCTAGATCCAACACCGTTTTTTAGCTCACTGCACCATCCCAGTTTCAGAACCTGGCTGTATGCAAATTAGTCTGTTCCTGTCCCAGTGCATGATGGGAACAGGGCAAACCAAACTACAAAAGCCAATTCTTACACTGGGAAGGAAACAAGCTACCGGGGACCGGTTTCTGGCATTTCAGCCTCTTCGGCCCGGCTTGCTTGAATCCTGATGGTGCAATGAGCAAGGGACTCACATCTGAGTATACCCTTCCACGCTTAGGGTGGACAAAAATATTTACAACAAGGGGTGGTGAGGGACAGAGTCTCTGAATTAAACAGAATACTCTCACCCAGTCAAGAGATCAGGGCTAGATCCAACACCGTTTTTTAGCTCACTGCACCATCCCAGTTTCAGAACCTGGCTGTATGCAAATTAGTCTGTTCCTGTCCCAGTGCATGATGGGAACAGGGCAAACCAAACTACAAAAGCCAATTCTTACACTGGGAAGGAAACAAGCTACCGGGGACCGGTTTCTGGCATTTCAGCCTCTTCGGCCCGGCTTGCTTGAATCCTGATGGTGCAATGAGCAAGGGACTCACATCTGAGTATACCCTTCCACGCTTAGGGTGGACAAAAATATTTACAACAAGGGGTGGTGAGGGACAGAGTCTCTGAATTAAACAGAATACTCTCACCCAGTCAAGAGATCAGGGCTAGATCCAACACCGTTTTTTAGCTCACTGCACCATCCCAGTTTCAGAACCTGGCTGTATGCAAATTAGTCTGTTCCTGTCCCAGTGCATGATGGGAACAGGGCAAACCAAACTACAAAAGCCAATTCTTACACTGGGAAGGAAACAAGCTACCGGGGACCGGTTTCTGGCATTTCAGCCTCTTCGGCCCGGCTTGCTTGAATCCTGATGGTGCAATGAGCAAGGGACTCACATCTGAGTATACCCTTCCACGCTTAGGGTGGACAAAAATATTTACAACAAGGGGTGGTGAGGGACAGAGTCTCTGAATTAAACAGAATACTCTCACCCAGTCAAGAGATCAGGGCTAGATCCAACACCGTTTTTTAGCTCACTGCACCATCCCAGTTTCAGAACCTGGCTGTATGCAAATTAGTCTGTTCCTGTCCCAGTGCATGATGGGAACAGGGCAAACCAAACTACAAAAGCCAATTCTTACACTGGGAAGGAAACAAGCTACCGGGGACCGGTTTCTGGCATTTCAGCCTCTTCGGCCCGGCTTGCTTGAATCCTGATGGTGCAATGAGCAAGGGACTCACATCTGAGTATACCCTTCCACGCTTAGGGTGGACAAAAATATTTACAACAAGGGGTGGTGAGGGACAGAGTCTCTGAATTAAACAGAATACTCTCACCCAGTCAAGAGATCAGGGCTAGATCCAACACCGTTTTTTAGCTCACTGCACCATCCCAGTTTCAGAACCTGGCTGTATGCAAATTAGTCTGTTCCTGTCCCAGTGCATGATGGGAACAGGGCAAACCAAACTACAAAAGCCAATTCTTACACTGGGAAGGAAACAAGCTACCGGGGACCGGTTTCTGGCATTTCAGCCTCTTCGGCCCGGCTTGCTTGAATCCTGATGGTGCAATGAGCAAGGGACTCACATCTGAGTATACCCTTCCACGCTTAGGGTGGCCAAAATCGATTTACAAAAGGGGGTGGTGATGAACAGAGTGTCAAGCAAGCCGGGCCGAAGAGGCTGAAATGCCAGAAACCGGTCCCCGGTAGCTTGTTTCCTTCCCAGTGTAAGAATTGGCTTTTGTAGTTTGGTTTGCCCTGTTCCCATCATGCACTGGGACAGGAACAGACTAATTTGCATACAGCCAGGTTCTGAAACTGGGATGGTGCAGTGAGCTAAAAAACGGTGTTGGATCTAGCCCTGATCTCTTGACTGGGTGAGAGTATTCTGTTTAATTCAGAGACTCTGTCCCTCACCACCCCTTGTTGTAAATATTTTTGTCCACCCTAAGCGTGGAAGGGTATACTCAGATGTGAGTCCCTTGCTCATTGCACCATCAGGATTCAAGCAAGCCGGGCCGAAGAGGCTGAAATGCCAGAAACCGGTCCCCGGTAGCTTGTTTCCTTCCCAGTGTAAGAATTGGCTTGGTAGTTTAGTCTGCCCTGTTCCCATGATGCACTGGGCCAGGGACAGACTGATTTGCATATAGCCAGGTTCTGAGCTGGGATGGGGCAGTGAGATAAATAACGGTGATGGATCAAGCCCTGATCTTTGGACTGGGTAAGAGTGGTCTGCTCAATTCAGACACTCTGTTCATCACCACCCCCTTTTGTAAACCAGAGGGTAACAAGGCATAAGTCTTAAGGCAATAAGGCATCGCGAATAACCCCCCAGGAGGTCCCCATTCTCTTAGCAAGGCCGAGCTGAAATAGCGTCCCGCAACACATTAAAAAAAACACACCATCCCTCCAGCCCCCCAACCCCGGAAAATTAGGAGAAAGAGAAGCAAAGGAAGAAAAGAAAGAAAACAATACCCCAACATCCCCGTCCGAAGGTCAGCATTAGAAGCATATAACCCCGCCCCCCACCCCCCGCCCCAAACCCCTGACCCCGCACATTCACTCCGCTGGAGCCGCCGGCGGCGTCAGCCTAAGAAGTCGCAGGTACCGTGGGCATGTGAGCTCGCGAAATTCCGTGGATAGCAGTGCCAAAAAGGGGTGCCAGAGTTCCTCAAACTGGTCAACATTCCCAGCCACCGTCAGCGACATCTTCTCCATGCCCAGTACCTGCCAGAGCCTGTGTAACCAACCAGTGACAGAGGGGGCAGTGGGGGTACGCCAGAGTACCAGGATGTTTTGAACCGCGGAGCCCAGCGCGATCGCAATCTGCCTACCCCTGCGGGACTTCAGCGGGTACATCAAGTCATTGGGGAGGCCTAGCAAGACATACGCAGGGAAGCGCGGGAGCTCAATCTCAAAATGCCTGTCCACCTCATCCAAGACCTCTTTCCAATAGGCCGACAGCACCGGGCACTCCCAGAGAATGTGCGTGAGGGTACCCTCCTGTCCGCTGCCGCGCCAGCAACCTCTATCGCCGATTTTGCGCATCTCGTAGAGCCGCTCCGGGGTGTAATACCAATAGGTGGACACCTTAGTAAAGGTCTCCGTCAGCCCAGTGTGGTACGCAGAGTGCCTCGCCCGATACGCAATCCTGTCCCACTCTTGGTGGCTCAAGGTTCTGCCCAATTCCCTGTGCCAGCGCTCCCTCCCTGGGTTATGGTAATGAAACGGCGGGGGTTGGAGAAACTTGTACAAGTCGGTGATAAGCTTGGCATCCGAGGTCCGGGTAACCAGCCAACGCTCATAGGGCGTAATCGAGCGGGCAGCGACATCGCGCACTGGGGGTTGTAGAGCCCAGTGGCGGACTTGCATATAACGCAGTCTGTCCCCCTCCGTCAGGCCAAACTCCTGTCGGAGCTGCTGGAAGGGGAGTACGCCCTCCGGCCCATAGATCTGGAAAAGCGCCCTGCAGCCCGCGCTCACCCAGTGGGAAAAGGCTCCCGGTTCCAGGCCCGGAGTGAAGTCCGGATTGCCAGCAATGGGAGTGAACGGCGATGGAAAGGTGGTGAGCTCGCGAAGCTTGCACACCGCGTCCCACGCTCTCAGCGGAACCCGGGTGATAAAAGAGGCGTAGAGGTTTGGCGGGCGGTGAGTGCGCCGCAGGAACGGGACTTCCTGGAGCGTGCGGCCCGCAACTGCCTGGTCTTGAAAGAGCCAGTGCTTGTCCGATTCCCACCGGCTCCACTCCACCAGATACCGAAGTTGTGCCGCCTGGAAGTACTTCCGGAGGTCCGGGACCCCGAGACCCCCCGCCTCCGGGGCAAGCATGGAGAGGACCCGCTTCATCCGAGGCTTACGGCCCTGCCACACAAAGCGGGAGATGTCTGCCTGCGCCTGTCGTATCCAACCTACAGGGGGCTGGAGAGGTAGGGCGCGAAAAAGATACAGGATCTGAGGCAGTATCGTCATCTTCACCGCTGCGATACGGCCCAGCCACGAGAGCAGGCCCTTGTTCCATCGGCCGAGTTCCTCTTTGATCTTTTTGCCCAGAGAGGAATAGTTAGCAGCGACCATTGCAGGCAGGGAAGGCGCAAGCAAAATCCCCAGGTAAGGCACCGTGGAGGAGGACCATTGCAGAGGAAAAAGACGCTGGAGGTCCCGCCTGGTGTCAACAGAGAGGGACACGTCCAGGGCGGCCGACTTAGACATATTCATTTTGAAGCCTGCCACACGGGCAAAGGAATTCAGTTCCTGGACGCAGGCAGGGAGCGACCGCCTAGGGTCATCTAGGGTCAGCAAGACATCGTCCGCATACAGGCTGACAGTATGCGTGTATTGCCCCATCCTCACTCCGATAGCGTCCGGGTTATCGCAAATCCTCTGGGCAAACGGCTCCATATAGAGGGCAAACAGGAGCGGTGAAAGGGGGCAACCCTGTCTCGTGCCACGCTCAATGGCAAAGCTGCCGGAGCTGTGTCCGTTTACACGCACCGATGCTGACGGTCTCTTATAGCAATTAAAGATCATAGTGCGGAACGTCTCGCCGATCCCCAGTTTCCCAAGAACCAGCTCGAGGTACGGCCAATGAACCCTATCAAAGGCCTTCTCCGCGTCTACCGATAGCAGCATCCGCTCCCCTGGGACGCGTGAGGCCTTTTCTAGCACGTGCGTCACCCTCTTGGTGTTGTCGACCGTCTGCCTACCGGGTACAAAGCCGGCCTGGTCCGCCTCCACCAAACCTGGTAGATGTAGACCCAGTCTGGCCGCCAAGATCCCCGTGTACAGTTTGAGGTCCACATTAAGAAGCGAGATGGGCCGATACGAGCCGCATAGAGTCCGGTCTTTTCCCGGTTTCGGGATAACCGACACGGTCGCCGAAAGAAGGTCTGGCGGGATGGCTCCCGGTTCGGAGAAGGAGTTGAATAAACGAGCTAGGAGAGGCGCGACAGTGGGAGAGAAGGTCTTGTAAAACAAGGCCGTATAGCCATCCGGGCCCGGGGCCTTGCCGTGTTTCAGCCGTGCAATAGCGGAGATGACTTCCTCCACGTGAATATCCCTCTCCAGGTGGGTCGCCTGGGCGGGGTCCAAGGCCGGGAGGGTTACTGATTCCAGATAGGCCTCAGCCTCTCCCGGTGGGGAGGGCTCTGCAGCGTACAGCGCCTCGTAAAAGGCACGGAAGGAGTCCGCCACCTCTGCATCACCGGAAACCGGGACCCCATCTGCTCCCACTAGCTCCTTCACGACGTTGCGTTGCTGCGCAGCCCTGAGCCGGTGGGCCAGGAGCTTACCGCACCTATCTCCGCCGGTGTAAAAGGCATGTTTCAGGCGCAACGCCGCATACTCCGCCCGGTCTAGGTCCAACGCAGAGAGAAGTTTCCGCGCCGCCTTCAGCTGCCTCCAAACACGAGGCGCCCCCGTCCGGCGGTGAACCTGCTCAAGTTCCCTGACCTGCGCCGTTAATTCCTCCCTCTTGCGTTGACGCTCCTTGTTCTCCGCCGAGGAGATGGAGATAAACTCCCCTCTGATGACCGCTTTCAGAGCTGCCCACTGCGTTGCCAGGGACGTATCGGGGTTGCTGTTGTGGATCAGGTACTCTTGAATAACCTCCTCCACTCGCTTCACCACCGATTTCTTATGGAGAAGCGTGTCCCGAAGCCGCCACATCCCTCTGGAGGGGGGGGCCGCCGGCCAGGCAAAAACTCCGGAAACCGGCGCATGGTCGGACAGGGACAAAACCCCGATGTCAGCCGCCGTGGCGGCGAAGCGGAGCGGTCCACTCACCAAGAGGTAATCCAACCGCGAGTAAGTGCGGTGTGCGTGGGAGAAATATGAGTAGTCCCTATCGGCGGGGTGCATGATGCGCCAGAGGTCATGCAGATCCATCTCTGCGATCTGGTCCTGTACCGCTCTAGAAAGCTCCCCCGTCTGCGGAAAGCGCTGGGCCGACCTATCCAAGGTGGAGTCAAAGACCATGTTCAGGTCTCCCCCCAAGATGACGTGGCGGTCGGGCGAGGCAGTAACTTCTACCAACACAGATTCCAGGAAGCGATCCTGGTGGTCATTTGGGCTGTATACGGAACCAACCGTAAAGGCAACACCCCCCAGACGCATGCGATACACTAGGAGC
Organism: Lissotriton vulgaris; assembly: GCF_964263255.1. Classification (NCBI taxonomy): domain Eukaryota; kingdom Metazoa; phylum Chordata; class Amphibia; order Caudata; family Salamandridae; genus Lissotriton; species Lissotriton vulgaris. The sequence continues at coordinate 111,094,412 of NC_141700.1, forward strand.
CTCCCCTTCTGCTCGGCATGTTTATACAGTACCTCACCTCGGAAGGAGCTGGCTAGAAGAATGGCCACCCCTGCAGTCTTAGTCGCCGCCGAGGAAAAGAGTTGCGTGGGAAACTTGGCAGAGCGCAGCCTATGGCAATCTTTAGAGAGTAAATGGGTTTCCTGCAGGAGGCAGATATCCGCCTGCGACCCTTCTAGCAGGGAAAGAATCGCCCTACGCTTCACAGGGTTGTTCAGACCCTTAACATTAAGGGTCACTACTTTCAGGGGCGGCATCACTCCCAGGGAAGCGAAGCGCTGTGCAGCAAGCTCGGGATCAGTGGAAGGGGCGCGCGGGGCAGGGGCGCAGGGAAGGCCAGAATCGGCTCCGCATGTGTTCGGACAGTATCGGACGGGACCCCCCCAACACCAAACCAGCTTTGAAACCCCCCCAAAACCAACCCATGGCAACCAGCCAAAACCAAAAACAAGAAAAAACACCCCATAGTCTCAGTCTAGCCCAAATGGGCGAGTCTTCAGAAAACAGTCAAGTGGACGTCCAGCCACACACCTCCAACCTCACCCCCCCAACCCCCAGCCCCAACCCAGCATCGAAGAAGCTAAGAGTCTCTCCCCCCTGAGAAAAGTTAGGCCGTCTGGGCCACGCCATTAGATTCAGGCAAGTTCCTGGCCGCAGTCCTCAGGGCCTCCGCCATATCCGCCCTGATGGTAGGGGAGTCAGGGCGACTCGCTGGTGCTGACGATTGGCGCCTCCGCGATCTCCGTCGGCCTCGCCGCTCGGGGCGCCTCCATGCGGGTGTCGCCCCTTCTTCCTCTGTAGCTGTGAGTCCCAGCACCCCACAGACATCTTGTAAGGAGCGCAGCTGATGTAGCACCCCATTCCATCGGAAAATAAGACGGAAGGGGTGACCCCAGGAGTAGTTCGTCTCATGCTCTCGCAGAAAGTCTGTAGCAATGCGGAAAGACCTGCGCTTCTGCAGTGTGATGGCGGACAGGTCTTGATAGAGCGCCACGGGTCGTTCTTGGAAGGACAGCGGCTGCTTCCTGCGGGCCTCTGTCATAATGCGCTCCTTTAGGGGAAAATCCGGCAGGAATGCCAGGATATCGGGTGGGGGTGCCGATGATTGGCGCTGGCGGCCCACTCTGTGTGCTCTGTCTATGCGGATCGGGAAGTCCGCTCCTTCTCCCAAGATGTCGCGGAACAGGTCCTGCAAATAGGCCACTAGGTCCGCACCCTCATCCGCGGACGGAACGCCCCGCACCCGGATATTATTCCGCCTGGATCTGTTCTCGAGGTCCTCCGAGTGGGCCTGGAGCTCGACACACTGCTCCCGTAGGCGGAGGACGTCCTGCTGGAGATGAACTATCTCCTCGTCGCGGCGCTGGGCCGCCGTGTCCACCGTGTCGACTCGTTCGCCCAGGCCTTCGATTTCTCTCCGCACTTCACGGACCTCTCCCGCCACCTCGGTCTTGAGAGTCTGAAATTCCTCCTTGAGGGAGCTGAATAAGTCCTCCATGAAGGACCTCGTGACAGGTGGTTCGCCCCCGGTGGCGTCCGTTGAGGCCCGGGAGGACCCCGGGGATGGCTGCGCCCTGTCGCGTAGTTGCTGGGCTCTGCCGAGCATGTCCGGCAAAGTGCGATCTCCCCGTGTTGCGCCTCGTCTTCCGGCCATCCTGGCCTCCGCGGTAGTCGAGGCCCAGAGCCGGCCGTTGTAGACGCGCCCAGGCGCTCGTGGGCACCAGATGCGAAGTCCTCACCGAGGACAAAGGTAGTGCGTCACGGGCGACAAAATGGCGGCCCGGGTCAGGGCGAGGCGACCACCGGGCCAGGCAGGGCGGTCAGCAATGTCCGAGTCGGAGGCCTTCAGCCGTGTGCCCCCAGGGAGGACGGCAGATGTGTAGGTACCAAGAGAAACCAAGGCGCCCGTATGACCAGGGCGCGGGCGAGGGTCACCAGTATTAGTTCCGCAAAGACAAGATGGCGGGAGGGTAGAACCCAGGATGCCAGCCCAGACCAGCCAGTCTATGGGCGACCCTCAAATGGCCACGGGTCGGGGAAGTGCGAACCCAACGTCTTCCAGCACCATCGGCCAATACGCCCGGCTCGGGCTCCGCTCAGACTTCACCGTTCCATTCCTCCAGGCTCGGGGTCCGCAAGGCGTCACACTCCGATACCCATGGCGGGGGAGTAGATCGTCGTCGCAGGGCAGGGGTCTGTCGTCTAGCGATGGTCCCGACCACCAGGGCGCCGGTCAGGAAGCCTCCACACTCCGCGAAGTCCGTCGAGTCCGTCCCCCGGGATCTCCAGCTTTCAGCACTCGACTCCGCCGAGGCGCGCGGACAGCGCCGCAGTATGCTCCGCCTCCAGGCCCTTCTCCTCGGGGCGACCCAGGCTCCCTTCCTCGGGTCGATCGTTGAACAAACTTTTAGGGGACTTCCCCCGGGGCAACAGAAATCAAAGTGGTATCAAAACGTGCCCCAAGAACTCCGGCACAGTTCTCTCGCCCGCAGTGCGACCGCGGGGGGAGAGAAGCGCAGGAATCGGGGCTCGAGCTGAGCCGGGCCGGAGGAGCTATGGGAGGAAGCGTCCGCTCACCCCGCCATCTTGGCCACGCCCCCCCTTCTTCATCTTTAAAAAAAAAAAATATATATATATATATATATTTCCGCACTTGCGCTTTTTCTGCGATAGACTCAGATTCTCGACCATCAAACAGGAAAAAACACGGAAGACCCAGAGTGCAGGTGAGTTTTCTTTATTCCTCAGCACACCACGACAGCATAAATATATATATATATACATATATATATATATGTGTGTGTGTGTATATATATATATATATGTCCTGTCTGACAACATCTCGCACCAACTTTAATAAAAGTCACTGCAGCCAGCAGTGAGCAAGTCAATTTTGGAGTCTGTTTCTTTCTCCGTTTGGTGGTTTCAAGCGCCGGAGTGGTAATTGGATATATATATATATATATAAGAACATTATTCTAATCTTCGTTACCATTTGTGACCAGACTGACCATATAATATGAGCAATTTGCTACCCCGAGAACATAAACCATTGAGGACACATGCATATCCAATGATAAGCAAAATACTCTTAATGATGGATAGGGGGAAGCTGTGTAGTTATTTGCTGTCCTCCTACTCTGTAATCCTTCATAACTTGTGGGATATCCTTCTCGTGAACAAGAGGACCAAAACCCATGCTACAGCAGTGATATTTATTTATTATTATTTGTTTGAGAGTTTTATATAGCGCTAGCGAGACCCGAAGGTGTCAGAGCGCTTTACAAGACATGTGAACCTAGACCAGTGCAATTAATAGAAGGATTCAAGGTTGACCTAGTATATCCAGATGGAATAAAAAACAGTGCAACATTATATAAGTGAATCGAAAAGTGACACAAGGTACAATAGTATGCCTTTCAGGCATTGGTGACAGTTTAAGATGCTGACCGTATCGAATGATGCTGTTGGTTTGGCAAGTTCAGGGGAGTGAGTTGAAATATTTGTTCATCGGTAGTGATTTGAGGTTCCGTTTGAAACAAGCATAGGCGGGATTACAGATACGGCATCTTGTAATAGCTGGAAACGTTTCCCAGTACACCAGTCAGAGGTATGGAACAACATCATGAAAGCAGCTCATCTCTCCTCTGACCTGCAGTCCCTCTAGAGTCCAAATGAATAGGTACCAGGTGGTACCCCACCGGAGGGGGAATCTAACCTGCATCCTATTCAAAGCAAACCCTATCGAACACGCCGGGAAACTCCCTGGGGAGGGTGGACGGGAGGGGGGGTGTCGCTTATGTGTTTTTATACTGTAAAGATTTTAAGTAATCGTACGGTTAATAAAGAATTGAATTGAATTAAACACTCAATAGCCTGCCTGCTCAGACAAGTTTCTTGTCTTGAAGGATGGATTTGGACTGTCCAAAGCACCTTCCAAACGTTTTAGGGCCACCTTTCAACTGAGAGAGTACAGTAGTTTAATTTCTAAAACTCATTCGGTGGAAATTTGGCCAAACTTCCGATATTTAGCTTTGACTGAATCCATTATTGTATTTTATGTACTAGAAACCAAAGAGGTCTGCCTGGCATTTTAAATTTGCTGATTCAGTCGAAAATCACTTTAGCTCAGAAAGTAGCATTTAGCAAATTAACATCAAGTTGTTGCTCTCTGTTAAGTTGTTAATGCTTGTAATGCATTCATAGGAAAAGAAGAGGCTTAAAAGGAAAATGGGAATAAACATACAAAAAAAAGTGTGAGTGTTTTTTAATGGTTTTATAAAATGTGCTTATTCATTCATTTATGGATGTGATTTCTTAAGGTCTTAGCACTCTCTGTTAAACACTTAGGAGTGCTAAGAGAAAGGAGGGGGACAAGGGGGAGGCGAGGGGGGCCGTATAAATGATAAGGTAGGCAGATCAGGCTGGTCCTTTTACAGAAACAATAGTTCGATTACGAGTCCTGCGTTATTGGTGTCTTATTGATTGGACTCAATAAACACCATATCATCAGGACTGGTGCCAAAGCCAATGGGTCTCACTGATACAAGACATATTGGCTTTGGCAATGTGTTTTTGTGTGATGTTGTACACCAGTGTAGCTGCTGTTCAGCATGGCTAAAAGTTAGTGGCCTGGAGTGTCGTAGAGCGGAGTGGGGGAGTAGAGTTTTGTAGAATGGATTTATTGAAGTACATTGTCAGAGTGAAGAAGGGGGGAGTTGAGTTCAATGGTTCAGTGACGGAGTGGCGTAGGGTGGAAGAGGGTGAGTGGATTGAGGTAGTGGGGTGGATTGGACGTAGTGGGGTTGATTCAAATGGAGTAAAGTGGGGTGGGTTGGATTGTGGTAGAGTGGGGTGGACTGAAATGAAGTGAGGTGAATTCAAATGGGGTGGATTGGACTGAGGTGGGTGCATTACATTGAATTGATAGGACTAGAGTGGGGTGGGTTGATTGGAATGGGGTGGGTTTGACGTAGGGTGGATGGCAATGGTGTGGATTAGATAGGACTGGAGTGGGGTGGAGTGGAGTAGGGTGACTTGGATTGAGAAGGATGGATTGGAGCGGGGTGGACTGAAATGGGGTGAGGTGTATCTGATTGGTTAGAGCGGGGTGTATTGAGTGGATTGGAGTGGAGCTGGGTAGGGTGCATTGGAAGAGAGGGGTGGAGTGGGTTGGAATAGAGTGAGGTGGATTGGATAGGAGTGAAGTGGACAGTACGAAGAGGATTAGACTGGAGGATAGGGGTGGATTGAAATGGTGTGGGGCGGACTGGAGTGGGGTGAATTGAATTGGATTGGGGTGACCTGGAGTGGCATGGACTGGATTGGAGTGGGGCGATAAGGAGAGGATTGGGGTGGTTTGTATTGGATTTGGGTGGGTTGTAGTGGATTTGGGTAAACCTGGATTGGGTGGAATGGACTGCATTGACGTGGAGTGAATTTGATTGAGAGAGGTGAATTGGATTGAGTGGGGTGGATTGGAGTGGGGTGGAGTCGACTCGATTTGAGTGGAGTGGACTAAATATTTGGTGTATTGGGTTGGACCGGAGTGGGTAGGATTGGAGCGGTGGATTGGAGTACAGCAGTTATGTGTGTATTGGAGTGGAGTGGTGTGGCTTGGGGTAAGGTGGTTTGGAGTTGCTGTATTGGAGTGAGTGGATTAAGATTCAACAGATTGGAGTGGGGTGAGTGGATTGGGTTGCAGTGGAATGGATTGGAATAGATTTGAGTGGGTGGATTGGTTTATTCATCTGTAATTCAGCGACAAGATACACTTCAGGGCGAACATGTGGGTTACAAATACACGTTATGTGGTATAGACAGGAGTGGGGTAGTATGAGATGGACAGGAGTGGGGTAGATTGGATTGGAGAGGGGTGGATTGCATTGGATTGGAGGGGATCAGATTGGAGTGGGGCAGATCGAATTGGAGTGGAGAGGGGCAGATTGTTTTGGATTGGAGAGGGGCAGATTGTTTTGGATTGGAGAGGGGCAGACCATTTTAGATTAGAGGGGGACAGATTGTTCTAGATTGGAGTGGGGCATATTGTTTTTGATTGGATTGGGGCAGATCGGATTGGAATGGGGCAGAATGTTTCGAACTGGAGTGGGGCAGATTAATTCTGAGTGGATTGTTTTGGATTGGAGTTTAGCAGCTTGTTTTGGGTTTGAGTGGGGCAGATCATTTTGGATTAAAGTAGGGCATATTGTTCTAGATTGGAGTGGGGCATATTCTTTTTGATTGGAATGGGGCAGATTGTTTTGGACTGGGTTGGAACAGATTAGAGTGAGGTAAGGTCGGTTGGATCGGAGTCAGGTAGTTTGGATTGAGCTGGATTAGATTGGTGTGGGTGGATTGAATTGGAGGGGGGTTGAATTTAAATGGGGTGAAGTGGATTGGAGTGGGGCAGATTGGAGGGAGGAATTGGAGTGGGGTGAGGTCGATTGCAGTGGAGTAGATTAGGTTGAGCTTGATTGGATTAATGTGAGTGGATTGAAAGGGTTTGAATTTGGATGGAGTGAGGTGGGGTGGGGCAGACTGTTTTGGATTGGAGTGGGGCAGGTTGTTTTGGAATGGTGCAAATTGCTTTGGATTCGTGTGGGGCACTTTGTTTTGGACTGGAGTGAGGCAGATTGGAGTAGGGCAGATTATTTTGGGTTGGATCAGAGCAGATAGTTTTGGACTGGAGTAGAGCAGATAGTTTTGGACCGGAGTGGGGCAGAATGTTTTGGATAGCTGGAATGGAGTGGGGCAAACTGTTTTGTATTGGAGTGGCCCATTTCTTTGTGTCCTACGGTTGCATTGATTGCCACATGCTGAAGGAGATACCAAACCGTGGGTGGATCTAAGTAAGGCAAAGTTGAAGTCACCTGATTAGCTTTACACAACAGACCTGAAGTGCAGATATAAAGCAATCTTCTCCCATTCAAACAATCTAACCGCATGGTGGATTCCACAAAAGTATCACTGCACATTTCCCTGCCAAAATCACTGTGAGGATCACAAACTGATATCTATCTTTGGCTGTCCTCTTCCATTTTAATTGTCCTGAAGAAGACCCGCTGTGACTATGGTTCAAATAGCGCACAATTTGGGTCGAAACGTCGAATCTTTCTATCTAGTTTATGTCCTACAGCTACCTCACAAAAGCCAGAAATAGGAACGGCACTAGGTGTTTTGGGATAGCTTGCAAAACAAATTGTTAAAGGACAGACGCTCTCTGAATAATACATATATATTTGTAACTCATCCTTATTGTATATATTACACTCACGACATCACCATGTCACTCTTTTTCACTGACTCATGAAAGTCACTTGTTTGTTTATGTGTTGATTAAAATTCTCTTGTTACAGCCAAATATGTAAAAAATCAATACATTACATCTAAACCACGTAATATTGTCCTTAGTGTGTTTCTTATGATATATTGACTATGGAGTACTAAGCAATTGATTTATCCGACAGGACCATCTGTAGATTTTAGTAATTGTATTGGAGTGTGGCAGATTGTTTTGTATTAGAGAGGGGCAGATTGTTGTGTATTGGAGAAGGGGAGATTGGAGGAGGGGTGATTATTTTGGATTGAGGCAAAATGTTTTATATTGGAGTTGAGTAGATTGGAGTGGGGCAGATTATTCTGGATTGGAGTTGAGCAGATTGTTTTGGTTTGAAGTGGGATAGATTGTTTTAGGTTGGAGTGAGCAGGTTTTTTGGACTGGAGTTGGGCAAGTTGTTGTGGATTGGAGTGGGGCAGATTAGAGTAGAGCTGATTCTTTTGGATTGGAGTGGGGCAGATTCTTTTGGATTGAAGTAGAATAGATCAGAGTGGGGCAGATTATTCTGGACTGGAGCAGATTGTTTTGGATAGAGTGGGGCGGATTGTTTTGGATTAGAGTGGGGTAGGTTGTTTTGGATTGGAGGGTTGAGTTGGATTGGATTGGAATGGGGTGGGTTGAACTAGAGTAGGGTGTATTGGATTGGACTGGAGTGGGGTGGATTAGACTAAAAGTGGGGGTTGGACTGGAGTGGGATAGATTGGGGCAGATTGGGGCAGATTGTGGTGGGTTGGAGTGGGCAGGGTTGAATTTGGATGAGGTGGATTGGAGTGGGGTAAATTGTATTGGGTTGGATTGGTATAGGGTGGATTGGAGTGGGGTGGATTTTGGTGGATTGGAGTGGGGTGAATTGGGATGGTGTAGGGCAGATTGTTTTGGACAGGAGTGGGAAGGTTGGATTGGGGCATATTGGAATAGGGAGAGTTAAATTTGGTTTGCCGTGAGATAGATTTGATTTGGCTGGATTGGATTGGTGTGGGTTGATTAAAAGGATGGATGAATTCGGATGGAGTGAGGTGGATTAGATGGAGTGGGGCAGATTAGAATCGCCGTATTGAATTAGGGCAGATTGTTTTGGATTGGAGTTTGCCAGATTGGAGTAGGGCAAGTTGTTTTAAACTGGAATATGGCAGATTGGAGTGGAGCAGATTGGACAGGTGCAAATTGGAGTGGTGCAGATTGGAGTGTGGCAGATTGGTTTGCACTGGAGTTGGGCAAATTAGAGTGGATCAGATTGTATTGGATTGGAGTGGGCCAGAGTTGGGTGGGGCAGATTGTTTTAGATTGCTGGAATGGAGTGGGGCAAATTGCTTTGGACTAGAGTGGGGCAGATTGTTTTGGAGCAGCATATTTTGTATTGTAGTGGAGCAGATTGTTTTTATTGGAGTGGGGCAGATTGGAATAGGGCAGATTTTTGGACCGGAGTAGTGCAGGATGTTTTGGATTGCTGTGAGGCAAATTAAAGTGGGGCAGATCATTTTGAATTGGAGTGAGGCAGAATGTTTTGTATTGGAGTGGAGCAGATTATTTTGTATTGAGTGGGGCAAATTGTTTTGTATTGGATTGCGGCAAATTGTTTTGGACTAGAGTGGGGCAGGTTACTTTTCAGTTGGTAAGATTGTTTTAGAGCAGGTTGTTTTGGTTTGGAGTTTAGCAGATTGTTTTGGTCTGGAGTGGGTTAGAATGGATTATGGCAGATTTTTGGGGGATTGCAGTGTGGCAGATGTTTTGGTATAGGAGTGGGGCAGATTGCTTTGGATTGGGGTGGGGCAGATTGTTCTGTATTGGAGTAGTATACAACACACAGAAACCTGGGGGTCTAAAGCAGGAGTCAACCAAGAGCTCTAAGCTAATGAGACTGGGAGCCACAAAAGTGTACAAGGTACATAACCGTACAGTCTTATACCAAGTAGGTAACCCAACGCATCAGACCACTAGCAACAGTAGGTGAGACCCAAGGTCCCGAGATGGATTCCCATCAAAGTCTTGTAAGTGATCAAATGTTATCATCTGGTCATCCTGTGGTTGGGCTAGTGTGTCTCTTGATCACTGAGACTGCTTCTAGGCCCACAGTGTAGGACTGGGATCAAAGCCCACGATTGCCTGTAGACCATGCGTATGATCACAAAATGGGACCAAGTGCAGTGCAAACAAAGAAAGTGAGTGTAATGTAAAAATTTAAAGTAGAATAAAGAACAAACAGCGAAAAAGCTTTAATAGCTGTAAGCCTCTTTCTGATTAAAAACACAGACCAGCGTAAAAAAGCAGTGCCAACAAATAACTGCTTGTGGGGCCGACATGTTTCTGCCAAAACGGGGGACAACCTCCCAAGGCTTTCTTCAGGGCCTCTGTTCTCATAAGGGTTTATGCTACTGCTGGTGCGTGCTACAAATATAACTAACCATATAAACAGTGACTAAAGCAAAAGCACTTTAGTTTGCGGAGATGCAGACAATGTGATGTGATGTGATTATATGTGCCCTATATTAATTAATCATGATCTATGGATGTAAAGTTTTTTTTTTTTTTTGTATTAATGTTTTTATTCTCAAACATGAAGTGACAGCACAATTAGTTTAATGTGAGTTTTAATAATTGAATGAATTTTAAGCTTAGTATTTATTGATGTAAAGATAGGGTGTTTAATGCTTTTATGACAAGCTGTCGAATAAAGCTTTTTGAATTTGAAAAGCTAATTAATAATTTCCTGGACCCTTTCCTTCATCTTTGAGAACAGAGGTAAACAGATTTGGGGTAAACCGCAGACGAGGACTGGCCGGAGGCTCTGGTCTCTCCCAGGGAGCTGGCTAGATCGCCAAGATTCAGATTGCTGCCGCTAAGGATACGTCACAAATCCTTTTTCTCCTACAATACCCTAGTTAGGATGGGCAGAGGATCTGACTCCAGTTGTCGCAGACAGTGCAGCAGGGAGGGTACTTTCTATCACATACTGTGGGAATGCTCAGCAGTGAGAGATTTCTTCTGGGAGGCAATAATACACTGCATGCAGGAGGTGTCTGTGGTGCAATTGGCACCGTCCCCTAAGTGGTGTATTTTAAACATATGGGAAGCTGGTGTCCTAACCAGCAAAGAGCAGGCCTCGGTGACCTTGGGGATGATTATAGCCAAACATAATATCTCCCACTTGTGGGGAGCATCTGTCTGAGACTTAGAGAAAGGTATGGACTGGTGCATGGTGGAAGAGAAAGTTGTATATGAAAGCAGGAGTTGCCCCTAGAAATGGGAACAATTCTGGGTCAAGTGGAACGTCTATCGGGGGAAGTCCATGTGAGGCCCCCCTCTGCGTAAACTATGATGTATATGATCAAGGTGCCACTGGGGTCGGGAGAGAGAATATGGCCTTACTGTAGTACTATGAGCCTATATGGTTGACTGCTATGAAGGAATTGCCGTCGAATGCCTGATGTATTATCAATTAAAAGAAACTTTAAAAAAAAATCATATTTTGAGATCAGAGCCCACGAGCACAACATGAGTGCAAAGTGAGAAAAGAAGAGTTGCCAAAATAAGTTAAGTTAACTATAAAAAATAAAACTTTGCAATTTTGTTTCTCCTGCGGGGCACCTTTTTGCCGGTCACATGCCTTCTGTTTGCTAAGCAGAAGCTTAAAAGAACAAAATTGCATGTCGGGAGCAGAGTACTGGCACTAAATAAGTTGGATTCATCAGTGCTTGGTCCCTGCTCCACAAAAACCCTGAAATAATCCTAGGCCTGCAGTGAACAGTTACGAGCTATAAAGGAGGGCGCCACACAAGCCAACAAATTGTAAACAATGGGTGGGTTCCAAGGCCATTTCTTTGTTAACAACAGTGTCTCGTGCGTTGACCCTAAAAATTCTCTCTGGCGCACTGTGAAATTGAGAAGGGAATCTGTGAGCATTACTCCTGCACCAACTTTGATGCGGAAGGGGGGGGGAGCATGTTACTTCAGGAGCAAGCAGCAGTTTGCAAGTGAAGCTCATTATTATGGTAATGCGCCTCGCGCCTTCCCATGCCCTTTGGCTCCTCTCGATGCTGGCAGGGCAGCCTTGCTGCTTGAAAGGACTTTAAATGTACCTAACACCCTTTAGTGCTTTAAGAGTGCCAGCGCTCAGACCCAGCAGTAATTAAAAATAGACTTCGAAACAGTTCTTTGCTGGGCTCTCTAGAAATGCACATCATTTTACAAAAATACTATTGATCTACTGTAAAAAAACATCAGTCCATGTCAACAATGCAGACTCTGTTTAAGTTGCACGTTTTACTACATGCTGCATTGCCTAGAAGTGCTTGTTTTTTCCAGCTGTGGCGTTTCCATCGTTTTTTTTGGGCAACCTCTGGGCCTTGTATTGCGTACTGTAAGTCCCTTCTAGGTGTCTGGGTTGGTTTTCGAGTATTATGTACACTACACCCGAGCACACCCAATCATTATTTCTATGATCCAATCAAAGCATATTACAAATGTTAGAGTAACAGGCGTTGTTTCGGGCTCGGAATTGGAGAGAGTGACCGAGCCCGAAACAACGCCTGTTACTTTTCAGGCTTCCGGACGTATTAAGGTCCGAAGGGCCTGACCTGAATTACTCTTGGATTGGGCGATACTCTTCATAGCCCCGACCTTATAAATTGGATTCAATTCATCGACACTGAATATACATTGTTGCTCCATTATGGGAAAGTGATTACTTAAAGAAGGATATCATCAATATATCGAATCCAACGTGCCAGCTATAACCACAATCCTTGATATGAAACTCTATTGTGAGCCTTGAAAAAGCCCTGCGGGCGAAACGCGCGTCGGCTGCTGCTGTTTCTACATTTTTGCCTTTGAAATAAAACACACAAGACCGGATTTGGAAATTTGACTCGAGTACTCTTTGAAGTGCGATTCTCAGGAGAGTGAACCAAGGACTTCTTTGAAACTGTTCTCTTTACAATTCTCTAACATTTGTAATATGCTTTGATTGGATCATAGAAATAATGATTGGGTGTGCTCGGGTGTAGTGTGCATAATATTAAGTTTGGATCTTTTGGATCTCTAGATTGATTGGCACCCCAGTGGGTGGGTGTGAAAACGCCATTTGTGAGCACCTCTTATCAAGTGGAGTTTAGATACTTTTGCTATGGACTCAGAAAGCCAGTAGATGTGCGGATCAAATGAGCAAACCCACTTCCTTTGTATGTATGGTTTTCGAGTATGTATGGGTGGTCATGCTGGGGCGTGAGCCAAGGCTGACGTCAGTGCGAGTTTATCACAGTACATGTTACTGGTTCATACACGTATTCATATTTCCTGCCCATGCAATCCTTGGCCTTCCGGCTGAGCGCAGAGATCAACGATCACAAATGTGCTATTTGTAATTAGAATTACACGTGAAAATGCGTGAATGTTATACACATCGCAGTAAAATATTGACAGCACTAGAGGAAAACAGAGATGCTACGTTTACAGGTGAGGAGAGTCGATGAGAGGTGATACGGAAGTGCATTCCGAATTACCTGTACATCATGACCTGAAAAATAAACAATATGGGCCATATGTAGGAACACATTTTCCCATAGACACAGAATGGGTAAAACCCTTTGATACACCCAGCCGTATATTATCTAATTGCATAACAGCCTTACCCAATGGGACCACAATCGGCTCTCCGAAGAGGCAGGACAGCACAGTGTCAGTTCACGGATGCAGTGACAAGTACTTAATTTGTCTAAAAAGTAAGTGCAGGTGTCCAAAGTTTTTCTTGAGAGTCTGTCTTTGGCACTGCCACCTGCCTGAAATGGCAAACACCAAGGTTGCCTGATCTTGATCCCACCTCATGCCTCTTTCTTCCACCACCCTACACTTCCTGCATCTTTGGCTCACTCTTGTGGGTTCTTTTTCTTCCCTGCCTTCTCCCTTTATAAGTTTTATAGATCTTTCCGCCTTTCTCCCTTCTCTGCCCTGCTCTTCCTTCCTCTGGCTCATGTCAATGTAATAGATTTTACTTTGTCCAATCCCCCCCCCCCCCCCCGGGAACCTGTGCAAAGACCTTGGGTTTTGGAGAGGTTAAGGAAGCATACACACCAGCACATCCCTTACATATGTTCACTGACACTGGTTCTTCTCTGAGCCTACCTGAGCTTTAATGCATTCAACATGATTTACATTTGCCCCTGGCGTCAGTGTGCCAGGACCAGCAGAATATCAAGAATTACCACAATTGTGCTAGGGCCAACATGTTGCCAGGAATACCCCCCACTGTGCCCGAGCCAGCGCAGTTCTCAGGATGACCACCAGTGTACCAGGTCCAGCATTTACCGAGAATGACCACCATTTTATACAGTGGCCATGGTGCCGGAAATTACCACCAGTTTACCGTTGCCAGGGATTGCATTCACTGTTCTAGGACTAGCATGTTACCATGATTTACTACCATTGTTCCCAGGGATTACCACCACTGTGCCATGTCCAGCATGTTACCAAGAATTACCACCATAGTGGCAGGGTCAGCATGATACCAGATATTAACACCATTCTGCCAGTAAAAGCATGTTCTGAGGAATTACCATCAACTTGCCAGACTTGTCATATTGTTAGGGATAACCACCAATGTGCGACAGGGAGCATGTGCTAGGCATGATCACCATTGTCCAGGACCAGCATGTTGCGACAGATTACCACCATTGTGCCAGGGTCAGCATTTTACCAGGAATTACCGATACTGAGCAAAAGCCAGCATGTTGACTCAGATTACCACCAGTGTTGCAGGGCCACAATTATACCACAAATTACACCTATGTGCTAGAGTCACCAATTTCCCAGGGGCTACCATTATTATGACAGTGCTAGCATGTTTTTTCTGGGATGACTAGGCCTCGGTACCCCCAGGGGACCGAACACATGGTACCCCCCAGGGGACGGAACACTTGATACCCTCCAGGGCACCAAACCCTTGGTATTGCTGATGGATCGAATCCTCAGTACCGTTGGGGGACCGAACCCTCAGTACTCCTGGAGGAGCTGAGTCTCAGTACCCTCGGATGACCAAACTCTCAGTACCTTTGGGGGGCCGAATTACTCAGGGCACATCCCTGTCCATTGCTATTTTGCACATCATGCCATCTCAGTTGTGCCCTGCAATACACAAATCATTCTTGACCCTTTTCCAACAGTAGCTATCGAAGCAAAACTTGAACATAAGTGAATACATGCATCTTTAGGAAATCTTTGTTTACTTGTGCAATTCCCTTATTCTCAAAAAAGCCCATACATTTTGGCATCAAGAAGTCATAACCTACACCAGGGCTCTCCAACCCTTTCAGTAGTGAGAGCTACTTCCGATCAGTGAAAATCATTGTGAGCTACTGAAGGCTAAACAACTCCGCACATTGTTACCGGACATCCCCACGCCCAGCTTCATTGGCTTTAAGCCTAATGTCCATAGAGCCTGATACTATGTTTTGAACAAAATACTTTGATTAGGGGCACTATGACAGAGCTGTCATGTGTGTCAGTAAGAGTGTGCACTTTGGGGATGTATGAACATGTGTGCGTATGAATGGGATACATTTATATGGGTGACTGAGAGCCTGTGTTCTACCTACTTGCAGCACAGGACATACGTTTTGCCATAAGTGGCACCGTTACATGTATAGCACAAACATACAATCATTTATTTTTTTAAATCGGAGAAATGTAAAGTGCAGAAAAATGTTCTGCAAAAATGCTCATAATATGAAAAAAGTGTCAGCACTCTCAATTGCTCTATTTTTAAACAAGCATTGGCATAGCCAATAGGTCTTGCCTAATAAGTGTTTAGCCATGCAGCACATTACCCTCGTCTGTGTAATGATCAAAGAGTGGTTTAGCAGTAAGGAGATAGCAGTCAAATATACGAACACCTACCCAGCATACCCTGCTCATAAAAGGGAATGGTAAATAGGGTAAAATTTCCTATGGCACAAACAGCCTTCCCTGATGTTGCTCAATCGCTGCTGTCCTTAGGTGAAGCAATTTAGACCTCTGTACGTGGAATTCACAATTTTAAAGCCAGCGCGGCACTGCTACCGGAGCACAATGAAAAGACAGAGATTTGATAGGTGGAGGTGTTAGCATGCAGGGGCAGGAGAGACAGGTGGGCTTCACTAGCCTGAGTGGGGAAAGGAGTGAGCATTGCAGGGACATGCAGGAGAGTTACTGGCCCTCTCCACTCATTACAAGTCACCTGACCGGATACCACGTGGCCACCTCTGGAGGTCGAACACCCATCACAGCTCCACATTGGTTGATATCCACGCTTGAGCCTAGGGGCGGCTGAAATAACCAGAAGAGAGGGACGTGATCCACTGAACAGACTGCTGGCTGTAGTTCTAATCCCAGCTCCACATATTGACAACACTGTGTGATCCTCGAACAATCACTGCATCTCACTGCTCGGCAAAAACTGTCACCAGTTTGAAACAGTCTAAAGACAGGCATTAAGCACTAGAAACATGGGCACAAGTGACTGTAAATTGACCCCAAAACTGCCCTAATTCAGGGCAACTCCCTCCAACAAGGGGCTCCAGAGCTTTGTGGTTATACATTATCTGTATAATTTGTTCCAGGGGCTCTTTACCACTGCAACCACATGAGTGCCTGGCTCCCTGACCTCATTCTGAACATGATTCTTATTGGGGTTTTAAGTATTTTAAGCTGATGATTTGAACACATTTATGGAAATAACTTAGTATTTGATGAAAGGTATGTTGAGAAGCTGTAGTCGTGCAGGTGGGAAGTGTCCTGTTTTTTTAAGACATATGTTGCTTTCGACTAATTCATAATGACCAACAACATGAAGGGGGTGCTTGTGGTTAAAGCAATTAACTGGGAGGATCCAGCGCGCCAAGAAGTCTCTTCACTCTGTTGAAACACTACAGACAGAATGCAGGAGCCGGAGGGAGGCCTTCGTGACGTGGGCACATGTGCTACCATTTACTGCTGTGTGACAGCACATGCAGGTGGAGTGGAGGGCATGAGGTGACAAGGCTGCTAATAGTTTCCATAGGGACACACAAGGGCAGGTGAAGGAAGCAGCAGTGCCAGGCTGCACAGACATACACTCCACTCCACCAAACTCTGGAGCCCCTAAGTGGGGTGACGTCAGGTTTGTATGGTGAACCCCTTGAGGTCAAAGGCGGTGACCATGTTATGGGATGCGAAAGGTGCAGGGATGGTCATCATCCCCACTTTATCATCTTATTGAGAGATGTTATATAGCGCTTCCATAAGCTTCAGAGCGCTTTACCAATATTACACAACATAGCACATGAGCAGCGATCACAAGCACGGCACCCAACTCACACTCACCTCGCGCATTACACTGTGTAGTTAGTGTGGGTGGAGGTATCTTCCAGCTCTGCTTGTTTTTTCTTTTTGGGGGGAGGGTGGTATAGTCCAGCTCTGGCTGTTTGATGGTGGTGGTGGGGGGGATGGCGAAGTTTGTTTATGCTCCATGGCCCATGTCAAAGCGTGCTTCTGTTAATACAGCTAAGTCAGGTATGACAAACTTGCCACCCGCCTCTGCCACTTCACGAACCAAATTTGCATATTCCACAGAATAAACTGTACAGCGAAACAAGTGAGAATGAAACCTACCCTTTACTGTCAAATCCCAATTCCTGGCGAGTCTTACCTCTCGTAATTACCCATGCATTACCCGGTACAGTATAGGAGAGGGGGCGGAGGGGGAAGCAGCAATTCCATTGGCCATCGCTGCATCACTAAGGAAACCACAGCGTGGGGGGAAGTGAGAGCATCCCAAAACAAGGGACCGAATCCTCTAGTTTCACCTAGCTTGGAATTACCATTGAGACGCATGCAAATGGTATTTTTAAAATTACTGCGGTGCATATTGAGGATATATGATCTAGGAGACACTAGATTGCTTTAGAGAGGATGTGGCAAAACTTAGACAGCTGCCAACTTTAGAACTGAGGAACTGGGCTCGAGTCTCGGCATTGACTCGCCCCATCCCTACAAAAAAAAAAAAAGGCAGAGGCATTCCGATGTAAATAAAACAATGGTGAACATAATGAAAATGGTGTGAATGGTTGTGGATTCACAGCAATCGGGACGAACAAGTACAGTAAGAAAAGAAAAGTAGAACGCACTTGAATGTCGTTTTTAAGCAAGGATATTTGCTCCAAGAGATACTATATTACTTTAGTTAGAGAGACAATGTGGCAAAACATAGAGAGCTGCCAACTTTGGAACTGGGGAACCAGGTTCCACTGTCAGCATCAGCTTTCCCTGTGCCTAAAAAACAAAAAGCCATAAATACTAAACAAGATAAGCGGGGGAACATTAGAAATTAAGCAAAGCGTGTTTTTAAGCAGCGGCAAGCCGTCGAAAAAAAAAAGAAAAGAAGTGCTCACAGAGTATCATAAATAACAGTAAGAGTAAGAGCACATGTAACAGGGGCAGTCCTCACGGGAGGTTATGAAAGACCAAAAGGAGGGACTGTTAAACATATTCACCAAACAAAAGAAGGCATTTACCAAGGGCAGTAACAGCAACCAATAAAAAATAAAGGAGTTGCTCGAAGCTCGCATTGTAGATATAAGCATATCTCGAAGAAACAGTGCATGCACTGCCTCGCGAGACATAAAAATGGCTGTATTTTTTAAAAGTTATATGGTACAGTGTCTGCTGGCCACTGGGTGTAAGGCTGTTTGTAAATCCGATACTTTAAAATGGGAGAAATGAAAATGAAGAGTTAATTTAATCATTAAGTTAACTTTTCCTTTCAATTTCTCCCATTTAAAAACATTCAGAAACATAATTTTGTTCACAGCTCCAATATGCGTTCACAAGAACTTTTATTTAAGAGTTAAATACATCAATGCTTGAGTTATTCACCTCTGTGCCACATCCCAGCCAGCACCATAAATCTCACTGAGTTCTGCTCATCATCAGGCCCTGCCATCTGCAGCCTGATTATAATAATAATGTAAAATAAACACAACTGTCCCTTAGCTTTAAAAGAAACATATGATCTTGTGCTCATTTAAAATTGAACTCAAGGCTGTGAGCTACTCTGAAGGTGTATGGGAGCAACTGGGACATTGGGACAGGTTGGAGACACCCAACCTACACATTGTTGCAATTCTTTGTTTAAAGCCTTCTTTCCCTTTGGATTTTAAGACAAATTAGTTTAAAATCCAGTGCATTAATACAGTATTACATCAATAAAGTAGAAACAAACTATTTGTTAATGCATAGGTATTTTTCTTTTTAATTAATTAATTAATTGTGGGTTTGTAATGCGCTAGAATCGACTCCCGAAGGAGTATCTCTGCGCTGTAGACCGCTGGGGAACCCGTCCTGGCTTTCCCTGTGAGATGGTCCCTACTGGGTATCTCCAAGATGAAACCAGGCATCCCCGGCGTATGTGGGGGGCCGTTGTGGAGATGAGGCAAGCTAATGCCCAGATTTGAGGAGTGTGATCCCTGGTTAGAGTAGGCAGCAAAGCGAGAATTATCGAGTCCGCTGACCCTGGTCCACGACCCTACCGCGTCGGGAATTGAACCCTGGTCCCGGGCCGTCCTCTGCTCTCGGGTCTGCCGCCTCTAACCAGCGAGCCACACCACCACCACCACATCTTTTCAGTTAATGATTTATGATAGAATAGGATGCTTAAATCCCAAGCTTTGCTAGAAACTTCAAAAACTGTGGTGGGAGTAACCTTCACAACATAAGCCATAACTCTCCCCAGGCGAGAACAGATAGGTTGTGCGCCTGCGACTGAGAACTGAATATCGTAATCACATGCACCCAATGGGAAACAAACACAAGGTAAATGAATCAGTGTACTCTTACTCTGCAAGATCAGAATAGCAGCAGCAGCTCACAAAAACAAGGACAGAAGCCATGCAGTGGAAAAATACATTCATACATACAATCATTATTTGGCATTCATAGGCAGCCTTGTTAATCATCCTATTAATCTTAGCAAGAACAGGTTTGAAATGCAAAGCAGAAGACAGGAAGCGTGCATCACAAGAAACTGACACCATCCAGTACAACCTGCACATTTGAGGTTTCAAAACAGACACCTATTCCTCAATGTCTTGCGGGGTGAGAAGGACAGTATTTTTTCCTACCAGAGAACAGATAAGTGAGCAGCCATGCATTCCTGCAATTAGACCTTTTAACTTCACAAAGACAGATTCTTATTATTTTTAATTTTTTTAATTGAAAAACAGAAGAAATTAACAGAAAGCACATGGTATATTTCAATGTATGCATGGTAAATAATAGCAACTGTTACATATGGGTCTACAACCCATCCTCGCAGAAAGCATCAGCAGAGGATGAGACAGTGTTAACCACACGAGGGGTTACATCGACGCAAGGTTATACTGATTAATACATAAATAATGGGTTTACATAATATCGCTAAGCAGTGGCGGTCGCCAAATAAGATCTCCGGGGTCTACAAATACCCCTTGGCCTTGCCTGGGGAGCTTGCTGTTTGGCATAAGACTCCTTTGCCTCACAATAGTAAACAGCTTCTTTAAGCCATTTCTTGGTAGTGGGAGGCGGCCCCTTTATCCATGGAAGTAGCAATCGCCGTTCCACAGATCTTCTCCATCTGGGGTTTGGGAGCAGTTTGACATATCTCTGTAGCATAAGTCTAGGAGAGCAGTCTGTTGCTTTATGTGTGATCAAGGGCTAATAACTGATTACATGATATTGTTTCTGCCCAATTTAATCTTATTGATGGGCACTCCCAAGGCAGGTGGAAGAATCCAACTGGTTCAACGTGCAATGGCACAGCATGCCGGAGTGATGGGGGTCTATGATCTGAAAGCGTTTAGGGGTATAGGGGCCTATAGGGGTATAGTATATGCTAGTAATACATTTCAAGTGAAGGAGTTTGTGTCTATGATTTATGGATACTAGTTTGGTGTGTTTCCAGCAATATATAATGCTGTTTGTTTATTTCAATACTACCACATGTTTGTAGCATAACATTTCCATCCTCCTACCTGGAGGAGAACCATCCCACCTAAGGCAGTTCTGCACTCACAACCCCTAAGGGAGAAACCTGGCAGTTTGTTAGTCGTCTCCGCCTGTGAGACTACCTAGGTAGGTGTAAGGTCCCCAATCAAACATATCTATAACCTCTAATAGCTTTTCATATTTGAAGGGCCTACACCTTCGGCAGACTTACTCAGTCACCTGGAGGGGAACCGCCCCTCCCTCGAAGGAAAACACCCACATCTTCCCTTCATCCATCAGCCCCTCTTGCATTCACTCCATGGCGATGGCGAAGGGAGAAAAACTTGGCATAACTTTCACGTCTCACAGGTTACCTGACTGCAGCCTATTTGTTCCTCAGTTAAACTTCATTCCCTGTCCCCACCCCTACACCTGTGATCGTGCTCCAAGAACTACTAGGGTTGCGCGTCTGCTACTTACGAATGCCGCTAAGTTGGGCTCACAAATATAGGTCACAATATTAGAGGAATATCCCTCAATTTGCACACCTTCTGTGGCTTCCCGAATCTCCATGACTTGGCTGTCGTGGTTCTTTTATCCAACGATAAGGGTCAACAGCGTGCCCGCCTTCCTCCACCAAACTGTTATTGACCGAACCTTAAATAAAATTAATAAGCAGGATCATTGTTTGAGAGTGAGATTTTATTTAGCTGAATGACATGGGAGCGCCTTGAGCTCCAGCAACATTTTTGACAAAAAACTTTTAGCACAAGTGCTTATCTTATCTTCAAGAAATTGAAATTTACTCAGCGGTTCAGTTCTAAGGCGTGACATACAGATGTGCATTCATGATGCGTATAACAACTAATTCTTGGTACATTGATAACATTTGTTAAACAGCGCGTTCTTCCCACCGCCATGGTAACCTTGAGAGATACTTGCAAATAGTAAAATAAGACCTCATATCTCACTCCCAAGTCTTCCCATGCTACCCGGCGCGGAGCGCTGTAAAATATCCTTAATTATCCGTCATGCAGGTATTAGTCCTAAAGCAATGTGTTCATGGGACCAGCAAGATGGAGTCGGTTTAGCTTTTGTGTTTGCAGCCTAGGCTCCCACAGATATCGGTGACTGACCTTCACTCAGTACTTATATTAGATCCTACATAAGGATGGCCCTATTTAATCACACACCTTTATTTGGATTTATTGATTTTCAAGCCTCTTCCAAGTTTGGCTTTGGTTGAGGCATGTCTCCCAGAGAAACAACGAAAGTGATGGGTGAAATGAGTGAATTAATTTCTGTCACTGGTAATTTCTCAACCCGCATTCCATTTGGTCAGTTGTTTTCCCATAATGCTACTCCATACAATCACCATCTTTATGCAAATTAGTCTTTGGCATTCTTCAGTAGGATTCAAATTTGCACACCAGGACTGAACCCAGAGTGACATCAACATTGTGAGCTAGTGAGCAATCAAGGGCAGTGTGGCAGAAGAGAGATTGATTTACTGTACACAATTTAAATAAATATCAATAAGCATGATCACTGGATCAAATCTTGCATATGTCACAATATTTCACAAATCTGTAGCCTGTATTAGCTCTGTAGTCTTGCGCATTTAGTATCAATTGTATCACATAAAATCGCAGATCTCAAGACTATGCGTTTCGTAGGTTGGGGCTTTTTCAAGACTCCTATGGTACACTTTAATTATGTGCATAAATATTTAAATTAAGTAATGTCTTTCCCTCTTTTTTTTTTTTTTTAAAGAACTGATCCTAGTATTTTATCTTGCTGTAAATTGAGCGATAAGTTTACAAATTCTAGTTGAGCAGTAACTGGTTCGGAAGCCGCAATAGTTATTAAACCTAGATCGCCGTCCGCAATCTGCTTATGAATACTGCCCATCAGAAGGCTACATTTGAGTTTATAACAGTGTGTCCTTGGGGGTGCTTTCTAATTGCGCTTATAGTAATGTAAAATATCACACCAAGAGTTGCCAGTGTGCAACAGTGCACCCCTTTAGTTGCATAGTTTATATAGCGCTGCAAGACCCAAGTAGGGTGACCAACTGGCATTGGTGCAAATTCAGGACGGTGAGTGTAAAAATTCAGGACAAAGGGTCAAAATTCAGGACACAAATTCAGGACAGGAGGTCAAAATTCAGGACAAAACTTCAGGACAATAGGTACGTTTTACAGACACATCAGAGGTCGCAGCAATAGTATATAAGTAAGCCCAGCCATTTCCAAACATATTCAACCGTTTGCAAACCTATCCATCATGTATCCTTCCATCTATCATTTCACTCATCCATCCCTTCATCCATCCCCTCATCCATCCTTTCACTCATCTCCATTATAAATCCATCCATCCATCCACCATTTCACCCTATCCATCTGTACACTTATCCATCCACTCTTTATCCCATCCATCCATTCACTCATCCATTCAGCCATTTTCCCTTTCACCAATCCAGCCATCCTTTCACTTACTAATCCTTCCACCCATCCACTATTTTAGTCATCCATCCATCCTCCCTTTCTCTCTCCATTGACCCTTTCACTTAGCCATCCTTCCATCCATCCATCCATCCACCCACCCATCCATCCATCCATCTACTCATCCACTCATGAATCCATCCATTGATCCTATCACTCATCCATCTATCATTTCACTCCTTCACACATCTATTCATCCTTTTTTCCATCTACCCTCCCTTTCACTCACTCATCCATCCTTACATCCACCCTTTCACTCATACGTCCATTCATTCACCCTTGCACTTATCAATCCATCAATCCATCCATCATTTCACTCATCCACCTACCCACCCATCATCCACCCAACCATCCACCCACCCACCATTCACCCACCCACTCAGCCATCCTTTCACCGACCCACCATCCAATCCACTGATCCATCCTTTCACCCACCCACTATCCACCCACCCACTCATCCATCCATCCATCCTTTCACCCACCCACTCATCCATCCATCCATTCTTTCACCCACCCACTCATAATCCATCCATCCTTTCACCCACCCACTCATCATCCATCCTTTCACCCACCGACTCTCCATCCATCCATCCTTTCACCCACCCATCATCCATCCATCCATCCTTCCCCTCATCATCCATCCTTCCCCTCATCATCCATCCATCCCCTCATCCATCCATCCATCCATCCCCTCACCCATCCCCTCATCCATCCATCCTTCCCCTCATCTTTCCATCCCCTCATCCGTCCATCCTTCCCCTCATCCGTCCATCCTTCCCCTCATCCATCCATCCATCCTTCCCCTCATCCATCCATCCTTCCCCTCATCCATCCTTCCTTTCATCCATCATCCATCCTTCCCCTCACCCATCCATCCATCCCATCCATTTATCCTTCCCCTCATCCATCCATCCATCCATCCATCCATCCATCCATCCATCTCCTCATCCATCCTTCCCCCCCATCCATCCACTCCATCCATCCATCCATCCTTCCCCTCATCCATCCATCCCCTCCATCCATCCATCCATCCCCTCCATCCATCCTTCCTTCCCCTCCATCCATCCATCCATCCATCCTTCTCCTCATCCATCATCCTTCCCCTCATCCATCTTTCCCCTCATCCATCATCCAGCTACCCTTCCACCCATACATCCAGCTATTTACATTTTCTCTCCATCCTTCCCCTCACTCATCAATCCATCCATCCTCTCTCATTAGCCTTTATTCAATCTTTCATTCATCCATTCACCCTTTCACTAATTCATCCAGCCATTCAGCCATCCCTTCACTTACTTACTCGCCGACCTTTCCATATTAATTTTGAGCTGAGCCCTTTTGAGAAAAGGCCCATCAAGAACTTCACCCTCGCTGCAGGGGCCGTTCCAGGACTGGGAGAGAAGCCACCCAGGGAGGAGACAGGATCCACCACAGGGGGGACAAGACCCACCACAGGTGGGGGTGGACTGGAGCCACAACATGGGGGGACAGGAGCCATCCCAGGCGTGGGGTGGACTGGAGCCACCACATGGGGGACAGGTGCCATCACTGAGGGGAGGGCAGGAGCCATCACAGGAGAGGGAACACAGGGGTGGGCATGCAGTATTCTAGTATCATCTTGGGCTCCTCTCCTGCACAAGACAACGAGAAGACAGGCTCTCTGTCCAAAATGCCATCCCCCACTGTGATATACAGTACTTACAGGAGATACTCTAAGAGAACTGATTGAACTGATTGTCCTCCATACTTTGTTAATCAGTGTGGGTGCGATTGTGCCATTTCTTTATTTTCTTACATTATAGACTGCATGTTTGAAGAACCGAGGTTTTGCTTACAATTTAGTGACAGTAATTAAGCTCGGTGAAGAGAAGCAGGTGCTGCCTCGGTGTAATCAGGGGTGTAATCTGGCCGAGTCTCGGATGTTTGGGGCCCTGGGTAGAAATGGAACGTGTGACCCCCCCCTCTAAATAGCAGAGACATGACACATTCAGGGCTGTTTGCATGTGAATAGATGTCGCTGCTCCTGAAGCTGCAGCCCCTCCCTCTCAGTCACCTTCGAAGCACCTCTTAACAGGTCATCAAGGGCTGGAGGTGTGAGGGTAGCCACCCCGCTGTGCCTCTCCAATGCTGCGGGGCATCTGAGGAGCTTTGGTGCAGCATCGGAGTGAAGAAAAGAGGTGGGCGCAAGCTGTGCCGGCTATGGGTGGAGCAACCGGTGCCCTGTTAAAATGACGGACAAATGGCGTCCGTTAAAGATTCCTTCACGGACAACGGACAGACGGCCGAAATTACGGACTGTCCGTGAAATTTACGGACGGTTGGCCACCCTAGACCCAAGGGTATCAGAGCGCTTTACATGAAATGGACGTGGTCGTCAGGGTGTGACCCAGGCCTGCCAGCGGCGCGACGTCACGCAAGCACACCAATGACGTGACGCAGACCCTGCAACCGCTGCGTGTAGAGCCACCAAACCTCCAGGGGGCCCCAATTGAGCCCAAAATCCAATAAATATCTATGAAATATGGGAGACTTTAGGGCCCCTCATCTCATTCTAGGGGAGGGGGGGATGGGAGCATCATTTTGTCGACTGTCAGCTAGAACGCCTCCCTTGCCCCTCACCTTAATCACCCTGCTGCGAATCTCACCATGACAGCCCTTTTGGGGGGTAAAAAGGAGACAATTATTTTAATTAAGGATTCAGAACATAGGCGGCGCGGCAGCCGTGCAGCCATCTGCCTTCTGAAGGAACTGATAATTAATTTGATTTTATAAAAAAAACTAAACATATTTTATTTTGTGGAGCGTAAACAGACTCCATGTAACCGCGCTCTCTAAGTTTTGGGATTATTTTTTATTCGGCTGCTCGTTAGCTAATTTTGCCATCAGTTGTGGGATTTGCATTTTTATATATTTTTTGTTTTATGTGGCGCGAACGTGAACTGAAGGTATTGGAGCGCTTTACATAAGCACCAGTTACATTCCACAAGGACACATTATTTTTTATTAGGCACGGGGAGATTAAGTGATTTGCCCAGAATCACAGGTGTTGAGCCGTCGCCGAGACTGGAACCTAGTTCCCCCGCTCCAAGGTCGGCAGCTCTGGCCATTACGCCACATCCATCAATAGAGCCGATTCACCAAGGAGGCTCCCAATGTTTGAAGCCAGAAATTGATTTATTTTAGCTGTCTCCCACCTGAAATTGACCCTGCTTCAATAGAAATCAATGAGGAAAATCCATTCCCATGATTTTTTACAAATGCCCCCACTTTACAATTTTGGCATGTATAGATTTAAGAGGGATCTATGTTAAGCGACATGACCGCAGATACCATAAGGTACCTGCCTGGAGGCACGTGTGAGGGTAGGCATGTCCGGAATGCTTTTGTCTAAAGAGAGTGTCTCTGTTGGTTACATAGTGGGTTTTACTTCCAATCCTGAGGAACCGGCTGCAATATTTTGGGAATGGGACCGCCCCATAGGCAATCTCCTTCCCAGAGGACCAGAACCTCCAGGAGAAAACAAAAGTGCTTAGATTGGTGTGATGCACCAGGAAGCCATTGGCCCCATCTTGGATTTCTAATGTATGAAATAAATTGGGAGTGGGGATCAGAGACACTTTCCTTCCTTCTTTTAGTGGCACCCTTCTAAAGTTTAGTGCAGAGAGTTTGTGCTGCTTGGGCCACGCTCTCTAGTTGCAGTTGTTTCCTCAAGCAGGTCTCCAAACATGGCAGTCCCAATTTACATTTCTTCAAAAACAGTCATTGTTTTGAGGTGGTGATTCTTGGTCATTGTCATAACAAACCATCTGGGCCAGCAAACCTAACCAGATCCAAAGTGTACTTTCCCAAAGTAATGTCAAATCTTACACATTTCATTCTGAAATCTATTTAAGGCAATTTATTAACATAAAAATGTTGTTGTTTATATTTAAAATAGTGGCTTTTTATTTAAAATGAAGAGAATTTAGAAATAAATGTGTTAGATTTTTGCCTTACATTGGAAGACTGCACTTTTGATTTGGATAACTTGACTGTGCCAGGTGATTTGATTTGCGTGCACGCCCTGTGCACAGATCAGTAGTGCACTGAGTGACTGGTGAGAGCTGATCTGGGCCGCTGTCAGGTGATTCACCTGGACCACTCCAGAAGGGAGGACGTTGGAGCAGAGACCCAATCCAATAATCAGAACATGGCACCACAGATGGGTTTCCTAGGCTGCCTGTTCTTGCCGGGAGGTCATTCTGTGCAAGCCCTGGCTACACATGAGTCAATCCTGCTACCAAAGTTACTATCCGATTGAAATGCAGAACCAATGGAGATTCAGGCCGCATGTGCTGAGAGGCATTGCCACCTGCCTCATGAATATTAATGAGGCAGGTCGTTTTTGATCCCATTGGGAATCGCAAACAGTGTCTGAGACAATGTTGTACATTCAATTTTGCGAGTCGCAAAATGTCGCAATTTGCGACTCACAAAATGGAATGGTCATACACCGGGCCCTTAGTGCACCACACTACTCCTCCCTGTTGCTGATTCTCCGTCAGGATGGCCCCGCCCCCAAGACTCGCCTTAGTGACAGCGAAGAAGAATAACTGTTAATAACATTGTTTTATTATCAATTTAATTTCCCTGTGATTTTATTGTCATTTTATTTTTCCTGTGATTTTATTATCCTTTTTTTCCCTGTGATTTTATTATCATTTTATTTTTTCCTGTGATTTTATTATCATTTTATTTTTCCTGTGGTAGCAGTGTGGCAACGCTCTGCAGCAGATTTCACCTCACAGTCATCCAAATGGGAGGGGTGGGAGAATGTTACACGACGAAGCATGAAATCAAACTAAGCTGGGTTTTTTTTTCACTCAGACACGACATAACTATTAAATCCATTACACGACATTCTACAGTCTGAGTGCTTTTACGATAGCTTGGTGGGTCAATGTGCTTGTTCAAAACATCTGTGTGCAGTCCGCAGTTCGATGCTTCTATTACCGAGGACTGACTTAGAGTTTCATCCGCTGGGAGTCGATGAACCAGTGCTCCAGGGCCCACAATGGTAACACATTCTAATTCTACTTACTGTGCAACAAGCAAGCAGGACTGTGAAAGCACAAACCACATGAATGCCAACTCGTCTGCCTTCCTGAGGGTCTTCCGGGACCCCAAGCGCGCGTGCGCACTCAGAAGCAGAAGGCGCGAGAGGGGCCTCGTGTGACCCCGCTGCGGACGCATCTGCTTCCGGAGACACTGAGAAGGATGCTGGTGAGTGCTTCAGGCTTCTTGCACATTCTCACAGGGAGGAGAGAGGGGAGAACCACCAGATGGAACAATTTAAACTTTATGTGGAAAAAAGACAGGGAGATAAAGAGAAACTAATCACAGCGAGGATGCCTGGAGGCAGATATTACTGTGGATGGATCACATAGAGAGATGTTCAGCTTAGGGCTGTTTATTCTTTTCGGTGCTATTCGGGTATAGAGGCTGCAGATCCCACACAGCGCTCCAGACACCCCCGCTATCCTCCACACAGTGCAGTGCAGCGGGGAGTTCTCCGTACCATACATGCCAGCATATTGGAAGAGGAAAGTGGGAGATTCAGAAAAAAACAGGAGAATGTAGTTTTCCCATTGTTAAGTCAAGAAGTGTGGTGGAGAGTTGGGGAATATGGGGTGCAGCACAGACCACTGACACCGAAATAGTGTGTAAAAGGCCGCTTTTATTGAAACAGGTGCACATCACAATTAAAAGGCCCTTGGCCTGATGCCTTACAAAACTACAACCTCACTATACAAGCTGTTACCTAAATTACGCGACCCCCACCCCTAAGGTTCCCCAACACAACATTTAAAACCTGCAATTCAGTACCCCCTACTGTGTCCTTTTAGCTTTTGACCTTTGAACTTTACCTTTTCACCCCTATTGTGACCTTTTAACCTTTCCCCTTGAACTTTGACCTTTGAACTTTCCCCTTTGACCTTTCAACCTTAACCTTTACAACTATTAACCTGTCACTAACCTAACTTCCTAAAGCACATTAAAGATCGTACCTCGTGAACTTGTCCACTCGTTCCCTTTCAGCCTGGAGATTGCCTCTGTCAATAACGAATAAACTTGGCTAAAACATGCCAACTTGACAGCCAACCGCCCCTGCTTCAAGCGACAACCCTAACACAATCACACACATATATATATATATATATATATATATATATATATATATATATATATATATATATATATATATATATATATATATATATATATATATATATATATATATATATATTTTCAAAAGAGGCTCCATTTTACCGGGGGCCCTTGACCCATGCAGGGCGGCTCTTCAAAACAACAGGAACGGAGAATCCTGAACATCAACAGTTTCAAAAAACAGAAGAGCCAACTTCGACTTATTTTCAAGTATTGACGTTTATTTGTCCACGCTGCAGCATAACGTCCACTCATGTTTTTTCCTTACGCGTTTCGGCGTGCAACCGCCTTGATCACAGGTGAGTGGTTATGTCTCCTCCCAGTGGTCACGTGGCCTGTCACAAACACTACAGGCCCCAACATGCATCACAAGTGTGAGAAGGGAGAAGCAATTCTTCTCTCTGGCAACACGCTTTTCAAGTAAAGTTTTCAACGCTGTGGCATAATGAGGCATTGGCGCATGAATCATTTTTCACGAACTGCATCCCTCTGAGACATTTCAGCTCGTGACTATTGCAGTACAAATGTGCATTTTGCAATTGAATTGTGCAAGTATCTACAGCACGAAAAACACTTGTGATGCATGTTGGGGCCTGTAGTGTTTGTGACAGGCCACGTGACCACTGGGAGGAGACATAACCACTCACCTGTGATCAAGGCGGTTGCACGCCGAAACGCGTAAGGAAAAAACATGAGTGGACGTTATGCTGCAGCGTGGACAAATAAACGTCAATACTTGAAAGTAAGCGAAGTTGGCTCTTCTGTTTTTTGAACAAAAAAAAAAAATATATATATATATATATATATATATACCCTGTACACCTGTTCCAATGCAAAGCCAACCCCAAAAACCCCAGATTGCTAGCCAGAAAAATGAATTTTCCCAAAAAGGCCTGAAAAAGGGGGGGGGGGGGGGGGGGGGGGGGTTTGCCGGGGAAAAAATCTGTCCTGCCTATGACCAGCCACCGGGAATATCACAAAATGGTGGCTAGTAGCACCAAAATGGCGAAGTAAATATCCTTTGGACCATAAAATAGCCCAAACAGCCCAATAAGCCAAAAAGGGACGGAGCAGATACCTGAGCCGCTCCCGTTCCCCAAACATCCCGGGAGGCAGACCTCGCTGCGCTCTGCTGCCCCCCAAGACCCCTTGGGGAATATAGGGCGCAGCACAGACCACTGACACGGAAATATTGTGTAAAAGGCCGCTTTTATTGAAACAGGTGCACATCACAATTAAAAGGCCCTTGGCCTGATGCCTTACAAAACTACAACCTCACTATACAAGCTGGTACCTAAATTACGCTACCCCCATCCCTAAGGTTCCCCAACACAACATTTAAAACCTGCAATTCAGCACCCCCTACTGTGACCTTTTATCTTTTGACCTTTGCACTTTACCCTTTCACCCCTACTGTGACCTTTTATCCTTTGCCTTTGAACTTTTACCTTTGAACTTTACCCTTCGACCTTTCAACCTTAACCTTTACGACTATTAACCTGTCGCTAACCTTACTTCCTAAAGCACCTTAAAGATCCTACCTCGTGAACTTGTGTACCCGTTCCCTTTCAGCTTGGATTGCCTCTGTCAATAACAAATAAACTTGGCTAAAACATGCCAACTTGACAGCCAACCGCCACCCAGAAAAAAGGGGGGGGGGGCACTACCCCTTTTTCTGCCCCCCCCCAACCTAGGACCGACAGAGCATCCGCAAGGGAATACTGCCCCTGACAAAACCGGCTCATGAGAAAAAGAAACCCCAGAGAATCCCCCACAAATACCTCTGAGTCATAAGATAAAGCCAGCTGCATGCACTTCATGAAAAGACGTCCTGATAGCATAGGCCCTTTCCATGCCTTCCTATTGCCTCGATGCGTACAGCCCCCATGCCACACCCTGTGTGGCCAGAACTTAACCCACCTAGCACCACTTGACCATTGGCGAAACTCCAACCGCAACCCCCTCCCCCCCAAACAGCCTATCTTAAGAGGGTAGCAGCTACCCCCAGACCCTTCTTCTACACAACCCCATATGCTACGGTACAGAGCGGATCCCAAGAGACCCAGAGTTTGCCTCTTTCCCTTGTCGGTCTTCCCATATTAACAAAGAATCCTCCAGTATTGAGACCGATACACCAGAGACATTCCTCTTAAGCCAAACCTGAAAAACAACATTAACATTTCCAAAAACGAAATATCTTAGCAAACCTTCCTCCGCCACCTGTACATATTGCTAACTGCATTACATGTCCTACTTCCCAAAAATCTCATGCCCGCCATGCACTGATCCCATGGAAAGACTCCCAAGACTTTGTGTGGCTGCAGCTACCCAGCTATTTCGGAGAACTGTGAAAAAGTCACCCCTTTGCCCCCCATTGTGACATAAAAAGCCTCTGCCCGGTGCCACCTTACTCACAGGGAAGTGCCACAAGTCCCCGGGCAACAAAAGAATAGATACCTATGCCCTACAGCCCTGCCAAGACCTCTCCGATCTGTCAAAACCTTGTAAAAATCTGAATGCATGCTGTCCTAGGGCGGCATTCCCCTAAACGAAACCCTCTTTACCATACCAATTCAGATCCTAAACATATCCCCCCAAAACCTCCCAGATGGGCGGGACAAGAACCACAGGTATAGTGGTCTCCAGAGCCACATACGAGTAACTTATTGCATAACCTCAGTGCCTATGCCCCCAGTCACTGTTGTCATAAAAGGCGGGGGTCCCACTCCTAGGAAGCCCCACCCCAACCCCCTAAAACCTCTACCCCACTTGTCTGCCAACGGGGAGTACCCCTGCCTAAAAACTACCCTAAGCTGCGGACCTTTCCGCCGTCCTATGTACTAGTGGCTATCCATGTTCAAACAGATGCCAAATCCCATGTTCCTAACTTCAATTCTCACTCTGGTCTTTTCGTCTCCCTTGCTCCCTGCTACGCAGGACAGCACCGGAAGCCTTGGAACCGTATACATCTTACCGGAACCCACCCAACTGTGAGCCGGTTAAAACATCCACAATGTCTTAGCCGAGGGGTCTCCAACCTGTTATGCATTAAGAGCTACTTAAGTTAAGGGTAAATCATCCTGAGCTTCTAATATTAGTGTTGAAATAGCTGCCGCACCACACAAGATTACATTAGTGGCCACCATATTCACAATTACTAGCAGTGATTACCTCAGGGCATCAGGCATGGTTTCTATAGCAGTAATGTAAAAATGTTTTGTCAATTTCAAATGTCTCTGCATGATAATACATAACCCAATGCCTGTGACAAGGTTATGGCATTAATATTAAGTCTGTCCTTTAATACACAGTCTAAACTTTATTATGCATAGATTAATTCAGCCAAACAAAGGCTTCTAATTTACTAATTTACTAGGCTGTGCTGCATACAGGAGAGCTCCTTACAGGTAGCTGGAGAGCTACCAGTAGCTCATGAGCTACCTGTTGGAGAAGCCCGTCCTAGCCCTCCCCCGTTGCATGACTCGCTGATAACATGCCCTCGAATTCCGACCTGTGCATACCAGCCCAGCAACCAATTCAGCCCCGGGCTGTCCAAAACAATCCCCTGCACCTTCTGGCAGCCCATGGAATTGGGCTCCGTAGATCCATCCACTTGCTAAGTATGCCACCTTTGGCCACAGTATCAATTACAATGCCCATGAGTGGCAACACCGTACTGGGTCCAGCTGCTTTCCTTCTTTCCCAAAGTACTCTGAATGTGCCCCTGAGCTCCCAGCACTGTCCAGCCTCCTCTGGCAGTCAGTGGAACCGGGCTTATCCTCTCTAAACCCTACTTTTACATATGACCTCCATTGTCTCAGACCTCAATGTCATACCCCAAGAATGACCATGCCGTGCTGCTCAGGCTGTCTTCTATGCTGTGAACTATTCTCCAGGTTCACCCATGCCTCCCATAACTGTCATGAGGCACAGGGTCAGACTGATTTGCATATAGCCATGTCTGAACTGGGGTGGCAGAGTGGGCTAAAGAACGGTGATGGATCAAACCCAGATCTGTTGACTGGGTGCGAGTGTTTGATTGATTCAGATGCTCCGTCCATCACCACCCCCTTTTCTACCGTTTTTGGCCGCCATAAGTGTGGCAGGGTATGCTCAGACGTGAGTCCCTTGCTCACTTTGCCCCGGGATTCAAGCAAGCCGGGCTGAAGACGGCTGGAATGCCAGAAACCGGTCCTCGGAAGCTTGTTTCCGGTCCAGGGAAGACATGGCTTGGCAGTTCGGGCTGGACTGTTCCCATGAGGCACAGGGTCAGACTGATTTGCATATAGCCTTATCTGAACTGGAGTGGCAGAGTGGGCTCAAGAACGGTGATGGGTTAAACCCAGATCTTTTGACTGGGTGTGATTGATTCAGATGCTCCGTCCATCACCACCCCCTTTTGTACCGCTTTTGGCCGCCATAAGTGTGGCAGGGTATGCTCAGACGTGAGTCCCTTGCTCACTTTGCCACTGGATTCAAGCAAGCCGGGCTGAAGACGGCTGGAATGCCAGAAACCGATACTCGGAAGCTTGTTTCCGGTCCAGGGAAGACATGGCTTGGCAGTTCGGGCTGGACTGTTCCCATGAGGCACAGGGTCAGACTGATTTGCATATAGCCATGTCTGAACTGGGGTGGCAGAGTGGGCTAAAGAACGGTGATGGATTAAACCCAGATCTTTTGACTGGGTGTGAGTGTTTGATTGATTCAGATGCTCCGTCCATCACCACCCCCTTTTGTATCCCATAACAGTCAAGCCTCCTCTGGCACTGCGTAACAGACTTGTCAGCTCCAATCACCCTCAACCAGCCGTGTCCCCATGGCCACAGTATCATTGTTGATTAAAAGGTACACATAGCCTGTTATCTACCACTATACCATGTGCTCGGCTCCTGAATGCCAGTGCCGTGCTGGGCTGCTTGACTTATATGTTGCCAGTGGAACTAAACCTGTTCACTCTTAACACCGTTAGTAACCAGGCCACCATGGTCTCAGGCTCCATATCACCGGCCTGTATTGACAGCCCCCAACCTGGGTCCAGCTGTCTGCTCTGGTGCCCAATGCACACCAAAAGCTGGACTGTTCCCATTGGGCGCAGGGTCAAGGCTGATTTGCATATGGCTGGGTCCAAATTGGAATGGCATGGTGAGCTACAAAACGATGGATTTAGACCCAGATCTCTTTACTGGGGTGTATGTACGACATTGTTCTGCATTCTGTCCCTCAATTGTTCTTTTTGCACATGCTGTGAGAGCAGTGCAGGGATTGGCCTGAGCGGGCTGGTTGAAAGCTTGCTCAGGCACAGGGAGTCTGTGCTGTTTCTCCAATCCAGCTGTTCAATACAGCTGGGTTGGAGAAACCTGAATGAGCATGTCTGTTTGGCCGGCCTGAGACAGCCGGCCAAACTGATATGCACACTTAGAAGTGCACTCCAGTCCTCCCTCCCTGGCTCCGCCCTCATCACACAATCTGGATCAGCCAGCAGGTGAAAAATAAAAGGATAATAAAATATTGCTTTAATTGTCAGATGCTGGCTCTGAGCCAGTGGGGCGACGCTCCTCCACCATAGCAGAGTTGCTGCTGCTGGGTCTATTGGCTTGTATTCCATATTCTTGAAGCTGGCTGCCCCACCTCATCCCCTTCCACCCTGTCGATTGTCTTGTAACCATGTGTTGATGTTTTTATTTATGTATGGGGTTGGCAATGGTTGCCTCCCACATTCACTTTACTGCTTTGGGGAAGCCTGGGTGGCCTGGATGTGGCATAACGTTCAGAGCAATCAACTTTGGAACTGAGGAACCAGGTTCGAGTCTCAGCGTCGACTCAACAGCCTGTGATTCTGGGCAAATCGCACAATCTCCCCGTGCCTACCAAAAACAGAAAGTATCCTTGTGTAATGTAACTGGTACTCATATAAAAAAGTTTGTGCTATATAAAACTGTAAAAAATAAATAAATAAAAGAGTCCTGGAGCACGGAGCCCTGTTTTAGTGGGCGCAGTGCAGAAACAAATGGGAAAAAACAACTGAAGCTAAAACAAAGAACATGGGTGGAGCCAGGCCACAACCCAAACCCCACCTACAGGATTGTGGCGAAGGCAATGCTCCCAGAAGGAGCCTTTAAGCCGTATACATGCGAACACACCCGATTCAGGTGGGAGTGTCACGATTTTTAAGCTAAAATTGGGTTTATGTCCACCGTCTAAAGTTGCCTCAGCATTAATATACGTCAATGGGGGAGATACATTCCACCAATTTCTTTTCAAAGTCTCCCACGTTCAGGTATGAAAATGACGCATGTGTGTATCTGGTCATGAGCGTTACATGTTTCTCAGCTCCTGTACAGCAACTAGATGTGTCCCCTGCTCACATTTACCACCTGCTCAGAGTAGGTTGTAAACCTGAGCAGAAATGTTTCCTGAATCAAAGTACAAATGTTTTTTAACTTGGAAGGTAGAGGTCAAGCAGGTAATTCCACATTCTAACAAAGCCTGGATAAATCATAAAGGCTGGACTCGTTAGTTCTGACCCTGGTATCTAATGCTGCAACTTGTAATGCGAATAGGCCAACACAAATCAAGAATTAGATGTAAAACTAGTGGGGCCCCACTAGTACAACACTACATAGACTGTGGACACAACGAAGAGGACTTAACATGGGCAGTACTTGTAGTGGTGACAGCTAAAAACAAAGCAGAACTAGAACGTAAGTTAAATTGTACAGAAGCTAGACTTATTGAAAGATACCACACTGCTACCAGGGGGCTTAATGATCGTGATGAACTGTGGGCATTAATCTAATGATGCCCCTTGTTTGCTCTCTGGATCCGAAGATGAGTACCCCTGATGACACCTTGTCGGGGGAGCTCTCCCAGGACCCAGTTTGTTTAGAGGAGTACAGGAATGAGAGCATATGAACAATGAGTAATTTTTTTGTATATATCTAATTGAGACTTATAATTGTTTGTGTGTGTTATCTTCATTTGTGTTTAAGTTGTTTGTTCATTTATGGTGTTTATCGTAAAATTTCATTTTTGTGCTTGATACATTGTGAGTAGATTGTTAGCCCATATGCGTCGTTGCAATGTTCACCCCTTTTTGTAAATATCTCACTAATTTAGGTGGTGATTCGATGTTAAGTTTTTTTCTTTATTTTATTGATGGTAATTCTGGTTTTCCTTTTCCTCTATTGTGTTTTTGGAATGGATGTGTAGATAATCCTAAGGTAGAGGAAAACACACCCGGAGAGACATGACGCTCTGCGCGCAGTCTGTTGTCTCTTCCTGTATGTCCACTACTCTCTGTCCTGTTTCTTTGCCCATGAAGTTAGCGCGCTGTTCAGAACGCCCCTTGAGGCGCCTCCCTTTTGAAATAACGCCGCGCATTGCCGACTGTGAGTTTGTCTCCGAACTAACGGACGGCGGAGCTTCAGTAATTTACACTGAAGGGTTCCTTTGACCGCGGGTGACTTGGGGGAATCTTAGCACCAGAGGTAGGCATTTATAATTGTCTCCCCATATGAAGTGACGCTGCAGAGATTCGAGCTCTGTTTGAGCACACGCCAGAAGTAACTGCGATTGTGCTGTGTTCTGTGGTTATTGTTTATTTGAATATAGGCATCCCTGGTGACCTCGTGAGAGCGTGTATTTAAAGGTGGTGATCGATACATAAAAGAAATACGGGACTCCTTCTCCTTATATCGTATACTTTGGAAGGTAGGCCATCTGCATGTTACGAGATATGATTTAATATTTCCACGAGAGTCTGTGAGTGACCGATAGAATAATAGAACCGGCTCCCTGGTTTTTCCCCCCTGTGTTCCTTCATATATCCCTGTAGGAAAGCGTGAGTCTATCCCCGTGAGGCAAGAAGTTGTGTATATCCCTCAGGGTGGTGCCTTGGCACTCCCTGCCTGGGGGGGTCCCAGTTACCAACTCCGTCACAGGTATTTGGAACCTCGCGGCAGTTGCCATAGTCCTGTTTGAATGGTGCCTCTCCTTATTATGCTTATTATTATTTTTAGTTTGGTCACTGTTAGGAGTTTCATTCATTTTGATAATGCATGTCAGTTGACATTCACTTATTTGTAGACACAGGGTGGTATAAAAGATTGTGATTTGGTGATTGGGTCTTCACAACGTGTGTACTCTTTAGCACTTGGTACATTTGGAGCTTGGTAACCTTTACTTGTAAATAAGACGTGGTTTTGACCCTCTTTCTGCACTTTTTTCATTTTTGGTTGGTCATTGCTACGGTGTATATGGGTGAGTTTTTCCTTGCGGCATAGTGTGTTTTTAGGAATTTTATTGCTTATGTATATATTTTTCAGTACCCTTGTCCTGACGAAGCCAGAAGATACAACTGGCGGAAACGCGACCGCGACTGCGTCGACAGATAATTAACAGACAGACAATTAATAGTGTTTTGTTTCACCCTCTCCTACTTTCTGTGTTTAGGGTACAGAATTGTATATTTGTATATATTGTAATTACTTCTCCTTTGATTACTGTATATAGTCTGGTTTTTCCCCCCCGGTTTTTTGACCCAATATTTTGTCCTATGTTAAAATTATAATCATTTATTGGCAGAAAAGAGCATTTAAAAAAACAGGTTAATAAAGTGTTTCCTGTTATGAAGTAGTGTTGTTTAATTTATCCCTTTATACCTTTTTGTTCTACTTATTCATCTAATTGATGTTCCTTGCCCAGGTATGGGAGGGTAATATGGGCAGAACCCCTGTTCATTTCACAGCAACTTGTAATGGGGCTCACTTCCTTTCAACTCACAACTGGACTGACAATCGACTCACTCCGGCTAAGAAGCGATTGACTATGTCTTAAAAAACAGGCAAAACTAAACTTGAGGTGGCCCCCCTGCAAAGTATATGGAGGGGGCCCCCATGCTCCGGAGCCAATCAGGCACTCTCAGGCCAGGGGGCCGCTGCCCTGCACAGTGCCGGAAAGAACCCCCTGGAGCTCGTGGACCCCGCACCATAGGAGCTAATGTTACGCCACTGTCTTAAAGCACTTAGGCCCTAGTCACTTGTTGCTTTTGGGATGGTCAAATGCACATCTCATTGGTCCTTACCAGCATCTTTAGACCCGAAAGGTTGTTTCTAAAGCTGAATTGTCAAGACCCCCTCTACACTGCAGCTCCTCTTGTGCAGTCACCGTGCCCTCCCACTTCATACTCATTCTCTCTTGGACCCTGCAGACCCAGTTTTTTTTCACCTTCCTGATGGGCATGGCTGTCTCATGGCATCACTTGTGCCACCTTTGGCAATGAAGACTACACTGAGACCTTCAAATCAGTATCGTACGCATGCGGTCAAAAATCCTGTAAAGCAATGGACAGTTGGCTATAATGTCATATCCGGC
This sequence comes from Lissotriton vulgaris, assembly GCF_964263255.1. Lineage (NCBI taxonomy): Eukaryota > Metazoa > Chordata > Amphibia > Caudata > Salamandridae > Lissotriton > Lissotriton vulgaris. Next base: position 111,132,815 of record NC_141700.1, read on the forward strand.
CTAAGGTATCGCTCATTGGGTATCGGAAAGTCAAACACTCAAAGGGGATTGGTGATGGTGCTCACTGCCCTTCCAGGGCTGAGACCAATGAACACCTCCCTGATGCAGTCGCTCAGCAGATACCAAGGGATTCTATTTATTGCTAGGGCAGAACTTGAATCTAAAATGAGCCATATCTCACTATTGTAACTATTCAGCACCATTGTTTCCTCCTGGTCCGATTCAGATTGAACCAGTTGCATTTAATTCTCTCTGAATCAAGGGGATGGAATAAGCTAGAGGATATGGCAGTTTGTACATGCAATAATTTTTCTATTCAAGATTCGATGCACTTTGTTTTATTTTGTGATTACTTTTCGCACATTAGAAAACAGTATATATTACCTATCTTAAAAGGTTTTACTCAGGCAAGACCGGCCTTTATGTATTTACAAATGCTTAATGTCTGGGAAACTTTTAATATAGCTAGTTTTTTAACCGCAGCTGTTAGACAGAGGAGGAAAGGAAAATTAGTACCCCGGTTAAATACTGCATGATATTTTTTTTCTTTCCTTATCATGTGTAATTTGATGAATTAGATCCTGTCTTCAATATTCTGTGATGTATATGACACTGTAATATTAAGGAAATATTTTTTATTGTGTATTTATTTATTTTTAGTATGCTTTTATGATATTAATTAACCGAATAAAGTGAATTTGACTGACTGACTGAGTCCTGGCAAAAATGTTCAAACCAGCACCACACTGGTGGAGGTGCAACTAGAATGGACCAATGGGATCATTCTTGGGTCTTGGCCTGGCTCCCCACCTTCTCTAAAACCAGCCCCATACCCTGCAGTCTAATGAGGAAATCCGAAAGCGGGAGAATGGCCAGTCCCACTCTGTTGAATACCTGGTCAGCATCCGTCAAGTGTACCGTGATCCGATTGGTGCATCATCCCTGGTTAAGTCTGAAGCTGTAGATACCTAGTAGATGAAAGGAGAGAGCGGCAAAATAACTCTGGGTTCAATTCCATGGTTAATTAAAAAGGTGACGCCACTGAAGTCATCTGCGGCGTACCACAAGGATCTTCACTCAGCCCCACCCTCTTCAACGTATACATGAGCCCCCTTGCGGTCATCGCACGCCAACACAACCTCAACATCATCTCCTACGCCGACGACACTCAACTGATCCTATCACTCACCAGAGATCCTAACACTGCCAAAACCAACCTGCATGAAGGAATGAAAGAAGTAGCAGAATGGATGAAGCACAGCCGTCTGAAACTGAACTCAGACAAAACAGAAGTCCTCATCCTAGGCACCGCCCCCTCCGCCTGGGACGACTCTTGGTGGCCAGAGGCCCTTGGAAAAGCACCCATCCCGACGGACCACGCACGGAACCTGGGCGTCATCCTGGATTCCTCACTTTCGATGAACAGACAAGTCAACGCCGTCTCTTCATCTTGCTTCAACATTCTTCGCATGCTCAAAAAAACATTTTGCTGGATCCCCACCGAAACTAGAAAAACAGTCACCCACGCTCTGGTCACGAGCCGACTGGACTACGGAAACACCCTCTACGCCGGTACCACCGCAAAACTCCAGAAAAAACTCCAACGCATCCAGAACGCTTCAGCCAGGCTCATATTAGACATCCCGCGTAAAGAACACATCTCTGGTCACCTGAAAAACCTCCACTGGCTCCCCGTCAATAAGAGGATTACTTTCCGGCTCCTTACCCACGCACACAAAGCACTCTACGAAACCGGACCTGAATGCCTCAACACACGACTGTCCTTCTACGCCCCCCCTCGCCAGCTACGATCCTCCAACCAAGCCCTTGCCTCTGTACCTCGAATCAACAAAACCACCATGGGAGGTAGATCCTTCTCCTACCTGGCTGCTAAAACCTGGAACTCACTTCCCACTCACCTTCGCCTTACTCAGAACCACCTAGCATTCAGAAAGCAACTTAAAACGTGGATATTTGACAAGTAATTCCCCATCCTTCTTCAAGCGCCTTGAGACCCTCTGGTTATGTAACGCGCTATATAAATTTATTGACTTGACTTGACTTGACTCTACCCGCCTTTCAAAGCGGGTCACAAGACAACAACACTGTATCTATAAAAAGCACCAGCAAAAGTAGAAGAATGGAACTTGGATTGGTTCAGAAGAGCTCAGAAGACATGAGGCTGGGGTAGGGGCTATTTAGAATGACATGTCCATGTTACACACAAATCAGGCATAACTGTATGATAAATGCGACTGCACCAATTCTTTAGCATGTGTGTGTGTAAAAGGCTCAAGAGCTAGAAAACTAATACTTTGAACAGTGATAATAGCTAACAGTGTGTGCAAGATCACCATATCAGTTGATACACAGGATGAAATAAGTTGTGTTAACAAAAATAACAGAAATGAAGCAAAGCGGAAATCTTCCATTCTGTTGTTCCAAAAGCTACTTGTAGCGAACAAAATGACATGGTCGCCGGCCGAATCATAGCCAAAGTGGAAGATGGGGTGTTTTGGATACAATCGATTGCCTTTAAGAGATGTCTCTAAAAGGGGCATTGTTCACACAGATATGCAGATGCATGGAGATGCACAAGGACTACCCTTACCCTCTCCATAGAGAATTATTGAGGAGAAAGATATAAAGAGACCCAAGAATTTGGGAGGGTAAATACAAAGACCGTCTGCTTGGGTAGAGTGCTAGAGAGCCTATATCAGACACCAGACCTTCATGGTGGTATGCATGCATAATATATGGCTTTGCATAAAGTAGCGAGAGATAATACTAACCATTCTTCCAAGCCTTCATTAGATGGCTGACAATAATAGAGATATAAAGTTGGATTGAGTATTACAGATAATAGGGATGTGTGATATAAGATCCTTTAAAAAAATACATTCATCTTGTTTAATATTATTGCTGCTGGGATAAAAATAGTTCTCATTCTTCTGATATGCAAAGTTTGTGTGCTGATATTACATAATAAAGCACCAACTACTATAAACACCAATTGCTGTGCGTGTTTCCTGCTTTCAGGGATCAGGGCGTGGGTCTGTAGAACTGCAAATAACCCCTAAAGAGGTGAGCCTCTCTGACAGGGTTGTCTGACTCATAACACTCTTGATTTTCCTTTTCTCTGAAAGGTGTGGTTGAGGTGGGAGTAAGCAACATCCCCTAAGGAAACCTATCGAGGCGTGCCACTCATTTTGTTGGGGATTTTAGAAAAAGGGGCTCAATTTGGGCTTGAACTTTAAAAATATCTGAAAGACCTTAGACCCTGAAGTCGCTACACACAGAAGTCAACTGGAGACATCCGGTGGGGTCTACTCCCACTGAGGTTTGTTAAGTGCTTAACAGATACAAAGGATTAGTCCTTGTCATAAGTCCTGAGTTTGAGTCTTTGTCAGCCATAGAAGAAACTGAGTTATAGGAGGTAGACATTCCAGTGAATGTATACCTCATACTGCTAGGGGAGTCCCGTTAAATGAGGAAGAGGACGTGCTAGTGGCTGGGTTAGACCCAGTAAATACTATAGGCCTATTTTACTCTTGGATTGAATTAGATGTTGCAGATGCAACAGGATTATAACAACGTATGTCACGACAGAAGCTCCATTCCAATATAATGCATGCATGTATATTCAAGTACTATAAACATACACTTCATTTATTCAGGAGTTTTATATAGCGCTAGCTAGACCCGGAGGTATCAGAGCGCTTTAGATGAGGTTCCACAAAAATTACAATTACAAGATTACATCAGTTCCAATTTACATCAGTTGCTAGACAAACAATTGCAAGAGACATAGAAGACGAGATAATTGAAGTGTAGAGGGGAAGGGTAAAGGGGTAGGAGGGAGATACGGCAGAGAGACGAAAGGAAAGTCTGTCCAAAGTCCGGCTGGGTAGGTGACGGTCGAGGGGAAGTCCCAAAACCCATCTCCTCTATAGCTATCAAGGTACACACATTCCCCAGCCTCACTTGTGCCTGGAATCCAAAATGTTTGCTCTTCGTTTAGGAAAAACATCAATAATGCCGGGACGGCTAATTTAGATCGTTAAAATGCTTCGGCTGAAGTTTCATTAACTGAGTCTCGTGTGCTGTGAAAAGCCTTCCTGCCAGGGTGCCTGCTTGCCTGAATGAAATGCAAATGTGCATTAAGAGTTAATCTGCAAGCGTAAAGGGTGCTTGTGAGCCGGTTCTGGCTTGCATTTATTGAATCACTCCAAGCTTTGTGATGACAAAGATTTTTTTGTTTTAGTAGTAGTGCAAAAAGTTGACAACTGGGCTGTAAAGTGCCTTCTTTTAATCGTAATTGTATGTACACAGCCCTTAGTGCCCCTTAGGTTGTGCTGAAGGGACAGTCATGTAAAAAATAAATTGAATTACATACGATCTGGTATTACTAAAATCTACATTTTGGAAGCACCATTTTATCGTAAAACTATTTGCACATTTTGTAGCAGTCTATCTTATAATATGAGTAATACAAGTATAAAATAATGACTTGCATATCCACAGGACTCTCTGTCACAGGCTGTAACCTCGCAGCACTAAAAATAAACAAGTCACTGTTCCCCACTCCACCAACCAAGATTTAATTCTGTGACTCTCTAGTTACACACAGACATCTGCAGTGCATTAACTAATAGAGGTTTCATTATGTTACCCAGTGGGAAGTGCACTGTAGTACAACTTTTTTAAATGTATTATTCATTTAATCTGCCCATTATTTTATATATTGCTACCTGATGGTGAAACACCCAAAAAACGTACCGAATATTTTGGGGCTCCTTTATGAGAGGCATGAGCCGCCAGAGTATCACTTTCTTTGATGCTCCGGCGGCATGTGCGTCTCAACCATACCTATGAGGCGGCGCAGAGTCACCCTGCACAGCTTTGCATGGCCTCATAGATATGGAGTAATACAAAGCAGAGCAAGTCGATGTCTTCCTCTGCATCAGGGAGGAGTGCCATGGATGTTGCATGTGTGTTCCCATGCAACACCCGTGGATTTTGATGCTGCCCCAGATTCGCAAAATCACATAAACCTGGGGCAGCGTCAAAATCTTACGCCTCCCCACCAGAGGCGCAACGAGGAGGAATGTTTTCATTTCTCCTTGTTTTTTCCTCCTACCATGTGTGCTGCGTTCTGCAGCTCACATGGAAGGAGGAAAACACCTCTCTGGGTTGTTTTTGTGAAGGAAGGGGCCGCTTTCTGCACAAAACAATCCTGCCTATGTTGGTGCCAGGCAGCAATGTGTGCACCATCGCAAGGGGAAAGAACAGGAATGCGCCGTACTTCATAAATAGGGTGCACTCCTGCCCTTTCACATTGGCGTAGGGCCGTGCAGCAGGAAGACTTGCGGCGCTGCCCGATGCCAATCCCTCATAAATGAGACTTTGTTTTTTGCACCAACTTTGGCCACGCCCCCATGCTCACTGACCTTTGGTTTGCTAAACACTGCTTAATATTATTTCCCCACTGTAAAAAAGATTTGCTCTGGGAATTGGGGGCGTTTATGGTTGTCGATAATTGTTAATGATGGGGTGTACCAAGTTCTAGAAAGTTTTGTGAGGAGGGGGCCTCACGCTTAAAATTTTTACAAGGAGATCTCGGCATCTAAACATTTGAAGACCTCTGACACAGACTGAGCATTTAATGCTGTTTTAGGAAAACTTCAACAAGTAGGGCGAAAAATAAGGCCCTCATGTACACAACCATTTTACAGTTGTTAAGGCCCTGAATTGGAAAATCAGAGCCGTTCTGACCCCAAAAAATTCAACAACCCAATTAGCAATTCTGTAACATGTTAAAATCTTATTGAATCGCTAAGGGGCATATCAGCAACAGCCAGCGATAACTATCGCTAAGCGCCCGCTTAGCGCGAGGATAATTACCGCCAGCTATCGCTGGATTTTATTGCTGACATAGTGCGCTATCAGCGACGCTTATCTCAAAAGCGATAAAAAAATCCAGAGTTAGCAGTCAATCGTGAGATTATCGCTGGAAATCCAGCAAAAATCAAACAAATAAAGGCGATTCGTTGCTGAGAGGGCAGACTTAGCCATAATATCCACCTTCCATTGGATATAATGGCTAAGTCAGATTGAAAGCAGGCATAAAGAAACCTGCGTTAAGCACCGTTAATGCTACTTTTATTATCTCTAAGCAGGTTAGCGATTACCTTGATGATTGGAGATATGTCGGTTAGCGACATTCTCCACGTTAGTTTGGCAGGGTACGCCCTCTTTGCATCTCTTTGGCGATGCAAAGATGGGTGTTAGGGAAACCAGCGCTGAGGCATGGTAACACGCAGTAGCATGTCCATTTTGATAGCGCGATAAAATGATCGCTTTATTTCACCCGAAAACGGATGCTAAAGTGGCCATAATTTTATTGCGGGCCTTGATGATATGCTCCTAATTCAATTGGGGAATAAATTCAGATCCGGCATTTGGAATAGACGTGTTAAGGGCGTCCTCTCCAGATACTGAATCATTAAGTTATGCATTAATATTTTGCAACTGAAAACTGCAAAACATTAATATTTCACCACCTCTTCAAAGGAGGTGGTAAGCCATTTTCAGATTTGAAGGGGTCCCCAAGGCACCCCTTCTACTTTGTAAATGTTCACAAAAACATTTTTATGAGCAGGCAGTGAGCCCCAAGACCACTGCCTACTCATAAAAGAGGTTTGTATCATTTTTCTTTTTTTAAAAAAAAAATACATCCCATTTTCCTTTAAGTAAAAAGGTCTGCATTTTAAAAAAGATTGCTTTATTTAAAAGTGATCACACAGTCATGGTGGTGTGCTGGCCCAAGCAGGCCACCATGATTGTCATTATAGTCAATTGTAGCGGGTCTCAATTTACAACCTACCTCATGCATGTTGATGATGTAGGTCAAACTACGACCCACTACGAATTGGTATTTTGAGAACCAACCTATTAAAACATAGGTTGGTTCTCAAAATACCGAAGTTCATGCACCAATTGCACCCACTTCTTCTAACACATTAATTTGTGTACATTCCTTTTAAGGAGCAAATTGAAAAACGTTATTTGTTGCAATTTACGATTCCTTAACCGCTTCCGTGCGGCGCAGATTCTTCCCCGGTGCTGGACATTCCAGAACAGGGTGCGGTCGTGACGGAACCATTCCGTCATCAGCACAGCTCAACCGTGTCTGATGACGGAATGGTTCCGTCACCAGCATCGAAGGGGTTAAATTCAATCTTTGTACATAAGAGCTTAGAATTCGGACTATTTACAATGCCAGGGCAAACGTATCCAGTATCATCTACATACACGTCACACCAAAATAAGACCACCTCTTTATAGCAGAAATTAGGGAGATGCTTACTGAGATTATAAATATATAGAGACAATTAAAGCATTATAAATAACAATATTAAGATACTGAGGTGATAGGTGCTCTGCAAATATCTACATAAATTTAAACTAGGACTATTAATCCATGGACAAGACATGCTACCATGGGTCAGGGCCGGACTAAGCAGAATGAAATGTCATTTTGGTTAGCAAGGAAAAGCTACAAATTAAAGGCAGTGTTTACTAATTGTACTCCACTAAACACTGATTATTAAATATGTATTTACAAATGAGTATAGTACCAAACGTGCAACTGTGTCTGTCATATGGAAGGTTATTTGCTACCCTACACAGGACTACACAAATGGCGTGCCTTCAATCGCAGTGTTACCAGAAGCCTTAATACAGATTCAGGATAAGCGTGGAGCCTCGTCTGTGATGGTTTTAGGGATGAAACGTATAAGAAATATAGACACAGTTGTTGAGATGTTACTTGATAATATTAAAAGTAATGCAGGTTTATTGGCTTTTTACCAAAGTTATGCTACAACTTCATAAGATTAGAAAGAAGTGAAGTTACCAAAGATACTATTGCAAGTCTGTGTCTCTATGGGGAAGGATAACCTTGGGGTAAGGCTGCAGAAACCGCAGCTAAAAACAGGGACAGAGAATGATGGTCCACCGAAAGAAGGCCAAAGATCCTACGTGGAAAATGCCAAGTTCGAGTTGGATTTTAAAACAAACCACAAATCCATCACAAAGATCAAGACAATGGGGTATAACCTGAGAGATAGGAGAGAAATAAGAGCTCCAGAGAGATATCAACCCTCTGAGGAGCACTATTCCTATTCTTCACGGGATCGTGGAGATAAAAAAGTAGACTCCCGTGAAGGTGCCCACTCTTCCCCAGGACCTGCTAAAGGATCAACCGGGAATCGGAGACAGTCAAAGGCCAGTACCCTTACCACTGCTGTTTCAAAAGAAAAGAGTAGCTGCAGTAAGTAAACAGAATGCCTTGCAGAAACAGAGTTCTTGGCAGAATGGAACATGGGTGGCGATCGTACTGTAGTGCGGCAGAAAGGGGAAACATTGTTTAAAACACATGCGATACATCGCATGCCAGTACCACGCAAGTCGTTACAACGACTTGGTGTAGGGGGCAGAAGGTGTTGGATTTGTTGGATTTTCAATCCAACATCTTCCCTACTGTTGCACACACGGAGTTGGAATAGTAAATTATACTATTCCAAACTCCAGCGCCCCCCCCCCCCCCCTACAGCAAGTCATTGTAACGACTTGTGTTGTAATGGAATTTGATGTAACAACCTGTCGTAACGATTTGCGTTGTAATGGCATGCATAGAAAACGCATGCTTTGTAACAAGTGCTATTCGGCAGAAATAACTATAGCCCTTCAGAAATACAAACCCCTCAGTAACTAGTATCTAGTAACATAAAATCAAATAAATGGTTGGTGGATTTTTTTTCAGTGTAAAAGGACCGCATTACCATTCAATTCACCAGTGCGTTAGGCCTAACCATGTAATTCTGGGTGCATGCATATTACCATTTACCCATCTCCGATGGAAAGGGTAAGGTCTTGTTCCAACTCCAAATAGCAATTGTAATCCAAGAATGGATGGATGAAAGTATTCAAGGACCAAGAGTCCCTCTACAAGGCAGATCAGTCCAGCGGCATTTGGGATAGGCTATCTATAGTCTGTTTACGCTTGCTGGAGAGAGCTCACCTCTTGGCCAGAGTTCCGACAGAAGGCACAGAAGCCATCTTAAAGGCCTTGTGTAGGGCTTTAGGCTTGGTCCGAGCCCTGAGGAGTTATGCAGCATACAGCGCTATAGTTCACAAGTCTCAAGTGTGGTCCTTTCATTCTTGATCTGGTGGCCATGGGGGCAATGATGCTGGACATTTGTATATCTCTATAGGGTTAGGAGTCCTCCAGGTGTGGCTGATACATATTCAACCGATAGCCACGCTGAGGCTGGTGATGGGCCTGTGACAATGTTGTGCCAGTTGGAGACGAGTTATAACAAGGTGGCTCAGATGGGAGCTAGCCCTCGAAAGAGCAGGGCAGGGGACACATCGGGAAGAGTATCCGCACTTGGGAGTCAGCTCCATTGAACTTGTTCATTGATGCTATTCTCAACCATCTCTGGCGTGAGCTCCCTGGAGGACTTTGCAGCTTCTTGAATGCTTGACCTGGGATTGAAGGGTTCTTCGCTCTGACAGCGGCAAGGTGCACAGCAACGCAACCTTGGGCAGAGGGTAATGGTCAGTCCTAGCATTGAGGAAACGGGCAGCATCCCAACGCTACTCAGCAAGCATTAACAGCCGATGCAGATACAAGTCAATGTATGTCTTCAGCAGTTTGTAGTTAGTAGTAATCATGACAATGGACCACTGCTAATTAAATACTGACATAATTAAAACTTTTAGTTCATAAAACAGGGCCTCTTCTGACAAACCGGCTTTTACAGGATCTACTATGCATATTCATGTCCAAAATGGCCAGGCGAAAAAAGACGATTCCACAAGGGTGTGTTTTTTAATGAAAATTCTGAATTTCTCAAGTACATCTCAAGGATATTCCATGCACCTCCAGATTTGCCATAATGCATATCCTCATGAATATCAGTTTGGATTCATTTTATGGAATGCCTATAAAAAAAATCTCATAATGCAACATTATTGTTGACAAAGCCAACTCCCAGCTTGCCTGTTCTTAGCTATAATCCATGCATTGCAGTTCCTGTAAGTAAAGCTCTCTGGTGTCCAGATCAGGGGCGCGCTTAGGACCATCAGTGATCAATTCTGACTCTTTCTGCTGCCACTTACCAATTTCTCATTCTCTACTCCTTCATTTAGTTCCCGCCCTCTTCTCTCTCTATCGACTCGCTCTTTCTCTCCCTATGTTTCTTGATGAACAGGCTTGAGGTTCTCTCTCCCCTCATAGTAGTGCCACCTCCTACCTTATGGTACTCCCTCTACTGTCTTAACATATCCTTTTCTCTCACCTACCATATCATTTTTCTCTCCCACCTCCCCAGTTTGATTTCTCCTGATCTTCACCTGCCCCCAAGTCTGTTTCTCCTCCTTTTTGCCTTTCAGTGTCTCTTCCTTTCGCCTGTTCACAATTTATCCGCTCCTCTTTAGTCATATTTCCCCCACGCTCTTTCCACCTTCCCGTACACCCTCTCTCCGACTCTTTTTTAATTCCTCTGGTTCTCTCCCCCTTCCCTCATTTCTCTTTGGTATTGCCTCTCTCACTGTCGCTCTTACTGTTCTACTTGCTCCATTTCTTTCTTCCGATTATGCTTCTCCTCTTCCATCTCTTGTTCTCTCCACTGCTCTCCCGCTTTACTATATTTATCACTCTCGCGCCTTCCCCTTCTCTTAGAGGCACCAAGGTCAATGCTACAAAGTGATGTGCAGCAGAAGTAATCGCTGCCTCCTCCTACCCCTGAGGCGGCTGCACATGCTTTGGGCGAGACCGCTCAGCAGTGGGCAAAATAATAAACAAGGAAGAAAAATGTGAAATATAACAAGCATTGGCAAAGCCAATAGGTCTAGCCTTTGTGACCAATAGACATTGGCAAAGGGTTTTAGCCTGGCTGCGCAGCATCACCAATGCTTTTGCTGAAGGTGGCAGCTTAAAAAAAAGCGCCTTTGATTCAGCCTCTGGAGTCAATTTGCAGGCGCACTTATCATGCATGCAGGCACTTTTTGGCTTGGTAACTATAAAGTAAATATAACGCGCCAAAGCTATTTTTTTTTTAAAGCAAAAATTGGTGGAAGATGAAGAAATACCGGGACGGTGGCAACACAGTAGAGGACTTGGGAACATGGAAGCAACATGGAGGAGGGCAGGTGGACGCCAAAACAGCGGCGAGGGGGGTGGTAACGGTGAAGCAACGTAGAGGAGTGTGGGTGTTACGCAAAAGCAACACGTGGGAGGGCAGGAGGGGAAGCAACATGGTTTGTGGAAAAGCAATATCAGGGCGTCGGTGGGGAAAGGATCAACAGGGAAAGAAGAGGAGGAAGCAAGTGGGTGGAATCAACCCAGAGGTTGTGGAAAGAAATGAGGAGCAGCACAAAGGTGAGTGCAAGAGGTATGGGGTGGGGTGAAACACTCAGGCGATAGAGAGAACACAGACTGCAAAGATAGAGAAGTGTACAGGGGCGATATGCCCAACAACACAGGCCCTCCCACGGAGTGATTAACACAAAAGAAAATAAGTAGAGTTTGAAATGAAGGCAATGGAAGCAGGGATGCCAACCAATCAAAACGCAATGGTCCATGGGAGGGAGGCGAAGAGGTCCACTCCGGGTGGCGCTCTTTTTTGGGGGTGGCTGATAGAATTGAGTTTTCGATGCCTCACTCACCCCCATTTTGGATGCAAGTTAGCATCATGTGACTAACTGATACATTACTCTTGCTTTTGACATTATTATTCACTTATATATGTGTGACGATATTAGTTCCTTAGCTTAGCCTGTGTGCCTCCATTTTGTATACCCCCCTGAGCTTGCGAGTCGTACTCGCTCATGTGCCCCTCCCGTAGGAATAGAGAAATTCACTAAGACAGCAGTTTTCGTTTCTCAGCTAACGGTGGCCGAAACTAACAAGTCTCTTTATCAGTAAGATTCTCATGCCCCAGAGACACTGAAGCCTAGCTCCACGACCTTGAGTAAAGATAGCGATGTATCTCTTGCAGGTGCAGATGCCTACTGTATGAGGACATTGTTCCTCTGTCTGGGTTTCAGTAAGTTTCCAGAAGGGGCGTACCCCAATGTACTGTGTTGCATTATAATGTACTGCTGTGATGCAGAGAGTCAGTCCTCTCGTTCGCACTCCTAGGAGTGAGGTCGGACAGGGCCCTCTCATATGAGTGTGTTTGGCCTAATAAAGACTCTTGTTTATTCTTCTCCACTGTCCGGCTGACTTTCTACAGAATACCTATAGGTGAGTGCGGTAAGTCACTCGGGTGGATTTGAGCCACGCTTATCAGATGGCGCCCGAATAGGGACCCCGCGATAAAGATCTTTCTCACCCGTAGGTGGGTAGCAGAAGACCAGGGACCCGCTGGTCGGCACGGTGGGCCCGGGTACCCATTTGATGCCGAGCTTGGTTCTCGCAGCGCTGCCCCACCCTGCTGATCGGGAGAGGTCCCGGTTCGGATCTTACGCCGGGGTCCAGAAGGCGGAACTCGGAGCTGACCGTGTTGGTCCTGGCAGCCGGAGGTGGAGAACGGTAGAGGTCGGTACCGCGTACAGAAGGTGAGTGGTCCACCTGTGATTGTTTAAGGAACTAGAGTGTTCCGGGAGACTAGGGTGTCTCCGGTGGTTTGAGGAGCCGGTGTGCTCCTGGGCTAGTGTGCTCCGGGGAACTCAGAGTGCGAGCAGGCGCTCTGACAGACTTGACGAGGTTGGGAGAATATCTGGATATATTGTTTGTAGTAATCCGACCGGATAATACTGTGGTGAAGGCGTGGCTCATTACGGGTGGATTCTGGAACTTACCCTGAACTCCTAGAGTGGTGGTTCAGTTGAGGTGAGTCCTGGGTCTCCCGTGGTAAAGTGCGCAGCGATCCATAGTGCCGCCCGGGGAGCGGATGTGTTCTCCACCCTCAGAACAGCGAGTGTACTGTTCGGTCTGCGGTAGGGTCCAGGTTCCCCAGGACTTGGCCGACGGGCCTTGTCCCATTTGGTAACACGTGTTTGGAGGAATTTTTATATGTGTATGTGTATGTGTGGTTCCCTAATGTATATTATATGTGCGTGAACGAGCTCGAGTTAGTGATTCAAGGTAGCGAATTTTGTGGGGAAGTGTTTTATTTTTCATTACAGTAGAGATGCCGTGTTTCAGTAAGTTACGATGTTTTGAGTGTTGTTGTCGTGTATCAGACTCTAGGCTGGCCGAGAGTCAGCCTGCACCTCTTGAGGGCACTCCAAACTTTGATATGTATATCAAGCATGGACTGCCCCCGATCTTGTTTGGCACTTTATGGCACCGATATACTGCTGACTATGTGGATTTACAATGGCCCTTGACGGGCTCATTCGAGGCAGCCAAATTGGACTATTTGCAAGATAAATTGTTTGCTAAGCGTAGCCGTCAAAGTATGTTTGATTCTTTACGAGTATGGCAGAAGGAAGTCAGGGAACGTAAGTTGAGAGAGGAGAAAGCGGCTCTTAAAAGGTCCGCGCAGACAATGGCGCCGAAAGCGAGAGAACACACCAAGAATGAGAATGAGCAGCGTTTGGAGCGCGCAGATAGGCTTTGCAGATTGAAAGAAAATAAAAGTTACGTAGTGCGAGAGGATGAACAGGATGAGATGGAGGACATTTTGAGTACTCGACCCCCTCCTCCTTATGCCCCGCAGTCATTGTATCCCTCTTTACCAGCTCCCGCCTCTACTAGCGGGGTTCCGGGTCCATTGGCAAGTGCCCCACACCCACTAGGCGCAGCGATTTCTGCCTCCCCTCCCTCCACATCGGCGCCCCTCGTTTCTTTGCTTTCGGCCAGTTCACCTGCCCCCTCCCCATTTTCTCTGGCACTCCCTACTGTTTCCGCTAGCACCACACCTAGCCAAGAGATGTCAACGCCGAGTCGCGGCGCAGGTAGCGGACTGCTCTCACAAGTACGGAAGTTGCTCACGCATTCTACAGTTGGTTTGGATGAGAAAAGTATAGTAGCCAACCAGGCGTGCCAGTGGGCTAGGAATAACATTTATTCGTTTGAGGACATTTGGTCCACAATGAAAGATTTTGAGCCTTTGATGCAACAACATGCTTTATGGCACATGTCAAATGTACTGATATCATTGTGGGAGCAGGGGTATGGAGGTGTGGCTCCGGCGACCTTACGAGATATTCAGAGCGGAGCCTATAGAACGAATACTGGAGTGAAGGAGGTGATGCGCAGTCTACGCGCTTTATTACAGTATAGAAATGAATTGCCCTCTGCAGGTACACCCCATTTTCCAGGTACACATCCAATGCGTGAGGTGCACCCTATCTTTCATCCCGAGATACCCGAGATGGTAGATCCGGTTACGAATGCTGTCACCAGGAACAGGGTAGATGCACATTTCCAGGAGCAATGGGTGTATACGCCATGGAAGAGAAGTGAGGTACTGGCCTTAAAGGCCCAGTTGCCGGATTCTAGAAAGAACCCGACTGCATATTATAAAGAGTTGACGGAAGCTGCGTCTTCCACTGTGATGACTTTAGCTGATGTTGAACTGTTTTTTGGGCTTCTGGTCCCAGTTGATGTATGGCGACAGGTGAAGGGTACGGATCATTCGGAAGAATTGGGTGGTACTTGGCAAGAGTTACAGGATTGGGATAAGGAACGTAAGCCAGGGGAGAAGCCGAAAGCTGAGATTCTGGCGTTGCCGGGGCGAATAATAAAGTACATGCACTCTCTCATTCCTCCGAAGAAGGTAGACTGGGACAAGTTAACAGCTTGCAAGCAGAAAAAGGATGAGGCAGTCTCGGACTTCTTTACGAGGTTTGAGGAGACGTTTCTGGACTTTAGTGGGCAGGATGTCTCACTGGATGGTGGGTTGCGACTCTTTGTTAATAGGTTCGTATCGAACTTATTACCAGAGATTTCGGCAAGGTTGCAAGCGTCGGAGAGTACGTGGACGACGTCCTCTCCTTCCGCTATTCTCAGCATGGCTCAGTATTATGAACACCGAGAAAATGAGAGTAAGGACAAGCAGGAAAAGAAGGCCAAAGATTTGAAGCCAAGGGTTTTGTTACAGCAAGTGTCGAGGGGTCGAGGGAGAGGCGCTGCGCCGGGACGAGGAGGTGGCGGTTATGGCAGAGGCGAAAGTAGAGAAAGACTAGGACCGAATCAGTGTGCGAAATGTAAGCAGGAGGGGCATTGGTGGAGGGATTGCCCTCTGTTTCAGTCGAATGCCGGTGCAGGGAGAGGTGGTGGTGACTCCGGGAGACAGAATGTGCGATCAGATTGGGGCGGGAGGCCAGGAGGCAATTACTTTGACCACGGTGCGGACAGGCAACAGCTACAAAGGGACGGTGGTCAGTATTATACTGATGACTACTCTGTGGACGATCTGACAGGGTTCTGCCATAACTAGGACAGCGTAGGACAGAGCGAGGGACCAGTGCCTGTGGAAGTTGATCAGAGGGGACCCTATGTCGAGGCAGACTTGTTGGGGTCTCAGCAAAATTTTTTAGTGGATACGGGTGCAATGAAAAGTTCAGTGGCTCATTCTCGGGTCCCGGGGGCGGCTCTGTCTGGCAAGAACAATATCTCTGTGGATTTTTCAGGTACCCCGGTGATTAGCCCTATTTCCAAACCTCTTACACTAACGATTGGTCCTTTCACTGTTGATTCACCATTTTTATTGACCTCAAATTGTGGAGAAAATTTACTGGGCTTGGACTTATTGAAAAGGTTGCACGCCACCATTTATTGTTCCCCGGACGGCGTGTACCTCACTCTGGGCCCGACTGTTGCTCGCCCTTTGCAATGCTTCTCTAAAGATGATCCGTTACCACCCGAATTCAAAGGAATACCTGACAGTCTGTTGGCTACCAATGATACAGATGTAGGAAAGATGGATATAGCCCCAGTGACAATAAAGGTTAAGGTGGGAGCGAAATTGCCCAGGGTACCACAGTATAGAATTCCTAGGGAAGGGGAAAAGGCCCTATTACAGATAATACAAGATTTGATTCAGTCAGGAGTGGTGGAGGAGACGGACTCAAACGTATGTAACAGCCCCATACTGCCGATCCCTAAAAGACGGTCACCTGATGCTGCAGATAATACCCCTGATGTCTATAGGTTTGTGATTGATTTGCGCCATGTGAATAAAGTAGTAGAGCCACAATACCCGGTGGTGTCGGACATCACTACGATATTGACAATGATTCCCCCATCGGCTAAGTATTTTTCTGTCTTGGACTTGAAGAATGCTTTCTTCAGTATCCCAGTACATGAAGACAGCCGTTATCTCTTCGGATTCTCATTGGCTGGCCGAAGCTTTAGGTTTAAGAGAATTCCCCAAGGTTACACAGAAAGTCCGAGCATATATAGTCAGGCACTGAAGGCACAATTGGACGAATTGGAACTTCCACCTGGCAACGTTATGCTGCAATATGTGGATGATATCCTGATAGCATCAGATGACGAGTGTCACGATTCGCCTTCCCCGACCTCTGGTAAATCACTGCCTGCCCTGTGCTGGGGAAAACGGGATGACAAAACTACAGATCCCATGATCCTTTGCACCGCGCGCTCCTATGACGCGACGCAGTGAAGGATTATCAGGAAGTCAGGCGGAAAAGAGCGCTGCCGATTATTCCTGTTTGTGCCTTTTGGTGGAGTGCTCTGGAATTGTTGCAGCATCGTGGTTATCGGCAGTAGCCAGCTTTGTCCAGCGCTGGAGAGACACGCCGCCTTCAGCGTGTGAGGTCAGCGTTGCTCGTCTTCGAGTCTCGTATTGGGATTATTCTGGTGAGGCTTAGGAAGCGCCTACAACGTGGGTTCACCGAGCGTGGCCGCTCGGATTTGGATTAATTGGAGGGGCTTAGGAAGCGCCCGTGGATCATTACATCAGTCAAATTCCAGGTTTTTTGCAGACAAACGAGAGGGGCATTTTCAGTCCTCTTGTTCAGAATACATTTGTTGTGTTTGCACAGGCAGCGTCTTGCTCCTGTTAGCGCAGGACACCGGGTTGTTGGTGCCGCTTTCAAGTACTGTACTTAATTACCTCTTTAAAGCGCGTACAGAGCTGGATCTGTATAGACGCTATTTCACATGCTTTAAGCTGGGTTTATGATTTGTTTTGCTAACTATTTGTTAGGGAATGCTGAGTAAGACCCTGGGGGTAGTCGCGTCTTGCACACCCTGAGGTCCGTTCTATTAGCATTTCCTCGGAGGAGAAAGACCTTGTTTATTACATACCACCGCTACCAGGAATGGGATCACTCATTTGTTTTCATTGAATGGTGTTCTGGGGCAACATTAGGTTATCTGTATCCTTCATATGGGTAGGTGTTCATGCTGGCCTGATCATTTGGAAACTAGGAAGGGAGGGGACCAGGGGGTTTGCTAATGATCTGTGTGTTGTATTTTCCAGTAATTCACCAAGAGATATAGAAGCCGCCCTTAGATCCTTCCTGCAGATAGGCACCCCTGTGAGATATACAGGTGAGGTAATAGGGGTTTGGTTACGTTGTTCTTATCACGGTTGAGGGTACTGCAGTACTTATCCCTTGTTTCTGTGGTTACAGGTTACGGTGACCAGAGCCCAGCTGTTCTCCTCCGGACCCCAACTTTTCCCCCGCTTGATCACCTTAACAGTCTGGGCACTATCGAAGTCAGACTTGGGTTGATCTAGAGGTGGGCCCCCAATATAGCATCAACCCCATCCTGAGGAGCATCCTGAACCGAACCTGACAGAATAATCGGCCTAAAAGTTCTGCTCCTCCTGGTTGGGTTGATACAAGGGATGGCTACCTTAGACGAGGTAGTGACCGCCTTAGGCTTAGTTCAGGTTGAGTTGGCCGCCTCTCGTCAGGAAACGGCTGCGTTGCAGGCACGCATGGATGCTATGCAGCGGAACCCGTTTGATGCAGGTAACCCTGCCCCTCCACCCACCTCGCTGGTAGTCGAAATGCCTTCTCCAGTTCCTTTGGCCCCCCCAGAGAGGTTCATGGGTGATAGAAAGAAAGTACAGGTGTTTATGACCCAGGTGATGATGCATTTCACCTGCAAACCCAAATGTTTTTTGACAAACCAATCACGTGTTTCCTTTCTGATCTCATATTTGGGAGGGGAGGCAGCCCAGTGGGCAGTACCCATAGTCAGGAACAATGATGGAATCCTATACGATTGGGATCTGTTTAAAACCGAATTTGAGAAAACGTTTGATAGAAGAGCGGAGACCTTCTCCGCTGATAAAGAGCTGTTGGTTCTCAAACAGGGCAATTCGGATCTCGTGACTTACCTGAATCATTTCCGTAGATTAATCGCTGAAACTGATTGGCCTGAAGCCAAACAGATGGTTCTGTTTTACCAAGGGCTCACAGACAATCTTAAGGATGTAATAGCACAAGTTGAACCCCAGCCTACCACATGTGCAGCATTCATCGATTTGGCCTTGCGCTTGGATCACCGATTGAGAGAGAGAAGAGGAGAAACGGGAAGAAGAGACAGAACCCCAGTGTTCGGGGAAACACCGGCTAGTGGAGATAAAGCTGAGGGTAAACCTGAACCTATGGATGTGGGGGTGGTGCGAGCATCCCTCACTACCAGTGAACGAGAGCATCGTCGCAAATTTGGGTTATGTTTGTACTGTGGGAAGAAAGGACATTTTTTACGAGAATGCCCGGTGAAACCAAAGGGAGGACGCTACCGTAAAGGTCCAGGGGCAGTATCCACTGTCGATAAGAGTTCGGAAAACTCCGAGGCTTGAGTTCTATAGAAGGGAGGGACTCAAGTGTACATTTCATCCCTTCAATTACCGAGGAAAATCGAGTCGGAAACCAGTTGTTCTTCATAGACATTGAACTATGGATTGACCAAGACCCAAAGTATGTACGTGCCATGGTGGATTCCGGAGCTACAGGTTGCTTCATGGATTTAGCTGAAGCACGGAAATTGGGAGTGAATCCAGTAGACAAACCCATCATGGAGGAAGTGTTTGCAGTAGATGGTCATGTGTTGGAATCGGGTCCTATCACACAGCATACCCCGGAGTATGAGATGTGGTATGGGGGTGACCATAAGGAACTGATTTCGTTTAACCTCATCCAAGCTCCTAATTATGGTATCATATTGGGACTCCCGTGGCTGAAAAAACACGAACCCCAGATAAAATGGAACGAACAATCTTTGGAGTTCTCCTCTTCCTATTGCCACGACCATTGCCTCCAGGAGAAATCCCGACCATCTATGGTGTTGGCAGTCACTCACACCGTTTCCACGGCTGCGGAAAAAGAGGTGGAATTACCCCAGTTTTACCATGAGTATGCAGAAGTCTTCAGTAAAACCAAAGCAGAAGTACTTCCCCCACATAGGGAATACGACTGTCGTATTGATCTAACCCCTGGGTCAGTGGTTCCATGCGGTCGTATTTATGCACTCTCCCAACCCGAAACTATGCACCTACGGGAATACTTGGACAATCTACTTGCTTTGGGATTTATCCGTCCATCCCGGTCCCCAGCAGCTTCCCCCCTTTTCTTTATTCCGAAGGCAAATGGGGAATTACGGTGTTGTATAGACTATAGGGCTTTAAATGCCATTACCATCAAGAACCAATACCCCCTTCCGTTAATTCCGGTATTACTGGAACAAGTGAGAACAGCTAAAATATACACCAAGCTAGATCTCAGGGGAGCCTACCATTTAGTACGCATAAGATCAGGCGATGAATGGAAGACCGCTTTCAAGACCAGGTATGGGCTTTTTGAATATCTTGTGATGCCCTTTGGGCTATGCAACGCCCCAGCCTCTTTCCAATTCTTTCTTAACGAGGTGTTGCGTGCATACCTGGATATCTTTGTAGTCGTCTACATTGATGACATTTTAATCTACTCCAACAACGAACCAGAACACATCCAACATGTGAAACAAGTACTGGAGGCCTTACAGTTAAACCATCTCTACTGCAAACTGACGAAATGTGAGTTTCATGTCACAACCGTGGAATTCCTAGGGGTTATGCTCACTCCGTCAGGGCAGTTAATGGCCGAAAGGAAGGTTCGTGCCATCGCGGAGTGGCCCCAACCTGCCAATGTTAAGGACATCCAAAAGCTCCTGGGTTTTGCCAACTTCTACCGAAGGTTCATCTCACACTTCTCGGAGCTGGTGGTCCCTCTCACAAGACTAACCCGGAAGAACACCCCTTTTGTATGGGGAACTGAAGAGCAAACAGCGTTTGATCTGTTGAAAACCGCGTTCACCTCTGCCCCGGTACTAGTCCATGCAGACCCACGCCTCCCTTTCGTGGTAGAGGCAGATGCATCTGAAGTGGCGGTGGGGGCTGTTCTCTCCCAGAGGAGTGAAGACACGGGTCATCTCCATCCCATTGCCTTCATGTCACGCAAGCTAAATCCGGCAGAACGCAATTATACAATTGCCGAGAAAGAATTGCTTGCTATTAAGGACGCCTTCACGGAGTGGAGGCATTGGTTGATGGGTGCCACACACCAAATCACAGTATTCACCGACCACCGCAATCTTCAGTTTCTAAGAGCCGCACGTCACCTCACTCCAAGGCAACTGAGATGGATGCTTTTCTTTTCAGAGTTCCATTTTGTGGTCACCTTCCGCCCGGGATGTGACAACCGGAAAGCTGATGCTCTTACCCGTCAAGAAAGCCATTCCACAGGGACGGAGTCTCCTGAAACCAGCATCATCAAACCTCAACAAGTAATAGGGGTGATCCATACGTCTGAATTCTTACAAAAGATAAAGAAAGGCATCCAGACCTTCGCTTGGAAGACGTGGATTCGGTTACATCCGGAATGGAAGATACGTCAAGGTTTGCCAAAGAAAGGGTCGCAAGTGCTTCTCCCTACTCTTGCTTTGAGACAGCAAGCATTCAAGTGGTGCCATGATCTACCTTGTGCAGGACACACGGGAGGGCAGAAAACTCTGGAAAAACTACTACGCGCTTACTGGTGGCCCACCATCCGGCCAGATGTGTTTGCTTGGGTTCAACGTTGTGAGGTCTGCTCGCAGGCCAAAAGCGATCATAGACCAGCACAAGGGCTGTTGCAAACAATGCCCACGCCTGTGAGTCCTTGGGAAAGCTTTTCAGTCGATTTTATAGTGGGACTCCCTCGAGATCATGGGATGTCAGCCATAATAGTAGTCGTGGACTACCTGACAAAAATGGGCCATTTCATTGCCTGTAAGGGGGTACCAACGGCAAGTCAATTGGCCCAATTGCTGCTTATCCATATTGTTCGATTGCATGGCTTACCTAGGGTCATTGTTTCGGATAGAGGGGCGCAGTTCACCGCCAGGTTTTGGAAGGTCTGGTGTGATCGTTTGGGCATTGCTTCATCATTATCCACCAGCTTCCATCCGCAAACAGATGGGCAGACAGAAAGATTAAACCAGACCCTCAAGCAGTACTTAAGGTGTTTTGTGGATAACTCTACGGAAGCATGGGTGGAGTGGTTATGGTCGGCTGAGGTGGCGTATAACGATGCCATACATTCCTCTACCTTGTGTACCCCGTTTTTCTGTACTTATGGGTTTCATCCCAGATTCAGTCCATTGAGTGTGCCCAGTGTTGAAGCCCCGATTCCACAGTTACAGAC
Organism: Lissotriton vulgaris; assembly: GCF_964263255.1. Lineage (NCBI taxonomy): Eukaryota > Metazoa > Chordata > Amphibia > Caudata > Salamandridae > Lissotriton > Lissotriton vulgaris. Next base: position 111,154,484 of record NC_141700.1, read on the forward strand.
AAGATTGGTACAGTTGCGGAAGACTGTTTTGCAGGCCAGAAGAAATCTTGTAAAAGCTAAGCTTAGGTACAAGGTGCAGGCTGATAAACATCGTAGGCCTTGTCCTGGGTATAAGAAAGGTGATTGGGTGTGGCTGTCCACGAGGAACATTCGTTTTAAAAGGTTCAGTGTGTTCAATCCCCGTTTCATTGGTCCTTATCAGGTGGTCCGGCAGGTCAACCCAGTGGCAGTGAAACTTAAACTTCCCTCACATTTCAGGATACACCCGGTGTTCCATGTTTCTTTGATCAAGCCTGCGCAGGGCCCGAGTCGTGCCGCCCCTGCTCCTGTGCGGGTGGAACAGGAAGTGGAGTACGAGGTGCGGCGCATCTTAGACTCCCGTAGAGTCAGGGGGAGGCTCCAGTATCTGGTATCTTGGAAGGGTTATGGTCCCGAGGAGGATTCATGGGAACCGGTGGGTGCGGTGCATGCGCCTCGTCTGGTGCGGAGGTTCCATTTGTTGCACCCTGGTAAACCTGGTGGCAGTCAGTGAGTGTTGTGAGAGGGGGTGTACTGTCACGATTCGCCTTCCCCGACCTCTGGTAAATCACTGCCTGCCCTGTGCTGGGGAAAACGGGATGACAAAACTACAGATCCCATGATCCTTTGCACCGCGCGCTCCTATGACGCGACGCAGTGAAGGATTATCAGGAAGTCAGGCGGAAAAGAGCGCTGCCGATTATTCCTGTTTGTGCCTTTTGGTGGAGTGCTCTGGAATTGTTGCAGCATCGTGGTTATCGGCAGTAGCCAGCTTTGTCCAGCGCTGGAGAGACACGCCGCCTTCAGCGTGTGAGGTCAGCGTTGCTCGTCTTCGAGTCTCGTATTGGGATTATTCTGGTGAGGCTTAGGAAGCGCCTACAACGTGGGTTCACCGAGCGTGGCCGCTCGGATTTGGATTAATTGGAGGGGCTTAGGAAGCGCCCGTGGATCATTACATCAGTCAAATTCCAGGTTTTTTGCAGACAAACGAGAGGGGCATTTTCAGTCCTCTTGTTCAGAATACATTTGTTGTGTTTGCACAGGCAGCGTCTTGCTCCTGTTAGCGCAGGACACCGGGTTGTTGGTGCCGCTTTCAAGTACTGTACTTAATTACCTCTTTAAAGCGCGTACAGAGCTGGATCTGTATAGACGCTATTTCACATGCTTTAAGCTGGGTTTATGATTTGTTTTGCTAACTATTTGTTAGGGAATGCTGAGTAAGACCCTGGGGGTAGTCGCGTCTTGCACACCCTGAGGTCCGTTCTATTAGCATTTCCTCGGAGGAGAAAGACCTTGTTTATTACATACCACCGCTACCAGGAATGGGATCACTCATTTGTTTTCATTGAATGGTGTTCTGGGGCAACATTAGGTTATCTGTATCCTTCATATGGGTAGGTGTTCATGCTGGCCTGATCATTTGGAAACTAGGAAGGGAGGGGACCAGGGGGTTTGCTAATGATCTGTGTGTTGTATTTTCCAGTAATTCACCAAGAGATATAGAAGCCGCCCTTAGATCCTTCCTGCAGATAGGCACCCCTGTGAGATATACAGGTGAGGTAATAGGGGTTTGGTTACGTTGTTCTTATCACGGTTGAGGGTACTGCAGTACTTATCCCTTGTTTCTGTGGTTACAGGTTACGGTGACCAGAGCCCAGCTGTTCTCCTCCGGACCCCAACTTTTCCCCCGCTTGATCACCTTAACAGTCTGGGCACTATCGAAGTCAGACTTGGGTTGATCTAGAGGTGGGCCCCCAATATAGCATCAACCCCATCCTGAGGAGCATCCTGAACCGAACCTGACAACGAGGAAGGTTGTCGAGATGCTACGATAAAATGACTGCCTCATTTGGCCAAAAGGGGGCATAAAGTGTCCCTTCCAAAATTTCAATATTGTCGAACGGGGGTTACTTACCTAGGTCACCTCCTTTCGAAAGTGGGGAGGAGATTGACGCCAGAGCGCATAAAGGCGATAACCAGCATGAAGGTACCTAACACGCAGCAAGAAGTGCGCGCATTCTTGGGCATAACATCGTATTGTCGCCAGTGGATACCTAATTATGCATTACTAACGAAACCCCTATTGTATCTGACTACTAAAGAAGTGCGCGAACCCCTGCCCTGGACCCCTGCATGTCAGGAAGCGTTTGAGTCACTAAAAACTGCTTTATGTTCTGCACCCGTTCTGGGGACGCCTGATTATCAGAAGCCTTTTGTGCTTTATGTACACGAGGCGGAAGGTTGCGCGTTGTCTGTTTTAACACAATGTTTCGGGGGGAAGCAGAGACCCTGCGCTTACTTTTCTGCGATGCTCGACAATGTGGCAAGAGCGCTGCCGAGTTGTCTGAGAGCCACGGCGGCTGCTGCGGTCTCTATAAGGCAATCGGCAGGGCTCGTATTGGGTTCAGACCTCACAGTAATGGTACCGCATGCTGTGGACATTTTGCTAAACAGAACACAGACGCAGCATTTAACTAGTGCTCGTCTTACCGGTTATGAGATGACCCTCTTTGCACCCCATGTGACGATAAAAAGGTGTGCTACACTGAATCCTGCCACATTGTTACCTATCCCCACTGATGAAAAGGACGATGACATGCATGACTGTTTGTTTCGGACAGAGGACGAGACAAAAGGGAGGGTGGATCTGACGGACAAGCCTTTAGACGAGCCGGATGGGGAGTTGTATGTGGATGGGTCTTGTTTCAAACTTGCAGATGGTACATCGACAGCAGCATATGCAATAACGACATTACAGAGGGTAGTGGAGACCTCTAGAATACCTTACAATTCGGCTCAGGCTGCAGAAATAATAGCTTTGCTGAGAGCATGTGAACTGAGTGAGGGACTGGACGTGAACATTTATACTGACAGCCAATACGCCTTTGGCGTGGCTCATAATTATGGGCGACTGTGGGCGGAACGGGGATTTCTGACTTCACATGGACAACGCATACAGCATGGTCCGCTGATATTACGTTTGTTAACAGCATTGACGTTACCCAAGCGACTGGCTGTGATAAAGTGTAGCGCGCACAAGACAATAGTAGACGATGTGGGACGAGGCAATGCCTTTGCAGACCAAACGGCAAAAGAGACTCCTCGGACAAAATTACCACGGATGTTTGTGGCAGGCCCAGCTAGATGGGTACCAGATGTTAACATGTTTGCAGATACTGTACAGAGTGTAAAAAACATACAAGAAAAAGTGACTGAGGATGAATTGAGGTCATGGAAAGATGGTGGGGGACGATTGGATGCTGATGAATGTTGGACAGATGTGACCGATAAGAGACGATGGTTACTTCCGAACGCATATGTCCTCCCAGTGGTGACGATGGCTCATGGGCCTGCACATATTAGCGCCAAAGGGATATGTAAGCTGCTGGGCCCAGTGTGGAGCAATAAAAATATCTCCAAAGTGGCGACTCACTTGGTCCAGCAGTGTATGGTATGTTTGAGGCACAATCCAGGAAAGGGTACCCCTGTCCCAGTGGGAAATTTTGCACCTCCCTCTTTCCCTTTTGAGGTGATTCAGATGGACTATATTGAGATGGAAAGGGTTAATAATTTGAAATACGTACTGGTGGTTGTATGCGCTTTCAGCAGATGGGTGGAGGTATTTCCAACGAAAGATTGTACAGCCATTTCTACTGCAAAGATGTTGATTAAGGAGTACTTTTCCCGCTTTGGATTGCCTAGGGTGATCTGGAGTGATAATGGCACGTCCTTTAATGCTGAATTGATGAAGCAGATATGCAAGGGTTTACAGATTTCCCAAAAGTTCCATGCGGCACAACACCCTCAGGCCGCGGGACTTGTGGAAAGTTTTAATGGGACATTGAAACTGAAGATGGCCAAAATACAGGAGAGTACGGGACTCCGTTAGCCAGATGCCCTTCCTCTAGCTTTGCTTTCTACCAGAGTGACAGTTAATTCCAAAACGGGGGTCTCCCCCTATGAAGTGATATTTGGCCGCCCGGCCAACGTCTGGGGAGTACCCAGACCCAAATGTTTCTCTGAAATTGAGTACCCTCTGTTGATAGATTACTTGTACGCTTTGACTAAAGATCTTCGTTCTATTCATCAGCAGGTAGCAGACACCCTGAAGCCGCTGCCGGAGGGGCCTGGACACTCCATTCACCCAGGGGACTGGGTCGTCGTAAGAAGATACAAGCGGAAATCCTGTCTGGAGCCCAGGTGGTCAGAGCCACGACAGGTACTCTTGACGACGCGTACAGCACTTCGAGTGGAAGGCAGGAAGGCGTGGATGCACACCTCCCACGTTAAAAGGGTCCCGCTGCCGCTACCCTACGACAAGTGGGTAAGAGAAGGAATTGCTGATGAGGAACATGAGCAAATACCCAGATATGTTCCCTTCTCGGATGCTTCACTGAAGGGAGAGGAGCAAGGTGACAAGACAAAATTAAAGTCACGTGCAGAACAAAGTGCTTCAAAGGGCTCCGCTGCTCCCATTGCTACTAGTGGAGCTGATTCCGAGAGTTCAGTGCATGCTACGGATACACCTGTTTTGTTCACTGACCCCGAAGTGCGAGGGAGCACTCGCTATAATCTGCGGCCCCGAAAAAAGTGAAAGTGTACTGGACTAAACACTGGAAGAAGGGCTTAGTGGACATTTTGACATAAAAGAAGATTTAGTGGTAGGGATGGACTTGTAAGAGCCCTGGTGTTTAGCCGAAGATTGTGTTCTATGAGACTATAGAGTGGTGCGGGGCCCAGATTAAGTGCTCCTCTGTTTCAATTGCTGTGCGTCAAGCGACGTGGGATTAAGGTATAGACGGTAAAAGCCTGCCTGTGAGGCTTTGAAGGACACAGGGAGAAGATCCCTTTTTAGGGTTGAAGAACCCCTCTTGCCGGTTTTTTCCAGGACTGTCTGGGACTATTTTTTTAGAGTATCTTTTTCTCATTTTTTTTAATATATTTTTGCAATTTGAACATGTACCCTTTTGGCCGCCCCATTCCTGATGAGGAGCAGCCCTTTGCGGCTCCTCCAAGACCCTTGCCTGATTATCCCTGGTTGGCCCTTTCCCGGAAAGGGAAAATAGTACTCCTTATTATAGTGCTCATTGCTTTCCTAGTGACTCTTGGTATATTGTTTTTCTTGGATAAAGCCTATCCTGTTCATGTGTTTGCACCCACACCTACTGCTGTTCCTGAACATAACGTTGTTACTGTGGATTATGGTGAACGAATGCTTAGACGAGGTTACAAAGAAAATGTTTTTATAAAGACTTTGCACCATGCTCACGCGACCACAAACTTAACAGATTGTTGGGTCTGTGGGCTCCTGCCTTCCGCTGCTTACAAAAAGGATAGATTTTTACCACTCCCCTTGACACCTGTGAATAGTTGTGTGGGATGGTACACTCTCATAGGTCTTGTTAAATATTTTCAACAGCCAGACTTTCTGACTCCTCGACTGCAGAATAGGGGATCGACAATGACAATGCGAGTTCGCCCTATGCCCCCCTCTTCCCTTGGACGGATATATACTGACGGACGTTTTGATCAGACATTCATAGAGACGTGTGAGAAAAAGGTGGGCCGTTTTTTGATTCCAAACGATACTGACAAAGTTAGAGAAAGTTTTTTTCAGCTGAATTCCTCCCTATCCTACAGACACCCACCAAAGGGGAATGACAGTGCTAAGTCTTTGATACCCTTGGCTGTAGTGGGTCCGTCACCATTCTTTTGTATAGAGGGTAGGGGTCCCATCAAGGTCAGCAATAGTTCTTGTAACGTGACAGCATCAATACGTTTGCCCCTCAGCCCATCCTTGGTTACTCCCCCTAGCATTTATTTTGTGTGCGGAGATAATGGATACTTATGGTTACCTGAAGGTTGGGGTGGAGTATGCTACCTAGCTTATATGATTCCGCCTGTATATGTGGCACCCTCCTATTATCACAAGACTCATCGTAGGTTTCCCAGTCCACAAGAGCAGCGTAAAAGGAGGGAACTTCAAGTAGATGACGTTGACCAGACAGACACTTCTCTACAACAATGGACTGATTTCTCTAAGGGTCTCCTGCCTTTTTGGGGTCCGATATTTAATAGTAGGGCCATTCGACGACTGTCCAGAGTGATGGAAAAAGTAGTCCTTACTGAGGCAGACATTGCGACAAATATGTCTGTTGAGATTCAAGCTATGAGATTATTTACGATCCAGAATAGGATGGTGCTTGACGTCATTCTGGCAGATAGGGGCGGGGCCTGTCGCATCATCGGGACGTCTTGTTGTGTTTATATTCCTGACTCAGCACCGACTGTTAATTTAGCTGTACAGAAGCTCCATAGATTAGCGACTGAACTTCATCAAGATAACGGGACATGGTCCTTACAGTGGTGGCTCTGGGGTGTTTTCTCCTCCTGGGGTTGGAAAATACTGATGGGTTTAGTTGGTGTAGTGAGCATCCTTCTGACGTGCTGCCTTTGTGTATACTGTCTTCCCCCATGTTGCTCAATGTGTGCCACAAATTTGCGACAACAAAAGAAGGTGTCAGGTCAATATACTGCCTCTATTATTACTGAAATTCCTGATGCACATTGGTTGATGCTTATTGCTGATGATGTTTTTGAATAAATATGATGCCCTGCCCTTAGAATGGTTGTGAAGGCGCTACCTTTTGGCAAATAAATGAATGGCACACAGTTAGCCAATGATGCTAAAAGGAGGGTCTGATAGAATTGAGTTTTCGATGCCTCACTCACCCCCATTTTGGATGCAAGTTAGCATCATGTGACTAACTGATACATTACTCTTGCTTTTGACATTATTATTCACTTATATATGTGTGACGATATTAGTTCCTTAGCTTAGCCTGTGTGCCTCCATTTTGTATACCCCCCTTAGCTTGCGAGTCGTACTCGCTCATGTGCCCCTCCCGTAAGAATAGAGAAATTCACTAAGACAGCAGTTTTCGTTTCTCAGCTAACGGTGGCCGAAACTAACAAGTCTCTTTAACAGTAAGATTCTCATGCCCCAGAGACGCTGAAGCCTAGCTCCACGACCTTGAGTAAAGATAGCAATGTATCTCTTGCAGGTGCAGATGCCTACTGTATGAGGACATTGTTCCTCTGTCTGGGTTTCAGTAATTTTCCAGAAGGGGCGTACCCCAATGTACTGTGTTGCATTATAATGTACTGCTGTGATGCAGAGAGTCAGTCCTCTCGTTCGCACTCCTAGGAGTGAGGTCGGACAGGGCCCTCTCATATGAGTGTGTTTGGCCTAATAAAGACTCTTGTTTATTCTTCTCCACTGTCCGGCTGACTTTCTACAGAATACCTATAGGTGAGTGCGGTAAGTCACTCGGGTGGATTTGAGCCACGCTTATCAGTGGCGGAGGTGAGCAAGTTGTCTGTTGACTACCCACCCCCGAGAACAAGTTGTCTGTCAACCACCCCCTCATGCTTACCTACACCGGGCGGGCAACCCGGGCTCGCCCTGGGCCATAGTAGGTCTCGCTACACCACTGGGCCATACACAAGACTGACAAGCTGGGACACGAATAAGAAGCAAGCAAATGAGAGTGACATGAAAACCAACCAATGATAAGCAATGGGTGGGCTCCAAACCCCTCTAGATTATTGCTAAGCCATGATATGCCTCGCAGCAGACATCGCATGAACTGTCTAGTATGTTTGATCTAAAACGGGGAGAGGTTTTGTTGCTAGAGGGTTTCAAACTGCGCTTAAGTTTTAAACTGTGAATTTTTGACACACAAAAAACTGTTGGAAGTCAAAATCAGGTCTCAAGCCTACCTGAAGCTGTAACACATTTATTTAGTCAACAATCAATATCCTGTGAGTCACAAAATTAGGCAAAAAGAGCCCCCTCTGCCTACACCCAGTGATATTAATGCTAAAGTTCACATCCACATAGAACAAATGTATGTGTTTTTCATACACAGGTCCCAATGGAGATCACATGACCAAACCCCATGCCGTGAAAGTGTCGCACGTGCAGTCGGAACCTCTAAAACCGAGCAAATTCAACCTCAAAATGATAACACAATATAAACTTAGGTGCTGAGGAAGCTATCTGTATATTTTCGTTTTCTATTGGGCAGTATAAAAGTAAGGCTTGAGACCAGTCGCGGCCGGCATGGCTCACGGGTGAGGGTGTGTGGGGGCGGGGGGGGGTTTGGGGGGGGATTGGAAATGGGCCAGTGGTTGCCGAGGTAAGGGGTGGTCGAGAGGGGGGGTTTAAATAATTAAATTTAAAAAAAAACATTTTAACTTAACTTTCCCGGGTCTCGCTTCTTCACTGCTCAGTCTTCTCCTGCTATCCTACCTCCGGCAGCAACAGGAAAGCAGCCAGTTTCCCTCCCCTCCCCTAAGCCAATCACAATGCTTAAAATGACAGCATTGTGATTGGTTGGGACGGCGCCCAGCCAGGCGCCTATGGGGAGGCCATTTTCTCAATGTAGGCTGCATACAGCCTACATGGAGAAAAGGCAGAGTGCGCATGACTGGTTTGGTCGGCCCCAGAGAGCAGTACCAACCAAACTCTTCTGCTTGAGAAAGCAGTGGGGTGACGCTCCTCCGCCGTAGTGGAGGAGCCACCCCTCCGACCTAGTGGAGGAGCCACCCCTGCTTCAGATGTCACAAGTTGTACAATGTGGTACTACGAGTAGCACAGGCAAAACATGGCGTTGAACCACATTCACACTATAAGGCGAATAGGGAAATTTTACATAAGGCACAGCTGAACCATCGACTCACATGGCAACAATTATATTGCGCGTTAACCGTTAATATATGTGAGCTGCCTTGTTGCTTCCAACATAGCAAATACACTCAAGTGATATACTATACAAAGTGCGCCTCAAATAAATAGAGTAGGCACACATATTTACACACACACGGAGCACATAGGCGCACTTTACAAAGAGTGCCTTAAATACACATTGAGCGCAAACACACACACATGCCCAAGGATTTAAAACACAAGGGTGCCTTCAACAGTAAACACACACACACTTGCAGATGTTCATATATAGAACTCACTAATAGCGCTTTAAATAAGTGGTGCACACACAGCACGCAAACACACACACATTTAAGTTCACATTAATGTGAATCACAAAGGGTATCTTAAATAGTGCACACACACACACCCTTAGGTGCACGTGACATAATTTTAAATCACAAAAGGAGCTTTAAAAACAGTACATGCGTAAAAGCACATACATATAGATATAAACCACCAAGGGTGAAAAAGGTTAAATAAACAATTCGGACACACTGAACTGCACATAGATGTAAATTGCTATGGGTTCCTTAAAAAGCGAACATGCACAGATATACTCTTAAGTGAATACCCTTTATTCCTGATCCTGAAGCTAAGTCTGCCCCAACAAGAAAGGGGGCGGGTAACTGACATAGACATTAAAACACAAGGAGGAAACAGAGTTTCTATTAAATGGTCGGATGTGAACCCAGCAACATTTATGGAAAATGTAATAGGAAAAAATCGAAAAGACATTAACACTTGTCTGGGTAGATCTTCCCTAAACGCAGATATTGTAAGTGCCTTTCATAACATCACTGCGAAATCTCCGGTGACTTAAAAATGAAAAATAAGAAAAATAATGACCATAATCTCAGATGGTTTGATCTGCAGTGCTCAAAGATAAATAAGGAACTAAAAGCAGCCCTAAAAGTAAGACCTAGGGATAGTGAAAGGATCTGTATATTACGGAAAAATTACAAATATAGCCTAAATACAAGAAAAAAAGAAATTCGAGAGAGGCCATGGGAAAAACTGATCCAAGCTGCTGAGAGATGTGAGTCTATTTTATTTTGGAAAACTATAGACCACCCCTTTTTTAAAGACACATCAGCGATGAAAACAGAAACCCTGGTAACACCTGATGAATGGATGATGCACTTTGAGCGTATTTTTAACCCAGATGATGAGATTGCTACGAGAGATGGTAGTAGTAATTTTATTTTAGTGGACACTGTTAAGATAGCATCTCTTACCCTGGATGAAATTAAAAATGTCTTAAACAAAAGTGCAAATGGCAAGGCCGCAGGACCAGATGGGGTACCTATTGACGTTTTTAAATCTAATATAGACTTGTGGTCACCGATTTTACTAAGTGTTTTTAATGTTACTATAGGAGGAGTGATACCTGCAACGTGGGTAGAAAGCATAATAGTACCTATCTTTAAAAAAAGTGACAGAGGGAAAGCAAAGTGCTACCGCCCCATATCCATCCTCTATGCCACATCTAAACTGATGGGCAGAATTATGCTGGGAAGACTGGAAAGTTGGGTAAACGAGAATAACATCCTAACTGTGCCCAGTTCGGATTTAGAAGGGGTATTATGACGGTGGAACGAGTAAACCTCGAGCTAATAAGAGGGAAATATACCCCTAGCTACGGAAGGTCAGTAACACCTTTGTTTTGTCGATCTCACCAGTGCTTTCGACTTGTTCAACCACGCTAAATTATGGCTAACATTGAAAGGGGTTGTTGCTCCAAATGACATTATTATTAATTTATCACAAATATACACTTTTTTAACTTCAAGAGTGTGGTTTGGTGAATGTATGCCCGATTTTAGAGTCACTTGGGGGTACGACAAGGATGTGTGTTTAGCGCCTCTTTTATTCTCCATATACATTAATAATTTTGACCTATTTTTACAAAACCTAAGTGCCGAAGCTCCCAGAGTTGGTATACGCGTGACCCCAGGAGTCTGCCCTAGTTTAAGTGACTGCCGTGCAGATGTATCTATTATTGTTCTTATGTTAGGAATATGTAGTGCCTGTATTTTTTTAGGGTTTAAGGGCTAGATGTAGGTAAAATAGATTTACCGATTTCAAATTACCGAATTTTACCGATTCGGTAATTAAAAATCGGTAAATCTATGGGGACGACATGTAGGTATTCCAGATGTGCTGGAATACCGAATCGGATGATTTCGGTATTTACCGATTCGGTAAATACCGAATCGGTAAAGCCCATTCATTCCTATGGACTTTGAAACCCATAGGAATGAATGGGCATTACCGATTCGGTATTTACCGAATCGGTAAATACCGAATTTCACAAGGGTGCAGGGGGTGTCACTTTGACACCCTCTGGCACCCCCAAAACAGGCTCGGGTGCCATGTGGCAGGCATACATGCCCTAAGGGCAGGTCTGCCTGTCACATGGCATAGGTGTGCATGCACACATGTGCATGCACACCGGAATCGGTATTTTACCATCAAATTGGATTTGATGGTAAAATACCGATTCAGTAAGGCTCCTGGGGCTCTGAAGAGTCCCACCTACATATGGGTGGCTCAGATTCGGTAAATTTACAGATTGTTTATTTTACCGAATCGGTAAAATTACCGAATCGGTAATTTTACCGATTCGGTAAAATAAAGCCCCCTACATGCCAATCCCCTATTTACCGATCGGTAACGGCCGAAAATACAGATTTTCGGCCGTTACCGACCGACCTACATCGGGCCCTTAGTGACAAGCGCTGACATTGCTGTCTACAATTATAGAAATCCATGAGATTCTGTGTGTTAATTATTCATCATGTGTGTGTCTTTGGTCAGACATTTAATTAGTTTAGTATACTGACACTGTACAAAAATTCTGAGAATGAAGTATGTGTGCATGGATGATTGATTGTAGTTAGAATGTTGTATAGTTTTTCTGTGATTTAATAGTCTTAAATTTTTAATGATTTTGTATTGCAATAAATAATTTTGTATTTTCCTATTCTTAGTGTCACTACCATCATTCATATAAATATGTTCTTGATTGTTTATGAAGTAGCCCTAGGAACTTCACAGCATGTATTTCCCTGCCTAGGTGTACTTCTCACTAGTATCAGGGGCCCCTCATCTTTACAGTAAGAATGGGCTCCGTACACTACCATAATAGCTTTCCCCAGAATGGCAAAGTGGAGCCATAACCTCCCAAACTGCTCTTGTGACGGAAAGTCCCCACAGACTACGCTGCACTTTATCTTTTTTTGTAGTTTTTACCGGACATTAGGAAATCTGTTTTAAAACCTCTATTTTTAGCCAATAAACTGTATTCTTACAAACATGCTTTTAACTATATTTGTAGTTTGGAAAATAATCAAATTAGCAATACAGGCATTGTTTTTATACAAATGGTAAACAGGAGAAGAAAGAATAACTCATATCTGGAAGCCTTAACGTATGAAAACTAGTAGACCTTTGAAATACCTTAAGGCTTTATAAACTTCAGACTGAAATTAGCCACCGTCCCGCACCTATGCACTTTATTACTTTAGTACTTTTGTTTACCTAAGAATCGTGAACATGAATATAGATAAATGAATTGTAATGCACTGTTCCCTGTTTGTGAATCTAGGTTTTTATAAACGCTTCTTTTTAGGGTAATGATGTATTTATACTTTTCACCCGATTATTAGTACGGATTTTATTCTTTGTGGTCTTTACCGCCAGGAAAGATATAATTTTATTGTACCAATTTGTAAGCGTACAATTTTAAATTTTGTTCCGTAGCATTGTTTTTTCTCAAATCCTTGCAGAATTCTTTTTTGTTTTTCTCGTTAGCATCCTGTTTATGGGCATGTTTGAAAAAGAGGAAGCAGGTCGGCTCATAACACGATTTAGGACTGGTTTTCAAATCCTTATTGTATTTAGATATGTATATAGATGAAATGGAAGTTAACCAAATTGGATGTTAGCAGATTTTCAAGTGTCAGGATTTATGCTATTTTTTATCTATATCTTTTCTTAAACTGTGACTGTAAATACTTTTATTGTCTTTTGTGTAAGATCGAATAAAGGATTTGAATTGAATTGAATTGTTTTTATATGCATATGTTATTAATATCTATGTATTAACTGTGATTAACATTGGAGCAGCAATATGTTTTGTTTTTTAATAAGTGCACCTTATTATTACTCATTAACTGTGATTGATATTGGAGTAGTAATCCGTATAGAAATTTAAAGAAGGCGTGTCAATATGTAAGGAGTAGCCTAGAATGATTTTAGTGATTAACAGTGATGTTATTTTTATGATTAGACTGCTTTTATGGTTGTATATTATCACTGAATAAAGCGTAATTGAATTGAATATAGATATGGATCACAAAGTGTGCCTTAAACAGTGTACACCGTACAGACGTACACAAAGATCCAACCCACAAAGGGTGCCTCTATTAAACAGAGAACACACATAAACACAGACACTCAAACACACATAGATCTGACCCACCAGGGATGCCTCAAATAAACAGTATACAAACACCCGCTCAAGTGCACATAGTTCTAAACCACAAAGAGGGTTTTAAATAAGCAGTGCACGCACACACACACACACACACTCACGGACTCACGGAAAAATATCTATGAATTAGACTGATTGCCCCCTAAATAAACAGCCCTTTGTACATATTGTGTAATCTACAAATGACAGTAATCTAAACAGCCTCATTCCGGTTTTTGTTTCTTGATCTGTCAGCGTGAATAAACAATAGCAAAAGGTCTGTGTGCGAAGCTTTTTTCACTCGTACATTTTTTTCAAAGTTCTACATTTTATGCTTCTGTGATACTCATGGTGTACTTTCTACTTCTCCTTTGCAAAGTTTTCCTTTACTTTGGAGTATAATCGGTCAGAGTATTGAAACCATTTTCACTCCAATTGAAACTGATCAAGTCCGAAAATGGATGCACTTTTGTTTCCTGCAAGCTTCCTCTTAGGGCCGTGGTTCTAACCAATGAGAAATAAAACATTTTTTTGCTCTGTGATCTTAGGTACCCGGACTTCTACCATGGGGGGGAGCCTCCCTGGTGGAGTCTCACCTTCTGTAAGCTCTGATAACATTGGGTTGTGGGCTGCATCCTGCTGTGTCTGCATTTTTATACTTTTAAGCTAGGGAAAATGGCTCTGGACAGTTTGCAAGAGACATTTACAGAACATGCGTGTGCATGTTGCATGTGTGAATTTGTTGCAGAGGAGTTCAGTGTACCTAATGTGCTTTGTTGTTTGATGACAGGGATCCATTTTGCATGTCCGAATATGTGCAGCGGATTCACAATATGAATGATGGGGAGAGCCTGCCAGACAGGGATTTATTTGTAATTGCATTTATATAGCGCGAACTACCCCTGATGAGGCGTCAAAGCGCTTTTATGCGAGTAGTACGCTACTTCGGAACCCAAAAAGTATTAGTGGTGAATTAGTTTAGGGAAATATGAAATTAATTGGCAGTGGATATGAGAGATGTAGATTGTCAGACATTCCCTAGGTCCTTTGAAGTGGCCAGAGAGAAAGATGTCCTGTGAAGGGGAGGGACAATTCATGACTGCTTCCTCCTTCCCCAGAGGTGTGACTGCAGTTTTGTGCAATAACAACAACGAGAGAGAGAGGGAAAGGACACTCTCGGTCCCCCACGGAGTAATAATAAACAACAAAAGAGTGCCCACTGAAGGGTACAGGTGTCCAGCACAGAGACAAGGAAAGTTTGAATCTACCTTCGTAGGAATTTCCCAGGGATTCTTTTTAAGCCCTCACTCACCACCCTGGGTGGTGACATGCTTCATCATTGGGCCCACCGGGAGAAACCGAATGTCTCCCCGGTGTGCTGCGACGCCAGGTTACTGCGGAGCGGGTTTTTTTTGTGACAGAATGTGAAAAAGTGAGTAATATTAAAAAATACCAGCAGCGCTTACCACACAAAAACTTTATTCCGTGGTTGGCTGGGTATTAGTTAAAAAGTATGTGATGGGAAATCTACCAACTATTGTGTTGGGTGTTTTCCCCTCAGGGTTTACAATGGGGTCAACATGTTTCTGCCCTTTAAGTGTACGTGTGTTACTGGGCATTCGTCAGGACCATGTAAATGTGTACCTCGGTGGTATAGGCACGCTAAGGCCTACCCTGACCAGAGGACGTGAAAGTTAAAAGGCAGATTATGTGTCAAAAAAAGGGTGCAAAAAGAACAAACCAAAAAAGGGGGGTTCGAGCTAAAGTATGCGAACCTGTGGTCTGAAAAGGATTGACAAACACACATGAAAAGACAAAACGTAAAGGTTACTGGGTGGACTGGAGCGTCTTTCTGCTACAACTGTATATTGAGCTCTGTGCTTGGACTAGGGATGAGAAACGTGCCCACGGTGAATTTGTTAATTAGTATGTTAACGCCTGAGGTGGTGGAGGTCAGGCTGTCACAGGGCATACAGCTAATCAGCACAAAGAACGGTCGCAACACAAGCAAACGTACCATTCGTGCTAAGACGATCAATGCGCCCAGAAAATTGGACTAGTGACTATGTTGGACCCTAGTGGTTCAACCAGTGTCTACAGATAACAAGGGAATAAAATTAAAATTAAAAAGATAAAAATGGCAAATTTCTCACTTGTGTGTTAAAAGATCCACACCTCATGGGTCTCGGGAGGGGGGTGGTGGCGACAGTGGCACACCCTAAAGGAGTGAAAGGACACGGACTTATTTTAGCGATCTGAGCGGTACTTGGGATACTTAGCTTAATTTTAGGCAGAGCCTGGTGATGTAAGCAGAGATCCTTACGCCCGCAACGCCAAACACCCGCTTGGCACCTAGCGCTCTCCTCGTACCGGACCCCGTGGATGGGTGTTCGAGAAGTCAATGGCATAGAAGTACTCTCTCCTAGGTAAAGCGCGCGAAATTGGGCGTTGCTACCCGGGGAGGTGGGTGTGTCTAAGGGTAGGGGTGTGCCCAATCCCAAAGCCGCACGAGAAAGAGTCTTGGATACAAGCCTTCGTGTTGCTATGGTGACCGATTGGACGCGTGTGTGTCAGACGGCCTGGTAGTTAAAAAGTCAAGACACAAAGTTAGTGGCATAGAACTACTCTCTCCTAGGTGAGGCGCGCGAAATTGGGCGCTGCTACCCGGGGAGGTGGGTGTGTCTAAGGGTAGGGGTGTGCCCAATCGCGAAGCCGCACGAGAAAGAGTCTTGGAATACAAGCCCTCGTGTTGCTATGGGAACCGATTGGACGCGTGTGTGTCAGAAGGCCTGGTAGATAAAACGTCAAACCACAAACATTCCTGTTGTCATGGTTAGTTTTAGTGTCTTACACATGCAGGGAGTGAGTGGGCTCTGAGCACACGGTGAAGGAGGAATGAGGGAAACTCTCTGAGACATACAGAGTCAGAGTTTAGAGCATCAGAGCGAGGACATATGTGAATGAACTCAGACTCGCGGCAGATTATCTTTTTAGAACAGATGACCATGGGATCTGGTCGTTTAACCCATTAATGTGGGTGCCCAACCTATAAACCCATCGTTGCTCTTTCTCGAAGAGAATGTTGGTAGTATTTCTCTCCGTGGTTACTTGCTCAATTATTGTCCATCTGAGGTCATTGGGCGTGTGGTGTTGCTGCAAGAAGTGTTCGCTCATTTTGGTCGCAGATTTATGACACCTTATATTACTGCGATGCTCGCAGATTCTTTGTCTGATTTTGCGTGTTGTCATCCCGATGTACTTTTTGGAACAAGGACATGTTATCATATAAACGACGTTAGTCGAATTACAATTTGTATGGTTCTTCTGGATCCATGTTCTTCCCGGTTCAAGGGACAGTTCCTTAGTATGCGTGGTGAGGTGACAAACACTGCAGTTGGCACATGGGAAGTGCCCTGTCACAGGTGGCAGACCCCACGCTTCAGTAATTGATCTTGTACCGGAGGTGGAGGTATCAACTTTTGGGCGTGTGTGAACCAAGGAGTCTTTAAGGCTAGTGCCTTTTTTAAAAGAGAACAATGGTTTTTCCCAATTTCTTTTATTGCTGTTTATGATTCTCCAGTGTTTGTTGACAGATTTTTTCATCGCGTCTGAGATGGTGCTGTATGTTGTTACGCATGTTAGTGGTATTTCAGTTCGGGCTCTGATATTCTCTTCCAGTAAGGCCTCTCGTGGTTGGTTCCTGGCGCGTTTGTTCCCTTTTTCCAGGATCTTTTTTGGATAGCCACGTTTTTGTAGTTTTTTTGTCAAGTCGGAGGCCTGAGATTTGTAGTCTTTGATGTCCGTACAATTTCTCCGTATACGGAGATATTGTCCATATGGCAGATTTTCTCTCAATGGTCTTGGGTGAAAGCTAGAAAAATCTAGAAGATTGTTTTTGGCCGTTGGTTTGTAGTGGGTAGTAGTTTTTAAAGTGGTTCCACTCACAGAAATGTTGACATCAAGGAATACCACTCTTTCTTTACTGTAGTTGTTGGTAAACTTGAGATACGGGTCTCTGGTGTTTATCCAGGTCAGGAATTCTTTTAAAATGTCTTCATCACCTTTCCAAATTAAAAGTATATCATCAATATACCTTTTCCATAAGGTAATTGATGGAAGGAAAGGGTTGTCTGCTGGCAGAATGTGTTTTACCTCAAAATCGTAGACGTACAATCCAGCTACGGACGGCGCGAACGTGCTGCCCATAGATGTTCCGGTACTTTGTAAGTAGAGCTCCCCCTGATATTCAAAATAATTTTCTTTAAGTGCCATTGTGGCACA
Source organism: Lissotriton vulgaris (assembly GCF_964263255.1). NCBI lineage: Eukaryota > Metazoa > Chordata > Amphibia > Caudata > Salamandridae > Lissotriton > Lissotriton vulgaris. The sequence goes on from NC_141700.1 coordinate 111,172,030, forward strand.
CTGGACTAGAAACTCTTTGGGAGTTACATAATTCCATTCGATAGAATCTAGGGCTCTCTCCATGACCCTTAGGGTGTCGTCTTGCGGAATGCTCGTATAGAGACTTTCAATGTCGAGTGTGACAAGGATGATTGAGTTTTCCGAGAAGGTCACTTGGCCTAGCAATTGTAGGAGGTTTTTTGTGTCTTTAAGGTACGTTTTGGTGTTCTGTACCAGTGGTTTTAGGTAGAAATCAAAGAATGTCGAGAGGGGTTCGAGGACAGACCCGATTCCGAAGACAATAGGTCTTCCAGGCGGAGGATTGATGTTTTTATGGGTTTTTGGTAGGGTATAAAAATACGGAACGACGCTACCACTGCCACTGAGGAATGCTGCTTCATTTTTTGAAATCTGGCCATTCTCTTCTGCTTCTTTAACGAGGTTGGAAATGCGTTCTTTTAATTCTGATGTCGGGTCAGCAGTTAACCGTTTGCAGTTGACTGTATTATTCAGAAGGGTGCGACAAGCTTTGTCGTAGTCAGTGGTATTTTGTATCACTAGCCCTCCCCCTTTATCTGCTGGTTTGATAGTAATATTTTTGTCTTTTTTCAATTGCTCTAGCGCTTGGAATTCTACCCCTGAGAAATTTCTGAATGTGGTCGGTAGTGGTAGAGATTCCATGTCATTAGAGACCGCCTGTTCGAAAGCTGTTATTTCTGCTGGGATGCTGTGAGGCGGTGGTGCAAAAGTAGACTTCAACCTGAAGTTGGTATCATAAGGTGGAGGTTCAGTTTCAGTTTCTGTCCTTGCTTCAAAAAAGGCTTTAAGCTTGAGCTTGCGAAAAAACTCGGCTAACTCGCAATGGAGTTTAAACTTATCCGGTCTCGCGGTGGGGACAAAGCCCAAACCTCTTTCTAATACTCTTTCTTCCACTTGACTGAGAGGTCTGTCGGATTAGTCCAAGCACAGAGCTCAATATACAGTTGTAGCAGAAAGACGCTCCAGTCCACCCAGTAACCTTTACGTTTTGTCTTTTCATGTGTGTTTGTCAATCCTTTTCAGACCACAGGTTCGCATACTTTAGCTCGAACCCCCCTTTTTTGGTTTGTTCTTTTTGCACCCTTTTTTTGACACATAATCAGCCTTTTAACTTTCACGTCCTCTGGTCAGGGTAGGCCTTAGCGTGCCTATACCACTGAGGTACACATTTACATGGTCCTGACGAATGCCCAGTAACACACGTACACTTAAAGGGCAGAAACATGTTGACCCCATTGTAAACCCTGAGGGGAAAACACCCAACACAATAGTTGGTAGATTTCCCATCACATACTTTTTAACTAATACCCAGCCAACCACGGAATAAAGTTTTTGTGTGGTAAGCGCTGCTGGTATTTTTTAATATTACTCACTTTTTCACATTCTGTCACAAAAAAACCCCGCTCCGCAGTAACCTGGCGTCGTAGCACACCGGGGAGACATTCGGTTTCTCCCGGTGGGCCCAATGATGAAGCATGTCACCACCCAGGGTGGTGAGTGAGGGCTTAAAAAGAATCCCTGGGAAATTCCTACGAAGGTAGATTCAAACTTTCCTTGTCTCTGTGCTGGACACCTGTACCCTTCAGTGGGCACTCTTTTGTTGTTTATTATTACTCCGTGGGGGACCGAGAGTGTCCTTTCCCTCTCTCTCTCGTTGTTGTTATTGTTCTAGCAGCGCACAGCTGTGAGAGTTTCAAAAACCTCCCCTTGGTGACGTCACCACGTCATCCTTTTTTTAAAAAAAACATGGCAAATTTCGGTCTCACCTATACAGAACAAGAGGTAGACGAACTACTAGCTGATCCTAACCTTTTTGCGGACCCTGGAATATCCCAGGCTATTTCTCACACAGCTGAATGGGAGAAACTCACTGAGCAGAAACGAGATCGCATCAGAACTATTCTTCATGGCACCATCCTGAAACACTACTTGACATCTAACACTGCACCAAAGGGCCTAATAGTAACGAACGCCCCACGAATATTCCTCAACGACGCCACATTCCGGAAAGAATGGGCAATGATTGCCTGGCACTGCACCCGTGACTGGCTGGTGCTCATTATAAAAACAGCTCTCCATTTATCTGAATCACTTATGGTCGAAATCCAACAAACAGAAGCACATTTCAAAGCCACAATTACTGGCTATAAAAAAAGCTGGAGGAAATCAATAAAGAGATGACAGATTACAAGGAATCTCTTATGCAGTCCAAAATAACAAAATTCCAGAAAGATTTAAAAAAATTTGAATTCAAGACTGTTTACCCCTACTCAGAACCTGATTATGTACCTCCTCGGAGGGATTCCAACAAGTCAGATGACACTGACAGCGATTCCTCCAATAGCAGCAACTCAAGCAACCACTCAAACAAACAGAGAGGACGTAGAGGCGGCAGGGGTAGGGCGAATTTTCATAACCCACCGCCTGCCTGGGCACAGTTTGGACCGCCAGGTAATGGCCCACCCCCTTTCATGTTCCCGCAGCAGGCTCCATTTCCCCTAATGGGATGGAATCCCTACATGCAGCCTCACTACCCCCAACACCATCAACAACAGACGCCTTTTTTAGAAAGAGGCGGGAGGGGAAGGGGAAGGAGGAGAGGCAACAATTACAACAACAAGAACCAACGAGTAACCTGGCAAACAGAGGACCGAGTGGGCGACAATACCCGGAGCAAAACAGTGACACCGAGCACCAGTGGTCAAGGAGTTTAATTACCTTATCCGACAGACCTCTCAGTCAAGTGGAAGAAAGAGTATTAGAAAGAGGTTTGGGCTTTGTCCCCACCGCGAGACCGGATAAGTTTAAACTCCATTGCGAGTTAGCCGAGTTTTTTCGCAAGCTCAAGCTTAAAGCCTTTTTTGAAGCAAGGACAGAAACTGAAACTGAACCTCCACCTTATGATACCAACTTCAGGTTGAAGTCTACTTTTGCACCACCGCCTCACAGCATCCCAGCAGAAATAACAGCTTTCGAACAGGCGGTCTCTAATGACATGGAATCTCTACCACTACCGACCACATTCAGAAATTTCTCAGGGGTAGAATTCCAAGCGCTAGAGCAATTGAAAAAAGACAAAAATATTACTATCAAACCAGCAGATAAAGGGGGAGGGCTAGTGATACAAAATACCACTGACTACGACAAAGCTTGTCGCACCCTTCTGAATAATACAGTCAACTACAAACGGTTAACTGCAGACCCGACATCAGAATTAAAAGAACGCATTTCCAACCTCGTTAAAGAAGCAGAAGAGAATGGCCAGATTTCAAAAAATGAAGCAGCATTCCTCACTGGCAGTGGTAGCGTCGTTCCGTATTTTTATACCCTACCAAAAACCCATAAAAACATCAATCCTCCGCCTGGAAGACCTATTGTCTCCGGAATCGGGTCTGTCCTCGAACCCCTCTCGACATTCTGTGATTTCTACCTAAAACCACTGGTACAGAACACCAAAACGTACCTTAAAGACACAAAAAACCTCCTACAATTGCTAGGCCAAGTGACCTTCTCGGAAAACTCAATCATCCTTGTCACACTCGACATTGAAAGTCTCTATACGAGCATTCCGCAAGACGACACCCTAAGGGTCATGGAGAGAGCCCTAGATTCTATCGAATGGAATTATGTAACTCCCAAAGAGTTTCTAGTCCAGTGTGCCACAATGGCACTTAAAGAAAATTATTTTGAATATCAGGGGGAGCTCTACTTACAAAGTACCGGAACATCTATGGGCAGCACGTTCGCGCCGTCCGTAGCTGGATTGTACGTCTACGATTTTGAGGTAAAACACATTCTGCCAGCAGACAACCCTTTCCTTCCATCAATTACCTTATGGAAAAGGTATATTGATGATATACTTTTAATTTGGAAAGGTGATGAAGACATTTTAAAAGAATTCCTGACCTGGATAAACACCAGAGACCCGTATCTCAAGTTTACCAACAACTACAGTAAAGAAAGAGTGGTATTCCTTGATGTCAACATTTCTGTGAGTGGAACCACTTTAAAAACTACTACCCACTACAAACCAACGGCCAAAAACAATCTTCTAGATTTTTCTAGCTTTCACCCAAGACCATTGAGAGAAAATCTGCCATATGGACAATATCTCCGTATACGGAGAAATTGTACGGACATCAAAGACTACAAATCTCAGGCCTCCGACTTGACAAAAAAACTACAAAAACGTGGCTATCCAAAAAAGATCCTGGAAAAAGGGAACAAACGCGCCAGGAACCAACCACGAGAGGCCTTACTGGAAGAGAATATCAGAGCCCGAACTGAAATACCACTAACATGCGTAACAACATACAGCACCATCTCAGACGCGATGAAAAAATCTGTCAACAAACACTGGAGAATCATAAACAGCAATAAAAGAAATTGGGAAAAACCATTGTTCTCTTTTAAAAAAGGCACTAGCCTTAAAGACTCCTTGGTTCACACACGCCCAAAAGTTGATACCTCCACCTCCGGTACAAGATCAATTACTGAAGCGTGGGGTCTGCCACCTGTGACAGGGCACTTCCCATGTGCCAACTGCAGTGTTTGTCACCTCACCACGCATACTAAGGAACTGTCCCTTGAACCGGGAAGAACATGGATCCAGAAGAACCATACAAATTGTAATTCGACTAACGTCGTTTATATGATAACATGTCCTTGTTCCAAAAAGTACATCGGGATGACAACACGCAAAATCAGACAAAGAATCTGCGAGCATCGCAGTAATATAAGGTGTCATAAATCTGCGACCAAAATGAGCGAACACTTCTTGCAGCAACACCACACGCCCAATGACCTCAGATGGACAATAATTGAGCAAGTAACCACGGAGAGAAATACTACCAACATTCTCTTCGAGAAAGAGCAACGATGGGTTTATAGGTTGGGCACCCACATTAATGGGTTAAACGACCAGATCCCATGGTCATCTGTTCTAAAAAGATAATCTGCCGCGAGTCTGAGTTCATTCACATATGTCCTCGCTCTGATGCTCTAAACTCTGACTCTGTATGTCTCAGAGAGTTTCCCTCATTCCTCCTTCACCGTGTGCTCAGAGCCCACTCACTCCCTGCATGTGTAAGACACTAAAACTAACCATGACAACAGGAATGTTTGTGGTTTGACGTTTTATCTACCAGGCCTTCTGACACACACGCGTCCAATCGGTTCCCATAGCAACACGAGGGCTTGTATTCCAAGACTCTTTCTCGTGCGGCTTCGCGATTGGGCACACCCCTACCCTTAGACACACCCACCTCCCCGGGTAGCAGCGCCCAATTTCGCGCGCCTCACCTAGGAGAGAGTAGTTCTATGCCACTAACTTTGTGTCTTGACTTTTTAACTACCAGGCCGTCTGACACACACGCGTCCAATCGGTCACCATAGCAACACGAAGGCTTGTATTCCAAGACTCTTTCTCGTGCGGCTTTGGGATTGGGCACACCCCTACCCTTAGACACACCCACCTCCCCGGGTAGCAACGCCCAATTTCGCGCGCTTTACCTAGGAGAGAGTACTTCTATGCCATTGACTTCTCGAACACCCATCCACGGGGTCCGGTACGAGGAGAGCGCTAGGTGCCAAGCGGGTGTTTGGCGTTGCGGGCGTAAGGATCTCTGCTTACATCACCAGGCTCTGCCTAAAATTAAGCTAAGTATCCCAAGTACCGCTCAGATCGCTAAAATAAGTCTGTGTCCTTTCACTCCTTTAGGGTGTGCCACTGTCGCCACCACCCCCCTCCCGAGACCCATGAGGTGTGCATCTTTTAACACACAAGTGAGAAATTTGCCATTTTTATCTTTTTAATTTTAATTTTATTCTCTTGTTATCTGTAGACACTGGTTGAACCACTAGGGTCCAACATAGTCACTAGTCCAATTTTCTGGGCGCATTGATCGTCTTAGCACGAATGGTACGTTTGCTTGTGTTGCGACCGTTCTTTGTGCTGATTAGCTGTATGCCCTGTGACAGCCTGACCTCCACCACCTCAGGCGTTAACATACTAATTAACAAATTCACCGTGGGCACGTTTCTCATCCCTAGTCCAAGCACAGAGCTCAATATACAGTTGTAGCAGAAAGACGCTCCAGTCCACCCAGTAACCTTTACGTTTTGTCTTTTCATGTGTGTTTGTCAATCCTTTTCAGACCACAGGTTCGCATACTTTAGCTCGAACCATCCTTTTTTGGTTTGTTCTTTTTGCACCCTATTTTTGACACATAATCAGCCTTTTAACTTTCACGTCCTCTGGTCAGGGTAGGCCTTAGCGTGCCTATACCACCGAGGTACACATTTACATGGTCCTGACGAATGCCCAGTAACACACGTACACTTAAAGGGCAGAAACATGTTGACCCCATTGTAAACCCTGAGGGGAAAACACCCAACACAATAGTTGGTAGATTTCCCATCACATACTTTTTAACTAATACCCAGCCAACCACGGAATAAAGTTTTTGTGTGGTAAGCGCTGCTGGTATTTTTTAATATTACTCACTTTTTCACATTCTGTCACAAAAAAACCCCGCTCCGCAGTAACCTGGCGTCGCAGCACACCGGGGAGACATTCGGTTTCTCCCGGTGGGCCCAATGATGAAGCATGTCACCACCCAGGGTGGTGAGTGAGGGCTTAAAAAGAATCCCTGGGAAATTCCTACGAAGGTAGATTCAAACTTTCCTTGTCTCTGTGCTGGACACCTGTACCCTTCAGTGGGCACTCTTTTGTTGTTTATTATTGCAGTTTTGTGCAGTCAGAAGTGATTAAGAAGCCCTCCCCCTCCTCTGTTTTGTGCCTTTGCTTCAGGATCCACTGTTAAGGCATGCCCAACGCTCTTCTTCCTTTTCTGCCAATTTTGAGTTGCAAAATACTTTAAACTGATTTGTCTGAGGAAAATAAACAAAATGGGCCTCATTCACAAAGGTAACTTACACTTTTGAGTATGTTTACTCTTTTGAGTAAATTTATTACTTTTTGGTATTCACACACTGCACTTTTGTAGTAACTTGCATGTTTGTAGTAGGTCCAACACTACTCATGGCCAACCACCGGCACTGCAACATCCTCCCATAGAAAATGAGGTACTTACAACTGAAATGACCACAAAAGTGTAAGTTACTACAAAAGTTCAGTTTGTGAATCCGAAAAGTAGTAAACCTTCTCCAAACTGTAAATGACTACAAAAGTGCAGTTTGTGAAAAGCCCTTTGTAGTAAGTTTTATAGTACTACTTTAGTACTACAAAAAGGTGCTACAAACTGTAGTTTGTGAATCAGGCCCCTCATTCAGAAAAGTCCTCAAACCAGCCCCAGTAATGGACCACTGGAGTATGTATGTATGTGTCTTGTAAAGCGCACTGCTGCCCTGAGGCGTCGTGGCGCTGTAGACCGCTGGGGAACCTGTCCTGGCTATCCCTGTGAGATGGTCCCTACTGGGTATCTCCAAGGTGAAACCAGGCATCCCCGGCGAATGTGGGGGGCCGTTGTGGAGATGAGGCAAGCTAATGCCCAGTGTTGCCGAGTGTGATCCCTGGTTAGAGTAGGCACCGAGGCGAGAATTATCGAGTCTGCTGACCCTGGTCCACGACCCTGCTGCGTCTGGAATTGAATCCTGGTCCCGGGCCGTTCTCTGCTTCGGGGTCTGCCACCTCTAACCAGTGAGCCACACCACTCCACATATAGGTCAGCGCAACTATGATAAATGAGCAATGGAAACCGGGGTCAGCGTATCAGGACCTCATTGACCAGTGCCAAGACCCACACAGTGGTTTGCGTGAGAAATATTTGAGCACCACAGCCAGGATCCTTGATTGCGGGCTTCTTTCCCGGGAGGGGACAACCTGGACAAGACCCATGAACGAGGTGGAACTGCATGCTGGACCACAAGAGATGGCTGAACTGCATCTCTCCATGGACAGCGTGCCACCAGGAGTCATTGTCACGGCTAGTGCTTGGTGCACGGCCACAGCGCTCATGCACTGTGCTGCGCCTGGAGTGTTTTAGCGCATGGGAGGAAGTTAGACTTTTCAAATCAAATTGGGTCCAGTGCATCATAATGCCCACCAGGTCGTCTGTATTCTTGCAAGAACGCTGGCAATTTTCTGGATGCAGCTATTTAAAAAAGCTGCATCCGTCCATATAAAGGTGCTGTTATTGCTATACTTACCTGATGTTCGTTTCTTGGCGAGTCTTCTTCCAGCTCTAGTTTTCTTGAGGACTTTATCGTTCTTGACCGCTGCCTGCTGTCTTTACATCTTCCCGTCCACGGTGTGGCCTGCTTCACTTCTGACCGTCGTCCGCAAGAGAATTTACAGGTCTCTAACAGCATCTGTAAAGATAAAGCACACATGACCGCTTACCAACAGACGCCTGCAACATTTTAGCAATAAGGCGTACATGCTCTCTTACATTCAGGGTTTCTACTCACCGTCCTTAATCTCCCTGGTGCTGGCCTGCATACAGATTTTGGGGATCCTGGAAAGAACAAGCATTCACCAAGCCAACAGGTCTCGCCTTTGTAAGAACTACTGACTTTGCCACTGTGTTTTAGCCATGCTATACACCAGCATGACAGATGTTCAGCATGGCTAAATGTTAGTGAAGTAGAGTGGAGTGGCGTAGAGTGGAAGAGCGTAGAGTGGAAGGGTGTAGTGTGGAAGGGCGGAGGGTGGAAAGAAATAGAGTGGAATAAAGTGTTGTAGGGTAGAGTGTCGTAGAGTGGAATAAAGTGGTGTGGCATGGAGTGGCATACAGTAAAGTCGCAGAAAGGAGTAGAGTGAAGTTGTCGTGTAGTTTCTACCCTATGGAAGGAACTGCAGGCTCGTGGACAGCATAACCGTTGGAATAGTTCCATGCAGCCCCTCAGGATATGGTGTCCTATAGGCCGGCCAGCTCAAAGTGCCGCCAGGAGTGCCATTACATCTAGACCGGTAGCAAATGGTTCTAGCAACCACTGAACACGACAACCCTGATCCCCCAGAAACCGTGTTAACAGATCTATAACCCTTTTGTTCAGTCAGTCGTGCCCTCTTCCTCTCCGAAAACATACAATGAATACACAGTGGGAAGTTTCCTATATTTATTGAACCAATGTGATACTTGTGTAAAATATATGTGCTGCAATGATCCAGGATTTCATCAATAAACAGAATCAAATGAAAGTTATTGGAAGTACTAGGACAGTAAACAGAATGGAAAGTTCCCCCATTGTGCTAAAACAATGTATATATGCAAGCTTATAAGGCAATATAGAAACCTGGCGTTCTCCTACTATGCATCCCCTAACCTAAGTGTCTTGGGCGTGTGTGTGTGTTCTGCCAAGAATCCCTGTAGTGGATGATCCAACTCCTGTTACCTGAAGGGAAAGAATGTAGGTTCTCGGCGCAGTGATAAGCTGGACACCCCTCGTAGAGATATCAGCAAGCTGCTGGGCCAAAGCATCAGCATGTAGAGAGCGCGCCAATGACAGCAAAGCGCTCCTCTGCAACACCTGGAAACAGATGCTGATTTATAACAAAAGGCATCCTTGCCTCGGGCCGAGAGCTTTGATCAGGCTACCACTGTTTGTGTGTCATAGATAGCTATGTCGCTGTATGTATGAAAACAACAAGTACATTTGTACAACGTATATAGAAACCATGTACATGGTGTCAAGGTGTCATGATAGTGTTCTTGCGAAGTTGATTCCCTAAGCAAGTATAGTTACAAGAAATGAATCGACTGTCATGGATGCAAATGAGCATCAGAGCTCATCATGTAAAAGTGAAGGAAACTTTAGGAAGAAACCCCTACACGTGTGAAAATGGCAGTGGTTCCCTTATGGCCAAACTGGGACACATGACAGAGTGGCATGGCCTAGAGTGAAGTGGTGTAAAGTGGAGTGGCCTGTAGTGGCATACAGTGGAGTAGAGTGTCATGTATTGGAGGCCAGTGTCATGTTGTGTAGTAGAGTGAAGTGGTGTAGAGTGGCTTGGAGTGGCGTAGGGTGGAGTAGAGTGCAGTAAAAGTAGTGTGTCAAAGAGGGGATGGCGAAGAGTGGAGTAAACTGTCAGAGTGGAGTGGCATAGAGTGGGGTGTTGTAAAGTGTTAAAGTGGAATGGCGTGTCATAGAGAGAAGCCGAGTGGCCTAGTGCAAAGTGGCTTATAGGGGCATGGAGTGGGGTGTCGTAGAGTAGAGTGGGTTAGAGTGGAAGGGCATAAAGTGGAGTAGAGTGATGTAGAGTGGAGTGATACAGTGTGGAGCATGCACTGTGTGGTAGCGCACGACCATTACATGCAACACATAATCAATTAAAACGACAATTACGCATACAGTTTTACTGATAAAACTATACAGCGCTCAAATGATTATGTGTGGAAGTGGCATCACCTAGTTTACTGATTTGTTTTAGTCACTTTAAAATATCTCTTTCCACCACATTTCTGAATTAGATAAAAGTATTTTATGTGTACTGTCGTACTTCTGATATATTCTGAAATATTTACAGACATTTACATTTTGTTGCGTGCTAGAGAAAAACGTTTTCTTTCCCAGCAATCGGCAACATTGTCTCATAAATCCTCTCGCTTTGAAGTCAGAGAAAGAAAAGTAATCACCAAGCTCCCTGTGAAGATACAGCCTAACATTTGAGCTCTGTTTTTGAACCCCAAGCAAATGTGGCAAGATAATAACAAATTTTAAAGACCGGTCTACAGAAAGGGAGGAATACAAGGAGAGATGGAGAACAAGGTTTGCTCCATGGGAGCGATGAAGACATGCTGGACAGCCTCAAACAAATAAAGCCAGCAAATAGAAAGCCAGAAAATGTGAGTTACACTGCACTCTACACCACTCTGCGCTCCTCCACTCTCTGCCACTGCACTCTACACCACTGCACTCTATGCCAATGTGCTCAGCATCATTGCACTTCAATCTGCACCACTGTAGTCTACGCCACTCTACTCTAGGCCACTGCCCTCTATAACACTCTACTCTGTAACACTGCACTCTCTGCCACTCTACTCTGCACTACTGCACTCCATGCCAATGCACTGTACTCTAGCCACTCCACTCTACCCTGCACCACTCTACTCTGTACCACTCTATGCTATTCAGTTCAATTCAATAAGTCTTTATTCGATTACATAAACATAAAAGACATTTACATTTAAAACAATATCAGTAATATCATGGGGGGGCGTGGCTTGGATGCCGAGTGGAATGGCAGCGTGAGCCCGGAGCTCCGCGCCCGACCCCCATTAGCATCCTGTAAAACAGCACGGAATCCGGCGTGCGGGGCGTCATCCTGAAGCACGGAACGTCGGTAGAGCGACGAAACCCCGGAACCGGGTTTACCTTATCTCCGGCGAGGATCCACCGAGGTGGCGCAGGAAACACCTATCGGGACGAATTGGCTTCAAAATGACGGACGGCGTCCAGAACCAGAGCGGCTGGTCATCGAGGGCGAGCAGCGGCACAACTGGGCGCATCGGTGGGACTGACGGAGCCGCTCAGTGAACCCCCCCGACTGATGCCAGTAACGAGTGCCAGAACTGGGATCCCTGAAGGTGTGGGGAGACTCGTCTGTTGACCGGCGGCCTCCGTGATGGCTGAGAGCAAGATGGCGGCCACCCCGCGACTCGGGGAATGAGGGTATCGCGGCGCACTCAGAGGAGTTGAGCGGACCGGGGCTGCGGAGAAAGGCGCACGATCGGCGCAGGAGCGGATTGTCGGGAGAGCGTTTCCTCTGCCCGCCAGGTGAGCGGAGCTCCCCGTGGACTCGAGACCGGAGTGTGGTGAGCCTGGCTGGGCCGCGGGAGGATGGGCGGGGAACAGCAATGAGGAGGTGAAGAGTGCCTTCTGCCGGTGCCCTGGATTTGAGAAGGCGGGGAAACTGGGCAGCGCCGACTTTGCAGGCACTATCAGGAGCAGAGGAGACAGGCGCTCTGGCCGGCCAGGGAGTGCAGTGAGCCCTGGTGGGAAGATGTGTTAGTGTTAAACCTGGGGGTCAGACGCCAGCGGCGCTGGCGGTGGTAGTGTGCACCATGGAGCGCGAATAAGGAGGAGAGCCCACAGTGGGGATTTACCCTGCACACGGGACACCGGAAGCGGCAGCCTTTCCAAGAGGGCCCTGAGACTACGGTGGAGAACACTAAAACGGGGTCTTAGCGCCGGGGCCCGGACGGTAGTAGCACTTAGAGTCCCTCGACGCAGGGGGCTCTGCAATTACACCGGCGGCAAGAGCGGAGATACAGGAGTAACCGCAGGCTACGCCGCGCACTGGAGGAGTCCAGAGGGGTGATAGCGGGGAGCCTGGGGACCCACGAAACCCTGGAGGAGCGACGGCCTGCAAATCACCGGAGGGCTTAACGGAGCACTGAAGCTTGCCGGACCCAGAAGTGAAGACCTGCAAAAGCCTGGACTATAGTCGGCCCCGCGGAACTGGAAGCCAGGATAAGGAAGAGCTGCCCCACGTCTGGGGCATTGAATGCTGCCTGACTCCTGTGAGCTGAAGTGAACTGGCAAGATGGGGAAACCTAAGGGGCGAGTGGATGGTGCTGCTGGCTCTGATGTGCCAGACGGCACAACGCAAAACCCAACGGATCTGCAACAACTGCAAGACAGAATCCTAGACGCTATAACGACCACGAAAAACGTTCTTCAAGAGGATATAGCTCAGGTGGCGTCGGCCTCGGGCTCCTTCGAGCGGACCATGATAAACTGAAAGACAGGGTCAAAAGTGCAGAGGACACCCTACCTTGAGGGACTATTCGTATTACTCTAGTCTGCACGACCTCCACGTCCGACTGGACATGTTCTTGTGCTCCCCACTTGTGATCTCCACTGTAGCAAACGCTGAGTACTTAACTCGCACGTTGTCCGACCATAATCCCCTATTATTGACGCTAAACTGGGTAACTGAGACCTCGCAGATAGCGACGTGGCAACTACGCCCAGACACCCTTGATGACCTACTGTTTAGGGAAGCACTAGGGGAGAGAATTACACAATACTTCGGGGAAAATGAGGGCACCACGTCCACCAGAGGGATGGAGTGGGATGCCTTCAAGGTTGTCGTCAGAGGCCACTGTATCGGGAAATATGCTGGAGCCCGTAAAACGCTATTAGATGATTTGGATAAAGCAGAGAAAGCACTGCGGAAAGCCGAGTTGGCGCGCCCAAACCACCCTGAACTCCAGGAAGATGTCAGCGAGGCCAAAGAAGCAGTGGCGGTGGAAATGGAGAGGCTCCGGAGCTTCGACCATAAAATCTACCTGACGAGGGCACACACTGAGGGGGACAAAGCGGGGATGATGCTCGCTTGGCTGGCTAATCCAACAAGACGTAGCCACCCGATTTTGGCCATTGAGCAATAAGGGGGTCACATATGCAACTCCCAAACAGGGATCCTAGGCAACTTCCAGTCATATTATGAAACGGTTTACAAAAGCGGATTGGAAGGACGAGAAAGTGAGATCAACACCTTTTTAGAGAGACTGCAATTGCCACAGTTAGATCAGGAACAGTCAGCCGACCTGGGCAGGGATATCACGCTAGGGGAAATAGGAAGCGCAGTGAAGCAGATGGCCCGCAACAAGACCCCGGGCTTGGACGGATTGCAAATAGAATTCTACAGCAGATACTTAGAACAATTAGCCCGCGACTCCAGGTGGTTTACAACGAAGCTAAAGCTAGGGGAAGGCTACCCCAATCCATGTGCGAAACCTTGATGATCCCCTTACTGAAGCCGGGGAGGGAGAAGACCAAGCTAACCTCTTATCACCCGCTGTCCATGCTGACAACGGACTACAAAATCCTGAGTACGATACTGGCCACAAGACTGCTGAACCACATGACGGAGTTGATTCACAGCGGAACACTACCATCAATGTACGTCGACTGATACGGCTAATGGGTGACCCGTTGCCAGTGGCGCGACTGCCCTTGGTATTATCAGTTGATATCGAAAAAGCATTTGACAGTTTAGAATGGGGGTATCTCTATAGGGTCATGAAACGCTTCGGCCTTGGCGATGATTATATAGGATGGACCAAAGTGCTGTACACGTCCGTGACGGCACGTGTCCGGATAGGCTCCCTAATATCACACCAGTACCAGGTGTGCCGCGGTACTAGGCAGGGGTGCTCGCTATTCCCACTATTGTTTGCCTTAGCGATAGAGGCGTTTGCGGCAGAAGCGCGGACGAGAAATTATTACAAGGGCCTGGTCTACAGGGGAGTCCCACAGGTTATTTCGCTGTATGCTGATGACCTCTTACTATTTCTAGAGGACGCCAACGAGGCGCTGGAGGGCGCAGAAAGACTCCTCGAACGTTTCGGTAAATTATCAAGCCTGAAAGTCAATTGGTCTAAATCATGTTTATTCCCATTGCGTCAGGGAGAGGAGCGACCTACCAATCGCCCACAACTTAACTGGGAACCTGCTTGTCTGAAATATTTAGAAGTATATGTGTACCACAAGGCGGCAGACATGCTGGAGGGCAATGTGGGCACCTGTATCCGGGTATTAAAGGGGAATATGTCCTTTTGGGCCACTCTTCAGCTCTCAGTGACAGGCCGCATTTCCTTAGTGAAAATTATAGCTCTGCCGCGTCTCCTTTACTACTTCCGCACATTACCGGTGTGGATTCCTGGCTCTATCTTTCAGCAGTTACGGTCAATGCTGATATAGTTCCTGTGGGGCACGGGCAGACGTAGAATAGCGTTAGACACGTTGACCCGGCCTAAGGATGAGGGGGCCATGGCGGTTCCGGACTTTGAGTTCTACTACCTAGCGGCTCAATTACAAATTTTTACGCAGGAGGTGGCAAGGGTGTATCGAGGCCCCGAGCAAGAGAGGGACGGAGGTACGCCCGACATGTGCTTGCATACATTGCTCTACAGCAGAAGCTCATCCTCAAAGACCTGTCCCTAGAGGAGCAGACTTTTAGGCTCTGTTGGAATCGAGCACGGCGAAGAGCTGGAGTGCGACGGATGTATGCACCCGAGATACCGCTGGGAATGGTGACAGCACTCCCACCTGGCGGCAACTGGTCGCGTCTGCAGGGGTGGGAAGACGCAGGGCTACAAATGATAGGAGACCTGTATGAAGACGGGGCATTACTTCCATACCAGATCTTGCAAGACAGATTCGATCTTCGAGAGGTGATTACCTGATGCACGCTGCAGTGACCAGGGCTATGCAGGCACACTGGGGGGAGGGACTACTGGAGCCCACCACATCCATGGCCTGCCAGTACACTATGATGGCAGCCGGTACATATAAGGCGGTGACGTGCCTTTATTCTAGAATGCTGCGGGAACCTTTAAAACCTCTGACAACACTGAAGGCCAAATGGGAACTAGACCTCCAAATGGAGATCCCTAACACAACGTGGGTGCAGCAGTTAAGGCGAGCCAGGAAGAGCACGAAGAACGCCCGCTTCCAACTGATACATTTTTATATTCTTCACAGAGCCTACCTTACACCAGGGAAAATAGGGAAATACTTTGGGGTGGAAAATGCTGCATGCCCCAGAAGTAACACAGGAGGGGCGGACTTAGGACATATGGTATGGGACTGCCCACACTTACGAGACTATTGGCAGGAGATTGGCGAGACACTGAACAACGCAACAGATAGAGAACTACAATACACTAAGGCGGTAGGAGTGCTGCATTGGTTTCCGCACACACCCAAGAATAGGATCACAAGCAAGTTTATAGATATGGGGCTAATACTGGCCAAGAGGGAAATAACTAGAAATTGGAAATCAAAAAGGGAGCCCACGGCACGCACAAGCGATGGTTCAGTGAATGCTTCAAATGGACAGCGAGCGAAAGAACACTCAGATACCAGTTGGCTCGCCGCAAATCTGACGATAGAGCACTGGAAGCGGCAGCGGCATGGGAGGCGCTAGTGCAAGCACTGCGAGATAGCACACAGGAGGGGGGAGATGGGCATTCCAACTCAGGAACTGAGGATCCCACTGACACACCAGGGGCACATTCTTTGAACATCCCGAATCGCTCCTGATAGAGTTCACACACACATACTAACAGCGAGACCAGGCGTAGGCGTAGGCATTAGAGACGAGTGAGGGGGGGGGGGCAGTTTGAGAGCGTTCCGAAGTTGGGGGGAGGGAGAGTTTTAGGGGGGGAGGAGGGGTGAAAAATGCAAAAGCAGACTGCAGTAAGTCTTGCATGAGGAATTGAAGAAGCTCAGGAGCTGCTGCGTGGGGTGATTCACAATCTGACGCCGCCCGACCTCCGGGTTGTGGGCTTATTGGCCGTGTATACGAATTACCCAAACAAGAACTAAGGATTGATAATGACCATGCAAGACACCCAGAAATGTATAATGTATATATGATTTGGCTCTGTAATAAAAACGGTTTTACAAAAAAAAAAATCAGTAATATCATTAGAGTTCATTCCTTATTATGTGCAAACTTACAAAATTCCCCTTAAGAATAATCCAAAGTTACTCCTTTTGTACATACAAAAATACAATAATTTAGAATAAAATACATTTAAAATGGGCAGTAAGTGCCAAAAAAGGCGGCCGCAGTACTATGAACCAGAATTTAAATAAAACCAATTAGCACAATCACATCTTTCACAGTGTTAACTGCTCAGTCTGTGAGCACGGATCATCCACATGCCATGTAAAAATTTGGCGATCGCGATTATAGTTACATCATTTCCGTCTGTTTTTAAAATCCTTAACGCTTCAGAGCCAGAAGTAATCCCCATCATCTGACAAATTGGCTTTAGCCATTTATGCCTCAGGTTCTTATAGACTGGGCAAATCAAGAAAACATGGGAAATGGTTTCTGATTGTGTTGGGCAAAACGGACATTCCATACAGGAACCTTTAACCCATTTACCTGTGAATGATTTAATAAGAAGGGTGCCTATCCTAAATTGGTGGTACCATTTCCTATCACTGGGAACCGTTATAAGGTCCCAGTAGGTTTCGTAAACGGGCACATGTTTGGTCTCTAAAAAGTCTCTTGACAGAGAAGGACTCATCAGAGACGAAAAACGTTTCATAGTTACCATGTTCCAGTATAGCCTCTTTAACCCTTTCGATGCTGATGACGAGCTCAGCTCGTCATGATGCACAGTTGAGCTGTGCTGATGACGAGCTGAGCTCGTCATGAATACAGCCTCAGAGCAATTTCCAGCACAGGGGGGGAAAACGCCCAGCAGCCATGTGGTTAATTCTTTTCGAGATGGAAAAGTACCATTTATTGGATTTTGCCACAACATATTAAGCTCCAAATCACTCAGTGTTGACTTTACCTGCCACTATGCTACTCTATCCTGCACCACTCTGCACCACTTCACTCTAAACTACTCTACTCTGCACTCTGTCACTGTATTCTACCGAACTGCACTCTATGCCGCTCTACTTTCTACCATCAGCAAAAACAACAGGTGATGGACAAAATGCAGAATAATGTCATACATTCACCCGAGTACAGAGATCTGGCCCTAAATCCATCGTTTTTTTGCTCACCATGCCATTCCAGTTTGAATCCAGCCATATGCAAATCAGTCTTGACCCTGTGCCCCATGGGAACAGTCCAGCCCGAACTGCCAGGCCAGATCCTCCCTGGACTGGAAACAAGCATCAAACTTTCCACCATTGCACTCTACTATGCACCACTCTAATCTACGCCACTGCATTATATGACTCTGCATTGTACGCCTCTGAATTCTATGCCAATGCACTCTTCACCAGTCCACTCCACGACACTCCACGGTTACCCACTCAATGCCATTGCACTCTACTCTGCACAACTCTACTCTACACCACTTTACTCTGTTCCTCTCTACTCTACACCACTGCACTTTACTCTGCTCCTCTCTACTCTATGCCACTCTACTCTACGCCGATGCACTCTACGCTACTGCGCTCTATTCTCCAGCACGGCACTCTACGCTGCTCTACTCTGCACTACTGCATTCTTTTTTTTTTAAAGATTTTTTTTATTGGTTTCAGCCCTCAAGAGAAGATTACAAACATTGGTAAGCATATGTTTCAATCGAGTTATAGCTGGTTCATACAGTATAACAGTGCAAGATAAATCGCACATTGATTCCAGATGAATGTCTATTTTTTCTGGACATATCCATCTCTACGGTTGGGGATATACACAAGCCCCCTCTATGTGCATTCCAGCCACCCCACTTCCTATCCCATTTCTTGGGGCATCCTCTAGCGTTAAAGACTTCTTTCTCTGCGACCACACATTTGTCAAATTCAGTTGCCCAAGTCTTGGTTGTAGGTCTTTCTACTACGCCCCATTTCAGGGCGATTGCTCTCTTTACTTCACTTCTGTGAGGTCAGTGGCTTCTCAAATATTAAGAAGCCCCAACTGTGGTGTCAGCACTATCTGTTTTCCAATTGCCTCTTGCTTTTGTAGCGTAGTTTGGTCCCATATGTGCCACAATACTGCATTATTAACCACTGCACTCTGTATCAATCCACTCTATTCCACTTTACTCTACAGTACTCCACTCTATGCCACTGAGGAAGAGGTGTGACGCTGCGGCCAGGACAACTGACACCGGAACCCGGGGGCTCACGGTTCGATCCCCTGTGCCGGTGGCAAATTAGCCCAGCACCATGTGACTCTGGGCAAAAGCTCGCTTAATGTTCCCGAGGGCCCCAGCCACGATGACACCTTCGGGTAATTGTTTGTGCTTTACAAATACTGGACATTTATCTTTACTGTATCTCTATGGCACTATACTGTACTCTAAACCACTCTATTCCACTGCACTCTACTATGCAACACTCTAATCATCTATGCCACTGCATTCTACACCTCTGCATTGTACAACCCTTAATTCAACGTGGCTGCACTCTATGCCACATTACTCTGCAACACTCTATGCCAATGCACTCTATACCAGGCCACTCTACTCTTCGCCATTCCACACTATGAGACTCCACTCTATGCCACTCCAAAACACGACACTATGCCACTCCACTCTAAGCACCTCTATGACACTCTTCACCATTCCACTCTATGACACTCCATGCCACTCTCCTCTACGCCACTAACTAATGGCAAAACATTCACTCCCAGTCACAGATCTGGGTTTAATCCATCGTTATCATGCACACCAAGCCACCCCAGTTCAGACATGGCTATATGCAAATCAGTCTTGACCCTGTGCCTCATGGGAACAGTCCAGCCCGAACTGCCAAGCCATGTCTTCCGTGGACCGGAATCAAGCATCCTAGGACCGGTTTCTGGCTATCAGCCGTCTTCAGCCAGGATAGCTTGACTCCAGTGGCTTAGTGAGCAAGGGACCCACGTCTGGGCATACCCTACCCACATAGGGTGAACACCAAAACAAAAAAGATGATGGACGGAATGTTGCACAATGGCAAAACATTCACTCCCAGTCACCAAATGTTTTGCCATTGTGCAACATTCCGTCCATCATCTTGTGTGTTTTGCTTTTTTCCCTATGTGGGAGGGGTATGCCCAGACGTGGGTCCCGTGCTCACTAAGCCACTGGAGTCAAGTTATCCTGGCTGAAGACGGCTGATAGCCAGAAACCGGTCCTAGGATGCTTGATTCCGGTCCAGGGAAGACATGGCTTGGCAGTTGGGGCTGGATTGTTCCCATGAGGCGCAGGATCAAGACTGATTTGCATATGGCCATGTCTGAACTGGGGTGGCTTGGTGAGCAAAATACAGATGGATTAAACCCAGATCTGTGACTGGGGGTGAATGTTTTGCCATTGTGCAACATTCCGTCCTTCATCTTGTGTGTAATACATTTTGATCAACTGGATATGGCAAAAATTTTAATTGTATTTGCTTTCAGGTCCAGCCCTTCCATAAAGGCCGTAGCAGCTGGTGTCAGGGAAAAGGGGTGGGGTAAGGTCGGGGTAGATGACAATAGCACATCGCCGCTCTTCTGCTTCTCTGGTTCCATTGCAGCACAGGCTTCCAGACTCCCCAACGGCCAATCCAGATGCTGCTCTCATACTGCTAGCAGCATGAGAGAAGTGCCGGGATTGGACTGAGCAGTCTGGATTTGCGCTCCCAGAGAGTTTGGGAGTCTGTGCCTGCTGTCTCCAACCCGGCAACGCAGCTTGGGCTGGAGACATCTTAGTGCCCATGTCGGGTTTGGCTGTCTAAGACAGCCGGACAAACCCACATGCACACTCGCAGAAGTGCCCATCACCTCTCCCAAGACGTGGCCCTGTGAAGAAAAATGAACGGATCATAAACTGGTTTTATTTATCATTATATATTTCAAGTTTTACAACTGTTGGCAGGGGCGGGGGGTTGGGGGGAGACGCTCCTCCGCCATAACGGAGGAACTGCAGCTGCATTAAGGCTGAGGCATGTCCCTGCACAATGAAAGTAACTCCCTCTCCAGATGGTTGATATAGAGAGTGAAGAGGAAGGGTGCAAGGACACAACCTTGACTGATACCCCTGCGGATGCTGAACGACTCCGATCTCCCTCCCCCACAGGCTGAACCAGCTGTGCTTCGTATTCTGTGCACCCCTCCACCATCTACCTCTCTCCCCATGCGCTTCATTAAACGCGGACCTCTTAACCTTCAACACCTCTCTATCTTTTCAAAATCTTTCCCGGTCATTCGTGCTTTGTTTGCTGTGTGGTTCTCAGTCCTCCGACCTCTGTCTCTGCGACTCCCAGATTTGTATGGTTACTGTTTGATTCTCACTCCAGTATACCAACAAGTGGCGGCCGCCACAAACAAAAAGTGGTGGGTCAGGTGGGGGGGGGGGGGTGAGCACCGTGGGGGGGTTAATAATATTTTTTTTTAAAGGAACTTATCTGAAGCTGCCACCGCATTTCGCATTGTGCCTCGGTGTTCTTCCTGGTCCCAGCAGGCACTGGGACAGCATCACAGACTCCCTGTGCAATCCCTGTGCTGCTCTCATGCTATGAGAGCAGCACAGGGATTAACCCGAGCGGGCTGATTTGAATCTCTGATCAGAACATGGACCCTGTGCTGTTTTTTCTATACAGCCCAGTTAGAGAAACCTAAGTGTGCATGTGCATTGGGCTGACTTAAGACGGCCGGCCAAACACGTGCGCACTTAGAAGAGAAGTGCACAAACCAGTCGTCCTCCACCCTCCCATGGCCTGGCCCCACCCCTTCCAATGCTGGCTCGTTCAGCCAGCAGGTGAAAAATAAAAAAAATATTGAATATCGTTTTAGTTTTCACCTTCTGGCTCTGAGCCGGTTGCGGGACGCTCCTCTGCCATCGCGTAGGAGCCACCGTGCTACCAACCTCTGCTGCACCCATCCACCCAGGTGTGCTTCTTTTCCTGTGTGGTCCTCAGCCCCCTCTCTCTCATTCTCCTGTGTGTGCTCTGTTAGATGTGAAGTTCTCATTCGAGTCATCTTTCTCTCCACGCCAGGCTGTGCTCTGTGGTTCTCAGTTCAGTCTGCTTACCTCTATCTCTCTCTCTCTTGTGGGTTTGCTTTGTTTGCTGTGCGTTTACTCCTCACTCCCCTGGGGGTTCTTTGTTTGCTGTGCGGTGCTCACTCCTGTCTCTCCCGGGTGTGCTTTGTTTGCTGTGTGGTTCTCACTCCTCTCTCCCTCTCTGCCGGGTGAGCTTTTTCTGCTGTGTGATTCTTACTACTCTCTCTCCGTGCTTTGTTTGATGTATTATTCTTACTCCTCTCTGTGTCTCTCTCTCTGGTGGTGTGTTTTGTTTGATGTCTGGTTTCTACTCCTCTCTATTTGCCAGTGAGTGCTTGGTCTGATGTGTGGTTCTTACTCCTCTCTCTCGCTGGTGTGATTTGATTGCTGTGTCATCCTCACTTCTCTCTCTCTGCAGGTGTGTTATGTTTGTAGTGTGTTTACAACTGCCCTCTCCCTCCCTCTCTGCCAGGTGTTCTTAGTCTGCTGTGAGGTTATTTCTCCCCCCTCTCTCTCTCTTTGCTGGGTGTGCTTTGTCGGCTCTGTGGTTCTTACTCCTTCCTCTTTGTCTCCCGAGTGTGCTTGGTTAGCTGTATCATTCTCACTCCTTTCTTTCTTTATCTGCAGGTGTTTTTTGTCTGCTGTGTGGTTATCTTTCTATAAATCTCTCTCTGAGGGTTTGTTGTGTCTGCTGTGTGGTTCTCACTCCCCTCTCCCTCTCTTTGCTGAGTGTGCTTTGTCTGCTGTGTGGCTCTTACTCCTCTCTCCCTAGTGTGCTTTGTTTGCTGTATTATTCTCACTCCTCTCTGCCAGTGTGTTGTTTGCTGTGTGGTTTCCACTTCTCTCTCTCTCTCGTTTTGTTTGCTGTGTGTTTCTCACTCCTCCCAGGGTGGCTTCGCTTGCTGTGTGGTTCTCAGTCCTCTAGTCTCTGTCTCACCCTCTTTGCGGCATTGCGTGCTCGGTTTGCCGCCTGGTTCCCAGCCCTCTAGCCTCTCTCAGTCCCCCCCATGCCCTTTGTTTCTCTTGCACTCTCCGGACTCCGGCTCTGCTCCCTCCCCTCAGCTCGGGGAGCGGGCTCCCCCCTCCGGCTGCCACTGAAATGCTAATGTCGTGGCGGGAGCTCTGCAGATGGCCGCGGCAGCTCGCGCCGCCCCGGCTTCCTGCACTTTCATCGGCGGCGCGCGCCGCGGCGCACCTGCGCCATCTGCGCACCCCTTTCATATTTATTTAAACGGGGGCGCCAGGCGAGGATTTTAAAGTTTAATTTCGGTTTGATTTGCATTTTAATAACTGTAATATCCCCTGGGGCTGCTAAAAGACATCTTATTAAAAAAAAAAAAAAGCAAAAAAAAAAAAAACATAGCCAAAACCACTGTGTAATTATCGTACATTAGATGAAAAACGATAGCTATCAGGCGGTAATAAAAACATAAATAACTTTTTATCGGACTGCTGAAACAAGATCTGACGTGCGAGGGGGAGAGGCGGGGACCGCAGTGAGCGCGTGGCGGCGGGGGTCTTCTCACTGCTGACGCTGGGCCTAGAATTCAGCTGTGATTTTTAGCATTTGGAAAGGGCGGGCTGCCATATTTCTGGGAGTAACTGAATTCTACGGATCAGGGGTGAGTGAGCTGTCAGCCACTGACACACCTGCCAACCACTGATGGACACTGATGGCGAGAGGATGTGGCGTAACGGCTAGGGCGGTCGACCTCAAATCTGAGCAACCGGGTTAAAAATCTCGGCATCGCGCTTAACATCCTGTGATTCTGGAAATATCACGTAATCTCCCCGTGCTTAACAGAAAAATTAAGGTGTTGTGTGATGCACCTGATGCTCGTTTAAAGCGCTCTGATACCAGATACCTTCTGGTCAAGTTCGCCTATATAAAACTCTGAAGAAAAAAAAAGGCCACTGAAAGACACTCCTGGGCACTAGATAAAAGGGCGGACAGTCAGGCAATGTGGTCACTGACTGAGGCTGCCCACCACTGAGAGAGACTGACGGGCACTAGATGAAACTAGGGGCCCCTGAGCCAGTTTTCTGGCCAAGGACCCCCCAGAATGGAGTGTCCGGCCTGTGCTGGATTAAACCCTGTGGAGGCCCGAGGTATTCGCAATTTCGGGGTCCAGCTGACAAATTATCTCCTAATATGTTTTTCATTTTACCAACCAGCAATTTTAATAAACCGATATTATTACACAAAACTAAACATTAACAATAATTAATGCTATGAAACAAAAATGTATTGGAAACAATTTAAGAAAGCTTGATTGTTATTTTCTTTCAAGATCAAATCAATATTATGTTGATCCGTTGTTCCGGGCCCTCTAAAAGGAGTGGAGCCCATAGGCTGGTGCCTACTTTGCCTAATTGTGTCTGCCAACCAATTAAACACCATAGCGAAGGTGGACCACGCTCTCCAAGAAGGGCCAACCTTCAGCTATCCTGAAACCTACAGCTATACCCAAGAGGGAGAACAGTGGAACCACGGTGGAGGCTGTCCTGCTCGTGCGTGCGGTTCCAAGTCCCCGTGGTGGCACCGGGTACTGATTGATGGTTCAGAGGTCACCATAGAATTCCATAATGGACCTGATGAGTATCACAGCAGTCAGTTAATGTAGCGAAGGGCGCACTTTCCCTCACTCTCCTGTTCACCATCACCCTATTAAGCTTGGAAATCCAAGACAGGATAAGGGCCCCCCTCTGGTCACTCATACACAACCCTAAAGTGCTTCCCACAACATCCAACTGAACACCCTGTCTCAATGTAGCATTCTACCTCCCTGAAAATAGACTTTGGCGCCTGGTCTGAGGTATGAAGTGCCACATGAATGCAATCACAAGTGCAAGGGCCTTGAGCCCTCAGAATAGTGACCCTACCTGGTGGGCACCCACCCTACCCCAACAAACTATTCCCCTGCCCCAGGAGCCCTTGAAGGTGCCATTACCCCTTCACCCTATCCTGCAGAAGCACTGCCCCCTGGAACTCTTCTTCAGATCACATCCATATCGGTTAGCCTTGTCGCAAGTCAGGGCCCATGACGACGCTGGATAACCATGGGCTGTCTCTATGTGTGCGCCACACTGAAGGGATCACCAGGACTTCATTGGTTGACATTGGTCCATACATTAGTCAAGTTGTTTTTTGACACTTTTTGTTTGTTTTTAACTCTACCAAATTTATCAATGTGGAAAGTTTTATTTTTTATTTTTCATTTCAGTAATTTTTTATTGAAAAAAAAGCATATTTACATGGTACAGAGTATAACACATGGGGGATGGGAAAAGACAGGGAAAAAAGCGCGCCCCGGGGGTGGGGGGGGGGGCACAAGCATTGTCTCGACTGGCATGTGTCTGTTCTTCCATGTTCTCATGCTTGCTTCTTTTTCTTCTTGCCAAACCCTCAGGCTTCCCCAGTCCCCCTTACAGACTGTCTGATTGTCTTTTCGCTCCCCTGGTGGCGTGAAGAGAAAGGAAAGGTATATAGATATAGAGTGTAGAGAGAGAGAGGCACATTGTGCTGCAGTGTAGGCGATGCATGTTGTTTATGCAGTATTGCCTAGTCTGGACGTTCAGGGTGGCTTATGAGAGGACAGGTAGTTGTCTAGCGACAGCCGCATCTCGCTTTGACATGGTGGGGGAGGATAGAGACCATCAAGATGATGGTCACCCCTATGGTTAATTACATGCTCAACATGCTACCACTAACTAACACATCTGACTTTCACAAAAAATTGGACAAATTACTGAACACATTCCTATGGAGGGGAAAGAAACCCAGAATTAGCCTTCAGAAACTCAGACTCCCCAAGGCACTAGGGGGTCTTAACCTAACAAATTTTAAAACCTTCCAAACAGCCTGCATGGCAAAACAAGGCTTGTACTGGCTATCACCAAGGAGTGATTACACCCCGGCCTGGCTCTCCCTAGAACGGAGACTGCTAGGGGGGATGGACCCCATAGCTCTACTCACGGCAACGAAACACCCCGCAATCAAACAAAATGCAATACTTAGGAACACAAGTCTGGCCCTTCTAAGACTGGATAAAGTACTAGACACAAGCATCAGACAAACTCAGCTAGAGTCCATCTGGCACACTCCCAGAATAAAGTACAGAAACAAGATACTGGACATGCCCACATGGTACCGACACGGCATAACAACAGTGAGCCAACTACAGGACAAAGGAAATCAGACAGCCTTTGACACACTCAAAGAGCAATACAAGGAAAGTTTTTTTTTTAATTGCGGATTTAGAGTAGTCTAAAAACATTTTACATAAAAATAACTCCACACCACATTTCTATAACACCTCTTTAAAAAAAACAGGTTTTGCTGGAAAAATCAGCAAAATCTCTTTTTTGCCGAGAAATTCTGTGAAGTTCAGTAGTTTGTCACTTTCTTGAATTTTTTTTAGACAAATTACAATTTGACAGATATCTAATTCTAATTCTAATCCTCTCCCTCGAGCTGAGTGGTCGCTCCCCAGTGTCCCTCTGTGATATCTGGTATCGTTGTGGCGCTTTGCTTTCCATAACTGCTACTTTATTTGTGCCTGCTGCCTGCCTGATCGCCGCTGAGCTCACTTGCACTTTTAATTATTTATTTAGCTGACTCGAGCCTGTTTGCTCGTTGTGCCGCTTTGATTTACACAACTGCATAATTATTTGTGCCTGCTACCTGCCTGATCGTCGCTGAGCTTACTTGCATTTTATTTCACCATTTAAAGTTTATTTCACTCTGCTTTGCGCGTTTGCTGTGCTCCCCCCTCCGCCTCCATTTTGTTTGTTGTTGTCGTCGTCTGAAGCCCGCCCCGCCTCCCAGCTGAGACGCCCTCCCACTTACTAGAACAGCGCTTCCCTACCTGAAGACGCCGTGACTCGCTCCTCTCCCTCGAGCTGAGTGGTCGCTCCCCAGTGTCCCTCTGTGATATCTGGTATCGTTGTGGCGCTTTGCTTTCCATAACTGCTACTTTATTTGTGCCTGCTGCCTGCCTGATCGCCGCTGAGCTCACTTGCACTTTTAATTATTTATTTAGCTGACTCGAGCCTGTTTGCGCGTTGTGCCGCTTTGATTTACACAACTGCATAATTATTTGTGCCTGCTACCTGCCTGATCGTCGCTGAGCTTACTTGCATTTTATTTCACCATTTAAAGTTTATTTCACTCTGCTTTGCGCGTTTGCTGTGCTCCCCCCTCCGCCTCCATTTTGTTTGTTGTTGTCGTCGTCTGAAGCCCGCCCCGCCTCCCAGCTGAGACGCCCTCGCCCCTCCCCCTCCACTATCCATATATGACAGCTCTTCCCGCGCGCAGCGTTTACGCGCAGCGTTCGCACCCAATCCGCGCCGAAGGTGCGCCAAAGGTAAGCCCGTCTACGCCCGTCCGCGCCTGGACCGCGCCCAGCGCCAGACCCCCTGCCCCCGCGCTGCGTTGCCCTCCCGCATCACCTACGATGCCGCCACCCTCCTAGCCCTTAACCCCGGTCGCGCCCCCAACTGCGTCCAAGCCGCTCCTGGACACACCCATGGACCTTTCTCTTGCTACTCCTGCAAATTCATCGGCACCGACAACATCTCCGCTACGACCACACCACAGATTCCCGACCCCAACCACCTACAATGCATCCTTCTCAACACACGATCGGTCCACAGACACGCCATTGACCTATGGAATCTACTAGACACCATCTCTCCAGACATCGCCTTCCTAACAGAAACATGGATGAACGCTTCCTCAGCCCCAGACATCACCATTGCCATCCCTGAAGATTATAAGATCACACGCAAGGACCGTACCGGCCACACAGGAGGAGGAATCGCTATCGTCCATAAAAAATCAATCCACATCTTAACCAGCTCTGACACCAACCTCGCCAACTCTGAACACCTTCACTTCCAGATCCACATCGACCCCAAGACCACACTCAGAGGCACCCTCCTCTACAGACCACCAGGACCCCGCGCAAAATTCAGTGAAGACATCACGGACTTCATCACTCCACACGCGCTCCCCTCCAAAGATTACATCCTTCTGGGAGACCTCAACTTTCACCTTGAAAAGAACAACGACAGCAACACCACCACCCTCTTGGACAATCTCGCCAACCTCGGACTTAAACAACTGGTCACTTCCCCCACCCACATCGCAGGTCACACACTCGACCCCATCTTCACCTCCAGCAATCATGTCTCCTTCAGCCACACTACGAATCTCCTCTGGACTGACCACAGCTGCGTTCACTTCACCTACAACAAGCCCAAACCCACCAACCACCTCCTACCAACTCTGCAAAGAAACTGGAACAAAATAACCATTGACCAGATCTCCTCATCGCTCCTTCTAAACACCCCAGCCCACTCTTCTAACCCAGACCAAGCCGCCGCCAACTTCACCCTATGGTTATCCAACACCGCCGACACCCTAGCACCACTGAAAAAACGTCAAAGCAAACCTGGCAGCAAGAAGGCCTCATGGTTCAACGATGATCTTAAGAAGTCCAAGAAACTCTGCCGCTCCCTTGAGAAGGCCTGGAAAAAAGACCCAACCACTAGCACCAAGGACACCTTCAAAAACGCCACCCGCACACACCACCAACTAATCCGAAAGGCCAAGAAAACAGCATTCAAGGATCGACTAGACAACAACACCCACAACAGCAAGGAACTTTTCAACATCGTCAAGGAATTTACCAACCCCTCGGCCAACTCCAACGACATCACCCCCTCTCAAACCCTCTGCGACTCCCTGGCTTTCTTCTTCCACAACAAAATTGCAGACATCCACAACAGCTTCGACAACCAACCCGGAGATCAACCCACCCAACCATATGCTGAACATTCTCCCCCCTTGAACACCCTCAACGACTGGAACCCAATCTCCACTGAGGACACCATCCGCCTGATGAACTCTATCCACTCAGGATCCTCCACAGACCCATGCCCTCACCACATCTTTAACAAAGCAGACTCCGTCATAGCACTGCCCCTCCGAGACGTCATCAACTGCTCCTTCAACTCCGCCACCTTCCCGGAAAGCTGGAAACACGCTGAACTCACCGCCCTTCTGAAAAAACCCACAGCGGACCCCACCGAACTCAAAAATTACCGCCCCATATCGCTCCTTCCTTTCCCGGCCAAAGTCATCGAGAAAGCTGTCAACAACCAACTCGCCGCTTTCCTCGAAGCCAACAAATCCCTCGACTCCTCACAATCTGGCTTCCGAGCAAAACACAGCACTGAGACCGCCCTCATCGCAGCAACAGACGACATTCGAACTCTACTGGACAATGGAGACACAGTCGCCCTCATCCTCCTCGACCTCTCTGCAGCCTTCGACACAGTCTGCCACAGCACCCTTTTACAACGCCTCAAAAACATCGGAATACAAGGAAAAGCACTTGAATGGATCACCTCGTTCCTCACCGGAAGAACCCAGAGAGTCCGCCTTCCACCATTCAAGTCCGAGGCCACTGAAGTCATCTGTGGCGTACCACAAGGATCCTCACTCAGTCCCACCCTCTTCAACGTATACATGAGCCCCCTTGCGGCCATCGCTCGCCAACACAATCCCAACATCATCTCCTACGCGGATGACACTCAACTGATCCTTTCTCTCACCAATGACCCCAGCACCGCCAAAACCAACCTACACGAAGGAATGAAAGAAGTTGCAGAATGGATGAAACACAGCCGTCTGAAACTGAACTCAGATAAAACAGAAGTCCTCATCTTAGGTACATCCCCCTCTGCATGGGACGACTCCTGGTGGCCGGAAGCCCTTGGAAAAGCACTCATCCCAACAGACCACGCACGGAACCTAGGCGTGATCCTGGATTCTTCACTTTCAAGGAACAGACAAGTCAGCGCCGTATCCTCATCCTGCTTCAACATTCTTCGCATGCTTAAAAAAACATTTCGCTGGATCCCCACCGAAACCAGAAAAACAGTCACCCATGCTCTGGTCACAAGCCGACTGGACTACGGAAACACCCTCTACGCAGGCACTACCGCTAAAATCCAGAAGAAACTCCAACGAATCCAAAACGCCTCAGCCAGGATCATATTAGACATCCCGCGTAACAAACACATCTCTGGCCACCTGAAAGACCTCCACTGGCTACCCGTCAATAAGAGGATCACCTTCCGACTGCTAACCCACGCACACAAGTCACTCTACGACATCGGACCAGAATGCCTCAACTCACGTCTGTCCTTCTACACCCCCTCCCGCCAACTACGTTCTTCCAGCCAAGCCCTCGCCACTGTACCCCGCATCAACAAGACCACCATGGGAGGAAGATCCTTCTCATACCTGGCAGCTAAAACATGGAACTCACTCCCCACTTACCTTCGCCTTACCCAGAACCACCTTGCATTCAGAAAGCAACTTAAAACGTGGATATTTGACAAGTAATCCTCCTCCCCTTCCATTAGCGCCTTGAGACCCTCTGGGTATGTAGTGCGCTATATAAATTCTTTGACTTTGACTTTGACTTTGTTCATGCAAACTATTTAGGCCAGAGACGTGTGGTTTTCAATTAAATGTATAATCTAACTGATCTGTTTCTCTAAGAATGTATTAAGGACATATAGGTTTTAAAATGTGCTCCACTGCACATTGACATTCATATGTTAAAGAGCCAGGATGTGCAGGCTGAATGACAAAAGAGACAGTTGAAGCCCTGATTTGGGTACTAACATTCACCCGCCACCTATGAGCCAATGCTTGACTCTCTGACCACACTTAGCACGGGAGAGTGAAGGAGAATGCCAATATCTCGGAACAGTGGAGGGGTGGGGGGAGATGGCCGGGGGAGTACACAGGGGACGGACGGCACAAATAAACAACAACAAAAAAGACAATGTACCTGCCACATCACCGGATCGCAGCATCGCGCTTTTTTAGGCTCCTCTTCTCCGCAGGCACAGGCTCCACTGGCCAATCCTGATGCTGCTCTCATGCTGCTGGTGGCAGCATTAAAGCAGCATCAGGATTGGTCTGAGAGCCATGAATTTGTGCCTGCTCTCTCCAACCTGGCAACGCAGCTAGGGTTGGAGACAGCTTCAGTGCGCATGACGGTTTGGCCGGCCTGAAGCGGTGGGCCAAACCGTCATGCGCAGGGATTCCAGTGCTAAACACTTGCTCTCGTGCCTGCCCCCCACTTGGTCATGCCCACAAACCTTGGTGCCTAGAAGAAAAAAATTATAATAATAAACTTGATTTATTATCGTTTAATTTTTTGTATTTAAGTCTGATGGCAGGGAGTGGTGACACTCCTCCGTTATAACAGAGGAGCAGCCGCTGGTTCCATCTAATTACTGAATACCTTGTATGTGAAGTTCTGGTTCAATGATGAGAACATGAAGTCTCACCTAAGAAACGTGTAAGTGTTCTATAAACCATCAGGGTTTGGAAATAAGAGCCGGAGACGACCACTCACCGAATGAATGAGAAACTCATGAAATGACTACGAGCACAGGACTATTGGTGCCCCCCACATTCTAGCAATCGAGGCTTATGTAAGATATGCATAATGTAGGTATTATTCCATTTATAGGATCACACTACCTCTAGGAGTCTCCTGGCCCCAGTGCTTAATTTGAGCCAGTGGTTTCCGGTGCCGAGCACCGGCACTTAAATGGCAACACCGGCACTTATAACAGCCTGCCACATGGTGGCACTGTTTGTCAAACGTAGAGATGAGCACAGCAACAGTTGTAAATTAATCCCATATACATTAAAAAGAATACATAACTGCAGATTAAGCCATTCTTAAAGTTTTGGATGCCTGGGATAGTCTGAATTGTCAGACTTTTAGGAGCGGGATGGCAAGTAGCTGTCCTGGTACTGTTATTGCCAATGCTTGCAGGGGCACTGGGTGGTTTAAGTTGCAATGCCTCCTGAAGAGGGCCTCAGCAATTCTGTTTTTACAAATTAAGCACTGCTTGGCCCCATATTAACAAGTATGGGCTCAAGTTATAAACACTGTTCTGTGAGGAGGCGCAACTTACTCATGCAACACACCTCCTGGTTTACAACTGTAATTCAATTATTATCCTGTTGTATTACTAGCTGTAGTAAAAACTACTCAAAGAAACATCTTTGTGAATCAGGCTAACCCTTGTTAGTGTTGCACGAAGAAAACCCTATAAATTCAGTTTTGCAGGCATAATAGGACATGCTTTAATTCAATTCACACTATGGGAATCGAGGCTTAAACTTGGAATTCAGTAGTAGGCCAGCTGTGGTAGAGAAGTAAATCACAACATAATCTTTGGGAAACTGAAGTTGCATGTCTGGGGGAGGGGGATCCTTTCCAACCATTGAAACCAGCCAGTGCTTAATTTGAGCTGGTGGTTTTCGGTGCTCAGCACCGGCACTTACTTGTCAACACCGGATCTTATGACAGCTGCCACATGGTGGCGCTGTTTGTGTTATTTTGAAAGGAGCAGAACATTGGTTATTTATTGATTCAATATACACTAAAAACAACCAATACATGCCACCCAAGCCATTCCGTTAGTTTTGGGGGCCTCTAATAGTCTGAATTGTCACACTTACACACAGGTACTGTTATTGGCTGCGCTGGAAGGGGCAGTGGGTGGGACCAGCTGCAGAGGCTTCCAGTGGTGTAACTAGGCCTTAGGCCATCTGTGGTGGCCTCTGCGTTTGCCGCCCGCGGCAACCGCAGGTAAGCGCCGGCGGTAGTGGGGAGGCCGCTGCCCTGAAAACTCATGTCACCCGGGGTGGACCGTCCCCCCACCACCTCAACCCCCCCCCCCCCCCTGCTACGTCACTGATGGCCTCCTGACAAGGGCCTTGGCACCAATTTTGTTCCACAAATTAACCATTGAAAGCAGCACAATTGGTCATTTGGTGAGCAAGAGAGAGGCCTAGGGGACTTCGTAATTCTCGTTTAGATGAACATTAGGCTTTCATAACAAGTAAGGGAAATATATCATTTTTAGATAAAAAGTGACTCTTTTTCTATCAAAGCCAGGCTTTCTGTGCTGAAAAATGAAGCGGCTGGCGGTCTCGCTGGGAATAAAGTGATTAAAGTGTGAATCGTCCACGTGGAGTTCTGGCCTTGTCCACAATTATTCGTTCATAATTAAAATGTGTATTCATTTGTAACAACAGAAGATAACAAACGACGCTTCACTTCATAACCGTATCAGGAGCACATCAGGTAGCAATGGAAGCTGGTGCCGGAAGAGCCGGGAAGCGCCGTGAGTGCTTCGTCTTCGTAGAGTGAGCATCGCCAGGGCCAATGTTCAGGAAATTAGGACAATTATTCATGCTAATGAGTTAACTGTGTCTATAAATCATCAGCAGCGACTTTTCAAAACCGGAAGCACTCATAATTCATGGTTTAAATCAAAGCAAGATGCAACACAGGATGTTTGTAATGTTTCACAGTGCTTTACAGTGCTCGTGACGGAACCACTCCGTCACGAGCCACGGACGCGCTGTGCTGGTGATGGAGTGGTTCAGTCACGGCTTGGCTGCCCCGCCCACGCTGCATGAATTCCGCGCCTTCGCAGCAGTTTATTTGAGCGGGCGGGGCCGTGACGGAACCACTCCGTCACAAGCACAGCGCACCCGTGGCTCGTGATGGAGTGGTTCCGTCACGAGCATGGCGGCGCCGAGCGTCGCCCTTCTTCCCCCCAGCGCCGCGGCGGAATTACTGCCGCGGCCAAGGGGTTAGAGTACCCCGGGGTGAGTATCTCCGCTCTGCTAGCGGAGTTTGCAAAGATTCGCCTACTCTGCACTCTGTGGCGAACGTCGAGATAGCAAAACTTCGCCTCCATGGCGTAGTAGATTTAGCCGCTCCCTCCCCCCTTCCAAATACTTTAAAAATAATAAAAAGAAGGCACTTACCTGTGTTTCTGCTGCCTCCCTTGCCTGGCCTCTCTCCTTCCTGCTCCTCTCGTGTCCCTTTTCATTAAAAAAACACTACATTGTACGTCTTGCGAGTGCGCATGCGCAAGACGTACAACATAGTGTTTTTTTCATTGAAGAAGGACGCGTGGCGGCGAGGATCAGGAAGGAGAGCGGCCAGGCAAGGGAGGCAGCAGAAACACAGGTGAGTGCCTTCTTTTCATTTTTTTTAAGCATTTGTGGGGGGGGGGGGAGTTATTTTCAAACTCCGTGGAGCTACGCTTAGAGGCACTACTCCAGCTTCACCCGCGCCTAGTTTAAAGATACTGTACCCCTAAAGTCAGCATCCTGGTAATGATTAGGCTTTGAAAAAATCCTTACATGACTCAGTGGTTCTCAGTCCTCCAATTCCCCTAGCAAGTTTATCACTTTTTAGGGTCATGCATGCATTGGCGCATGCATCTCGCTTGAGAGACATTATTGTATACAAAAAGATCTTGGAGCCCGCTCATTGCTTGCCATTTGTTCATTTTAATGTCCATCTTCTTTGCAGCCTTCCTAATTGGCTGGTGCTAGCCAAAGGTAGTTTCCGGTAATTTTGCTGGCTCACAGGCCAAGCACAGAGTGAGTGTAGTTAATCAGTGCCCGTCCGCTGCTCGCAACGTGATTGAAGTACTATTTCTCGGCCCCCACCCCACCCACTGCTCTCTCCATAGCACTTGCGTTTTTAGGTCTCGCCTATGCAGAGCGCATGCGCTACATAGGAGGAGACCTTTAGGAATCGATCCACTTTTTCGGCCAAAAACGTGCACGCTTTGCATTGCTTTCAATGGCAACGCGTGCACGTTTGGCGATTCCCTTGTGGGAGCGAGCTTTGAAACCATCTGTTTGTAATTAACCTGCAAACAGATGGTGCCCCTGCTTGCTCCCGCAAGGGAAACAGGCGCAGGCCCCCTCCTCTCTCCCCTCCACCTGCTGACTCCTCCTCTCCTCGTCAAACTTGTGTTGCATTGTAGAGGTCCGCGGGGCTTTCAACGACAGGGTGTGCTCTGCTGATGCAACAGGCTGTCATCGTGTCAGCTCGTGCTTCGACACACCGTCACACGCATAGAACGAAGAACCTCGTTTAAACCCAGGTCTGGGCGGTTTACGACACCAAGCTGGACCTTGCTGTTTCGGACACATTATTTTTTTCTCATTTTCTGTCTCACCTCTTCAGGTATTTAGGGTTATCTTTCTTTCCTTAGGCGCCTCACTATCACAGCTGTTTGCTGTCACTGTGGGAAAAGTGGTAAATGTCTGAAAACACCACAGAGCAGACAGTGTCTGAAGTCTGAGCCTGGAGGCAAAACGAGTCTGGTGTATTTTGTCTCAGATCTTTATATTGTATTCCACTTCGAGAAACAGGTAAGACGAGGCTTCTTTCAGCCACTGCTGTGCACCTTTGAAGACTGGGTTAACCCTCACCTCTCGGGTCGCCTCTGTTTCGTCATCGGCGCACTAGCAGCGGATCAGTCGAGGTGTCATCTGGCACGAGAAGAGAACGTGCTGTGAAATCAGCTTGCAAGAGCAGGTTTCAGCAGGCCCAAGACTGCTTGGTGGCGCAGTCATAAAAAACTGTGGATGAATAACCGCCGGATCATCTTCTAAGGCACTGACTGCAGTTGAACCTGACAGCTATATTTTTCACTTCGGGTCAGATTTCCATAAACAGAACCACCCTCCTCCACTCCATCTCAACACCCACGACTCGGACCGACTCAGACGTCTGGCTGAGAACATCCGAGCCCGGAAACAAGGGAAGCTCGGTAGCATGCGTGGTCTCTGCTTTGAGGCAGAGACCACGCAATTTAACATAGTTATGTTAAATTAAATAAAGCCTGGTAATGTCTCCTTTGAGACTTCAACTAAACTCCACAGTAATGGGGAGCAGTTATTTATTCCTCTAATCCCTTCGGCTCCTGCAGGTGGCAGCCTCTTTACAGACGGCACTTACTGTACAATGTGTCAAGGCACAAATTCAGTTACTCCCTCTTTCACCATTCATGGGAGAGTACAGAAGCGCATCACCCACCCTGCAGCACTTCATCGGAATTCCCTCTTCCAAACACTGCTTCATTGTCACAAAAGTAGAACCATGTTACAGTTAGCCATATATTATCTACCACTATTAGAGTTGTTTTACTCGTTAGTTGCATGCTCTTTCTAGTGTAGAGAAAGCTGGTATATTTTTTCTCTGTTGTGTTTCTGTGATGAAGGAGAATGGAGGGCATATATTAAATTGAAATAATGGAATGTTGGGTTAAGCGTCGTCCCCCTGTTATAGGAATTCACCTACAGCGTCTGCCCATAACTTTGATTCAGGGAGTGGTGTAACATTAGTGCTGAAAAGATATATACTTTTTCATATCTATTTTACAGATAATGTGAGCACACCTTCCAGCGCTGCGGCAGAGCCCGCGGTTTATCACACAACAAGCAAGTGCGCTGCTGAAACAGCAGGGCTGCGCGCACAGCAAGGCAATCTCTGCTCTGGGGATCTTTTAGGCAGGGCACAAGTCCTAAAAAAAGAAGTGGGGGGACGCTATCACCAGAAGTGACGTCACGACAGGAAGTGACGTCATGAAAGGTGGCTTGCACCATCGGGGTTATTGCCTCCCCTTGCTCACCCCTTAGATGCGATTGCATCTGCGAAGCCAGCGCGTGTGCAGCGTCCTGTGAGCTCCGATCTCGTCCCAGAGAGGGCAAAGAGTGAAGTCCAGCTGTTTGGCAGGGGGGACGGCGTCCACCCGGTAAAATAAGTGGGGGGACGCGGTCCACCCGCGTGGTACCCTGACTCGAGCCCTGCTTTTAGGGGAGGAAGAGTACCAGACCACCTATTTCCGGTTTGATGTAACAGTGTTGCCAATTGTGGGAATTGTAGCAGACCCTTGTGTGGGTGAGAGGTATCTGGTTTTTCCCACAGTAAAATATCACATTACATCCAGTACTCTACAGTAGAGATGTTTATATTGTCTAAGTCACTCTCTCTCTCTCTCTCTCTCACACACACGCACACACACATTCTCCCACGGACACTCTCTCTCACACACACACTCCCACTCACTCTCTCTCTCACTCTCTCCCCCTTACCCTCTCTCTCACTCCCTCTCCCTCACACACACACTCTCTCTCTCCCACTCACTCTCTCACACTCTCTCACTCACTTTCTTTCTCTCTCTCACTCACTTTCTCTCTCTCTCCCACTTACCCTCTCTCTCAATCTCTCTCACACACACACTGTTTTCCACTCACTCACTATCTCACTTCCTCTCTCTCTCTCTCTCTCTCTCTCCGTGATAACTGTCATTGAGTTATTCATAATATCTTTTTAATTATATATAAGGTAACAAAAATGCTTATAATGTTTTTTATTATAACTTTACAACGTGTTGCACAACATCCACACTACTCTACAACATAGCTTAAATACACTGGCTAAGCCAATAGCTCTGACTAAACACTTATAAGATCAAAAAGGCGAGACCTATTGGCTATGCCAATGCTTGTTATTCTTGTTTTGTTTGCAATGGTGATTGCTAGAGTGCCAACAAGTGCACACAATGCAACAAAAACAATGTCTCAACTGGAGAGTATTAAAAAAGGGCAATTCAAAAACAGTGAATTAAATCCCAAAGGGGGAGGGGAATAAAGGAGAGACCATAACAACAGGGTAGGGTGGAGTAAATAAAATTATAATATCCATAAGTTGTTAAGAAGCACTACAGTACATGATTATACAATGACCATAACACACAGGGTAGGCACTTGGCGTGCCGGTGAAGGTGAACGGCGCAGTGACATAAGGGTGCGAAAAACAGCGTGACCAGCGAGATTGGATAATATTAAGAAGGTCAAAATATGCAGTTTATATAGTATGTTTATATACAAGTTAGTCAGATAGTTAGATTGACGACAGTAGCGCCTGAGTTCTAAGCTGGGTAGTCGATGGCGTTTCAACCTGATTGATTCCAGGTCTTCATCAGGACAATGGTCATTAATTTGAGGGTAGTGCTCAGTTCAAGGGAGCGTGAGGGCAATCCTGAGGTACTCCACCATTAAATGCATTGCGTCTCCGATCAGCCGAACTCTCTCTGGCCACCATCCCACGTATCTACAAGACCAGAACTGGAGGAAAGTCCTTTCCTACCTCGAAGCTAAAGCCTGGAATGACATACCCCTCCCCCTCTGGCAATCTCCCACATTGCCTCAGTTCATGAAGGACCTAAATACCTGGCTCTTCGGATGACCTCAGCACTCAACGGAGCTGCCCGCCCCCCCACACCCCCTGCCAGCGCCTTGAGACCCTCACTTGCGCTTTACCAACCCTGATTCTAACATGCCCTGAAGCAGCAAATCATGTGTGGCCGGTATATAAATGTTGGCTCTTTTTAGTCAGGAGGCTCTACTCAGACCCTTATGGCCAGCAGAGCAACGGCTCATCCCACGAAAACATTTCCTATTTCAGGATGAAGCAACACAAGGAGCTTCATAACTGGTGGTTGATCCAAACCGAAGAGGTTAAATCCATGCACTGCAATTGCATCTCTGGTTAAAAAATCTTAGTGTGCAAATTGCTGGTGAGAGAATCAGGACTGTGTGAAGGCTTCACACATTAGCAGCTCATAAATAGGGCAATTGACTGTAAGCTCCACTACTCCCAGGGATCTCTGGAGAAGAAATTGCATTTCCAGCTGGGTGGGCAGTTTGTGGGGTTGGGAGAAGGAGGAGCATACCCATGTACATCTCACTTCCCAAGCAAAGGGGAGCAGCCAGATTTGTGGAGACCATCAGAGCATGGTGGTCTGGGCTGGTAATTCTGGATTGTAATTGTATTTATATAGCTCTTACTACGAGGCATTAAAGTGCTTTACGGCAAGTAGCACGCTACTCCCGAACCCAAGGTTAGTGGTTACGACGTGTCTTCGTTTTAACAGCAGGACTCAAACCCTGCTCTGAAGTCACCAGTGCCGGCTCTAAGACCAGATCCTCTGCAGCCCCACCACTCTCGTATTTGTCAAAAGCTCACTAACAGCATATCTCGCTAAGGCCGTAGCAGCCAGATCTGTGAGCATTTTTCAAGAACCAGCACGCCCATTCATTTCCCTCAACATATACGGCCAGAAATCCGCAGAAGCATTGCCAGAAACCAGGTTTTACAAAACAGTACCCTCAGTGTTTACAATTAAACACAAGCTCTGTTAGTGCCCTGCAGAATGTGTGACACCGGCT
The DNA here is from genome assembly GCF_964263255.1 of Lissotriton vulgaris. Classification (NCBI taxonomy): domain Eukaryota; kingdom Metazoa; phylum Chordata; class Amphibia; order Caudata; family Salamandridae; genus Lissotriton; species Lissotriton vulgaris. Next base: position 111,210,619 of record NC_141700.1, read on the forward strand.
CGGATTGGCAAGGCGGGCAAGCGGACATGGGCCGATGGGCCTGTTGCTGAGGCCAGTTGGTGGGATGTTTTTTTGGGTGGACTGAGCTGTCCAATCAGCCAGGGCCATCTGTGTCTCCACTGCAAGTGCACAACATAAAAGCAGTTATTGCAGCCTCTGCATCCATATACTGGGCATGACCCACCTCAGGCCGGCTAATGGTCAGAGGCAGAATGACAATGTCCGCTCCTTCTGTCACAGCATGAGAAGGCCCGCCCCCTGGCTTCCTCCTGGTGCAACAGAGGCCTCAAGGCGCTGCTGATGGGAAGCCATTAGCACTCACTTTGTAGAGGACTGGGGTAGGAGGGAGCAGGACTGGAAAGTTAGGGTGGTGGGAGTGCTGGTTGGGGCCTGTGGGGGAGCTCCTAAGGTTATTTGTGGTCCTCTCTCCTCATGAAAAGTGGGTCATAAATTAGTCTCTTTCCTCCTTTTCCCGCTGAAGGCAGAGTTCACACTATATAAAACTACAAAAAAAATTACAATTCTGGGATGTGGGCAACTTTTTGGGGAGTGCCCTGGCTTAATTGTGATCCCAATCCTACACTGCCTTCACACAGTCCTGGATCTTTTACCAGCACTTTGCACACTACAGTTTTTGAACCCGTACCAGAAATGCTAAAACTGAAACCCCAAGTCCCAGAATGCAACATAATGCAGCTCTAAAAGCCAGAACTGGCTAAAGGTGACTCATGACATAAAGCCACTGAACAGCTAAAATGAAGCTAGTTTGGCCGGTGATGACTGAAAACACTAAGCACAGCACTTTGGACTATTGGCATGGGCAGGTTGAGGGGGTAATGCATATTTTGATAGAGAGTTTGTTTATAAAGGAATGCAATATCATTTGAACAGAGCATGTGATTGCATTTGTTGTGGAATTGAACTTTTTCAGATGCTGTAAAATATTTTTGGATTTTCACCATAAAAGAGTCGGTAGGCAAATCAACAATTTGTATCATATTTACCCAAACACCTATTGTGTTGTTTCTAATTTTTCAACATCTTGGGCATGGCATTTGCCACTCTCTGCATCAGACTTTGGTGCTCATGCCAGACATACATGCTGCCATGCTTCCTGTGCAGTGTTCAGAGCCACGTGACTATCCCAAAGTCATTTGGGGTCTTTCAAGGATATTTTAAGGATTTTGGGAGCCCTGGGCCAAACATATTTAGGGGTCCCCTGTTTGGAACAGCTTTGAATTTATGATCCAATTTCAGCTCTTTGATGCCCTCTCTGACCAGGCCACTGACAGTTCACAGGCCCACTTGTCCAAATTGTAAATGTGTTTACATCTAATATTCAGGGATAGTGACGTGTGTTTTCAATATTGTAACACAGCAGCAGCTCGCTAATATTACTGAAAATAATTTATTTTTATAAAATTATTTTTTATATAAAGACAGATATGATCATTAAAAAAAATTGACCAACAAACAAGTGCATATAATGGGCTAGGGTTTAACCCAAACTTAGAACACATAATTATTATATCTCAAATGTACAGGATGGTAAAAAAACAAAAGTAAAATATAAATAAACAGATTGGTACATAACAGCACATCAAATCTGTAATAACGATAACATGGACATCAAGAAACAATCAGACTGTACCAGGATCTCAGATGAACCCACGCTATTTGGTCTATGAATCACGCAGATAGATTAGAAGTACTAAAATTAGCATTAATATGTGGATCCCAGCTGAATCTGGCCCAAATACGGTCACATTTTTCAATAGAACAAGGCCCCCTTGATTCCGCCAGTGCCAGCTCATATGGCTGAGATACCCGCCACCCCCTCTCAACACAATCCCCAAAAGGAGGGAAACCGGAAACAGTTCTTGAAGTTTTTGGATGTGGGGAGGGAGTGACCCTCCCCCGGCCGTATTTATTAAAACAAAAATTAAAACATTAAACGTTTCATTTTATGTACAATTTCATTATCACAAGGCGATGTTTGGCTAACCTTAACATATTCTCTAATACAAAGTTTCTCCTAGCCGAACTATCATCCTACAAAAACATTCTCTAGAAACACTGAAATTGTACATCCTAACGTTTAAGGGCCAACGGCAAGGTCATAACCGGTGTCAAGATCCCTAACCAGACTTACCCCTCCCACTTGTGAGGGGCGACAGCACAGAGGCTTACCTCAAGTGCAACTACTAACAATTTCCCTTGACTTGACGGGGGCACTTAAGACTCGACGCCATTTAAAGGTCGTTCGAAGACTTGTGTGTGGTATCTAGAAGGTATCGTGAACCTCCCCCCATCCCACACAACTTACCGCATCTGCCGTCGCAGATGACCCTGGCCCCGGGAAATTCCCCAGGAGGGGGCTGTAACCCCTCCTACAAAGGAAGGGGCCTTGACCGCCTTTCCTTTACTTCCGGCGACCCGCCCTTAGACGGGACCGCCTCCCCACTGAGGGGCCAATGGCCACCTCTCCCGAGCGCTCCCATCCGTGTTGGGTGACGCCCACTCATAGGGATCTACCAATTAGTGCTCACCGATCATGACCTTACCGCCTACCAAAAATAAATACGACAATTTTTATTCAAACCTACAAAAACATTGGTCGCTACGACCGAAGGAACATGCTACAATTGCAACATTACATCAAATCATTTTAATCGAAACAACCTACACAATATTCACCATACTTTATTATGATCAACAACCAACTGATACTTTCACAGCCTGAAAACGGAATGGAACAACAAACTTATAAATTCACTTTATTGCACAACAACTTGCTGTCCTCAGGGGCTGGTGGGTGGGTCAAAATTGGCTCTTCGTTCTGTCCCGAGCTCACGTGTAGCGAGGAGGTGCAGCTTCGGAGCACAAGAACAAGAGGACGTCTTCTGGTCTTGCGTCTCTTTTTATCCGTCTTCAGGGCGGGCGAGAACCCGCCCCTGCCCGCCCCTCGGGCGGGGCTGGCTACGTCGGTGTCTAGGCCAGCCCACTCTAGGGCGGGAAAAAACGCGCCCCGGCTACGCTGCTTCGGGCATACCAGCCGAGACACGCCTCCCGCCCAAAAATGGCTTCCCGGGGGGATCGAGGCACTCCACCATACGTTCGGGGGGACCGAGTGGTCGCCCCTTTCCATATGGCTGAGATACCCGCCACCCCCTCTCAACACAATCCCCAAAAGGAGGGAAACCGGAAACAGTTCTTGAAGTTTTTGGATGTGGGGAGGGAGTGACCCTCCCCCGGCCGTATTTATTAAAACAAAAATTAAAACATTAAACGTTTCATTTTATGTACAATTTCATTATCACAAGGCGATGTTTGGCTAACCTTAACATATTCTCTAATACAAAGTTTCTCCTAGCCGAACTATCATCCTACAAAAACATTCTCTAGAAACACTGAAATTGTACATCCTAACGTTTAAGGGCCAACGGCAAGGTCATAACCGGTGTCAAGATCCCTAACCAGACTTACCCCTCCCACTTGTGAGGGGCGACAGCACAGAGGCTTACCTCAAGTGCAACTACTAACAATTTCCCTTGACTTGACGGGGGCACTTAAGACTCGACGCCATTTAAAGGTCGTTCGAAGACTTGTGTGTGGTATCTAGAAGGTATCGTGAACCTCCCCCCATCCCACACAACTTACCGCATCTGCCGTCGCAGATGACCCTGGCCCCGGGAAATTCCCCAGGAGGGGGCTGTAACCCCTCCTACAAAGGAAGGGGCCTTGACCGCCTTTCCTTTACTTCCGGCGACCCGCCCTTAGACGGGACCGCCTCCCCACTGAGGGGCCAATGGCCACCTCTCCCGAGCGCTCCCATCCGTGTTGGGTGACGCCCACTCATAGGGATCTACCAATTAGTGCTCACCGATCATGACCTTACCGCCACAGGTCCGGATAGTTGACCGGCTATCCGGACCCCCCACAAAACTCCTACCTAAAGGTCATGTTTTAATGATTTTAACCAGGCTAAGAAGTCTCCTATGAGTAACTCATTCCCCACCCTCGACAAATGCACACCATCCCCCAGATACATACTGTCCTCATTAATACAACTATGCGAGATCGAATGCAAAGTCTTGGAACGGAACAACCTACTCACTTTGTTATTCAGTTTTCTAACAGAATGATTTAAAGCAGGGATCGAGATAGCCCCCCGCCATACTTTTCGTGGGATCATATGAGACCACGCAATTATGCACCCCGGAACTCTCCTTGCTAACCAACTTACCGTGGAAAGCATAGTCTCCAGGAGAAGTCGTCTACCGGTAGTGACCAAATCATTACCCCCTAAATGCACTATGACTATGGACGGCGGTGACCTCATCCGCTCTAACAAACCCTCAAAAAATGCCTGGAACTGGTCAATACAGAGACCACCCCTTCCGTAGAAGGACACTCTGTACCCGTATTCCCCAGGTACGTGAATCATGTCACCTGCTTTGAATACGTCCGCGGCCCGTCTCACGTATGAGTGGCCCACGACCCACACCTCCTTCCTTACAGCCGGTGATGTGCAACCGCTGGCCTGGTGTTGGGTCGACTGCACAGTCCGCCCTGCCTCGTAGGCTTGCGCAACTGAAAACAAACAAAGACAAGAGGCGTGAGTACATGATTACAGCTTCACAACATGTGCAATCGCACGTACCTCTTATAACAATTGGAGGACCAACGCCCCACACGTTTTACTTGTTCTACATTAAGACCCCTGGCTGTAGCTTCAGTGGCAGCCCCTATCCGAAAGGAATGGGTCCCAAATTCGCCCGGGTCCAAGCCCGTTGCGGCAATGGCCATAGCAAGCACCCGCTGAAACTGAAACTTTGTCAGTGGGGTGGCGTCTGCATGCCTCAACAATGTCCCCCCCCATGATGCCACCCTTCGTGCTAGGTAGTCTTCTAAGCACTGTACCGGACACATGGAGGATCCGGGGGTCCGGCGAATGATCGTGCAGTCCCCCCTCCCGTCCTGGTCGGACTTGGACCTGAGAAAGGAGACAATCATCGCATCGCCCCTGATCTGGACATGTTCCCTGCACAAGCCCCCCGACACATCCTGTTTGTTCCTTGCAACCAGCTCACTAACTCTCATAGCCCCGTGAAATGCCAGCGTAAATGCAGTCCGGAACAAACAGGTCTCGAAAGGGGACGAGCACGTGTTCGGGAGTGAGGCCAGTAACTGGGCCAACCTAACCAGACCTATCGGTCGTCTTACGTCTACTCTGCGACCCTCTAGGCGTTGCCACCCACGCAGCGCTTTTTGTACTGTAAAAGACGCTGTCGGGTCCTGGATGCCATGGGCCTTGGCAACAAAAGAAATGGCGGCACGATGCCTTTGGGCCGTAGCCACCGATTTCCCAGCCCTACGTAAAGACATCAGAAAAAGTACTACACACTCTTCCTGACCCCACAGTCCCCCTCTCTCTGCCCCCAAAAAGGCTAAATAGGCCTGAAACGCCCCTTCATATGCCTTCCTTGTCCTGGGTGCTAGACTCTCTCCCACGAGGTGACGAAGTTCGGGGCACCGAGAGACCAGAGAGCTTCGGGGAAGGGTGCCGGCTCTGGGTCCGCTGAAGGAAGGAAACCCGAGAAAGCCTGCATGTGAAAACGAGACAGTGCATCAGCAGCCTGATTCATCACCCCTGGGACATGTTTTGCTCTGAATATCACGTTCAGTTGCATACACAGTAAGACAATTTCTTTGAGCAGCCTCAAAATCAATTTACAACGGGCTGCCTGACTATTGATGCATTCTACCACGGTCATATTGTCGGACCAGAACACGACAGAATGATCTCTGAACCCGTCTGGCCATGTTCTCAGGGCCACCAGAATGGGAAATAGTTCAAGGAAAGCTATATTACCCGTCAGCCCCTTCTCGTGCCACCATAGGGGCCACTTTTGTGCAGACCATTTTGTGCCGAAGATGGCGCCAAAACCTATACTTCCTGCTGAATCTGTCCATAGCCCGAGCTCATCGGAGGACACGGCTGGCTTGTTCCAGACGACTCGGCCATTGAAGTCCGCCAAAAATGCTAACCAGATCCGCATGTCCTGGCGGACCTCGGCCGATAATCTCGTGCGATGATGACCCTCTCTTAAGCCAACCATTGATTGGGCAATCGAGCGGGAAAACGGGCGAGCCATCGGGATCACCCTCAAGGCAAAGTTCAACTTTCCCACTAATTGTTGCAACTGGTGCAGTGTAACCTTAGGTGCATTTAAACATACTTGGAGGGTTGTCCTGAATTTCAACACTTTGCTAGCTGGTAAACGGAAACACCCCTCCCTTGAGTCCAACTCGATCCCCAAAAACTCGAGGCAAGTCGTGGGACCCATAGTCTTACCCGGTGCCAATGGCACGCCAAAATGACCCATCAACACACAGAATTCATCTAAGGCCTGGGCACATTCGGGACTTCCGGCGGAGCCCAGGAACAAAAAGTCGTCAAGGTAGTGCATTACATTTCGAAAACCCGTTTTCTTGGTAAACACCCATTGCAGGAAAGTACTGAATTGTTCAAAATAAGCACATGAAATAGAGCAACCCATTGGCATACACTTATCCATGTAAAATGACCCCTGGAACCCGAATCCCAAAAGACGCTGATCGTCTGGGTGTACCGGGAGCAACCGGAACGCTGACTCGATATCTGATTTCGCCATCAACGTCCCGGGCCCCAGGCGATTCAAGATGGCTACTGCCTCATCAAACGATGCGTATCGCACCGAACAAACTTCTGGATCAATTGCGTCGTTCACCGAAAGACCATGTGGAGCAGACAGATTATGGATCAAACGAAACTCACCTGGGTCCTTCTTGGGGACCACCCCTAACGGGGAACAACAAAAATTCGGTACCGGGGGTACAGTAAACGGGCCGGCAACCCGTCCCCGGCTAACCTCTTTCTGAATTTTCTCATGCACTACAGATGTATGTTGTAAAACGGAAAGTTGATTTTTGCACATCCCTACCCCCTGAAAGTCCCCGACCGGGATGCGGAAGCCATGTGTAAAACCGTTCCGCAGCACCCCGGCAGAAGTACGATCCGGGTATTCGCTGAGCCAGGGAATCATTGCCAAGGTATCAATCGGGGTTGGTAAAGGCGCCCCTCGGCCTAGCTTAGACCTGTTTGGCGCCTCCCTTACCCCCATTCTCACCCGTTCTGGCTCTGCACGCTGACTCAGGATGGGACGACCCACACGTACTACATTCGTGCTTGAATTTACACAATCCCGAAGGCCTGGTACATTTCCCTTTGTTGAAATTAAAACAGAAACCCTTCCTCCCTGTATTGCCTGCGGGCCTCGACTGGTCGTCGGTGCTCGTACTTGGTCGAAAGGGCGTCCCCACATTTTGGCGGGAGTAATCAATAACATTGCTCCCAACCAATGGCATTCTTAACATTCCCGATTCTTTCATTTTATCCCATGTTATAGAATCGTAACAATCCCAAGTCAAACTCTTGTTATGCTGTTTCTCTTTCCTGAACAGATTGTCATAACAAAACCAATGGTTACCTTGATACGATGTCGAGTACCCCATAATTCGTGATTGATAAATGGGAAACTCAGGAAGCAACTCGGGCCTACGTTCCCCCAAAATCGATGTAAAAATACCCCACGCATTGCCCCAGTTGCCAATATTCTCATTTACCTTAAAGGCGGCCATTTTTGCGCGCCAAACACTTGGATGCATCAAGTCCTTCTGACCTTTAACATGCTCCATATCATAATGGTCAACAAGCAAGGAGAAAATATTCACATACTCCCCAGCCCAGATCTTTTCCTTTATAGCCAAAGGCACATGTTGTCCCAGTCTCTCTCTACGAGAGGGTGCTGACTCGTCCCTTGCAATCGGCAATGGCCGCTTACCTGAACCGGACGCAGCTTCTGCCGCTTGCGGCTTGTCTTTAGCTGCCTCCCTTTTCTCACGAAGTCCTTTTATCAGCGCCTGTGCCTCGGCAGCCGTGGCGCCGTCACTACTATCCCCCAACCATGCTGCTAGCTGTGCTGCCAGCTCGGGCGGCATGTCTCCCTTGGGTGTCGGGGTGACGACAACAGGGATTGGATTCCCCTCACTCGGTACTGGGGTCGGAGCCTCGAGCGGGGTAGAGGGAACCGGGACGTCTCCACCGGCTGGAACCCTTCTCGGCCTCTTAGGTCTCCCTCCAGCCGGCGCAGGGCCCGTACCCTCCTCCCCGTCCCGCTCCGCCAACCGTTTCTTTATGTCGGACACTTCTTTGCAAAGGGCCCGCACCATCTGGTCGGTCGTCATTCTCTTCGCGCCTTTCTTGGGCATTTCTCCGAGGAAGTATCTAGAAGACAAAAACAAAGATCAAAACGCTCAAAATTGGCTCTTCGTTCTGTCCCGAGCTCACGTGTAGCGAGGAGGTGCAGCTTCGGAGCACAAGAACAAGAGGACGTCTTCTGGTCTTGCGTCTCTTTTTATCCGTCTTCAGGGCGGGCGAGAACCCGCCCCTGCCCGCCCCTCGGGCGGGGCTGGCTACGTCGGTGTCTAGGCCAGCCCACTCTAGGGCGGGAAAAAACGCGCCCCGGCTACGCCGCTTCGGGCATACCAGCCGAGACACGCCTCCCGCCCAAAAATGGCTTCCCGGGGGGATCGAGGCACTCCACCATACGTTCGGGGGGACCGAGTGGTCGCCCCTTTCCATATATTTGCCGTATATTAGCCCACCATTCAGCTATCCGAGTAGGCGATGGAGAGATCCAAGCTCCGGCAATACAAAGCCTGGCCGACACAATGATTACAGACAGCATTTGCTTCAGCCCACGATCGGCTTCTGTTCTTAACCTAAAATGATCTCTTCATAAGTAAACGGTATATCATAGCCAATTCAAGATGTTGAGAGCTGAGCCACCCCTGCAGCATAGGGCACACAACAAACATGTGCAAAATATCTGCCACCAAGCAGGCACACTTAGGGCACATGTCTTCTCTACCCTGCAGTTGCCGGCACAGTTTTTTTTATTCTATCAGGCATGCTATATAGCATGCATATAAACTTGAATTGCTGCAATTTTATATTAATAGAATGTACTGAGCCGCCAATAGTCTCTAAAGCAGCAAGAATTTGAGAGTAGAATTTTATCAGACCGAGCCTTGCTCCACTTAGCATCAAGACTAGGGCTATCGTTAACTCTGTGTTGGCAAAGGCCTTGATAGATTATGCTAATTAATGACTTCTTAGGTGCCTTATGCAGGCAGGTGAGTAGATCAGAGCCTACCACAGTCATTGTAAGCTTACAGCAAATCATAAAAAAGTTCCTTATCCGCAAGTATTCTAAAAAAGAAGCGGCAGAGAAGATCGAACGAGGCCTGAAGACCAGAAAATGAGCGAAACCCATTAAGATCGTAAAGATGCCCTAGAAGCTCAACCCCATAGTGGGACCAGGTTCTGCCATTTTGAATATAGCAAGAAACATTCAGAATTTCCTACAGAGGTGTATCCCGGTGCATAAGCGGTAAAGCATATTTAGTGGTGATCTCTAACTTGAATTTTACCCAATTAAAATAATTGGGATCCCTGAGTCTATAAAAAAACAGTCTGCAGTCCGGTCCTAGCACAAAGCGATAGCAGAAGGCCGTAGAGTCTGGATTGCCAATTGTAAGAAGAATACAAAGACATCCAGCAAATGCCGCCCAAAAATAAAGCTTGAAGTCAGGGAGCTGAAACTCCTCCTGACTGAAAGGGAATTTGATAAGCTGTATCACATGTCTAGCCCCCCTGTAGCCCCAAATAAGGATGACAACGGCATCTTCAAGCTGTTTAAAAAAAGAGTTTGGGACTTGAAGGGGAATTGCCCAAAATAAATATAAGAATTTGGATAAAAAATTCATTTTAACAAATATTGTATCAGGCGATGATGCTGATGGGAATCTTGTTCCACCAAACCCTTAGCTTCTTTATGACAGATAGTAAAAGGGGCTCATAGTTTAACTTAACAATTTGTGCCACCTGTGAGGTCAGCTGGATGCCTTGATATGTGGCCGATAGACTTACTTCGGAGCTTCTGGTTTGAAGTTAAGAAGAACTTAAGTTTTAGCTATATAGAATTTATATAGCCAAAGAATGTTCCAAATGTGTTAGCTTCATCAATAATGGAATCAAGATCAGCTGATGGATTAGAAGGGTAAATCACAATGTCGTCGGCATCCGCAATGATTTTAAGTTCACAGCCACCAGAGATAATGGGCCAAATATGACCATTCAAATGCAGGGAGCGGCGATACGGCTCCATGTATAGAGCAAATATTAGAGGAGATAAAGGACATCCTTGCAAGGTACCACAGTAGATACAGAAAGGTATAGAGGATGTCTCTGCATAAGGTAATTGAGCTCTAGGATTTCTGTATAATGACTGTACCCATTTACAGAAGCGATCACCATTGCCGAAGGCAAACATCTTTGCCCAAAGACATACCCAAACTACCCGATCAAACATTTTCTCAGTAACTAAAAGTATCATACCCATACTCAAACCAGATTTCTCTGCTACATAAAATGCAGCAACAGCAGTGTTGACATGACATGTAACATCCTGCCTGGGTATAAAACCATGTTGCTGCTGCAAAACAAGATCAGACATAGGGGAAGCGAGGCAAGCTGGTACAGAGACCTTTTCATCAGTGTTGCTAAGGGGTATAGGACGATATGAGCCTCATTCTTCTGGTGGTTTATTTTTGTTTAAAGAAATAGTGATATTAGTCATATTCCAAGAGCCAGGCACTTCTCCGCTAGGCTCAATAAATTGAATGCCACTGAAATAAAGAGAACAATAATATCCTTAAAAGTTTTGTAAAATGATAGTGGAATAGTGTCATCTGCTGCCGCCTTACCAGAAGATAGTGCAGATAGAGCTACCGCATTTCCACAACGGATAATGTCTTTCTGGAGAGCAAAAGCATGCATCTCCCCAAGAACAGGTAATATACAGCCCTGAAGGTATCGCTCAAGGCCCATTGCAGCAATAGTTTCAGGCTGGTTATAAAGATCCTGATAAAAAGCAGAAAATTGCTCCGCAATTGCCTGCGGATGGATGTATACCATATCATTACCTTTGATAGAGCGGATAAGCTCTTAGGCTTCCTATCCGAGATTTGATCCGCAAGCACACGTCCTACCTGCTCTCCATACTTATACTGAAGGGCTCGATTCCTACTGAAGCTGACCGCAACGTTCTCTTTAAGTGCCCGCCCCAAAGACGATCTTCTTTCTATCAATGAAAGATATAAAGTTGGCTGGTCAGGCCCCCAGTTGCGTTTTCACAGGCGTGTATAAGTTCCAATTGAGTGATTGCCAGAGCAAAGGCATGCTTTTTTGGCTGTCTTTATTTTTTTACTAAGAACAAACTGCAGTGTGTTGCCTCTAATAAAAGCCTTCATTGCATCCCAACCTACTGGTGGAGATGCCGTGCCGATGTTAACTTGTACAAATTCAGACAAGGCTTTTGACATAAATCTAAGATACTCCGAATTTGATGGTAAGAGACGAGGAAAGGAGAATTGACGCCACTGTGTCCTTGCTGCTTGTAGATTAAAAAAGAGTAATATAGGGTTGTGATCAGAAGTGACTATAGGGCACACTTCCATATCAGCCGCTTGTAGTAAATTACTCAGAGACGTTTTTTGGCATGGGCAAAGTGGGCCCAGGGCCCCAGCCTTTCGGGGGACCCGGTAATAAAGCCAGCTCTGTTCTGCAGAGAGTCTTGCCCTGGTGACCTCGAATAATTCTTAAAAAGGCCATTCTCCTTTAATTTATTTTTAATGTGGTTGATGTGTGCGAATCTGTTACAGACAATTTGCAGGAAAATTTTTGTTTCATGCAACATCCATAAAAATATTTTTTAGAACAAAACAGGACTCACACATTACAAATGGGAGTGGGTAATAGAGATTATTCTTGTTTATTGGAGTGGGTTTTGTGAGGGACAAAATAAGTTACTGTTCACAATTGCCATTGCACGATATGATGCTTGTTTTTTTTTTGCACTGGAAAGCTGAGGGGTTTCCTTGTCTGCGTGATTGTTTTTTTTTTATATGGGTAGGTTCAAATGTATGCCCAATAATGTCTCTGGCTTAAATTTATATACCAAATGCCAATTAGTTTATGAAGAGACTAAAATGTATAAGCCTCACATAGTATCTCTAACCGAGACCCATCTAGCTCACAAGGACTGGTCGCTGTTAAAGTATCTCGGTTACAACCAGGGCCGAACTCACCGTAGCAGGCAACGGGCATTTTCCCGGTGGGACGAAAGGGTGGGGCCGGTATTTTAGTGATGGGGGCTGTTTTTGTTACTGGGGGCAGTGCTGCAATATTGGCCCCCTGTAACAAACGCAGCCCCAGAACTTCACACCAACACCCCCCAACCCCCTCATTGGGGCCGGTCCAACTGAATTGCCAGGGCTGATTTGATTTCCCAGTCCGGCCCTGACTGGGCCGGACTGGCCGTTGCGGGCACCGGGCAATCCCCCGTTGGGCAGCAAGGGTGGGAGGCCGGTTTTGGGCCCCTGGGGGCTGTTAGTGTTAACGCTGCAAAAACGTCCCTGTAACAAAATCGGCCGAAAACCGGCCCTGGCAAAGACCTAGGTCGCACCCCCAACCTCCCCCTTGGGGGACTGCCGAGCACTTTGCCAGGGCCGGTTTTCGTTCCCAGTCCGGCCCTGACTGCAGTAATCAAAACTACAAACCTATTGAAACAATGGTAAGAGATGCAAGTATTGTAACTAGAAAAAGCTTAAAAGAATACTTGGAGAACAGTCTCTAAAAGCCATGGCCATTCATGAATGTTCGCTGATGTTGCATCCCTGAGACACTCACCTCGTTGATTCGGCTCATTGAGTTGAATCTGGCAGGTTTGGCTACAGGCCGAAAGATTCGACTATGGGGCTTTGTGGGTGTGATCCTCTCCTGGATCTTTATAGGAGCAAAGTCTCCAATAACCTAATTAAAATAAAGGTCCAGAATCCTGTACATTGAAGTGCACTTCCAGCTGTGAAACCAGGCCCGGGGTTCGGGCGATGGCAGTGGGTCATTTTGACCCTTTTCAGGATGGATTACAGGCTTGTGTTTGAGGTGTTTGGCCCTAACCAAGGGCTGAATGTACAAAACATTTTTGTGGTTGGAAATGGCCCAATCAACAGAATTGGGCCATTTCTGACTGTAAAAAGGCTTTTTGGAATGTACAAAGCACAAATTGCAATTCAGTTACATGGAAGAGCGTGTTTAGGGCGTCCCTTCCAAATACAAAAATTGCAGTGCTAAGAATAAATGTTTTGCGCCTGCATTACGGTTGCTAAACATTCACTTTTTTACCGACACCTCAAAGGAGGAGGTAGCCATTCGCAAATGGGAAGGGTTCCCCACAGTACCCTTTCCCCGATGTGAATGTTAAAACAAATCATTTGTAAGAGCACACAGTGGTCCAAGAGACCACTGCAGACTCTTAAAAAAATGAACTTTAAAGTTTCATTTTATTTTTTGAAAAGCATCCCATTTTCCCTTAAGGAAAACGGGCTGCCTTTAAAAGAAAATAATTGCTTTATTAAAAAGTAATCACAGACATGGTAGCCTGCTGACCCTAGCAGTACGCCCTGGAACTAGCTAGTGAGTATAATAGTAATTGCAAGAAATCATGTGACTTACCAGTGTCGCTCCCTGCCGCCGCTTCTCCCCCTCCATCTCGCCCACCTGCAGCGGAGCTGGAGCTGGTGTTCTGTGTGGCTAGAATAAAACATTATACATATTTTGGATGCCAGATACACCACCCCTTAAATACAACTGCAACACAGGTGTTGGCTCCTCCATTAGGGAGGAGGAGCATCGCCCCACTACTTTCTCGCAGTGCAAGAAGCAGAAACATACATTGGTATTTTAAATACCATTTTATGTTTCTGCTTCCCGTGCTGTGAGAAAGTAGAATTGTATGCCTGCTTGGGGGAGGGTGGGTGGGTGGGTCAAGGAAGAGGAGCTTGCCCAATGCTGTGGGTCCTGACTGTTTGGTCCTCCCTCTGAGGCCGACCAACCAGTCATGCACACTCTGCATTTTCTCTATGTAGGCTCCATGCAGCCTACATAGAGAAAATGGCCTCCCTACAGGCACCAGGCTGGGCGCTGTGTGCACCAATTGCAACACTTCAATTTCAGCGTTGTCATTGGCTTAGGGAAGCGGAGGGAGGATGCCCGCTGCCTGTCCATGAATGAAAAAAGAACAATTGATGGACAGAATGCATAACAATGCCATACATTCACCCCAGTACAGCGATCTGGGCCCAAATCCATCATTTGTTTGCTCACCATGCCATTCCAGTTTGGATCCAGCCATATGCAAATCAGTCTTGACCCTGCTCCCTAGGGTAACAGTACAGCTCGAACAGCCAGGCCAGGCCTCTCTGGACTGGAAACAAGCATCCTAGGACTGGTTTCGGGCTTTCAGCCCTCATCAGCCAGGATAGCTTGAATCCAGTGGCATGGAGAGCACGGAACCCACGTCTGGGCATACCCGTCCCACTCAGGGTGACAAATGCAAAAAGAACAATTGATGGACAAAAAGCAGAACAATATCATACATTCACCTCATTACAGAGATCTGGGCCTAATCCATTCTGTCCATCAACTGTTGTTTTTGCGCCTGTACAAGGAAAGCAGCTGGAAAACGCGGGACCCGGCCATGAGCGGAGGCGGCGCAAGACCCGGTATGGTAAGTTTTATTTTTTAAGACCGCCCCGCGCGAACACCCACGTGAACACCCGTGTGACCCCCACCAGCGAGTCATGCGAGACCCAACTGCTGCAATACATCACTGCAGTTCAGTTGGCATTGCACTATCGTCTAACAAAAATATCCCTCTGGGCATTTCATTGGTTCATAAAGTTAGACTAGCCAGGGGTGGAATCACTGCCAATGAAAGACATATGGTGTTGGTTGGCAAATGCAATGGGAGTTGGACCTCATACGTTTTTTTTCAGCTATGGTGCACTGTCATGGAAAACTGCTGGTATACTTTATAAATACATGAGACAGCAGCACACTACATTGGAGGGGGTGACCCAAGATGACCACGGCCACTCTCTCGCGAACTCAACTAATAGAGCATGAGCAGGAAAAAGAAAGCCTTCTCAACAAACATGCATGGTGAATATTATTTGTACCAACATGTGTTACTCTTACAGTACCACAAGAGATACAGGAAAGAGAAAAAGATTACCAATAAAGCAGAAGATAAGTGACTAGAGACTAGAGTAGAGATTGGAAAAAGTCAACTACCAAAAAATACCAACATGTAATCTAAGGAAAAAAAGAGAATGCAGGGACAACAGGAATGAAACAAAAATATAGTTCATTACAGGCCAATCTCTTCTTCTCAGCGGTCTGATGCCATTACCTTTTCTAGGTCCCATTGCAAATCCAGTATATTCCAGCGTTCGGCTTTTACCCTTTCCAAGTTCATTGCAAGCCCTTCCTCTTGTGAACAATGGGTTTTGAAATCCTTTTCCAAGGTTCTATTACAGCTCCAGCATCTTTTAATAGCTTTGAGTGCCTTTTCAGATTCTGTTGTTCAAAGCATTTATCTTTTGGGGACTTCTCGGTGGCATAGCTCTCCAATTTTAGAATCTACACAAAAACGCATTACCATAATATTAAATAATTCAAAACCCTCTGATAAATGGCTTGCAAGGCAGTGGATAAGAAAAAGAATGATGTTCTCTGAGTTAGGCAAAAAGGCACCTGGGTACACTTGCGATGCTGCCAAGTATCGCCTGTACCGTGGGAATTGTGTTTAGGAACAACATTTTGTAATGTTATGTTATCTGGATTTGTAAAGCGCTGCTCATCACCTGAAAGGGTATCCAAGCCCGCTCTGTTGTGTTGTGAAGAAATGTTATGCCCAAGTACCACTTGTACCCAGCAGCAAGCTAAGGTAAATTCAGTTGTGAGAATTAAGTCACAACATGGACGACTCCTCTGAATAGGAAGCTTTAGATTAATGTCATAATCTTATATAATCTGCAAAAACATTTGACTAAAACAGATTCTAACGACATAACAAGTTCCATGCGATTTTAATCCAAATTTCCTTTATTAAAAAAACAAACAAGATCCTAGACAGATAAACTGCCTTGAAGACCCCTTCAAAGTGAGCACCCGGAAAAGGGAAGACAGTCTCCAGGGACTAGTTACATGGCAGTCAGAAGCAATTAACGACCCAGCTCTGAAGATTTTCA
This sequence comes from Lissotriton vulgaris, assembly GCF_964263255.1. Classification (NCBI taxonomy): domain Eukaryota; kingdom Metazoa; phylum Chordata; class Amphibia; order Caudata; family Salamandridae; genus Lissotriton; species Lissotriton vulgaris. The sequence goes on from NC_141700.1 coordinate 111,226,879, forward strand.
TCCAGCCCATTATCTGGAGATGACCCTTTGTTTAAAAAGATGACAGGCGCATCCTCTTTTCAGCCCTTTCTATTTTAAGAACATGAGCCAATTTTCATTTGTCAAGAGGCTCTTTCTGAGCCATCACCAAGGCGTAAGACATCTTGCTCATGGCTGTTATTGCTTTATGGAGCCATTATGTCAAGACAGTGGATATAATAAGCTCTGTTATATGAAATACCTCCATTCATGCAGAAGGGATGTTGGGTCAGAACAAAAATGAAGTGTCCAACTCTGGGGCTTTTTGGATGCTCTGTTTAAAAATGTGTGTCCAATTGGCATCCAACTGACAACATGAAGCAAGAAATGTATACAATTTTTAAACAAAGAAGCCAATTTTAGAATGCTACATCAACAGTAGGAATTCTTGAATTGCAACATTTTAACTATCTAATCAACCATTGGTTCAACATATTGGTTTTAAAAAGCCCAAAAATCCTATCTCATTTTCATTTACGTATCACATTCAGGGATATTCAGTTTGTTAATAAATGTGTTGGTTGGTTGTTTGCTACAATGCCCCTTTCCATGTTTTCTCTCCCACTGCTTTATGGACCAGGTAGATGTGGTTTTCACAACACAGGTTATGTTCAGCTGCAGGGGTCAATATAACCAATTTCTCAACCAGAATGCATTGTGGTAATTGTAGTTTTTCATGTGCTACTACATTTGCCTCTATTTTACTTCATCGACACCTTTAATATTTATGTATTTTGAGCTGTTTGGAGCTCAGAGAAGGACAGGATCCGACCTCCTGAGAGCAGGTTCAGCACTACAAATAACTTGTTTCTTGTAGGTGGTGGCTACTGCTGATTGTTGCAGTTTCAAAGCATTGTAGGTTATCCCTAGTCCCCCAAAAGTTTGATACTCATTTAATTTACATTAACCCTGGGTGGGGAACTTCGCTCTGCCAGCGGAGTTTGCAGAGATTCGCATACTCCAGGCGGAGGTAGGCAAAACTCTGTCTCCGTAGCGGAGCGGAGTTGGCCGCTCCCTCCCCCGTCCCAAATTCGCGGAAGACGTACAACGTAGTGTTTTTTTCAATGAAGAAGGACACGAGGAGCAGGAAAGAGAGCAGCCAGACAGGGAAGATGGGAGAAACGCAGGTAAGTGCCTTCTTTGATCATTTTTAAAGAATTTGTGAGGTGGGAAGAAGCGGGGTGGGAGCGGAGCGAAGCGTGGAGGCACTACACCAGCTCCGCCCATCCTTCATTTACATCGTGAAAGCTAAAAGCCTGTGCCTGCCTTGACAGGATATGGATACTGCTAAGGCTGCTGTATTCTTTTTAGGTCTAGCCTACCTGATAGTTCATACTGTCTGGTTGCAAAAGACCTATTGCTGCCTTACTAAGTACTAACATTGGGCTTAAAACTCGCTCACTTCTTACCAATGGATGGCTTTGTCACTCTTTCCTTGCATGTTATTCAATGACTTTATTTGTCTATCTTGTTTCCATACTATGCTTGTCCCTCCCCTAAAGCACTAAAGAATATCCTCTTTGCTATTCTCTTGACTGTTCACTTCAAGGAAATTGCTCTTTTTTTACTTTTTGATTAAGCACCCCTCTTGAGTGCATGTGTTTTCCAGCTGTCACCCTCTTATGCGTCTCCTCCCCTGTTGCTCTCTCTTGCCTGTGCGCTTCTCCAACGTCCCGCCCACTTTGTGTACTGCATCACCAAAAGGCAACAAGTCTCAAAGGTGAGACCTAGTGTTTCTTCCTATGCTTGTTTCGATTTGTACCCTAACCTGGACCTGAATGAAGCATGCAGGCAGGATGGCGACAGAGAAAAGAAAGATGAGAAAGTAAGAGGAAAATGGGTGTTTGGCATAGGGTCAAAGAAGATATATGGAGAGGGGAGAAAATGGGGGTGAAATTAGGTAGGGTTAGAGGAAAGGGATAGAGAAGGGGAGGAGAACGAGCGAAGGGTAAGGCAATAGCTGGGGGGGGGGGGTAAAAGGGGAATGGTGGGGTTGGGTGGACTCTGGTGTCCACAAAGTGCAAAATAAGAAGTATGATAGGCTGTGAAGAAACAATAACAATGAGGATCAAGGAAGAGCCTGGCTGACCGAGAGGGTAATGAGGCAGCAAAGCGTGATCACACTGTTAAATCAATGAGCGAAACACAGGTAAAGGGGCGCATAGTGGAGAGTGCTGGACCAGATGCACTATTTACTGATCGCAAAATACTGGTCCCAACTGGTGACCAGTATTTGTACAACCAGTAAAGAATTTCAAGAACCAACCTATGTACTAGTTAGTTCTTAAATTCCGAATTGTAGCGGGTCAAACTTCGACTTACCTGATGAATATTAATGAGGCGGGTTGCAAATTGTGACTCACTGCAATTGGAGGCCATGACAGGAATGGGGGCCTGATGTGGGTCAGACCACCCTGTCTGTATTTGCTTTAAAATAAATCAAACTTTTTGGATGCAGCCAATTTTCCTTAATCCCTTTAGTGCGGGTGTCAGCCAAAGGCCGACACCCACACTACCGCCCCAGTATTTGTCGGCTGACTTTGGGGAGATAAATAAAGGCCTCTCTTGGTCTCTGTACCGGAAGGGATTTCTTTGTTGGGTTATAAGCTCAGGCTGCTAAGAAAGAGCTTCCAGAGTAGCCCGAGCATCTTTTTTTCCCTTTACTGTAATGACGATTGGCGCGCCGAGCGTGCTGTAGTCGATATATTGATGTGAAAATAAAATGAGCCGATGGGCTGGTTTTACTTTCACTGCATCGGTGCTCAGGGGCATTTCTCAGTCCCCAAGCACTGATTGAGGTGGGAGAGGTACCATTGGAAAGGGGAGAATCTCCCATTTCCAATACTACTGCTTTCCAGTGGATCCTTGCTCTGGGATCACCACAGGAGAGCGATCCCTAAGCAGGGATCTCCCAGTAGGTATCAGGGAGGGGGGAAGTGGCCCTTTAGGCAAAGACTATTTGAATGAATCACTCTTTCTGTCCCCCATGGTACTTTCCACCATTCTGCCCCTCCCCGAAGCCCTCTAGACACCACAGAAAGGATTGATTTATTTCAAATATTGGTGGGCATGCCCCCACCTTATAAATGGGGCATCAGTCTTTCTGCCCTTCTCTTGGGGTGGGAGAAGGCTCCCTGTTGGGGGCAGAAAGCCCACTAGATACCAGGGTTTAAAAAAATATATAGGGGTGAGGGCTTCCCACCATGGGCATGCGTCCACCCCCAAAAACAAAGCAGGTATCCTTTCTACCCCCACCCCCTTGGGGTGGTTGGGGGTGATTATCTTCAATCTGCCTCCCTCAGGGGGAAGAAAGTCCACAAGATAGAAGGGACGGCAATCATGTAATATTTTTGGGGGGAGAGCCCCTGGACATGGGCCCGAGCTACCCCCCTCCCCCCCCACCCCAAGGCCCAATAGATTTGCTGCACCTCCTGGGGGATATGGTATTGAAAAGTTCAGAAAACTAGACATCTGGAGGAGTTCAGGGCGATGTGCTTTGCTTGGATTCCACACCATTTTGCTCTTATCGAGGGGACATGTGGGAACTCAGGGTGGTAGGAAATGTTGTGGCTCTCTGCAGATTCCACAATTTGCCATCACAGAGATGTAAGAAAAATGTTTTAAAAAATATATACATATTGATGTTTGCAAGAGATTCTGGTTAAACAAAATCCTGGAGAGAACCACACAAGTTACCTCAACCTGAATTCCCCCAGGGGTCTTGTTTAAAAATATGTTTCCTTAGGTGCTGGCTGAGTAGGGGCCCAAACTTCACAGCGCCCCACTTTGCAAAAAAAGGGTCTTTTTTGAGTGGAAAAATGTGATGTAACCATGTTGCGTTTTGGGTAATTTAATGGTGCGGGCCCTATGCCTACCCACACAAGTGAAATACAATTTTTATCAGAAGACTTAGGCGAATGCTGGGTGGAAGAATACCTGTAGCTCCCACCTGATTCCAGAACTTTCTATCACAGAAATGTGAGGAAAATGTGTTTAGTCAAACGTTGAGGTTTGCAAGGGATTCTGGGTAAAAAGCAAACAGTAAGTAGCCATACAAGTAACCCCACCCTGGATTTCCCCAGTTATCTAGTTTTCAAGAATGTGCAAGGTTGCTAGGGCTCCATATGTGCCGGCTGAGCCAGGGCCCAAACTCCACAGTTACCCACTTAGCAAAAAAGGGTCAGTTTTGATTGAAAAAATTTGATGTATCCATTTTGCTTGTTGTCCTATTTCATGTCACAGGCACTAGGCCTACCCACAAAAGTGAGGTATCAGCTTTACTTGCATATTGACCTGATGATCCTATAAATTTGTGAGCGAAAAACAATATCTGGTCTTAGATCCCACTTGACTTCTTTCGGCAATGTTCTGAGCCCCACTACAAGGAAGGTTCAATATTATCAAAGCATAACTTACTACTCCTTGATGTCCAAATCTTTCAATTAATTGGCTATCCGTCCGAATGATAGTCCACGTTCGATGTTTTCGTCGAAGCATAGTGTTCTCTTCCAGAATCCAAAGTTTCAGCGGCTACAAATAGCACCAAAGGCAATGACGCACTCAACAACTCATGGAAAATGATTGAAGAAATCTACTCTGATTCATGAGCTTCTCAGGGACCGTTGTGCGCCGGCGGCTCAGTCGCCATGGATTCCCAGTACTGAGAGATTCATTACTTTGTGGACGGCAGCAAAGAAATATGTCTGTGCCTTTCTGCCTGGATTTTCTCAGTGCCCCATCTTTCTGATGAACAGGGTCCAGGCCATGATCTGAAATGGAAGGAGGCGCATTCAGATGCTCAGGAGAATCCCAAAAACATGTTCGGAGTGAATCCCAGAATGCCACCTAATCCTGGGTCCACTATCCTCCTCTCACAAGCTCGTTCCTCGTCTCTTTGCTCATGGAATCGCAGAGGTCTACTTCCACCAGCTCATCCATGGCCCACAGTGAATGTATGACTTTACAACGCATACATTTACAACGCATGCCTTTACAAAGCAGTTTTTACATCGCAAAGTCCTTTACAATGCAATGCATTACATCGCAAACTACCTTTACAACGCTTACCATTATAACGCATTCCATTACATCGCATACTACTTTACAACGCATACCATTATAACGCATACCATTACATTGCATGCTTGGTAAGTATTGGATAGTGTAGGGGTAAAAATTACTATTCTAACTCCAGGGGGTGCAGCAGTAGGGTAAGTGTTGGATAGTGTAGTGGTACTTTGCATTGTAATGGTAAGCTTTGTAATGCCTGCGTTGTAGTGACATGTAATGTAGTATCATGCATTGTAATAGTATGTGTTGTAATGCATGCGTTGTAGTGACATGCATTTTTAAGGATGCTGCGATATAATGACTGCGTTGTAAGTGCAGTGCAATGTAATGACTGCGTTGTAAAGGTTGTTTCCATCCCCTCGGTGGGCAGCATTACCTGCTCAATGACACACGGTGACTGCATCACCGGCACGAGGACCACAGACTTACATCAGGAGGGGAAACTTGCTGAAACAGAGGTCCAATCTGGCATGGGACACCAAAGGCCTCACCTCTTGTTCCCTTTCTTCATGTGAAAGGGGTGTAACATATCACATTCAACATTTATTCAACGTTTCCGGCTGGACTACTAGCAGGTCTGTGTATCTAGAACTGCAAAGCTTGGGTTGGACAGAACATTAACTCACCCACATCCAGCGGCCTAGGAAGGGGGGTGCGGTGGGTGCGGGCCACCCCGGGTAGAGAACGTATGGATAAGGTAGGGGAGGGGGTGTTTCTTTCCGCCGAAGTCTGTCTCTGCAGTTTGGACTCGAGTGGGGGGGGGGGGGGGGGGGGGGGTGAAAAGAAATGTTCTGCACCGGGCACCACCTGACCTTGCTACGCCACTGCTCACATCCACCGCAGAATTGACATGCTCAATCAAATACACCCACATCACTTTAGCTCCAGGCAATGAGGACCCCCAAAGGCTACACAAGTTCCAAAACCGGGTATCTTCACGCGCACAGTGTGGCTCCAAGCCATTCTTTGTCCCACAGCGACTGTATATTTATTTATTTGAGGGTGTTATATAGCGCTAGCTCGACCCGAAGGTATCAGAGCGCCTCAGGACAGTAAATGTTCACATCAAAGATAACAAGTAGATACAGAGCAGCTGAGTCACATCAGATCAAATCAGTGGTTTAGGTCCATCTCCTTATAAATCCATCCTTTCACCAACCCCGCCCCCCTCCCCCGCCCCCCCCTCAAAAAAAGCCTTTCGATGCTCCAGATCCCTATGGGATATTAGACAACGCCCACCTTTGCGCATAACACATCTCTAAGTTGTATGTTTGGCTAAGAGCGCCACTTCGAAAGCACAACAGCATCAAGTTAGTGGCCTAGCAAGGGGAGGCTGGAGGGACGGCAAACACAGGGTCCACCCCGGGCAGCCCAAGGTCAAACGACTCCACCAATCAAGTTCTATCATTCTTGCTGCAGTTTACACTGTCAGTAAACATCAGACACAACTCCTCGCACGATCATGCGCACAACACAGCTCTAACCCAATGAATTGGCTAGCTTGGCTTGCAGCTTTAGGCAGACAACCAGTTTTAGATAATTTGCCCTGCACCAACAATGCACATTAGCTGTGAGCCCTGACATTATAATGCACACAACACAGCATCAGCCAGATAGTTGGCAAAGTGTAACCACTTCAATAGCCCATCCAAAACCTCTCATCAATCTGCATGTAACCATCCAGGAAAAGTTGCAACCAACTTTGCGTCAATGTCAGATACGCGGCCAGGATGCTTCCTGGTTGAACCGCTGTAAACCAGGAGAAACACCATGGAATGCAAGGGCCACTGACTCCAGTCAACGAAAAACACTGAACTGCAAAGGGTGCCCAGATCCAAAAAGGCTAAATTGGACATCATTAATGATAGAAATAGATTACACCAATGTAGGCAACACATATTTAGGCCTTGAGGATCCCCTTTAAAGGTAGGTGGAGAAGCACCTATCTTCTTGGGGGGTCTTCATTGCATCCCAAGAGGCTGGGTGGCCCTCGGTAGGTACACACAGGGCCACTGAATGACCGAATGACCTCGGGTCTTTTCAAGGGCACCTTCCAGGGGGCGTACATATAGCATGTCAAGGGCGAGGTGTTAATGCTCCTGAGCCAATCAACGGAGAACGTTCAAGGGTCCAGTGAGGCCATCACCCGTGAGGACCAACCCCACAGGAGAGCAAAGGATCACCCTAATGTCATTATTTGGACACAACCTCTGGGCACAAACAGTTGTGATCATAGAGGAGGTAGCACATAGGTGCACTTACTTCTGTAATGTCAAAGCGCGCCAAGAACTGTGAAACTAGCACAACCATGCCACACAAAGGCACACTCTTGTTGCACATTTATTATTTCGTCCTGCGGGGACGTAACTGATACAGTGTACGGTCATTTGTGTCTAGCCCACATTTTATCATCCAGTGTTCATAAATGACGGAGGTAAGGACTTCACATGCTTTCATTTGCAGTTCGTTCTGTCCTTATAATAATTGTGCCTTTCAGGAATGCATATATGATTCAATTATTCAATCAGGATTTATAAAGTGCGGCTAATCACCCGATAGGGTATCCAGGCACTTGCAAGCCCCGGAACCTTCTTCGATGACATGAATCCATTTTATTTTTTACTGTAATTCATACCTTTTGTGAATGCCCAGATATAGTTGCAGTTACACTGTTGTGTACTCAGTCTTAGGGACCATCACTGCTCAGGTGAAAGAAGCATTTGTTCACTAAGCCCCCGATTAGGAGTCGAGCGGAGCGGGATTTCTGTGTGGATTTTGAGCTGACAAGTCCCTCACCTGGATTTACCAGGTACAGGTACAATGGACTCGATTTTACCAGCCTTAAAATATTGCTGGTGAAACCCCTTGAGAAAGGACTGGCCCAGACCCCTTCTGTAAAGTTCCACTCTTTACTGCACTGTACTTGCGGGGTGTGATCAGACAGAGCATTCATTGGAGTTTGCTTCACAGTAGTACCCTGTTACTCGTAATTGGGGCTTAAATCATAAGCAAGAGGAAAAAATGTGCAACCATCAAAGATAAAAGAAGGCTCATTAGGTTGAGATAACATCCTCTTGCAGACTTTCTGATGAAGGAACATACAATAAACTGAATTAGAACATTGGAATGTTGAGCACTCCATTGAAAATAATGAAGTGCCCTGGGGTTCTAATGGCCGGTAGAAGCCCGGAGCATCAACATTCTAGTGTTTAACAAAAGCCTCCACCCACTCCCAGATACAGGCTTTATTAAACGATATGAATATCCATATCGACTAACATCAAATAAACTAAACATAGCAAATAGTTAAATCCAGAAAAACAAGACAATTAATAATTACAATAGAAAAGTAAATAAAGCAATCTATCCTAGACCTTCAATCCAATGCATTAGTGGGTGCCAAATTTCTAGACCCTTCTTTTTTGTTTTTTATCCCTTCCTGCTACATATTGCATTCTCCAAGCTATAGGTCGAGGGTAGTCGAGCCCGCCATTGTTGAAAGGATGGGGGAACATTGTCTAGCCACACAGAGGCTAGACAAATTCGAAACACTGCCATAGAGACAAAGCGAAATCCCTTTATGTTATCCGGATGGTTCACGCTGTCTAGCCCCAGAATTATTTCTGCTGTTGTAATTTCTATTTGTGTCTCCAGTGTTTCAGAGAGAAAGGTAGATATCTCTCTTATAATAGTGCATAATGCCCCACATGTAGTAAGCATATGTATTAAGTCTACTTCTGGCATCATACATCAGGGGCAAAAAGTACCTTTGCCAATGTGCAACCATCAAAGATAAAAGAAGGCTCATTAGGTTGAGATAACATCCTCTCGCAGACTTTTTTTTTGATGAAGGAACATACAATAAACTGAATTAGAACATTGGAATGTTGAGCACTCCATTAAAAAATAATGAAGTGCCCTGGGGTTCTAATGGCTGGTAGAAGCCCGGAGCATCAACATTCCAGTGTTTAACAAAAGCCTCATGGAACCGAGGGGGTTTCACGCCCCGACACCCCAGGCTCTGTGAGGCCTTTGTTTTACAATTAGAGCATTCTGCCCTCTAGTGGCGTAATGTTCTAATAGCCTTAGAGCCTTGCGTAGCGGGCTCTACCGGACATTAAAGGTCCGCTCCTTGGTTATTGCTGGAGCAGGCCTTTAATGTTCGTAGAGCATGCTACTGCGTGCTCCAAGGCTATAGCGTAACATATAAAGAATTATGCATTATTCAGTGGTCTTTTATCAGGCTTCAATAGAACAGCTGCTTCGCTTAAAAACAACATGATTCTCTGGAACCAAATACTTTCTGCTACTCGGGCTAAATCTTCAAATGTTTAAGACGATTACATTAACATATTGTCAATGTTTCTCATGCATTTTGCTGCATTAAACCCACCAAATGCTCATTTAATGGCATCAATTTATAGACGTTCAAGGTTACAGAATTAAGTGCTGACTGGACAGTGGGATTAAGCCATCGGAATCCTAAATTTTTATCTTCTCCTACGCGGTGACGACACCGGTCACTGTGGTCCTGATGTACATTCAGTATAGCTTATATTGTTTCACCACAATCGGAGACCTTACCTCTGCCCACAAGCATTTCAATGAGACTATGCATTGGATGGTTGTAGTGAAGAATATTAATTAGGGAATATTGCTATACATTCATATTGTAGCCAAAATACCAAGGACCAAAATATCAAAAAGTATATATAGTAGAGCATAAGTTTTAGATTCTTAGTTCAGATCTATAGAGGGGGGATCAGGGAGTGCTTTCTCTACAATACATGGGCACAGAGAGAGAGTAGAGAATTATCAAAGCCCACAGTCAGGGACGATTGTTATGTTATATGTTATAGAGAGATTTGTACCGCGCACTAATACTCTGGAGTGCCCTGGCACGTAGGATGAACTATGGCATGCATGTGCAGAAGTATTAAGACAGCTGTTTAAACAGGAAGGTTTTGACAAGGTTTTTGAAGATACGGAGGTCCTGAGTGTGCTGGAGGTCAGCTGGAAGAGCATTCCACAACATGGCTGCCTTGACCGCTAAGGACTGACCCCCAATCCGTGACCGACGGAACCTAGGGACCACCAGCCGACGTTGGAGAGAAGAACGCAAAGGTCGCCTAGGCACATAGAACGCGAACCGCGTTCTGATGTAGACCGGGCCAGAACCGTGCAGTGCTTTATGAATCATGGACAATGCTTTAAAATGAACGCGCTGGGCCAAGGGAAGCCAATGAAGGTCCCTGAGCTCACTAGAGCTCCTTGGGATGTTGAACAGGAGTCTAGCTACCGCATTTTGTCTCACACAAACTACACTGGGGTGGCTTGCACCCTACTTAAATCTAGTAACAGGTAGTTGGGAACATACATTCTTGTCCAATTTTAGGCTTGGCTCATAGGTATGTACATTGTTTCCTACAAGGTCAATTTGGCGCTTCTGATATTTGCACATTTACATGTGACGAGATGGCACGACAGACCCTGTTACATTTTGTCTTTTTTTTGCACATTTTATCTTCCTCAGACTTAATGTTATCTGGCACTTATTTTAAGGAAGCATGATTTTTTACAAGTGTGGAGTGGCGTGGTTCTATTTGCTGCAAGTAGGTTGTCTTGATGTCCTTATAGCAGTAGGCTCCTTTTTGAAAAATGCACTTTCCTTGCATAATTCACTGATATACATATACATACCTTCAAGAAATACATAAGATCAAGGTACATATATGTGGAGATAGGAATAAAAAAAAACTCCACACATACTTAGGCTAACTGTCAGCGTGAGAGGCTGCTGAGGCTACGTTTGCTCTGTTATTTTTAAAAAACTGTTTTATACTGTACTTCTGCCAGAGTGAGTGCTTTTCAGCGCTCTGCTCTCGATTGCATTTCTTACCTGATTTGACCGCCGCCTCCGGCGCTACGTCCTTTCCCTGATCGCCACCTTGGCGCAACGTGTTCTAATTGCTGTTCTTTGCTCCTGGCACCGATCCGCCACGGCTTGTGCCGTTTGTAGCGGCGGTAGCCACACGAGCGCACTTTGACCCCCGCCCTCCATACTCACTTCCGCCCTGCTGCCTAATTTGCAGGTTAGCGGTATAGTGTTTACCTCCCTTGGTGTATTTAATGCCTCCATGGCGGAAGCGCAGCGGACGAGCGCAGCGGGAGCGCCGACTTCGCGCCGAAGTCGTGCCAAAGTCCTGCCCGTCTGCGCCCGTCCGCGCCAGTACGGGCCCAGGGCCTAGCCCTTCTGCTCAGATTCCTCTTACTTACTCTCGATCCGCTCTCCTGCTGCTGCGGGGTTCACTCTGCCCCTCGCATACCGTTCTAAATTGTCAAAATGCCCCCATATCCTGCGCCCACTGCTCCCTGGCCCTGAATTCCTTCGAATCAAGCACCGACAGTATGTCGTCCTCGTTCTGGAACTTACCCTCCCCTGTGCGTAATGTACGTCCCACATCACTCAATTCCTCATCAGACCTGACCTTCATTAGCATAAACAGTAGGTCGCTCTCTAAACACAAGAGAGATATTTTTGACCTCCTGGAGTCAGATCGCCCTGCTGCCGTGTTTGTGACCGAAACATGGCTTAATGACAGCTCTGGCCCAGATATCGCCATGGCTCTCCCCAATGAATATACCTACGTAGGGAGAAACCGAGCGCTTAAAGACGGCGGAGGAATTGCTGTTATTTTCAAAAGAGAGTTCTCCTGTAAATGGGAAGACCTTGACTTCCCTAACTGTGAGGCGGGCCTGTTTAAATTAACTCTCTCCCCCCAATTTACCTTTACAGGTATCCTGATTTACCGCCCACCGGGGTCAGCGAGCGGTTGGGCTGCTGCACTTCCCGAGCTCATTGCTCCTTTTTTAGCACAATCTACTAATTTTACTATTGTTGGGGATTTAAATATTCATTTTAATTCTGTCTCGTGCGCTATTGCTAAACGCCTCCTACAGGATCTTGAAGCTCTTGACCTGCATCTCCGTAACTCCGACCCTACTCACAAGGCCGGTAACCTTTTAGACCCCATCATTTCCAATTTGACGAGCATTTCTTATCAATCCTCTACCCCTGTTCTCTGGTCAGACCATTTTTTAGTTAATTTTTCTATTAAAACATGTGTAGCTGATACTCCCAGGCCAGACCTTCCCCACAAAGCTAGCAGGAACTGGAAACGTCTAGATCTAGACAGATTAAATTCTCTTCTGGCCAACTCCACCCCGTCTGTTTCCAACATAACGATCAAAGAGCTACCTGCCATTAGTTCATGGCTAAATACAGCTCTGGATTCCTGCCTCCCTACCCAAAAAAATAAATCTCAAATTCATCACCCCCCGGCTCCCTGGTTTAATGACTCCTTACGCCTTGAAAAATCCAACTGCAAAAAGCTAGAACGTATTTGGCGTGCTAAGTATAACCCTGAGCACAAAGCCAACTATAGGTCCGCTCTTAAATCCTACCACATGGCATGTGACACCGCGAGAGCTAACTTTGCCAACAACACCATACTTATGGCTCAAAACAGGCCTAAGGCCCTGTTTAAAATTGTTAAGGAGCTCTCAGGTGCTTCCTCAGTTCCTAAAGATCCCTGTCTAGACACTGCACAGTGTAATGCTCTAGCCAATTTTTTCCGGGAAAAGATAGATAAAATCTATGCCATTTTTAATTCCACTCCTGACACCCCTACTCACATCGCTCAAAATCCTGACAACCCTCCCCTGGATACCCCTCTCTGTTCCCTGCCTACCACTTCCCAACTGCTTTCCTGGGATCCCATTTCCCCCGCACTTCTAAAAAAGTACCTCCAGAACATCAAATCTGGCTCTCCCCTTGACCCTCTCCCCCCTCAAGTTCTGTGCTCCCTCGACCCAGTTCCACTCCACATTATTTTGGATGTCCTCAACGCCTCCTTGGTAGAAGCGACTGTCCCTAAGGAATGGAAGCACGCTATGGTGGTTCCATTATTAAAGAAGGCCAATGCTGACCCCAACAATCCTTCCAACTTTCGCCCTATTTCATTGCTTTCTTGCTTCTCCAAGATTTTGGAGAAACATGTTAATTCTTTACTTAGTTCTTTTGTTGAATCCACCAATTTTCTCCATTGTTCTCAATCCGGGTTCAGGGCTGGTTTCTCCACGGAAACTACCCTCCTTGGCGTGTCAGAAACCATCAGACGCCAAGTGGATAATGGCGAGACGGTGGCACTGATCTTGCTTGACTTGAGTGCCGCTTTTGACACCGTCTCCCATTCCATCTTATTATCCACCCTGGAGGCAGTAGGTGTCGGTGGTACCGCCCTGGCCTGGATTGCCAACTTTTTGTCTGATCGCACGTTTCAGGTTTTTTCCTCTTCTTCTGCTTCATCCACCCTCCCTTCCTCTCACGGTGTTCCCCAGGGTTCCATCCTTAGTCCCCTTTTTTTCAACCTCTACGTAAGGCCTCTTGCGTTCCTGGCTGAACAGGCTGGCCTCACAATTTATTCCTACGCCGATGACACTCAAGTCATCTATTCCCTATCTACTAATAAAAACTTCCCTTCCTCCTCTCTCCAAATTGGACTGAAGCATATATCGGACTGGATGTTGAAGCACAAACTGAAGCTTAACGGGGATAAAACAGAGCTGCTCCTGTTTGGCCCCGACACCTCTCTCTGGGGCCCACACCATTGGCCTCCGGAGATTGGTCCTCTACCCACTCCATCAGTGTCTGCTCGCAATCTCGGTGTGATCTTCGACAATCAACTTACCTTCAAACATCATGTTGTGAAAGTTGCAGCCACCTGTACGACCATCATCAGGTGGCTGAGAAAGATCACATGGATGCTGCCTACAGACACCTTGAGGACCGTCGTCCAGGCCCTTGTCATCTCACGCCTGGACTATGGGAACATCCTGCTCTTAGATGCTGCCAAAGAGGTAACCAGAAAATACCAGGTGGTTCAGAATATGGCAGTCCGCCTAATTTGTCACCTTCCTGCCAGATCCTCGGTCACCCACCACAGGCGGAACCTGCACTGGTTGCGCATTGAAAGCAGAGTGCACTTTAAAGCACTCTGCTACATGTACAAAATCATGACTGATAGAGCCCCGCGCTATCTTGCTGCTCTAGTTCAGCAATATGTTCCCCCCCGCACACTTAGGTCCTCATCGCACAACAAATTTAAAATTCCGCGCATCAACAGAGCCAAAATGGGTGGCCGCTCGTTTGCTCTGTTGGCCCCATCCTTATGGAATTCTCTTCCTCAATCTCTGCGCACGGAATCGTGCTTTCTGAAATTCCGTAAGGGAATAAAAACCTGGCTTTTCAACAACTAATGTTCCTCCCTCCTTTCACCGATCAGTTTGCTCTAGCGCCGGGAAACCTCCGGGTAGCTGCGCGCTTAATAAATGTAATAATAATAATAATAATAATAATACTTACCTATAGAAACAGTCATGAATACTCAAATTCCAGCATAAGATATGTTTTCATGTGTCTTTTGCCCTCCACGCCATCTGGTGTCACAGGATCAAGAGTTTACTCCTACTTCAGTAACAGCTGAGATCTTTCACCTTGCTCTTTTAGCATATCAAGGAACTTTGCTTTTGAATATGGTTGCCGAGGGGTGAATTGTGCATTTTCTCAAAGGGTGGATCTTTTACTTCCGCCACAGTGTATTAGGTATGTAAACCTCAAACATTTTGATCATGCTTCTCAATGCAACTTCTTGTAGAGCTTCCGAACAGCAAATGGTGGCGGTAAATTCTTATAATGTATTCCGCATGCCTAATCAATACCTTGTGAGTTTGTCAAACTCTGTCAATGTTGGTTTCTTATCACATTCTCTTCTTCAATGTGATGTTGAATGGTCCTTTGGATTTGACTCAAATGTTACTACCTAGGTATTGATGTGCCTGAAGCAAGAGTCACAAATGTGGATTTAAACAGTAAACAAACAATATGACTTTGAGTCACTTGGAGAAACTGATTCCTTCATGTCTGTACGAGTATTAATAATTATTCTGAATTTTTGGCAAAAATGAAGTGTGGCAGAATGTTCCTATCTCACAAGTTTCACCAAGAATAAGTGCACTTTTTCATGATGGTGGGTTATTTCCAGCAATCTGGCTTGGCTTTAAAGCAGAGATGTCTGCAAGATGTACTTTCACCAATTCATAAGACCTAGATTATCACTCTCTCGCTTCTTGCTATTGGCTGTTTGTTTCATATTCCCACTATGCAGGAAGTGCTTCCATTGGAATGCTTGAAGGAGTATTTGAGATTTGAAAAGTGTCCTCAATGGTCATACTACTTGTTGCATGCAGTACTTTAGCTCCTGTATGCTTTCTTGCAGAATCCAATCCTTTTTTCGCTACTTTTCATTCCCATGCATTGGCAAAGCCAAAAGGATAGGCTTTTGTTCATGCAACTTATGTCAACAGCCTCTGTGAATGCCAGTGGTGGCACAATAAAGTCAGACATGTTGGCTTGGGAATAACCATTTAGATAGAAGTAGATTTTATAGAATATCTGTAAATATACAGATCTTTAGGACAGTCTAAATCTAGTCCACTACTAATCTGTCATCCAGTGGACTCCTAATTGACCTTTGAGATGATACTGTTTACTTCCGGTGCATCCAGACTGCCTGTTTTTTGTCTCCAGCCCCCACCACAATGCTCACAGGACTTGATACTCTTTCTGCTTTTATTTTCCTTTTTAGAAAATACCGATCATATACACCAAAGAGCTTTTTTTGCTCGCCCCAGGCTGCACTGGAAATCCATGCTAGGTAATGCTTCAAGAGCCTTGTGGGCTAATTTAGACTTTCTGATTACAGGAGATGGGGCCATTCGATAAACCGGTTATTACACTAATCTCTCCTGATGACTCTTCGGTGGCCAGAGAGGGATGGGAAGGTCTTTCGCCCCTTCAACAAAGCCGAGGAAATCAGTCGGTCCCCAGGAATAAATCCCTCCTGGGCCGAAAGTGTGAGAGAGTTTCCTGGAAGGGCCTCCTTGACAGCAATCCCCTCTGCTGATATCAAATAGGTTTAGAGGCAGCATTAACCTCAGGACCAGGCACCTGGACTCCTGTCAGTACTGTATCTCGGGAGAAGGCCTCTGCTGAGGAGAACCAAACAGAGCTGTCAGATGGCTCACAGGCCATCATTATCACCTGTGTAAAGGTAATGCAGAATTAAGAACTCGACCACACTTCTCAGCAAAGGGAAGAAGAACTGAGCATGGAGGGAAAGGACAAGCTGTTGATTTACAGAAATGTAAGGAAATCAAGAATAAGAAATGTAAACATGCTAAGTTAGCATAAATGTACATATAAAATGTGAACCGGAAAGTTTGCTTTTTTGGAGTATTTAATAAATAAAAAAGGAACGTGGAACGTTATTCGACTGCACTGAAAAAAAGAACATTCGTCGAAGCATTCACACATTTACTGCAGTCAGAAGTTTATCACCACACTACAGCACAGCTTACAAGAAAAAAACACTGTGTGCTGCCTCTAAGATTGCATGTGACGATTACTTAACACAGGTAAAACACTCTCCTAAAACTCAGCACTCTTCAGTGTGATTTTACCTGACTGCACAAATGTAACCCGTAAATCCTGGATTCGGGACAAAATCTTTGGTTAAAACAAAATGCATAAAAAGTGCTGTGGCGTAAACTATATATGTAGATGCACAAAGTATTCTATGCTTTTTGTTACTATTGTCCCATTGTTGAGGGATAAGAGCATCATGACCTATGCACGGATTATTAGCAAATTGAATTGTCTGTGTGTCTGTGTGTCTTTGTGTCTAGATAGTTAGATAGACAGATAGACACTCTCTGTCCATTTTAAATATTTACTTATTTATTTAATAATGGCCGAAGTACTAACTTACTTTTTTTCCACTCATGCTTTGGTTCGTGTTTTTTCAAACTTCTAATTTGCTGTCTTAAATTGGAGTTCGCCATTTTAAAGCACTTTGGGGCATATTAACAAGGAACAGGGAAAATGAACGCTACGGGCGCTTAGCGTTAATTATTTTAACGCCCGCTATCGCTGGATAATATCGCCTGGTTATTGCATTATTAACAACGTTAACCGCTTAGGCGATAAAAAACTCCAGCGATAGCGGCATATTGGGAGGTTATCGCTGGTAATGCAGCGATAAAACTACAAGGATAGGGATATCCTTGTTGATAGCCCATGGTGGATTTAGCCATGTAATCCACCTCCCATTGGATTACATGGCTAAATCTGAAAATTAGCAGACATAAAAAAGCAGCGTTAACCGTGGTTAGCGCTGCTTTTTTTGTTTCTAACAGGGTTAGCGTGAAGCTTGAGAATAGGAGAAATGTCGCTTAGTGACATTTCTCCTATTATTTTGCTCTGGAACGCCCACTTTGCATCTCATTAGAGATGCAAGGGGAAGCGTAGTGAAAAAGGGTGCTAACATGCAATTTTGCATGTATGCGCTGATGCATCATCAGGTATTGAGCACATGCGTCACCTACATGTGCGTGCGTACGAAAAGAGGTTTGTGCTATTTTTCTATTTAACCATCCTAGATGGATTGGTACATAAAGAAAAACGTTAGTGAAAGTGTGTTTTTTAAAGCAGAGGGACCCGCAGCAGGTGCCTGCCTGGCTCGTTAAAAAATATTAAATGAACATTTAAAAAGAAAAAGAAAAAATGTACCATTGTGGTTGCAGGTGGGCAGGAAGGTAAACTAAAAATAAAGCTCAGTTGGGTGGAGGAAGGTAAAAGTAGCACATGAGGGAAAGAGCAACATGAAGGGTTTAGGAGAAGCACACATATTGAGAGCAACAGGGAGATTGGAGGGCAGAGGAGTTTGGGGGGAACAGCACATGAGCGAGAGCAGGCAGCACAAAAATGAGAGAGAAACTTAGCACGGGTGGATATTTGCCTGAGGAGAAGCACACGAGGGAGAGAACTGGAAAACACATGCACTCTCGTGGAGTACTAACCAAAAAGAGAAAAGTAGTTCCCTAAAATTGAGCAGCGGAAGGATACAAGTAAGCTAATCAAAAGGATTGCAAAGACGGGTTGGTCCAGTGGAGAGATAAACAGAAGAAGAGGACGGCAAGCCATCAAATAACAAGAGAATGACAATGACAATAAAGCCTGCTCATGGGCAGGTACAAGCCCGCTATAAGTTATTGGGAAGCACACAAGAGGTATTTTTAGCCAATATCTAAAAAGCATTGCCAAAGTCAACAGCGCATCCTTTTAGTGTAGAGACCTATTGGCTTTGTCAATGGCTGTTCATCTCTGCTTTCAAACCCGACACGGTTTTCCTTCTTTCCGTATTTTCTTTTTCTTTCTTGCTCTGGAGTCAAAGTTTGATCATGAAAAAATAGGTCCTGATGGCCTAAAATGAGGGCAGGCGACCAAGGCACTTGCAACCACCGGCACAAATTAAGCACTGCCTAGAAGTCTCAGAGACTAGAGGTAGGCGGTCTACACATTACAAATCTGCTCATACACAACTGTGCCTCTTTTCTTTCAGCAATTTTGTGTATTTTTTCGTTCTTTACAAACTTCTCTAAGGAAGACAAAAGGGGGAAAAAGTAGAGAGCTTCTTTTCACTTGGCAGAAAGGAAAGTGTTAGCTCTGCGGAAACGCGAAGCAGCTGAGGCGCTCCAAATTGCCCGCTTTGTCGAATCCATCTGTTGACACTTTACAGGGAGCTCTTGATAGAATTTCACGAACGAGGGTGATTAAAAACTGAATAGAGCAATGCAAAAACATGTTGAATTATTCATTTATTTAAATTAGCACTTATTAAAAAACACAAAACTGATGCCAGTTGATAGGGCAGACTTTTTTTGGCCTAAGGAGAGAAAAGCTGGAGGTATTTTTTTTAAGTTTTCAAGCAGTTTTTCAGATTGGTTACCACAAGCTGTGAAATACTGGTAGCTGCTTTCCAGTCAATCTCTCCGACCATGCACCCACGCAGGTGTACATTTTTAGGTCTAGAGTTAGCCAAGACATTTTGAATTTATTAAAATTATATATATATAGTTACTTGTAAGGGAAGCCAGCCCTTTTCTCAGTTGTCTAAGATTTGAGCCAGTCACATTTTTCTTCCTCTGATTACAACAGCAATGGGTCAGCCCACTTCAGCCATTGGCTAACTTCACAATGAGTGATGGCATTATATTTTTTCACAAGGAGCACATCCACACAGAAGGTAGTTTCCTTCAGTGCCAGAGAATACTATCACAATGGGAACTTTTTGAGGCCAACAAAAAATATGACAAAACTAAAAAAGGATTGATAAGGATTGGGGAGTGGATGTAGCCTTAGGGCTAGAGCGGTCGACCTCGAAGCTGGGAAACTGGGTTCGAGTCTCGGCAGGGACGCTCAACATCCTGTGATTTTGGGCAAATCACTTAATCTCCCTGCACCTAACAAAAATCAATGTATCCATCTGTAACGAAACTGGTGCTCATGTGAAGCACTCTGATACCTGATATCTTCGGGTCGAGAGCACGCTATATAAAACTCAAAAAAAGAAAAATTGGGGAATAAAATACAAAATAAAGTTGAAATGCTGGCAGTCAACTCGCGACCCATTGGCTTTCCCAATGGGTGTCTCACCTGCTCTGTCTTTCGGTCTGTGTCTGTTAAGTGTGTCACCAGTTTGTCTGCCCATGCCTGCAGGCACTGCACTCTAGACACACTTCACCCAAGCAGTATCCAAAGATACATCGGTTGCCCCCACTTGACTGGTTGCTTCATCATCCTATGAATTGTAAACATCCACACATTGACTAAGTATATATGAACGACTCACTATGAATATTCATGCGAATGCACGACTGTGCCGTCACACAATATTTAGAGCACGTCTGCAAACTTCAGGCACCTCACTCACAATCTCCACATAGGTGCCAACAACAGCCTTTCCCATAACACACACTGATAGGGCGCCCAGGAACAAAATACAATTTGGAGCGCTTTATAACCTTGTAAGGGGTGTGAAGCTCTATACGAATGCTGCAATGGAGTTCAATACATGAAAGAGTGACTCTGTACCACCCAGTGCACCTTTCTCCGGTGTGTGCACGCCCAGCCACAGCTCTGCATCTGCCATGATATGATTTGAAGACATCTGCTACCCTCGCACAACATCAAACTTTTCCCATATAGGAAATAACCTACTCATGCACTTTGTAACTTCTCCTGTACGCATGGACATGCAGTCCATCAAATAAAACATGAGTGCTAAGATACCTCACTAGTGGCAGCAGTGCCCAGCAAAAATACCCATAACTACTCACCCCAGCCAGGAAAATGGCAATAGCATTTTGAGGTAAATGGCCACCATGGTGCCAAGATCATATCTGCCAACTCAAGCGGTGCCACAGAGTATTACACAATATCGGCTACCATCGCACGGACACCCGCTGAGGGGCTGGTATCACACAATGGCAGGGAAAACAAGCTTACAACCACCATAAATAGTGTTTTTTCTGCTCATTTCCCAAGGCTTCGAACTGTCGGTGTCCATTAACTCCTTAAGTCCTGCCGTCGGCCGTTGGACATTGCGAGCCCTACCTCCGTAGTGCTGCGCACGTCCAACGGCCGGCGCGGCCCCACCCGTTTTCTTAGAACATTCAGCACTGGCGCTGAACGTTCGAGGCAGGAAACGGGTTAAGGGGCGTGACAACACCCCAGGACATCAGCATCAGCCTCAGCATGATTTTCTTTGGGGGGAATTAGGGGGCTTGTGAGCGGGGTGAAGTTCAAAAGTGCCTCGTAGATACTTCTCAGCTTGAGACTCCACCCCCTTGAAGGCCCCGCCCCCTCCTCACATGGTCAGATTCTTCTTTAAGTTGTCAGGTATGCAAGATCAAACTAGAATTGTTCATAGTGCATGCCCTGCATACTAACACCCACTGATGACACGTCATTAGTGCCCAATTTGTGGGTGCCACTTCTGCTCCCTGGAGCTAGGTAGCAGGGACTACTGATATATCTGGGCTGCGTGAAGTTAGCGTGGATAATAGGTGAACTCCTGAGATTCCTCTGAGAAAGTAGGAATTACCAGAGGGTGTGGTAAATCTTGCAAACAACTACAAACTTAGGGGTCCAAATGAGGATTCAATCGTAATCCTCTGCTCGTCAACACCCTATCAATAGTACAAGGGTACGAACACAATAATAATACTAACAAACCAGATCACAAGATGTGAAGAACCAGTAACGTGAGTCACCCCTGGTGTAGGATTCCCATCAACAGTCTTGTAATGATCAATATTATCATTTGGAAGTCCTTATCGGGTATTGTGTCTCTAGATCATTGAGACCGGCATACCCCGATAACCAGATGCGGGGTAGCGACCCACAATCACTTGGTACTGCCACATAGTGTTGATGTGATGGGAAGTGCAGTGTAAGTAAAACAAAGGTAAGTGGTGATCTTAAAAAAGGATAGGGAACTCAACCCAGAAAACTTTAATAATTGTTGGCCCCTTCCTTAATAAAAACCAGAACAGTATAATATCGTCATCGCAGTCCAAACAAATAGCTGCGAGGAGACCAACATGTTTCAGCCACTAAGGGATAACGCCTTCGGCTTTCGTCAGGGTCTCTGTTCTCAAGTGATACTACTACATAGATTGTGAATAAAGTGTGAAAAATAAGAACAAAACACACAAGTGAAAACCAGTAAAGGATATAATGTTCCTTCGACTGTGTCACATCCCCTCTTCGGAACCTGGTTGAGTATTTACCAGAGTGTGGTAAATCTTGGTCAGGCTTCCCAAGTGTTTTCACCGGGATTTGACCCAGATATGTTGGCTGCTTTCAGTAGCCGAAGTCCCAGGGAGAAGCTTACTGGGCTTGTGGTAAATCTGTGGACCTTGTAATTCAGATAGGGCCAGTAACAGGAATTGCTTGCCCCATTGGCTATACCACAATACACATAATAGGTCTGCAAGGATCATGTCTGCATCGATGTTGATTTGCACCTACAGGACCTCAAGAATTAGAACGTCTGACTACTGATGTCAATGTTGTATAGGTGTCTTTCTGCTCCCACTTGGATTTCACACAGCAAATGTTGATGCTCACTGGCACCGCCATATTACCCGGATGATCTAAGTCAATGCTTTATTATCACTATTGAATCGTGTACCGCGTTAAAAACCTTGTACAACGCTGCCCTGTGACTTAAAGAGGGGCCTAGTCGAGAACCACATTTTGTAGTATGTTTAATTCTACTAGAATAGTACTACTAAAGTACAAAGTGCAATTTACAAACTTACTAGTGTAAATCTCCACCGCCACCTCTATCCTTTCAATGGGGAGATCCTCACACATACATAGCTTTGCAAATGTTAGAAGGCCCAGTGAGAGTGGCTGGAAAAAGGGCATATTTACCACTTAAAGGATGAGGGAGGCTTTAGGCGATGAGTCACAAGTGGTTTAGTGAGGATATGGACGGACATGCACCCACCCACAAATGTGTAAGCCTTTTGTTATCAACAAAATCCACTTCTAAAATTAGCACAGCCAAAAAGAGACCCAAGACAGTGGAAAATTAAAGATTTACTTAAAAATTAAGTTAATAGTGATGCAACATTTTGTTCTGCATTTACAATACATATTAAACGCATTTACATTCATTTTTAATAAAAATAGGTTAAAATTTTTTAGGGGGAGTTAAGTAAACTTTTCAAATTTTCCCCATATATTGTCATAGAGGGACTGTGCAGGTGGGGTCAAGATCTCTCTATGATAAACTATGAGGAAAATTAAAAATGTTTATTAAACTTTATAATATATTAGTAAACATTATTTATGCCAAATACTATTGCAAACTCATTATGTACATTATAAATGTAGAGCAAAATAATTAAAAAAGCTACATCACTATTAACCTAATTTTGAATTAAATCTTTAATTCATGTAAATAAATTAAATGAAAATTATGTATTTGAAGTTTAAATTAAAAAAGAAACTCCCACATAGTTTAAAAAATATTTGTTAATATGGATTCGTAATTATATTTTAAAATTAAATAATACATGTTTTATGTTAACTTTTTTTACTATAAAATATATTTATTACTTTTTTTAACAATTTTAAATAATTTAATATTATTCCCTATAGGGTTTATTTTAGGTCTCTGGTGTCCCAGGAAAATTGGTTGGCCATGTGCAGTGATAGACTTGCTACTGTTACTTTTTAGCACTAACAACTTATACGTGTAAACTTGGCTCTTCACTTTTTAGGGGTGTGGAGACGAGCAAGTCTACACTTTTGAGTAACTTTACACTTGGATTTTGTAATGGCCAAAAGTAGTAAAGTTACTCAACAGTGTAAAAGCAAATTTACATGAGTAAATTACTCAGAAGTGTATGTTATCTTTGTGAGAAGCTCTTTGGGAACCTTTAGCACCTCAGCAACAGCCACATAGTCGCTGCTCACAGAGTTACAGTTATTGGTGGGTGGGCTACTCGAGCCAGGCTAGAGTCTGAAGCTTGGCTCGGTCTCAGCTCGAGGTCCTGTTGTAACCTCAAGCCCTTAACGAGCAGAGCCTGAAAGTTGCTTCTGCTTGCCACCCAACTTTTGCCCAGAATGTGAAATTATGGCCAGAGCTGCTGACCTTGGAACGGGTTTGAGTGTTGGCATCGGCTCAGCATACGGTGATTCTGAGCAAATCACTTAAATTCCCCATGACTTTCAAAAAATGAATGTGATGTGGTGTAATGTAACTGGTGCTCACGTAAAACACTCCAATACCTTTGGGTCGAGATCATGATATATTAGAATCAAAAAAATGCACAAGCGGTAAAAAAGAAAAAATTAAATCTTTTTTTTTTACATCAAAAGGAAATTCCAATAGATACCTATTAAGTGGCTGATTTGTACAAAGTGAAACCAGAAAGCCTGGACAAATGGCTGCATAGTACTTAATTTGTGTGATCTTAGGCAAATATTTTATTGCAGCAAAACTCCCTTTTCTTTATTATTGCTTAATAAAACACTTTAAATGAGTTCAGAATACCAGTTATACAAAACCCATTGTGCTTGATTGAATAGACCAATGCTGCCCTATAATAATCTCGGTCATGTACATGGTTTACATGACAACTGTGTTGCCTCTAAGGGCCATATGTATGAAGGCCAAATGGGTTCGCAAATGCCGAAATTCGGCGTTTGCGAACTCATTTTCGCAAAATAGTATGTATGAAGGAATTTGGGTGCAAAATAAGGAATCGCAAAATTTGCGATTCGCAATTTGCGAATTCGCAATTAAGGAATATCAACAAATCGCAAAAAAATTGCGATTTTCTTGATACATACCAATTAGCGATTCTGAAATAGTGATTTCTTAAAAATTGCTATTACAGAATCGCTAATTGGTATCTTGATACATATGGCCCTTAGTTCACTAATGGTTCATGCTTAAGAACTATCACTCTCAAGTACTTCTCAATGCAGTGCTATAATGTGATGTGGTAATGTCAAGGTTTCCAAAGGTCAAAACACTTTTTTGAATTTTGAAGAGGCGTTTTCATATTTTATGTGATGTTTGTTATATGATTTACAAAGCAAACATTTCAAGGGCTCAGCTCATGCACGGGGACTAAGATCCGAACCAGACCCTTGACTCGGCTCTGCCTGTTATTTTGGAAGCTCGCCCACCTCCCGTGACATTACTGCACTGTGACCGTCTGCAGCCTCCCCGTTCTCATCCAGTGTCAAACTATGACTGGCCACTGGGAGTCAGTACTGCCATGATGCCTCTCTTTTCAATTGTCGACCTCGGTCAGTGTCATTCTCTAACTGAACACTAGATGTCACTGCTATGAAATCATTTGTCTGCCCTCCAAGAGCTCAGTCAATTAATTACACAGACTGGCCACAAGGTCTGTGCTTTGTCTGAAGCCTGCTTTTATTTGTAACATGTACTTTGTTTTAAGATTAGCCAATTTCGAATAACGCAGTTGTATTTTATCGCTAATGATTATTTCACGTCTGGACCAGGCAGACACTCTAATTAATTGAATAGAATTGATTGCTTTTATGCAGAACACTTCCTGGCCGGTCATGCTAGCTAATAAATTAGTTAATTTACATACAAATTTATCACAAATCAGGAGTGTGGAGACTGGGTCAATAGGCACTGCAGAATATTCTTCTAAATTAGTGGGCCAACGACAAATGTCTGTATCAGTGCACTTCCAGCTCCCTCTTCAGTCTCTGTGAAGAGTGCTACCTCTGCTCACTCATTTGCATACAATACCCAGAATTCTCCTAGTAGCCCTTTTAGAAGCCTAAGATTTGTTAGTGTGAGAACTGTGACAGCTGCAATGACTGTAAAGTGCCTATTTCGCCCCCGGGGGCAGCCCCGCGTGCAATATTCAGCTCTGCTGACTCCTCCACTTCCCGCCCTCGCTGTAAAGGGAGGGCAGCGCGGCCAATCCCCCCCACATCCCTGCTGGCTTTCCACACACTTCAATGGAGCCCTCATTAATATTGGAGAGCGCTGCTTATTGTAATTTCTTCTAAACAAGACAAATGTCCCCAAGCAGCTGCTGCTGTGTGGGTAGCAAGAGTTGCTCAAAGTCAATAGCTCTTTCTCTAACCCCGCTAAATGCGTCAATGTGACTCCAAAACAACTGTGTAAATTGTGAAATGCTACATGAAACATATAGACTTGAATTGCTTTGGCTCAAAGTTCTCACTGTGCCTTGAAGAAAAATAAGCCTTTCGAACGGTCTCCCATATTTTTCGGAGATGCGGGATACCTCGAATTGGAGACCTTGAGCGATAGGGGGTTGTTGGATTAAAGAACCATGTCCTTTTTCTAATTGTTATTTACATGTATAAATAAATCTGTAAAATGTAAGAGCTAGATCATTTCTGCCAACCAGATGGTGCCCAATTTCTGGATTTTGCATGATCATTTTTCATGCACTCTTGCATTTATTTATTTATTTTCGATTTTTGTAGAGCGCATACATTCATCCTCACTGGGATATCACGGTGCATGGAACTACTATTTGATTTCTGCTGAGTGAAGGCTGGAGTCAGGGCTACATTAGTCCGGAAGAGCCAGGTTTTCAGTTTTTTCCTAAATACGAGATAATCCTCGGTTCGTCGAATATCCAGGGGAAGCAAATTCCAGTGGGTGGCTGCTTGATCTTAATTACTTTAGCTAAGGTCTAGCTGGATGATCTTAGATGTCTTGTAGATTGAAGAAAAGTCAACCCTATTTCTCAAGAGCAGTGGGCCAGAGTCCTGCAGGGACCTATGCTTGTGACAGAATAGCTTAAACTGAGCCCTCTTACGTATTGGCAGCCAATGTAACGATTTTAAACAAGAAGTTGCAGAGTCGCATCTGCCTTTACTGCAAATCAGTTTAGCGGCTGTATTGTGGATTGTTTGGAGGCATGTAAACAGATAGTCTGCCATACCCATGTATAATGCAATTCCATAGTCTAGATGACTGATTATCAGAGCCAGGACAACCGTGCGGCACCAATCCATCGGAAGCTATCTAAACAACTTTCTAAGAAGTTTTAACAATCCAAAGCAGCTGCCACAGGTCACCAACACCTGATTTTTCATGGTGAGGGATTGATCTATAATGATTCCAAGATTTTGTGCCACTGGCGCAGTGCCAATCAAAGGAGGCCACTAGGAATCATCTGATACGTTTTCAGCACCACCGCACAGCAGGATTTTAGATTTTTCTGCATTGAGCTTCAGGCAGTGCGCCGACATCCAACCAGCCATCTCCAAGAGTCAACCTGCCAGATCTTGCTTAGTATTACACTGACCGTGTCATCAGCATATGAAGCGCTATAAACCTAACAAGAACTTTCAAGCGCTATGATTAGGAAAGTGAAAAGAGAAAACATGAAATGGTGTGCCCCAAAAAATTGGGAGTCAGCAGGTCTCCTGTTTGACTGATGAAGGGGCCTTGGTCGCCTATTCTAGCTCGTGAAATTCTAGGAATAGACCATGAGCATCTAACCAGCACAGCCAAGCATTTTCGATGGTTGATAACATTTGATGATCTCTTTCCGGTGACAGGTGTGACAGAAACATTTCTATAACACAGAACATTTAAAAGGAAGCCATTGACGTAGAAGAAAGACTGACATGCAATATTCTGAGAATGCCTGAGAGAATATGAGCTATGGATTTCAGAGATTATTACCCAGGGTTACTCTGACCTGTAGAAGTTTTGGGGGTGAAAAAAAGAATAAAAACTATATAAGTAGTCCACTTCTTCCGTTTATGCCAGATGACATGAGGACCTGATTTAAGGTTCAAAAAGAATACCCTTCAGGCTAAGAGAACAGTAGTCGTAGTTTTTAGGTCTCGGCTAGCGTAGGCTGCGCTTGCGCAGTCTAGCTGGTGAGATTTTATGTTTCAAGTAGTGGGGCTTAAACTCGCCCCTCTTCTCCATTGGCTGGCTTCCAAAACGGATTGGGGGTGTGTTTTTTTGGTTCTTCTCTCTGTGACGGCCTCAGTCCAAAACACACCCCCCAGTCTGAAAAGGACGGGGCTTACAGAGTCTACTGCCACAGCATCGCACCACGCGTATATCCGCAGCTGCTGCCACCATTTTGCTTGTTTTATTATGTGTCCTTAGCCTTTAGTAACGTTGAGAGTTTGTAATCCTTTGACGACGAGTGACTCCGCACAGAGACAAACCAGCATCAAGAATGCAGCCGGAGTTCAAATGCCAACCAATCTGTATCACCGTGAGGCACAGGTAAAAATAGGCCTGCTCTCCCCGCTCCCCTACCGCTGAAGCTCCTCCACACTTCCCCGCCATTAAAGATGAAATGAAAGGCTGCCTCTGACCCCCCTGCCGCAGCAGGTCTAATGGTTCTGCCGACAAGGAGGAGATGGGCGCCCAGCTGCGAGGCTTCTTAAACACTGCTCCCAGGCCAGAGGAAGCAACAAAGCCACCCAGTGAATGCCACTCGTGTGGATGAATAATTTGTGCGGCACTTGGCCGGCTTTTAAAAAAGAACCTGTGCCAGAGGAACATGCGTAAATTCCTCTTACTGAACTCCTGTGCTGCACCTACGGAGGGGGACCTCGGAGGAGGGAGCTGCAGGTTGCAGGAAGGACCCACCGGTTAGTCGCGCTCAGAAATCCCCTCCGAGGGCGTGGGGCGGCGAGGAGCCTTCAGCAAGGGCTGGCCGCGGCAGCCAGGGTGAGACAGCGGGGAGGGTCATGGCCTCCGCCCGACTGCAGTTGGGCACTCTCCCTGGCATAACCCGGAGCCGTAGTGTACCCCTCCCCCACACACACACCTCTCGGAGGACGCCTGTGGCCCTTTCCCGGGTATTAAAGACTGTTGTGAGAGGTGGTGGGTGAGCTACTGTAAGCTCGAACCAGGCTCCAGCCTGGATCTGGGTCAGCTCGAGGCCCTGTTCGAACCTTACGCCCATGACAGCTTCATGGCGAGCGCTCCGTCCAAAGTGCTGGTGAGATTTCTTTGGTAATATTGTTCTCCCCCCTTCAAGAAAACTGTTTTAGGGAGTCGTCGGCAACGGGCTTTCTGGGTTTCTATAAATGCAAGCGCTTGTTGTTTACAGCAACTTCGTGGCATGCCTTTGATTTACAGCTGTTTTTACGACCCCTGAAGCGGCCTCAAATCGAGGGAAGCTCATAAAGCAGTGAGTAAACGTCGCCTTCCTCTGCCCCTCCAGCGCAGTTTGGCGGCCACCATTTTATTCCCCTGAACAGGAAGAAACGGCAATATCGCACCCTCGTGGGTCGATGTCGCGACAGATGAGTGGTTCCGGCAGCCAAAGGGCACTCCTGTGACATGAGGGTTGTTAGAACTGGCTATTTCTGGTTGGCTAAGGCTGCCGCCAAATCTAGGCAGAAACCACCATTCTAGTCAGGGCAAGGGAGTCACACGCCAAGATAACCCCTGCTCACCCCCTGGTAGCTTGGCACGAGCAGTAAGGCTAAACTCGGAGGCAATGTGTAAAGCATTTGCGCCAGCACACACCAGCAACAACATCCTAGGCACACCACAAAAGGAACTCCACACAAGGTTATTATAAAATAAATGTTGTATTGTAAAAACACATCAGATAGTATCACACAAAATACTTGGTGCCAACTGGCACAGGCAATATTCACAAGGGATTATGTACAGGACAGGGCCACATGGGCCACTGTCAGAATCAGAAATAGCACTTTTAGAATAAAGAATAATAAAGAATAAAAATCATAGTAGCACAAATTAGCAACTATAGCACACAACCAGTAACCACTGGTAACAGGAACCAGGACCTCACTAGGACCACCTGTACTAAAAAGAACAACCACCTAAGTATCACACAGCACCTAGGGGTATAAACAAGAACACATTACCCATGATGCATGAAACACATTCAGAGGAGTAATAAAGGAAAACACATGATGCCTAAAAACATTCAGAGGTGTACGGACAAGGGAAACACATGATGCATAAACCTACACATTCAGCGGTGTTCAGAACAAAGCACATGATGCAATAAAATACATTCAGAGGTGCAGCGTAAGAAGACACATGATGCCTAAAACATTCAGAGGTGCAGCGCAGGGAAAAGTAAGACACATGATGCCTAAAAACATTCAGAGGTGCCAGAACAATAAAATAGCGCAAAAAATCACATGATGCCTAAAAACATTCAGAGGTGCAGGAATAACACACGATGCAAGAAAACACATTCAGAGGTGCAATAACCATACAATTGCGCAAAACTTACATAAGCCACCACCTGTGGCAGTCCCTAGGCCAACTGGCCTTGTTGGGGCTAAGACGCCCTGTGTCCAAATGTCAGGGGCGGCTGCCATGCAGCGCCAGTCAGTGTGCGCCACTGGCGCAAAACCTAAACGTAGCAGGTGCCCACTACTTGCTGGGCACCTGAGAACATCCCAAGACCTAAACGGTGCAGCTGCCCACTAATTGCTGGGCAGCTGAGAGTGCAAACTGCGACAGGGTCCTCACTGACCCTTAGGCGCAAACTCCGCCCACTGCTGGAGCCACACAGGCTCTGAAAACATATGCCCCAAACGTTGGAGCTCTCAGGCTCTGGCCACAAACTCACTGGCCCTTCTCTAAACAAGGGTGTCCAACGTTGGAGCCACGGGGCTCTAAACAAAGCATGCCCCCAGAGCCTCTCTCAGGCTCACAAATCAACAATGTGGGCAGGGAGCCTCTCAGGGCTCAACAAATATGCCCCTACAAGCCTCTCTGGACTCGCAACCAAATGGCCCCCACGAGCCTTCTCAGGGCTCTACACAACTCTTGCCCCGTCGTTGGAGCTTCGCTGGGCTCAAAAAACACGAAGATGCCGCCTTGAACCTTGCAGGCTCGTAAATACAAATGCGGGCATTGGAGCCTCAGGCTCCGTTGAAACATTGGTGCGGCCCACTGCCAGCTGGGGCCGCCCTACCTCCACTCTCGCCCAGGTGCCGCTCTCCGGCACCAACAGCAGCCGCACGGAGCCCCCTCCAGCCCTTCTGACTCACCGGGCTGTCTCTGGCGCAGGGCTCCTCCAGGCGGCGGCTGCTCTGCTGGGCGGCGGCTCTCCTTCGCCGGCGCTTCCTTCTCTTCCCGGGGCTCCCTCAGCACACGGGAGCCCCAGCAGCAGGCCACGCTTCTTCTCCCTTCTCTCTCGGGGCTCCCTCCGCACACGGGAGCCCCGCACTAGCCAGCACTTCTCCTCCGCTCCACACTTCCCCGGCCGGGGGCGGGACTTCCGGCCCGCCGCGCCAGCGCGGCGGACCTTTCCTCAGCATTTGCAGGCGGGCGGACAGAATCCGAGGGGTGGGCTCCCTCGCGAATAAAAGCACAAGCGGGCATAAGCGGCGCGGGCAGCTGCGAAGTTAGAAGTAAAGCGCTCCTTAGCGCTAAAGGGCAAGAACACGCGCCCTCAAGCCCAGGAGTACAAATAAAGCGCTATCAGCGCTAAGAATCAAACTACAGCGCCCCCAGCGCTATAAGGACATCCAAAGTCCAGCAAAGTCTTTCAGGAGATACATCAAAGTCCTGGGGGGATAAGAAGAAGGTCCAAAGGATCCCAGGCAAGTCCATCAAGTGTCCAGGGGCTGGGCAGGGCCCAGGGATTCCCCTGGGCTCAAGCAGCAGCACGCCCCTGGCAACATTCAAGTCCAAAAACAAGAACAAATTGGAAAGGGACACAGCCCCTTCTTATACAGAGAAAAGTCTTTGAAGTTTTTGTGCAGGCAGTGTGAGAACCAGCTAGAACTGGTTATAGTGAACTCGCTTTAGTGTCAGGGACAGAGGTGACAGTCGCCCAGCGGGAGGTGGAGCCAGCATTGTGGTCAGGTCAGGCAGGCACAGCCCTCTTCACTCCCAGGTGCCATCTCCTCCCACTTCCCTGGCAGCAGATGCTGCCTTTCATCCACGGGCTGACTCAGACAACCTCCTGGGGCTCCCCAGCCCCTGTCACCCTCAAACCAGACAGTCAATCCACAAGCAGGCCCAGGGACTCCTGCCAGGCTCACCAGCCAATCACACGCCAGACACAAATTACACAAATATGCCAACTTCTAAAAGTGGCACTTCTACACTAGACACAGTCATGCCGCATATATCATTACGCAGCATTCAATTTCACGAGTTTGTACATATCAAACTCAACCCTGCACTCCCCACACATCAGGAACTACCATGGGCATACATATTCCCCATTCATTCCTATGGGAGGGCAGGTCACTCACCACACATACACAGAGAGCTCAAGCACTTTGACACTATACCACAGTGAAAAAGTGCGCAGAGGCCTAAAATCACCACCACCAGGTTCCAGAAACAGGCTAGGAAAAAGCAAAAAGTCTCGGGGTGAACCTGCCAAAAGGGCCGGGTCCAACAAGGGTACAATGTCCCCCATACAGCCCTGCATCCCCACCGATCCTGCTTAAACGGGGGTGTGCACGAGAAATTAAAGTCCGTAGGACCGGGCCTTTAATTATCTGTATCATGGTTCGTGCAATCAGTCACAAGACAGTGTGCGCTGCACAGCCAGTATGTTTCCTTTTTTAGTAGGACCTTAGGAATTATGTGGCATGGGCTTAGGGACTGCGAAAGGTAAAGGACAGTGAGAGGGACTGCGAAAGGCAGAGGGCAGAGTGAGGGACCGTGAAAGATAGAAGGCAATGTGAGGAACTTCAGTGTGAGGGTCCTTCCAATGTCGATAACATGAATATGATTGTCTTAGAATTTAGCACATTATTCAAGTACCAGGGTCCATTTGATGTTTGTCGCTGCCTCTTTAGTAGTGACCCGTTCCCCACTGTACCGCAGTCATGTGACCCTAGTGTTTCTACTTCCTACTCGTATTTTGACCATGGTGGGCCTTCCACTGGTCTCGCAGCCAATAAGCGTGTTAATTCATAAACTGCGCCTGCTCTGCGCCCTCGGCGGTGGAGAAGCATCCCTGAAGCTGGCCCACCGTGCCAAACACACTTTGGGTGCCTCCATCTCGAGCACCATGGAAGCCGGCTCTATTTCGGAACCCCCTCGTGGGTGTGAAGTCCTGTCTGCGTCTCCAGGGCTATTCCTAGCTCGGGTCAAACCAAAGCACTGGCATGTCTGACGCACCCGCTAACCCTCGGCAACTGGGACCGTTTCAGTCAGTCTCGGGCCTCTAGCCACGTGGCAGTGGCATTGCCTCCAGGCTCATGGGGACTCTCCCAAGATGGAAGATGTAGGTGAGAGAGGGCCTTTTAGGTGCCTTCCCAGGCATGAGAGGTTTGTCCTTTGTGCCTTCAGCCGCGAAGTGTTAAGTGCTAGAAAAGGGGTGGGGCACGGGGAGGGGAAGGGTTGTCAGTACTCTTAATGGAACAAATGCAAAATGGTTTACTCCATGACGGCTGGCATAACACCTCAAAATCTGTACCTGGAAGAGCACCAGGGAAGTGTAATACACTCACCTGGGTAAATCGGTTCATCCCTCCAGGCTGGTGGTCCTAGCATTTTTCATTCATCTGTAGCTAACCTACTTATTATTGGGTCATAATCCCAGGCCTGGCAGGCAGCCTGGTGCTAACTGCTGCACCCTCTGGGAACGTTTGGCGTATGGTTTCCTCTGGGTAAGTGGTGTGAGGATAGTTGCAGCAGTTTAGGAGGCCACAGCTCCTCCTTCCTGGGCAGGGCACCTCGGGGAGCGGATGCTTTCACTTTCGATTCGGAATTTCTCCCTCTCGCCCAGCTCCTGCTTCCGTGCCCGTCAACCTCCGGCACAACGCTGCAGGGGGCTGGAGGTAACGTTGAGGTGCATCACCACCACAACCACCACCACATCCTCCATCACCTCCACCACATCCACCACCACCACCACATCCACCACCACCACATCCACCACCACCACATCCACCACCAGCACATCCACCTCCACCACATCCACCTCCACCATATCCACCACCACCACATCCACCACCACCACATCCACCACTGCCTCATCCACCACATCCACCACCACATCAACCACCACCACATCCACCACCACCACATCCACCACCACCACATCCACCACCACCTCATCCACCACATCCACCACCACATCCACCACCACCAAATCCACCACTCCATGTGTGTGTGTGTGTGTGTGAGGCTTTGTGTGTGTGTGTGTGTAGCTGTGTGTGTGTGTGTGTGTAGCTCTATGTGTGGCTCTGTGTGTGTGTGTGGCTGCAAAAGCAATAGGTATTGCATTTGCGAGAGATTAAGCTATTGGAATTGTAAATGACAATGCCATTTATTTATCTGTTTTTAAAACCAACACATAAATAGAAAATGTGTCATTTTTTCTATTCTGTTTTCTCCCTTGCCACTCTTCCTTGGCCCTCTCTTTCATTTTCGTCTCCACATTACTTCACCCTCTATCTTTCTCTGGCGCACACACTGTTTTTATCTTCCCTTCTCCCTGAAGCAAAGACAAAACAATTGCTCAGTTTAACAAGCATTTGCAATGCAATAGGTCTTGGATTTTGATTGATTGGCATTTTAAATGACAATGCCTTTTATCTGTTTTCAAAAACAACATATCAATAAAAATGTTGTCATTTACAATGCCAATAGCTCTAACTTTTGCAAAGGCGAGAATGTTGTATTGTAGTCTACTACTCGGTTTATAATACCCTACTCACACTATACTAATAACTACAATATACTACTCACTTCGCACACCTCAAATACTATATACTACTCACTCAAATACTCTATAGTACCCTAATCCTAATACTCTCTACTACTCTACTCATTAATAATTCTCTACTACACACTCTCTACTACTCAAATAATTATACTACTAACTTTCTACAATATTATTACCTATTACTCTATCGTACTCACTACTACTCTACTACACACTATATAAAACTATCTACTACTCACTATTACTCACTCTACAACTCACTCTCTACTACTAACTCTCTAATACTCAGTTTATAATACCCTACTCAAACTATTCTAATAACTATATCTACAAAATGCTACTCATTACTACTCAATATAATACTCTGTATTATAACTATCTAATACTCTACTACACTTTACTATCTACTTACTCTACTACTACTGTAAGCTACTCACACTATACCCAATCTCTACTACTCTCAATTCACACTCTACTACTGACTCAACTAATCACACTCTAATGCACCCTCTAACTACTCTACTACATACAAGTCACACTGATCACAACTCACTAAATTACACTATCCACAATTTTATACTCACTCTCTACTACTCTACTACTCTCTACTACACTTTAATACTAAAAAGTACTAACTAACTACTGCTCTCTAATATATAGTCTATTTTAAAAGTCATTCGCTACTCACTCTACTAAATAGATATACTACTCCATATACTATCTATAACTCACTATGCTACATCTATTTCTATCTAGTACTTTTCATTACTCACTACTACTCTGTCTCTACTACTCGCTAACTCCTACACGCTCTCTACACACTATCTACTAATCACTCTATACTACTCTCCACTAATCTACACTACTCACTAACTACTATTGCCTACAACTCACTCCTACTCTACTCTATACAAGTATACTCTCTATTAATCAACTAGTCGCTCTCTACTAACTATTTATCACTTCTAATACTCTCTACTACTCGCTAATGCTTACCTATTGCCATTGTTAATGACAACACCATATATTTATCGGTTTAAAAAAAACAATAAATGAAAAAAATGACATTTGCAATGCCAATAGCTCTAACTTTAACAAAGACAAGACCATTGCATTGTAAATGCTTGTTTTATAATGCACCAACCGCCATCTAGTGACATTTCCGTGTTAGCTACCCCACTATTAACTTTAAATAATGCAACTTAGCTCAAATAAAGGTTTAGATTTTGAAGAGGTGCCCGTGGCCCCCATAAAAAACGTGGACAGTGGTAATATGCTCCCTCTGACCCCCTCCCCTTCTTGATGGTCCGGGGGTGACTTTATCAAAGTAGGGTAGGGTTTCGCGTATGCTGGTAAGTTAACCTACTAAGGCCCTCATTAGAAGTGGCATGATTTCATCCCCCAGGGTGGAATTACACCACCCGCAATTACAAGTGTCTCTGGGTCTGGAATTTTTGGATCTGCAAACCCCATACCCAATAGTTCTAGACCTGGTGATTCCAGACCTTTCCCCATTAAAGCATGGATTTCACACAGCTGGTCCCTGCCAGAACTCTGCACCAACACAGAGGGAAAGGCAATGCTCCCCGGTCAGACTTGAGCCTGCCCTAACCGTGTGCCCGCACCTAAGAACCCTCCCCACAAGACTGGATTGACCATAGGCAAAATAAGCATGTGTTTATGGCATCAAGGGAAAGGGGGGGGGGCACCATAGAAATTTTCCATTGCCGAATTTACTATGGACCATATGGTTCAAAACTGCAAATGGTGCAGCTGAGCCTATGAATAAAATAGGAATATACAAAAAGAAACATTTAATTGGATTTAATAAACCTTGTGCTGACTGTATGCATGCACAAAGTCACTTCTAAGCAATAACTTTTCTCTTGAAAAAAGAAAGGTCCATGACCATTTGTTTTTTGTACTATTCGATACCCAGGTCCAAGGACTTTGATTGGGTTGACCCATTTTGCTATAATGGCTACCTTGAGCAGGTGCTACCTGCGAGGGTTTATATCTGTTATGTGTTAAGTTTATCTGCCATTATTGTTGTTTTTCCTGTGTTATAACTTGTTACAGCACAGTCACTTTATATTATATGTATGATTAAAAAGTTGTTGAGTCATCAATGACACTATTGAATTTAACTTAGAGAAACCTTGTCATACAGTGAGGAGTATATTGATCGACTACAGCAGGTCCAGGGCGTCAGTAGTTTTTTAGGGTCTACAACACCGAACATAGATCTCACTCTGAATGAGAAAATTGACAAATTGGAAAAATTAGATCTGAAACTAATCAGAACTAAACTCCATGGGCCCTAAGTTCAAAAAGACTTTTAGTTTTGTCTCCAATAATTGTTCCCAGCACTGGATGGTGCTCGGGATAGAGACGGCTTTGGAAGAGGTACAAAGTCTTATGAAAGAGATAGCAGAATTGAAGAAAGAGATCATTGATGATAAGGCTCTAACTAACACCAAGGAAGCCTTGGGACGGATAGAGAGAACTATTAAGGATTTTGAATAAGGCTCCCTGTTTTCCGTTTTTACGGATTTTTACAGATAAATGCAGACAGAAAACAGTGTGTTTCTGTCTGCATTTATTTTTAAACATGGATAAATACAGAAAATATGCTTCTTTTCAGCGACTCTTCGTGCTATCTTTCATGAATTCAGCCCAACAGCTGAGCAGATGAAAGCATGGAAAATTAAATAACTGGATGACATTTCTTGAAATAACTGCATTTGTCAACCAACATTTGTGGTATAATTCTAATATTTGACAGTGGGTGTACTTTTATGTAATATTTGGCAACTCAAATAGCTAAAACACAACAGACATCAAAGTATGACTGAGGGTCTATCATTTGAATAAATATGGAAATGTACCGTTTTTCAACTACATTTATACGAAAAGCACAAAATAAATATGGATAAATACAGATAAAATGCCCTAAAAATAAATATGGATAAATACAGACGGAAATGTTAAAAAAAATAAATACCATAAAACCGGGAGCCCTAATTTTGATCTATATACACAGATCAATAAGCTGGACAAATTAGATAAAGACATAATGTTTTATGACCGGAAGGATACTACGTAAAAGAAACCCAGGGCAGATTTTTCACCAGAGGCTGTGGGGGCTTTAGAAGATACACCACCTTCTCAGACTCTTCTGCAGCAAGTTGATCAGACGGTGAGTCAGATAGACCAGGCCCTTGCTCAGGCCCACACCTACCAGGTCAGCTATACTCAGACCAACAACCTTTTTTAGTGGATGGACCATGGTGGAACCACAGAGGGAGGGGCCAACCCTGGGGGAGACCCAGGGGCCTGAAAGAACCTACCTGGAACAGGGGCAGAGGGAGAGCCAAAAACAAGCACACTTCCAGATGTATTAAACCTTTTGCTGCCTGTATGCATGCACTAAGTCACTTCTAAGCAATAACCTCTCCCAGAAATTGTTTGTCTTGTAAAAAGAAAGGTCCAGGACCATTTGTTTGTTGTACCATTAATTCCAATAGCACTGTCACTGCAGTTACCTCGCTGAATGGAATTGTAAAGTACGATGTAATACGCTGACATTTATTTCTGTTCCTGACAGCAGGCGAAATACACACAGGCACACATAGGAATTGCTCGGGTGACTGGTAACAAGGGCCATAGTTTTGAAAGCAGAGTGGGAACTATGGGCCTCCGCAGGAAGGGGCAAGGGGCAGGGTCGGATTGGGATCACAATTTGGCCCGGGCACTGACGAAAAAGTGGCCCACATTAAGGGGGTGTGGCCTACATTTAAGGGGCGTGGCCTACATTTAAGGGGCGTGGTCTATGTTTAAGGGGCGTGGCCCACATTCGAGGGGCATGCCCTTTCATGAAACACCATTTGGTTACTCTTTGAGGTCTAATTTGTAGACAAATATTTAGTAAATTAAGCCTTTTAAAGCTTACAGAGCAAGTAACATTGGTAAAGACTAGGAGCACTGCAGTTCAGATAACTGAATACTTACTTGCAGTCTTAACGCCCTGCACAATGTCGTTGGATACTCTTTCCTAACCAGCTATGTCCTAGACTCTAATCATCACATAAACCAGAAATCTAGTACAAAGTCAAGGAGAAAGGGTAAGACTGGAATCTCTGGGAATAGAACATGTAATAACAAAAGTAAGAATTCACAAACGAGGAAAAGGCAGTCTGGGGTGTAAAGAATGCTGAAAAAATGTATCTGTACAATCTAGTCATACATTTATTTCACAGTCAGCAGGTGATGTCTATATACAAAAAACACAGTTTTATTCATATCTGTTGCTGCCTTAAAGTCTGGGCCATGGGGAGACTGAGGATTACTCAATCAAAAGATCCTGCAGCAATGCACTTTTTTTTGCAACAAAGTCAATAATGTCATCAGTTTTCAACTGAGACAGCACATTCCATTCAACTGGCATGAGCATAAAGGCTTCAAGGTTTTCCTGACCAATTTGGTTTCTTAGGCGGGTTTTGATGCACTTCAGTTTGGAAAAACTTCGCTCACAGGCTACTTGTGTACAGGATAAGGTCAAGACATATTTGTATGCCAAATACAAATGCCGAAAGTAGATGTATATGCCTCACTTCCCTTACACTCACCTTACCCCCAACTGCAACTCATCTGGTATCAACATAGCTCTTGGTCATAACTCAGACCAGATGTTGTTGCTCCTGGCAAAATGTTTGTGAGCACCTATGTTCAGGCCTATATCATAATGTAATACAATCTGGAATAATGCTGCAAAATCATTCCTTGGGTAAATTGTGTACATTAAATTGCAACAACATTTGACGTGGAATTCTGTGTGCAACCTGCCTATTTCTCAAATTTTTAGTGGTAAGGGTGATTTGGTTGTTGTTTTGTGAGCTAGCACACAATATCACAATAAACCATACGGGCATTGTGTTTGCAATTGTAGCTTTAGTTATGTTTACTTATGCCATTCTTTCAGCAACAATGAAAACCAATGCGATGTTCTGAGGATTTTCACCATTCCATTGGAGGAAATCTAATAATTTCCTCCTTATATAGAAGAAGCAATACACACACTCTGTTCTCTGAATCATGGTACAAGAGACCTGCAAACAACTAGTGCTATTGGTTTTAAATATTCCAACCGTGTAACAATCCCTCACAATTTTTCGCATGTCCTCCATGTGTAAGACACATTATGTAGCACCAACTCTGAAGCACGTTCTGGGGCCCACATGCATGATAACAAAACACAACCAACCAGAAAAAGTTGTGCAATACCCTAAAAACTAATCCCACCATGGTCCCTTTAAATACCCCTGCACCCCATAATCATAACCCATCCTAACCCTAAAAATACACCCTGCACCCTAAAACCCAAGCCTATCCCTGAACCCTAAAAATACCCCTTTACCCCAAACCCCAAACCTATCCCTGAACCCTAAAAATACCCCTGTACCTCAAAACCCAAACCTATCCCTGAATCCCAAAAATACCCCTGTACCCCCAAACCTATCCCTGAACCCTACAAATACCCTGTACCCCAAAACCCAAACCTATCCCTGAACCCTAAAAATACCCCTGTACCCCAAAACCCAAACCTATCCCTGAACCCTAAAAATACCCCTGTACCCCAAAACCCAAACCTATCCCTTCACCCTAAAAATACCCCTGTACCCCAAAACCAAAACCTAGTCCTGGCTAAAGTGGGTGTGGTAATCAGGAGGCGGGAAGGAAATCTATGAATTCTTACCCCCACTTCAATCCAGAAATGGTGTCTTACTGGCTGACTGAGAAAGGGGGTGTGGTCAGAGCAGTGAGACAGAAACCTTTAGGCCTGCTGTTTTCACACTCATGCAGGCAGTGAGTAAGGGGTGTGTCCATATGAAGGTGAGGCAGGAGCTGGGGAGGGAAAGGAAGGCCATAAACATCAGCCAACAAGATCCCCCATTGAGGAGGGAGTCACTGGAAATTATGAATACTATGAAATGTTATCTTAGGGCAAGCTTAGACTCTCCCAGAATAACAAAAAGAACATAGAAGTAGAATGGTGCACTCAGCAAGAGGTGCCGAATGACTTTTTGCAGCTTAGTTGCAAAATCGGCCCTGTAACAAAATCGGACGAAAACCGGCCCTGGCAAAGAGCTCCGCGGCACCCCCCCCCTCTCCACAGGGGGGGCGGTGGGGCCAGCCGAGCACTTTGCCAGGGCCGGTTTTGGTTCCCAGTCCGGCCCCGCTGCCCTGGGGGCAGGGCATTTACGCGAAACACAGAACGACTTTGAAGGGACTGCCCCTTGTTTCACTGCAGGCGGCAAACTGCCCAAACCTTTAAGAGGGGAGAGAGATCCCCTTGCGGGCGGGTGCAGTGAGTGACTGCCCCTGACTGCAAGGGGATGTCTGAGCTTGCCCCCCCTACAGAGGGCTGCTATCAGCAGACGCACTGGCAGCTTCTTTGCCTCTGCGCCCCATCTATAATACGGAGCGGTCGCAAAGGGACTCCATCATTTGTAAATAAGGGAACACCCACTGGTGATAGCACTGGCACTATATATATGCACCAGCGCTATATGTATTTCAGAAGGGGCTGCACATGCATCTGTGGCCCTGTCTGTAATACCAAAGTGCCCAGGGGCGTGCAAAGTGGGCGCACTTGTTTGTTGCACCACCGGGGACTTTCCATAATACGGCCCATGGTGTGCTGGTTAGGAGGGATTCTCCTTTCCAGAGTTCTTGGGGACCCTGCAGCTGTACCAATGGTCGAAAAAAGCCTGACCCTTCCAAAGGAAGCAATTAAATTCATAAACAATTTGCTGTTTTCCTGCGTCTTCAGTGATAAGGAAGCATAAAACACTGAGCATGAAAAGTTGGCTCCACTTCAAGAAAGTTCTTGTTGGAACAGAGTGCAACCTCCCTCCCATGAAATAGGACTTTTAATGCTCTTTCATCAGAATTCTTAACTCTAGGTTGATTGGTGGGGACTGGAAGGCAGATACGGCTGCCTTATATTTCCATTCAGTAAATGTGAAGAAGTACATACTATTATAAATATTTATAGCAAGAAACGTGGTCTTATTTTACTGTTCCACTGACAGCAAACTCATTGAGAGCTTTTGGGATGTAAATCGAGAAAGTTCACTTTTCTGGGTAAAGAGAGATGCGGTTTCACCTCTAATATAAGCTACAGAACAGCTTTGCTGAAAGATCCCCACAGCCAGACCCATTCTTCCTCGCCCACTGTGCCCTGAATCTGAGGGGCTGTGGGCGAGGTGTTAAGATTAACACCGTTTCTCGGCTGCGTGGGCCCCAGGGGGGCCGAGGTGGAAATGGCTCAAGGCCTGAGCAACACCTGGCCCCCAGGGAGGCCGATTTTCGCAGACAATCACCGCTCCCCAGCCCACCCTTGGCGTGATTGCTTTTCAGGGGCAGGGGGTGAAGTGAGGCCACAGCTAATAATCACTGCATGGCACACAGTGAAGCGCTTTCATTTCTGTCTCTGTTTCCGTGCGCTCTGTGGGCCGTTTTTTTTTCTCCCCTTCCCAAGTTCACAGAGAGCAGATAGCAGAGAGCACTCTCTGTGAACTGAAAAAGGGGAGAAAAAAACCGGCCCACAGAGGGCACTGAGACAACGGCCCTTCGGCCGTTTCCCGAATGCCCGCCTTGCCAATCCGACCCTGGCAAGGGGGGGGGCGCTTGGCGTCCCCTAGATTTTTCACCTGCTCTAATGACTATGCCCCTGCCCTCTGACGTTGTCAAGAATGGTCCAAGGATTGCGGACGTTAAAATGGTGCTCCCCCTGAAAATATTTCTGCCGAGGCCTTGGTTGAAAGAATTCTTGTCCGAGAATGGTCCCCCAAGACGCTACTTGGTGAGTTCCAAGATGACCAACGGAACCATTTCTAGAGTGAGGGGTGCTATCCAATAATGTCACCCCATAAGCCAGTGGACATTTGACAGTGTTTATTTTAAACCACAAGGATGCTGCCAGAAGAAACGTCTTCGGAGAGATGCTTTATTGTTCATTCTCTATGTAAACTCTTTCACGTTTTATGGGGGTGCTGCAGCACCCCGGGTGCTGCAGCACCCCACCCCCCGGCCGCACCCCTTTTTCCAGTGCCGCCGATGGCCAATGAACGTCAGGACTCCGGCACTCCCGGGCCTCGTCACTGCGCAGTTCGCTTTCAGTGCCGCCGCCAT
This sequence comes from Lissotriton vulgaris, assembly GCF_964263255.1. Classification (NCBI taxonomy): domain Eukaryota; kingdom Metazoa; phylum Chordata; class Amphibia; order Caudata; family Salamandridae; genus Lissotriton; species Lissotriton vulgaris. Next base: position 111,269,335 of record NC_141700.1, read on the forward strand.
TTTACAGGTAACAAACAAGAGCCCATTTGACTGTAATAAAATCGCAATTAAAAAGAATGATGGCGCTCTACGCCGGGCCTTGGCTGGCGGTAATTGCTCGGGGAGCCCCCTAACATACCCCGCGCCGCGCCCCGCGCCTGCCGGTAATGGCGGGGCCTGTCACTCTTTCTAATGCGCTTTCAGGCTTTGCTGAGATTTCAACGCGCTCTATTAACTGCGGTGCCCTTGCAAGGCACAATACGTGCAGGGAGGCCACGTGAAGTATTTCACGCAGCAGAGGGCGAGGATTTGAACATGCAAACTTAAGATTCGTGGATGTATTTTCAGAAGCAGTTCTCTCTGGATATCAGGGGGATGGCCCAAGTCTTCATTTAGGTTTCATTGCTGTCTGATTTAAACCGAACCTGTACGAAAAAACTCAAACAAGCAATTGAAAGGCCAATGGGTCTATTTTATTTATTTTTTCTCAGAAACATTTTATTGCATTTTTGACAATTTAAGACATAATGAACAGGTAGGCACAGATAAAATCCAAGTTGGCAACTATTCCATTGAAGGATGCATTTGGACCCTGCCCTACAATCAGTAACAACAGTAAACAGAACAGCAAACAAAGATAACAAAACACCCACCAGTAGCACCACATTTCACCTTGTCCAAGATATTGATTACTCCATGCTTTCAGTCCCCTAGCTGAGATACACTCTGTGAGAAGTTAGCCTGGCATATGATGATCAATAGTTCTAGTGGGCACCTTGCACCAGTCTAATCGACCCTTATTGATGGTGGTTGAAAAGTCAACCTTATAGAAAGCTATCCTAGTGGTAGCATGGACCAGCAGTCTTAGGCTAAGACTTCAGAGAGCATGTGAAGCAAGCTATTTTACCAATTATAATATCTTGAATACCAAATGAAAGGACACCACACAAGGTATATATCAAATATATATGTATTTATTCTAAACACAACCCCTCTGCACTCTTTATGAGGTCAGAGGTAAAAGCACAATACAAGTTAGCATACAATAAGTTGCACAATATACAGAAATGCCCTAGGGGCCTCACAAACCATATACTAAAATAGTGGTATAAGAACCACAACAGAAATAGAAAGTAGGCCGAGGGCCTAGGGAATCGCTGGGGCTACACTAAACAACCAAAGGTTAGGAAGTAGGAGGCCCACGGGAGACGTGTGCAGTGTCTAAACACAGCCGCGAGTTACCATTGACTTTCTATGGGAAACGTACAAGTTACAAAATTACTGTTTAAGGGCACTTTCGGATGGACTATGACAAAACCCCTTTAAACTAGGACACTTCGAGAGTCAAGACCCACGGGAGCACCGGAGTACTCGTGTTACCTCACCCAGGGAAGCCGGGTCCATAGGTGCATTTTGGTGTTGGGTTTCGTCGATGTTTTCTATGGAGATCTGCAAAGAAGTGCTGCAGGCGACCAGAGGAAAAGTGTCCGGGTGGATCGAAGATCTAAAGAACCTGAAAGCAGAGGGGACAGAGTCTGGGTCACTAGCCAGTGACCAGGAAGGTACCAGGAAGGAACCAGGCGATGTCGCGATGATCTCAGGTGAAGAGGTGAAGCTTGTCTCTGCAGCCACGAGGACCAGGAGGTGTCGACGATGACCAGGAGCTGGGTTCGAGCTGTCCCATAAAGGATCTAGTTGACTGCGGTGTCAATATCCGGATTGGACCTAACAAGCCTTGGCAAACGCAATCCACGCAGAAAGTGAAGATTGGCTTCGAAGCAGACCAGCAAGGTCTGGGGAGCTTCTCATTTGCAGGGAAGCTGGAGCAAGCCCAGAGCAACCAGGAAAGCAGTTTAGTTAAAAAGGAAAGTCTTCAGGTGGCTCACTAGCCAACGGACTAGGAACTGGGAAGACGCATTGAGCTGAAATGCAAGAGCAGACCCCACGCGGCACTCGTGGAGTGTGGAGGGCTGAGTTTCGGTGCAAATGGTGCTCTGGTCTGAGGCTTCTCGTACCCCAATGCACAACTGCGAGTTACCTCAGGAGTCAATGCATTTAGCAAAATGCAGGATATCCAGGATTTCCGGTCCCACGTCTCTCCTGTCCGCTACGGGTCTCAGCTTTGCTGTGGGTGTGGGTCGGGGTCAGAGATGTCTCGAAGTCCATGTCCTGTGTCGCTGAGTCATCAGGTTTCGACAGAAGCATCGAAAAAGCAGACCAGCAAGTTACTGGTGGTGCCTGTTTGCACAGGGTGGTCACTCCTTGACCACAAGGGAGATGTCTTCTGTCTTCTAGTCAGAATAGAATGTCGAAGGTCCAAGAGTTCTGTATCAAAGTTTCAATCCAGCATAATCTAAAATCCTGGGGACACAGCTCCTATACTTATACTCAGTTAAGGGGCTGGATTATGTGCTAGGTCCCTCCTATGGGTGGACCTGGGAAGGGGGTGGTTACACCCCTTTCCCTTTGTCCAGTTTCGTGCCAGAGCGGGGCTGGAGTGCCCCAGCAACTGGTTTGAACCGGGCTATGCATGGAGTACCTTGTGTGCCCCAGGCAGTGTCTGGAAAAGCATCTGCTGATGCAGCCCTCCCTGCCCCAATACACAAAAGCCTGTCTGGGGAGGTGCTGGCACCTCCCTGGACAGGAAACCTATTGACCAGGCCTCCCCTGCCGGACTTTCGTCCAGCAGCAGGAGGTCAGACTCGTGTCTGTGGTAGCAGCATCCATTTTGTGATGCTGAGGCTCTGTTTTACTTTAACTGGGGTTAGCAGTAACTACATGTCTTCTCCCTCTAGAAGGGTGGAATGCTACCCCCCACCAGAACTGGTGGGGGGGGTAGTATTCCAAAGTGTTTGACACCTTACACAACATGTTTTGATAAAGTTAAACCAAAGTTAGCATTAACCGCGAGGATTATAATGCATTTAAGAGTATATGGTAAGGCTATATCATAGAACAGCTATAAGGAGATGGTTCCGAAAGCTGTAGGGGGGCTCAGCTCATGCTAGGGCACCCTCTCACATAAACCAAGCGCTCTGCCTCCAGGATCGATAAGGCTTACTATAGGAGTGACTGATAGGTTACTGTGTGTCTATATATAAGGTAGATATAGGTATACTACATCTAAGTAAGGGGTGATTACACCACCTTACCCAAGCTGGGTGAACAGCCTGTGGTGTCAGTTTAGAGGGCCAGCCAGGGGTGGCATAATACATGCTGCAGCCCCTGGTAGGCCTTGGATACACCTATGCCCTGGGTACCTATGGTACACTATACAGGGGCTCACAAAGGTGACCCAATACCCAATCTGGTATGTACCTAAAGTACATGGTATCAATTTAGGGAGAGAACAGCTGGGCTCTGGTCCTGATTAGCAGGGCCACAGCCAGTCTAAAGTCGAAAAACCAGAGCATCATATCAAAAAGTGGGGGTGACCATAGGAAGCAGACCCTACTCTCCTACACAACCCCCCCCCGCCCAAACGCAGGGACATAACACTAATCTTGACCAGTTGAGTCTTCATGTTCTAAGTGGAAATATCTGGAGAGTCCATCTGCATTTGCATGGTCAGTCCCAGGTCTATGTTCCACTGTAAAGTCCATCCCCTGTAGGGAAATGGACCACCTGAGTAGTTTGGGATTTTCACCCTTCATCTGATTTAGCCACAAGAGGGGCTTATGGTATGTCTGAATCTTGAAGTGAGTACCAAACAAGTATGGCCTCAACTTCCTCAGTGCCCAAACCACAGCAAAGGCCTCCCTCTCAATAGCTGACCAACGTTTCTCTCTAGGGGTCAGCCTTCTGCTAATAAAAGCTACTGGCTGGTCTTAACAATCTTTATTCAGTTGTGAAAGAACACCACCTACCCCCAACTCAGAAGCATCTTTTTCAACAATGAATTCCTTGGAGTAGTCTAGACTTTGCAGAATAGGTGCAGTGCACATGGCCTGCTTCAGGTCATCAAATGCCTTTTGACAGCTTACTGTTCACTGAACTTTCTTTGGCATTTTCTTAGAAGGTAAGTCATCAAGGGGTGTCACAATGAACCCATATCACTTGACACATTTCCTGTAGTACCCAGTCAGGCCCAAGAAAGCTCTGACCTGTGTCTGGGTGATGGGAGCAGTCCAGCCCATTATGGTCTGGATCTTGCTCTCCAATGGTTGAACCTGACCTCCACCTACCAGGTGGCCCAGGTACACAACCTTACTCTGCCCTATCTGGCACTTGGTGGCCTTGATAGTTAGGCCTGCCTTTTGCAGGGTCTCCAAAACATTTTTCAGGTGGATCAGGTGATCTTCCTAGGAGGAGCTAAAGACCGCAATATCATCAAGATAAGCTGCACAGTAGTCATCTAGGCCTGTGAGGACTTGGTTCACCAACCGTTGAAATGTGGCAGGTGCATTCTTCAGACCAAAGGGCATTACCACAGATTGATAATGTCCTCCTGGGGTTGAGAATGTTGCCTTTGGCTTTGCATCATTAGCTAGTCTGATCTGCCAGTAGCCAGCTGTCAGGTCAAATGTGCTCAAAAACTTGGCAGCTGCCAATCTGTCAATGAGCTTATCTGCCCTGGGTATTGGATGGGCATCTGTCCTAGTGACAGCATTGAGACCTCTGTAATCCACGCAAAACCTCATCTCTCTCTTACCATCTTGGGTGTGAGGGTTAGGCACCAGGGCTACAGGACTGGCCCAAGGGCTCTCTGAGGGTTCAATGGCTCCCAATTCCAACATCTTTTGGACCTCTGTCCTGATACAGTCCCTGACATGATCAGTTTTCCTGTAAATCTTACTTTTAACAGGCAGACTGTCCCCAGTGTCCACCTCATGGGTGCACCAGGTAGTCTGACTTGGAGTCAGGGTGAACATATGTCTGTAGGCCTGCAGAACCTGTCTGCAGTCTCTCTGGTGCTGATCAGTGAGGCTGCCTGCCAAAGCTACACCATCAACTGACCCATCATCAGGGTTCTGAGAGAGCAGGTCTGGGAGAGGGTCACTCTCTTCCTCCTGTCCTTCATCAGTAGCCATGAGCAAGCCCATGTCAGCCCTGTCAACATATGGTTTCAGTCTGTTGACATAAAGCACCCTGTGGGGGCTCCTGGAAGTTCTAAGATCAACCAAACAGGTTACCTCTCCCTTCTGCTCAACAATAGTGTGGGGTCCAGACCATTTGTCTTTGAGCGCTGCTGGGGCCACTGGCTCTAACACCCACACTTTCTGCCCTAGCTGGTAAATAGTCAGCACAGCCTTTTGGTCATGCCAGGCTTTCTGTAATTCCTGGATAGCCTCAAGGTTTTTGGATGCCTTTTTCATATACTCAGCCATCCTGGAGCGGAGACCAAGTACACAATCCACAATGTCTTGTTTGGGAAGTTTGAGAGGTAACTCCCATCCTTCCTTCACCAGAAAAAGGGGTCCTCTTACAGGATGCCCAAACAAAAGTTCAAAAGGGCTGTAACCAACCCCCTTTTGTGGGACCTCTCTATAAGCAAACAAAAGGCAGGGCAGTAGGATATCCCATCCCATCTCCACCTGAGCTTTTCAGGGAGACCCTTAATCATGCCCTTTAAGGTCTTGTTAAATCTTTCAACTAGACCATTGCACTGTGGGTGATAGGGTGTGGTGAACTTGTAGTTCACTCCACACTCCTTCCTCATTGCAGTGAGGTAACTAGACATGAAGTTTGCACCTCTGTCTGATAAAACCTCCTTAGGGAACCCCACTCTTGAGAAAACTCCCAACAGGGCCCTTGCCACAACAGGAGCTGTTGTGGTCCTAAGTGGGATAGCATCTGGGTACCTGCTGGCATGATCCACTATCACCAGAATAAACCTGTGCCCGGATGCTGTTTGGGGATCCATTGGTCCAATAATGTCAATCCCTACACATTCAAAGGGAACCCCCACCACAGGTAGTGGTATTAGGGGGGCCTTTGTGGTGTCACCTGATTTGCCACTAGCTTGGCAGGTGACACAGGAGCGACAAAACTCCTTTGTGTCTTCTGACATGTGAGGCCAGTGAAAGTGAGGAACAAGCCTGTCTCAAGTCTTGTTTTGGCCAAGATGTCCTGCAAGGGGAATATCATGGGCTAATGTAAGAAGGAAGCCCCTGAATGCCAAAGGTATGACCAACCTCCTGAAAGCACCAGGCTTGGGGCCTCTAGCCTCTGAATACAGGAGCCCTTCATCCCAATACACTCTATGGGTTCCATTAGCATTCCCAGCAGCCTCAGCAGCAGCTTGCTGTCTGAGGGGTTCAAGAGAAGGGCAGTCCAACTGCGCCTGCCTCAGATCAGCCCTTGAAGGTCCCCCTGTCCCAAGAAACCCAACCTGATCAGGTTCAAGCTCTTCTAGGACAGTTCCTTCTTGGGCCTTACAATCAGCTTCCTTGGAAGGCTGATCCTCAATTCTAAGGAAAGGGGGAAGGCACTGCCTTAACCCTACTGCTTTTAATCCTGGTAGGCAACTGGTCCATTATTCCAGAATCCAGTGCCTGTTCAGTGTTACAATTTTTGACCTGTGACCTGGTCACAGCAAGGATATGTGCTGAGATACCTAACATTTCTGCATGAGTCCTATACTCCACTTCAGACCAAACTGAAGATTCTAGGTCATTGCCAAGCAAACATTCTACAGGGAGGTCTGAGCTAACAACAACCCTTTTGAGGCCAGTTTACCCTCCCCAGGAGAAATTAACAATTGCCATACTATGGGTGGTAGAGACATTGCTTGCATTGGTCACTAGGTAATTTTCACCTAGTATGATCTGTCCAAGGTTCACAAAGCTGGGTGTCACCATTGTGACACTAGCACATGTGTCGCTGTAGTCCTGAGCCACTTTGTCATTAATTAAAGGTGTCTGTCTGTACTTGCCCAAGTTACTGGGACTCACAGTAGAGGACACAAGTGTGTCCCCATCACAGATCAGGACAGCTTGAGTTGGTATTCTGACTAGGCCAGAATCCATCTCAGTTCCCAGGGTTAACCCTACTACACCCTTCTGTTGAGAACCACCACTATTAGCTGAACTAGGGGGAACAGTTGCCTTAGGGGCAATGGTGGCTGGATCTGCCTCCTTTTTAGTGTAATCACTGGTCCAGTGATTATTAACCTTACAAAAGTTGCACCATGGTTTCTTTGGACCTTCTTTCTTTTGGGGTTTTTGGGGACCCCCACCAGTAGAAGCTTTTTGGGGACCTTGAGAAGACTTCTGGTCTTTTGCTTTCTCCCCATCCTTTTGGTGTTGCTTCTTCTGATCACCACCTTGGTTCTGCCTTCTGCTTCACTCTGGTTCTGACCCACTTGTCTGCCTTCTTACCCAATTCTTGGGGAGAGGTCAAATCAGAGTCAACCAAGTGCTGATGCAATAACTGGTTCTGACAATTATTAAGAATCTGTTCTCTCGTAATAAGGTTATACAATCCTGAATGGTCACTTAACTTTACTGCCCAGTAACCAGCCTTCCAGAGCCTTAGTAGCACAATCTACAAAGTCAGTCCAGTCCTGAGTCTGTGCCTTCTGGGTATCTCTGAACAGCAACCTGTACTGCTCAGTGGTTAAGCCAACCCCATCTATCAGAGCACTCTTCAGGACAGTGTAGTTGTCCGCATCTTGTTCATTAACTGTAAGAAGCTTATGCCTTTGTCTGCAAGGGAGAGCCATAAAATTGCAGCCCACTGCTCTTTGGGGACATTTTGTACTTTGCAGGCCCTTTCCAAAGCATTGATCCACTTGTGGATTTCATCCCCTACCTTAAAGGGGGGCACAATTGTGTTCAGGTTTTTATGGTCATTAGACCTTTCCATATCTCTAGGAATTGGGCTGCCACCAGTGGGCTCTAGCCCACACAATGTTCTCTCTCTCTCAAGAGCCAGGGTCTCTTTTGCAAGGGCAACCTCTGCCTCTTGATTCTAATCTTGGATTCCCTCATCCTAGCCTTATGCTCTCTTCTCTGAGGGGAAGTCATTCTCCCTAGAGCTGATGCATGGGACCCTACTGATGAATCAGAATGTACAGATTCTCCTGAAGAGGATCTGAGTCTCCTCATCTCACCATTAGGCCTACTTGGGGGTCTGGAGTGGAGTCTCCCTTCTCCAGTCCCAAGTAGTCTTAGGTTAACCTGGTTCAGTTCCCTGACTTATACCTGATTAGTATCCACATCCTCATCAGAGCCCCCTTGGTTTTCACCAGTGGGATCTTCTGTTGGGGGATGGCCCCCCTCAACACTACCTATGTGATCTGGGTTGGATGCCGTTTCTGAATCATACTCCACTAAAATATCTACTAGGTGGTTAAAGGTTGGACTTTGTCCTGAGAAGTCTCTGTTCAGTCTTCTGACTGAACACAGACTTCTCAGTTCATGAAAAGTAAATGTGTCATATTTAGAAGGCACCCTAGGGTGGTCTTCTGGCAGGGATCCACTAGGACCTGCTTCCAAGGACATTTTCTAGTGAGGTGTGGTGTGTGCACCTACCTACACTAAATGTTTCCTACTAGAACCTTTCTAGGAGTCGTAGTCAGGGTGTGCTAAGCCCTTACCACCTACAACTGCTAAGTTCAGTAGAACTTATGTATTATAAGAACTTGATTTATATATACCTACAGGTACCTTAATGTGATCTTTCTAATGATATCTTAAGAGTATACGGTAAAACAACAGCGAGCTCTTATCCCATCCGCTGCACACCAATGTGAGAGGTTGGCCTGGCATATGATGTCCACTAGTTCTAGTGGGCACCTTGCACCAGTCTAATCGACCCTTATTGATGGTGGTTGTAAAGTCAACCTTATAGAAAGCTATCCTAGTGGTCGCATGGACCAGCAGTCAATAGGCTAAGACTTCAGAGAGCATGTGAAGCAAGCTGTTTTACCAATTATAATCCCTTGAATACCAAATGAAAGGACACCACACAAGGTATGTATCAAATATATATGTATTTATTCTAAACACAACCCCTCTGCACTCTTTATGAGGTCAGAGGTAAAAGCACAATACAAGTTACTTAATTAGCATACGATAAGTTACACATTATACAGTAGTGCCCTAGGGGCCTCACAAACCATATACTAAAATAGTGGTATAAGAACCATGACAGAAATAAAAAGTAGGCCTGGGGCCTAGGGAATCGCTGGGGCTACTCTAAACAACCAAAGGTTAGGAAGTAGGAGGCCCACGGGAGACCGATGCAGTGTCTATACACAGCTGCGAGTTACCATTGACTTTCTATGGGAAACGTACAAGTTACAAAGTTACTGTTTAAGGGCACTTCCGGATGGACTACGACAAAACCCCTTTAGACTAGTACTCTTTGATAGTCAAGACCCACGGGAGCACCGGAGTACTCGTGTTACCTCACCAAGGGAAGCCGGGTGCATAGGTGCCTTTTGGTGTCGGGTTTCGTCAATGTTTTCTATGGAGATCTGCAAAGAAGTGCTTCAGGCGACCAGAGGAAAAGTGTGCGGGTGGATCCAAGGGTGGATCGTAGATCTGAAGAACCTGAAAGCAGAGGGGACAGAGTCTGGGTCACTAGCCAGTGACCAGGAAGGTACCAGGAAGGAACCAGGCGATGTTGCGATGATCTCAGGTGAAAAGGTGAAGCTTGTCTCTGCAGCCACGAGGACCAGGAGATCTCGACAATGACCAGGAGCTGGATTTGAGTTGTCCCACAAAGGATCTAGTTGACTGCGGTGTTGGTATCCGGATTGGACCCAACAAGCCTTGACAAACGCAATGCATGCAGGAAGTGAAGATTGGCTTCGGAGCAGACCAGCAAGGTCTGGGGAGCTTCTCCTTTGCAGGGAAGCTGGAGCAAGCCTGGAGCAACCAGGAGAACAGTTTAGTTTAAAAGGAAAGTCTTCAGGGGGCTCACTAGCCAACGGACTAGGAACCGGGAAGATGCATCGAGCTGAAATGCAAGAGCAGGCCCCACGCGGCACTCATGGAGTGTGGAGGGCTGAGCTTCGGTGCAAATGGTGCTCGGGTCTGGGGCTTCTCGTACCCTAATGCACAACTAAGAGTTACCTCTGGAGTCGATGCAGTTAGCAAAATGCAGGATGTCCAGGAGTACCGGTCCCACTTCTCTCGCGTCCACCACGGCTCTCAGCTTTGCTGTGGGTGTGGGTCGGGTCAGAGATGTCTGGAAGTCCGTGTCCTGTGCTGCTGAGTCTTCGGGTTCCGGTGGGAGCGTCGACAAAGCAGACCGGCAAGTTACTGGTGGTGCCTGTTTGCACAGGGTGGTCACTCCTTGACCACAAGGGAGAGGTCTTCCGTCTTCTAGTAAGAATAGAATGTCGAAGGTCCAAGAGTTCTGTATCAAAGTTTCGTTCCAGGATAATCTAAAGTCCTGGGGACACAGCTCCTATACTTATACTCGGTTAAGGGGCTGGATTATCTGCTAGGCCCCTCCTATGAGTGGACCTGTCAAGTGGGTGGTTACACCCCTTTCCCTTTGTCAGTTTCGCGCCAGAACGGGGCTGGAGTGCCCCAGCAACTGGTTTGAACAGGGCTATGCATGGAGCACCTTGTGTGCCCCAGGCAGTGTCTGGAAAAGCATCTGCTGATGCAGCCCTCCCTGCCCCAATACACTAAATCCTGTCTGGGGAGGTGCTGGCACATCCCTGGACAGGAAACCTATTGTCCAGGCCTCCCTTACCGGACTTTCGTCCAGCAGCAGGAGGTCAGACTTGTGTCTGTGGCAGCAGCATCCATTTTGTGATGCTGAGGGTCTGTTTTACTTTAACTGGGGTTAGCAGTAACTACATGTTTTCTCCCTCTAGAAGGGTGGAATGCTACCCCCGCCACCAGAACTGGCGGGGGCTAGTATTCCAAAGTGTTTGACATCTTACACGACATGTTTTGATAAAGCCAAACCAAAGTTAGCATTAACCGCAAGGATTATAATGCACTTAAGATTATATGGTATGGCTATATCATAGAACAGCTATAAGGAGATGGTTCTGAAAGCTGGTGGGGGACTCAGCTCATGCTAGGGCATCCTCTCACATAAAACCAAGCACTCTGCCTCCAGGATCGATAAGGCCTGCCATAGGAGTGACTAATATGTTACTATGTGTCTATATATAAGGTAGATATAGGTATACTATATCTAAGTAAGGGGTGATTACACCACCATACCCAAGCTGGGTGAACAGCCTGTGGTGTCAGTTTGGAGGGCCAGCCAGGGGTACACAATACATGCTACAGTCCCTGGTAGGCCTTGGATGCACCTATGCCCTGGGTACCTATGGTACACTATACAGGGGCTCACAAAGGTGACCCAATACCCAATCTGGTATGTACCTAAAGTACATGGTATCAAGTCAGAGAGAGAACAGCTAGGCTGTGGTCCTGATTATCAGGGCCACAGCCAGTCTAAAGTCGAAAAACCAGAATATCATAGCAAAAAGTGGGGTGACCATAGGAAGCAGACCCTACTCTCCTACACACTCATGCTGTAAATTCTCCGATTTCGGCCTTTAGGGACCTCCCCCTGCAGGGGACAGGGTTCTAAGCGTATTCCGCAATAGGCCGTCCAACCTTCCCATATTTTGTAGTATTTCTTAGGGCAACCACTAGCTATATAAATAGGATGCTCTAACCTCAAGCCTCGGTCCAATCCTCCCTTCCAACACTCCGAATATGGAGCACGGGTATCCTTCCATGCATTCCAGTGCTTGAAATGGTAAAATAGAAGTGCAGGTAGCCTGTACCAGAGAACCCGCTTGTTTCTGAGAAGTGCCGGTACGCTCCAATGAAAAGTATTTCATGTCTCTTGAGAAGTGCAGGTACTCTTCCTCTGAAAATAAAAAAGTGCCTGTGTTCCGTACCTGGCAGTACAGGTCCATTTAAAGCACTGATGCTTTCACAATATCTCACTTGGCGCAGGGGCGGCTCTAGGCTCATGGCGGCCCTGGGCAGGGAGCGTAGGTAGGGGGCCCTGGAAGAAGAGGTCAGGGCGGAGCGGAGCCCCCCATGGAGCTCAGGAAGGTGTTTCGAAGTGGAACAGAGCCGGAGGCTGCCAAATCCCTGCCAGGGGCCGCCACGCAAATATGTATCCATCCTCAGAGGATTATTACATTAAGGATATATATTGGTGTGGTGGACCCTGGGATTTGGTGGCCCTGTGCAGGTGCACAGCTTGCACATGCCTAAGCCCGCCTCTGCTTGGCGAGTGTAATGCCCGGCCAAAGCAAGGCCCGCAGGTATCTATTTCCGTCTACCTCCACTGTGATGTGCAGGAAGGCACACTTTGGGGTCCTTGGCAAATTCAGTCCCAACACTCCCTTCAAGCAATTAAAACCCCACCCAGAAGGGAGCCAAGACACCGCAGTTCCATACCCTCCTCCTCCCAGACTAGCAGGGCAAGGTTGCAGCAGACACAACCAGCCCCTTTCTCCGCAGCTTTTCGCAGGCAGGGGGTGATTGGTTGCTTGTGTCTGGTCAGTCACGCCAACTTAAGCTGTTGCCACCTACGGTTCTGGATGGAAGGATACATCGAGAAGGGAGTAGCGCAGAGGGGCTCAGTGAGAAAAAGAATTTGGCATTTTCTACCGCTGACGACCATTGTGGCTGTACACACCCCGAGTGTCACTTCCGTTTAAGCATCAGACGTTTGGCCCCGTGTACTGGATCACTTCCTGGGAAACATTTATGAGACGTCGTTACTGTGAAAGCATGCATCATTTAGCTGTGCATTTTATCTGCCCTGAAGATGGGATGCATTCTTTTGCAGGGCGGTGCTCGCTGTCGGCGTGTTTTATCGTGCAGTAAACTATAAGCGTGCCTTTGATTTTACACTGATGTAAATAATATATATTTTTTCTGTCATTGTCGCGTTTGGTGTCAGTGGCAACCGCACCATATCAGTCTCTGCACCTGGCACATTAAATGTATGTTTTAGTACGCCGCTGTCTTTACCGACTGTAAATCTGGGAACAACCCTGCTTTGCGTGAGGAAATGATTGGGTTTGAGGGTTTAGGGCGCTGGCAACAAAATTTGAGGGGGGGAGGGCCTCTGCAAGGTACATGGAGGGGCCCGCTCCGGATTTAATCAGGAGATTTCAGGCCAGAGTACTGTGCTGAGGGGGCCCCTTGCTGCTCTGCTCCCCCGACCACACTGCGGGGGCTGTGGGGGGGGGGGGGGGGGGGGGGGGAGAGGGTCTGTGTTATGCCACTGGTTTACGTTCGTGCAATTTTTACAGTAAACTATTCTCACTTTCTGCCCAATTACCATACCAGCATGAAAAGAAGCCAGTTAGGGCCATATGTATCAACACATTTCCCCATAGACACAGAATGGGCAAAACCCTTTGATACATCTGGCCCTTAGTGACGGGCACTGGGCATTTGGGGAGGGCTGATCTGGATCCTGTTAAGTTGATAGATAGCTCTGATGAGGCGAGATGGAAGTAAAAATCCTGAATCAGAGATAACCCCGGCAGGGTATCCGCAAGGTGAAAGCCAGGCATCCCGCCGCAAGGGGCCGTTGTGGAGATTAAGCAAGCTATTGCCCAGAGTCGCAGAGTGTGAACCCGTGAATCGAGTAGGCACCGGAGCGAGAATTGTCGAGTCCATGGACATTTGAGGACTCAAGACCCCGCAGAGCCAGGAATTGAACCCTGGTCCCAGGCTGACCTCTGCTTCCAGGTCTGCCTCCTCTAACCAGTGAGCCACACTTCTCCACTGCTTTGATGGTTCTACTACCGTCTATATGTGATACAATCACCCTATTAGGGGCAAATATTTGTGGTTATAATTTACTGTGACATACAAAAATATAGCTTTTTTCTGTTCTGCGGCGATATACAAGTAAAACCATTTAAATGTTATTTTTACTAAGAACGTATATGTTTTGGGATTTTTACTGACCTCTGGTGACATCTCTCAGTCTTAAACCCAGTAGTCGATATATTGAACATAGCGGTTACATCATGTTTATTTATTTTTCACGCATGCCTCTGATTTCTAAAACAACCCATTCCGTGTAACTTTGGTAGCGGTAGTGATCACATTGCAATACTTTACAGGTGTTATGTGCCTCTTCAAATCTTCTACTTCCCCAAAAACCGCCATCGTGCAGACGAGTAGAGTAGAGCGGAAGTCCGCGGAATTCCAAAGAGTTTTTACGCAACTCTGCGTAATTCCGCAATAGTGCAATTCCGCAAGCTCCACCTACCCCAAGAAATAAACAATAAAATTTATTTATGGTGTAATATATATTATAACTTTGTTAGACAGATTGATATATCTAGAATATCATTATATATCAGACTAAATCCAGATGATTCCAGGGTATTTGTAGTTCCTGCTCTAGTAAAGAATAGTGAGAAATGGAGGGTGACAGAATGTTATAAAAGGCATAGAGACATATACGCAACAGTTATGTGGTGATAAGATCAAGTGGAAGACCAGCCCATGGCAATTTATGAAAGACAAGTCTACTTGTTGGTGTTGATGTTTCGATCCTGCGGAACCAATGTATGGGTCATCATCAGGACAAGAAATATTGAGGGAGCATCTATTGAAATATGTGCAATGAATGGGCGGGCACATGAAATAAAATCATTGTTCAAGCGTGTTCAGGAATTAATATTTAATGAATTAGCACCACATCTGCAGAAAAAAGAGTCATGCAATATGGACCCTCCGATAACGAATTGAGCAGAGATTGCGGCCTCAACAATCATCACTTCTATGAAACTTCAGTGTTTGCTGCAACCGTTGCTTGTTAGACTAGTTTCTGAGAGTCTGTGTAACAGAACACCTTACTACATACTTCAACACAGTATAATAACATTCCACTTTCCAGACCTAGTTACTCCATAATTGGGGCCTATTGCTTCGTTCACCAGAATCTTCTCAAACACTTTAGACAAACCTTGTTTGAGAATTATTGTCAATGCCTGGCGAAGGTTAACATTTGCACATCTTTGCATTTAGAACTGTGCCACTGCAGGACAACGGCAAGGGCAGTGCGCAGATTAGGGCAGTGAGCAGATTAGGGATGAGCGGAACCTGCTGGCAGGTAATGACTTTGTGGCCTAATGAGACCGTCCACGTGGTAGGGAGGAGAGGCTTCTGTGTATACCCATGGGCCGATGTTGCATTAGCGCTGAGTGAATCCGCTCTTATGGAACCGGCTTAATGGGCCATTGCCGCACTATTATCGCGCCAAGCACTGGCAGCGCAATGATCTTCCCCTCCCTCTGCTCCATTCCCCGCAGTAAGAAACAGACCCATAAAAATATCACATCTTCCCCCCTCCAGCCATCCGTCTTCCATCTCCTGGAATACCCTTCGGTGCATAGGCCGCGTTCACACAGTTTTATCCAAACGCAATTGCGCGACCATCAT
Organism: Lissotriton vulgaris; assembly: GCF_964263255.1. Lineage (NCBI taxonomy): Eukaryota > Metazoa > Chordata > Amphibia > Caudata > Salamandridae > Lissotriton > Lissotriton vulgaris. The sequence goes on from NC_141700.1 coordinate 111,284,667, forward strand.
CAAAACAACCCCATGGTGGGGCTGGTCTATTAAGGTAGCCTACAAGCAAATGATGTAGTGGGGCGGCCCGATGGGCCAAATCAAAAGGCACCCGCAGTTGGGATAGGAAGGGAAGAAGTGAATTAGGCATGGACGCGTGCTGCAGTAGGCCGCGAGCCACATGCTGCCCACCGCGGCGATGACGTACACAGCATTGGAATCAGTCCATGCGATTACTCGCCTGGCTGAGGATACTGAATCTGCTTCTTCAAAACTATCCAATGAACGAGAAGTCCCAGCGGTGAAACGGTGTGAGTTTATGTGAGCGCCGTTGACCAGCGAGCAAATCGATTTTTGCTCACTTGTGCATGATGTGTGCAGTAGTAGTGGTCCAAGGTGGACAGGTGTAGGCATTGTTTGAATGGGAGTAGAAGCAGTAAAGGTTGTGTGACCGGAACCTCTTGAGAAGCCAGTGTTACAGCGGTGTGCCTGCTAGGCACATAATAAGGGTCATTGATTCTCCAGTCTTGACCTAGGATAAGATGGGACTCCAGGTAGTCTTAAACGTGTCCTGAGGCATGTCTAAGCGTATTTCCTGCCCCAGGATGTTTCTTTTCTATCTTGGACTACCATTGACCTTTAGGAAACTCACATATCCAGGGCAGAAGGACATGATTTTGACTTGCTCAACGAGTTTGTCTTCATTTTTTAGTGCCTGCTGGTCCTTTCATGTTTTTTTGGTGCTTGGTAAACCTAATTTCAACAAATCCAATACAAGAGGCCCTACTACCTTTTCTCACAGACATACAGAACAAGGGTGCTACAGAGTTTTTCTAAAAGTAATTAGAATAAAAAATATGAACGGTCTACACAGGTGCTCCAAAAAGGGCTCACACACATCAAGACCAACACATTCTTCTCACAACCACCAAGAAGACGCGACCAGGGATGCTTGTTAAAGTCACTCAGAACAGAGAATCCTTCTCACAGCCACTCAAAGCCGAGGTACGAGTGAATCCTGGTCACTGCTGACCAGAAAAAAGGAAACAATAAGCAGAGATGCTCAGTGGGGAGCAAAGAAAAATTCTCACAAAAGATTTGATTAGGAAATCACATACCACTGACGCGCATAACAGGGAATCAGAGTTAACTTCTCACACCCATTGTAGGCTCTGGTGACCACCTCCCTCAAGGTTGTTATAGATATTGTTTAGAATCCTGGACTCTTGGGTGGTGGCCAAATGCATTCTGGGTGTTGTAGTCTTGCGTTGCTTCCAGTGAACTGAAGCTGCACTAAAAGCTGAAGTCAATGATTTGTGGGTGTTGATAGTGCGGAACTGGAGTCAGCGTCCACGGTGACCAGGAGCGAGGTGGTCACCTTAATCAGAACATAGGGGCTGAAGTATCTTGTCGCAGTTCAGCACAACGGGGTGGTGTTGGAGCGGGGTAGAACGGAAAAATAATTCTGCTCAGAGTTGACCAGATTGGTGGGGAGGGGGTCGTAGAATGTTTCGTATAATCAAAGACACTACTTATATAATTGGTGCTTAAACCAATTAGAAGAGAATTGTACACATACATAGCCAGTGCTTTAAATGGGCCGGTACTGAGTTCCCGTACTTTTTATTTTAGAGGAAGAGTTCCTGCACTGCTCAGCAGAGGTGCAATACTCTTAACTGGAGGGTACCATAACTTCTACAAAATAAGGAAGTCTGGAATAGGGTGCCCGAACTTCTGTTTATCCCTTTCTAGCTCTGCTCACAGCCGTTCAGAAGAGGTCATCTCATGGTTGCTTTGACCAGGGGATCCAGGATCCTTCTTGTGAATGCAAACCAGCCAATCAGGATGGGGGCAATCATTCTTTGTGCAGCTGCTCAGAATAGATGGACCACAGAGGTGTTCTGACAGTCGATCAGGTCTCGAGGGCAGAGAATACTCCTGAAAGTTACAGCTCCCTAAAGATTGAGTATTTCATTGTTCTCCCTGCATTGTTTTCTCTTGAGTCAATTCAAACGAACACTCCCCAAGAAAACATGTTAGGGGTATTTTAGACACTTACCTCCTCACTGCTCTCTCCCACGTTATCTCTCCTTCGCGTCTGCTGAACAGGAAGTAGCCAGGCTCCCCATAGCCAATCACAATGCTGCAATGCAGCGTTGTGATTTGTCTGATTGCCGTAGTTGGGCGCTCAGATGGGGACTGGACATGTTCTCCACCCAGGCTGCATGGTATGTGCACAAGACTGTTTGGCCGGCCTGAGACGGCCAGCCAAAGCATCATGCGCACTTCAGTGTGTCCACCACTCCTCCCCTGCCCTGCTCCGAGAGCAGAGCAGCCCCACCCCCATGCTGCTGCAGCAGGAACGAATAAAAGGATAACATCAGGTCATCATTTTATTTTTCCTTTCTTTCACTACTGCAAAGCAGTGGGGCGATGCTCCTCCGCCTTTTCTGAGGAGCCGCCACTGTGCCCACCCGTCTGTCCCGTTGTGGACAAGGCACAGAAAGAAAAAAATCAGTGACTGACGACCCACCCTCAATAGGATCGGGAGATTGCCACTTTGACCCAGTGGTCCTATTGTGGATGGACCACCAGGTCAAGGGTTATTGTTGGCCAAGCATGTTGAGGCTACATGGATGCGGTTATAAGAACCGCTAAATGGGGCGGGATACTGAGGGTTTGGTGTGGTGGGAGAACAACTGCTTGACAACACTCCTCCCATTCTCACAAATCCCAAATAAAACCCTTTCTCTGTTCTTACTCATTACTTAACATTCCATGGCTTATCAAATAACTGGGGTCACCGGTGGGCCCCTGGGGTCCGATTTTGTTACAGGGCCGTTTTTGCATAATAGCTGCAAAACTGGCTGCTGTAAACTGCTCGGCCTCACCCCTAACCCCTGGGGGGCTGGCCGATTGCCAGGGCCGGTTTTGGTTCCCAGTCCGGCCCTGCATGGCGTCAGTTATCATTCCACAGTGAGCCGTGATTCCAGGCCCTAGTGCCTCTGCCCGACATGTATCGGCTGTAGCAGCCGCTTCTTTGCTTTCTGGACCCCCAGTGGGCCATTGCTAGAGTGGTGGGATGTACCATTGTAAATTATGTGCGCTGTGCAAGCCAGAGACTTTGCTTAACTCTCATGAAAACCGCCCATTCTTTCCAAGCTATGCGCAGCGTACACATAAAATGAAATGAAAATTAAATGTATAAAGCGCACTACTACCCTGAGGTGTCTAGGCACTATAGCTCTGGAGATAAATCCTAATCCATCATGTGTCCTTAGTTTTAGTTATTGAAAAGCCAAGTTTTGAGAGCTTCTACATAAACCCAGACCAGGCAGTCACAAGCATCCAGAGCATCACATCAAACACCAAGACCGCCACTCAATCCGACATGCGCACACCCTCAGCAGAACATACCTTCAACACCTGCTCATTAATGCACAGTGTGCAGTCCTCCTCGCCCCGGGCAGACATTACTGCAACACATCACAGTGCATCCTGGGTGCGCTCTCCATCACAGGGGCCTGGCACTTTTAGATGTCCTCATCCTCATAGGCGACGACAATCCAACCAGCGGACAGGAAGTGGACGACTCCAGCAGAATCTATAAGTTCACCTGGCCATGCATCGTAAACAAGCCAGCAATATGTAAACGTCTTTCCCACTCCCACGCGGCCACTGTCCAATCTCAGCATGCAGGCCGCCATCTTAGGCGTGATCCGCAGAGGCCCTTCCCGCGAAGGGAGCAATTCCACATAAAACAAATAAATTAATCAAATAAAATGAATAGAAGGGGCGGTCGTCAGGTCTCAGAGTAGGGGGGGGGGGGGTTTACAGTGGGTGGGGCTGCGGGCTGCATAAAAATTAAAAATAACACTTACCTTGCTGCCGCCGGGTCCCCGTCTTCTCTCCTGCTCACCTGTATCTGACTCCAGGTCAGAACAGGAAGCAGGCCACCAGTCTCCCACCCCTAAGCCGATCACAATGCTGTATTGTAGCATTGTGATTGGTCTGAGTACTGTCACACGGCACTCAGCCAGGGGCTGGAGGGGTGGGAGTGTTCTCCATGCAGGCTGTTGGCGCAGCAGGCAGACAAAATACAATGATAACATTCCATTATTATAATTTTATTTTTCCTTTCTTTTGCTGCTTCCTGACAGTGGGGCGACGCTCCTCCGCCTTAGTAGAGAAGCCACCACTGTGTATAGTATGGCTTTCGTAGAGGAGGGAGGCGGTCAGTCTCGTGATAATGGGATCGCCAGGCCTAGGGCCACACAGACACTGTAACTGTTGCATTAACCCGCTGAGCCTTCACCGGTCTCTTTAGTCAAGAGAAGGAGCAGGCCACAGCTTGAATGCAGGGCGCTAATTGTGGTCAGTACCTCTTCGATGTGTGTTGTCATAGCAACTCCTGTGTTGCAGGTGTCCCCACTTAGCAGTCCTCTCCTGGAGCACAAGACCCTAAACAACAGCTTCATTGAAACTGAGACCTCAGGCAGTGCTTACTTTGAACAAAACAAAAAACACGTAAGTGCAGGGGGAGCGTCATTTTTTATGGAAACCTGCACTTCCCGTGTCTCAGTCTTGTCGATTCATTTTCTTTCCTATTTACCATCTTTTTCACTATGTTCTGTCCTTATTTTCCTTTTTTTACCACTTTTTTCACTATGTTCTGTCCTTTTTTTCCTGTTTCTTTTTAACATCTTTTTGACTATGTTTTGCCCTTATTTTCCTTTTTTTTAACCACTTTTTTCACTATGTTCTGTCCTTTTTTTCCCTTTTTCTTTTTACCACCTTTTTCACCATGTTCTGTCCTTTTTTTCCTTTTTCTTTTTACCGCCTTTTTTCACTATGTTCTGTCCTTTTTTTCTCTTTTATCTTTTTGCCACCCTTTTCACTATGTTCTGAGGTTTCAGATTTCTATGTATGCAAAAACCACAGTTAATAGCCAGAATGCAGATCAATGTCATACATTCACCCCAGTACAGAGATCTGGGCCTATATCCATCGTTTTTTTGCACTCCACACCACCCCAGTTCAGACATGGCCATTTGCAAATCAGTCTGACCCTGTGCTTCATGGGAACAGTCCAGCCCGAACTGCCAAGCCATGCCTTCCCTGGACCGGAAACAAGCTTCCGAGGACCGGTTTCTGGCATTCCAGCCGTCTTCAGCCCGGCTTGCTTGAATCCAGTGGTGTGGAGTGCATGGGACTCACGTCTGAGCATACCCATCCCACTCGGGGTGACAAATGCAAAAACAACAGTTGATGGACAGAATTCAGAACAATGTCATACATTCACCCCAGTACAGAGATCTGGGCCTAAATACATCGTTTTTTGCACTCCACATCACCCCATTCAGATGCAAATCAGTCTGACCCCGTGCCTCATGGGAACAGTCCAGCCCGAACTGCCAAGCCATGCCTTCCCTGGACCGGAAACAAGCTTCCGAGGACCGGTTTCTGGTATTCCAGCCGTCTTCAGCCCGGCTTGCTTGAATCCAGTGGTGTGGAGTGCATGGGACTCACGTCTGAGCATACCCATCCCACTCGGGGTGACAAATGCAAAAACCACAGTTGATGGACAGAATGCAGAACAATGTCATACATTCTCCCCAGTACAGAGATCTGGGCCTAAATCCATCGTTTTTTTCCACTCCACACCACCCCAGTTCAGACATGGCCATATGCAAATCAGTCTGACACTGTGCCTCATGGGAACAGTCCAGCCCGAACTGCCAAGCTATGCCTTCCCTGGACCGGAAACAAGCTTCCGAGGACCGGTTTCTGGCATTTCAGCCGTCTCTAGCCCGGCTTGCTTGAAGCCAGTGGTGTGGAGTGCATGGGACTCACGTCTGAGCATACCCATCCCACTCAGGGTGACAAATGCAAAAACCACAGTTGATGGACAGAATGCAGAACAAAGTCATACATTCACCCCAGTACAGAGATCTGGGCCTAAATCCATCGTTTTTTGCACTCCACACCACCCCAGTTCAGACATGGCCATATGCAAATCAGTCTGACCCTGTGCCTCATGGGAACATTCCAGCCCGAACTGCCAAGCCATGCCTTCCCTGGACCGGAAACAAGCTTCCGAAAACCGGTTTCTGGCATTCCAGCCGTCTTCAGCCCGGCTTGCTTGAATCCAGTGGTGTGGAGTGCATGGGACTCACGTCTGAGCATACCCATCCCACTCGGGGTGACAAATGCAAAAGCCACAGTTGATGGACAAAATGCAGAACAATGTCATACATTCACCCCAGTACAGAAATCTGGGCCTAAATCCATCGTTTTTTTGCACTCCACACCACTCCAGTTCAGACATGGCCATATGCAAATCAGTCTGACCCTGTGCCTCATGGGAACAGTCCAGCCCGAACTGCCAAGCCATGCCTTCCCTGGACCGGAAACAAGCTTCCGAGGACCGGTTTCTGGCATTTCAGCCGTCTTCAGCCCGGCTTGCTTGAAGCCAGTGGTGTGGAGTGCATGGGACTCACGTCTGAGCATACCCATCCCACTCGGGTTGACAAATGCAAAAACCACAGTTGATGGACAGAATGCAGAACAATGTCATACATACACCCCAGTACAGAGATCTGGGCCTAAATCCATCGTTTTTTTGCACTCCACACCACCCCAGTTTCAGATTGCTATGTATGGAATTTTCATAATTTCAGGTTAATTATGTGTGACATTTTAATGACTATAAGTGACACTTTCTTGCGAGCAAAATCAAGCAATAAAGACAAGGGAAACATATAAATACCGGAAATTAAACCCATATGAGCAGCGAGAAACTCTAAGATCTTAAAACTGTTGCAAAGTACCAGAAATGTAAGGGCACTGACCTAGTGCCCTTGTAACCTGAATGTACTGTTAAGCTGGGCGGGACGGCCCAGTGCTGGAGGGTCTGTGTTTTTTGTCTGGTGTGTGGCCAGTGCTTAATTTGAGCTGGTGTTTTCCGGTTCTCGGCACCAGTACTTATTTGTCATCACAGGAGCTTGTGACAGTCTGCCACAAGGTGGCTCTGTCTCAGATGACCAAAACAACAGTCAATTATTAATGCAATATACATAAAAAATTACTATTACCTGCCGGCCAAGCTATTCTTATAGCTTTGGGGGCCTGGAATAGTCCAAATTGTCACACTTGTAGGAGAATGATGGTTAGTAGTTTTGTTGTTACCATCACTGGCTTGATGGTAGCATGGCGGGGCAATGTGTGGTGCAAGCTCCAGTGGTCTCCTGAGAAGAGCCCTGGCACTTATTTATTTACAAATTAAACACTGTGTGGCGTGTCAACCACGGCGCTATAACCAGGCAAATTGCATGCAGCAGTGGTTGACCCGCACATGCACCCTACCCCCAACTCAGTTACACTACACTAAAGTGCGCTAACGCCTCACTGCTCAAATTGAGCAGAGACAGACTGCGTGACTGCACTGTTCTGAGACTACAGAGGCACAAAAGGCAGCTCAGAATGAACACAATCTTATGGCATCTATTACAAGTAGCAAGTGCAACTAGATACCGAGCTCTGATGGCACACTTACTTCAATTACGGGCCTAGTGGTGGCCGCATGGAGTCACAGCGTGGCAATTCTGGCTCAGCCCTGAGCTGTCGGCTGGACAGAACACTACACACACTGTTTCAGCCAGGTCCTCTGGTGGCAGCATACCGGCCATGGGGGTGCGGTGCTGCCAATGCCATATTCATAGCCAGGCAGCAGGCCAGTGTGTCACCAGCAGCATTGAGCCAGGTGGTTTGTGGCGGGTCGGGTCCGTCGCAGGAATCACCAGGATTTCTGCCACTGCAGCTGAAACTGGTGAATTAGAGCAGCCACCGGCGCTTGACAGCTGAGGCGCTATAAGTCATGACATTGCATTTCAGTGTGGTGATGTGGACCATAACACTGAAATGCGTTAGTCTAATGCCTGCTGCGTGGTACTTGCCAGGGCTGCATTCTGTCCTTTTCTGCTTTTTCTTTTTTTCTGCCTTTCTCTTGCTTTGAGTTGACCTCTGGTGATGAGAAAGAAGCCTGGGGCTCCATAAAGGAGTGCTGTATTGCTCTCCATCTGCAAAATGTAAGCTTTGCCCACACAATCTGCATCAGAACTGAAAGGGGGTTGGGGAGCAGTCTGACAGCTGAGCTCAGTACCATAGAAAGGATGGCACGGGCCCCGTTGCACGTACCTAAAAGGTTCCCTTCGACTAGCTTTTGAGTTAGTAACTCAGGGCGACTATCAAGGACAGAGGGACCCCATCGGGGCCCTGGACCTGGTGCCACTGCACCTGCTGCACAAGTGGTAGCTATGCCCCTGAACAACCAGACACAATTTCAAAGGACATGCCACCTATTTTGTGCGCGTGGCCCTGCCATCCTAAGTTACGCTCTCATGCCACGACGGTCTGTCACTTCCACCTCCCAAGAGCTCCAAGGCGCTTGAGACCACAGAGAGGCTCCTGGGTGATTTTCAACTGTCTTGCACAAATTAAAAACAATTCTGCAAGAAATGAGTGACCCCCTTGCATTCTACCCATTTGGCTCCCAGTATAGTTAGCTTAAAGAGCACACCAATCATAGAGGTTAATTAGGAGCATTTAGTGGTAGCTACGCTACCACCCCTCCCAGGTTTGCCAGTTGGTATCTCTGGCCCTCTCGCTACCCCGGGATTTAGAGGTCCTTAAAGCGGGAAGGAAAACAGAAGATAAAATGGGATTGAGGCTTCCTACTAACTGTTTTTTGTCCTTTTTTCCCTTGCCCAGGAACCCGTCCATGAGAGGGGAGTGGACAAGGCAGATGAAGACAGGTGGAGTAAATGTAGTTATAAACTGTATTTGACTAACGTGACCTTTTTCCTTCGCAGGTAAAAAGTCAATGGGATAGCTTGTGCACTTGTTGTCAAGTTTGTTACCAATTACTTACGAGTAAATAGGGCTTTGTGGAAGGTGACGATTGAGGTATCTGAACTAGAAGCGAGGCCCTACCAAGGGTTTATGAAAAAAAAAATGAGTTGTTTAACAGCTACAGGAGTGTGCTGATGGGATAAAGAAAGAGGACAAGGCAGCCGTAGTCCGTTCAGGTAACAGCGGTGGGGCAGTGGGGCCGGATGGGGGGGATTTGGAGGAACGATCCACCGCTGTTACCTGCACGGGCCGCGGCCAGGACAAGGACGTCCTCCTGTGGTGTCCTCGGAAGTCAAAGGGTGTGAAACATCACTTCCGCCACCCCTGAGGTTTTGGTGAACTGTCGTCCATGCACATACCACAATTTACCTATATTCCACTGCAGCACTGCCCTTATGGCAGTAAATAGCTCATCCGGTTCTGGTTTTGTTTCTTGTCATTCAGCGATTTGTTGTGTAGACATCTAACTACAAAATCAGGACAGCAAATGGCAGAGGGCAAACAAAAACCATGGACTGGATGAGCACCTTGCATGAAACTTGAAAATGGGGCCTCTTTCTTTTAGATTCTCTGTCTGTAAGAAATTGTCAGATGAGAGGGGCGAGGTACCAGCACTGGGCTTACAGGTTTAAAGCTGGGTATGTCTATTTAACTTTAACTCATCGTGATTATATTTTATCTTCTTAGATCCACTTGCAATTAGCTCCCAATAAAGTTCTCCCATCCCCTTAGATACAATTGTGTGCTGCTCCTAGTATTCTTCTTCTATCCCTTGAAACCACCAGCTCTCTGGCCCATGGGAAGTTATCCTGTCCCCTGGGAGCTACACGTCCTCTGCTTCTGGCAAAGGTGTCCCATTAACTGAGATCTGCCTGCACTCCTCCTGTCTTAGTGAACTTCTCCCTGTTCCGTGGAGCCACGTGCATTCAGACCATAATGGATTTGTTCCATCACCTGAGATCCGCTTGCAGTAATGTTCTCCCACCCTCTAGTATCTGTCTGCACTCCATGCCGAGTAAGGGTTCACTCCTCTCAGACCAAACTGCACTCGCGCCTAGTAAAGTTCTCCCATTCCCTGAGATCTACCTCCATTAACTCCTAGTAAAGTTCTTCCATCATGGGAGATCTGCATGCTTTTAATAAAGTTCTCCCATTCCCTGAGATGTACCTGCACTTGCTCCTAGTAACGTTCTCCCATCACAGGAGATATTCCTGGACCCTGCTTCTAATAAAGTTCTCCCATTTCCTGAGATCTACCTCCACTCACTCTTAGTAAAGTTCTCCCTTCACAGGAGATCTGTCTTGCTCTCCATGCCTAGTAAAGTACTCCCAAGGTCTGGGATCGGTGCCAACTCTGCTCCTAGTAAAGTTCTTCCACCCGATAAGATCTATCTGCACTTCAGGAGCTCTTAGTAAAGTTCTCCCAAACGCTGGGATCCTCCCACGCTCTGGCCCAGTACACTTCTCCCATCCCCTGGGATCACCCAGCACGCCGCTCCTAGTAAAGAATCCAATTGCAATCTGCTCCTGGTGAGTGTGTGTGTGTGTGTGTGTGTGGGGGGGGTGGGGGGGGGGGGGTTCTCCTGTCCCCGGGAGACCTTTTTCCACATCAAGACACCTAGAGGAGTTCGCCCCCCTCCAGTCCGCGCAATCCAGTACGGTAGAAGAAGGGGGTGGGGGGGTCTTTCAGCATCTGGAACCTGATAACTGCTTTGGAGTAGTAAAAGGAAAAGGAAAGAAGAACATAAAAGTCCTCACACAGCAGATGTGGGCTTTATAGGACACCATTAGTCTTCTTGTTGACAATCGGCCACCTGTTTCCCTTTATTGTTCAATACAATTTGCTACTAACACATCTCTTTTATGGAGAGCCAGTTCATTCTCTCTTCCTGAGCAGCAACCTCAATGTTCCAGACTCTGAAAGCCGTGCAGGTGCTGAATTCACTAAGGTACCCTCTGCATCGAGGAGAAGGACGCGAGGACAGATAACATACTGCTGTAATGGTCCATGTACCGTGCAGTACCTGAGAATTTGTTCAGCTAGCTCCATCCCTTTTCATCTTGTCAGGCAAGCTGGGTCTCTCTATTTTTCTTTAATTGCTCATGGGCTCTATTCAACGAGGTATTTTCAGCCAAAAACATAATTTCTTCATTTACATCTGCCAGGTATTCACAAAAGGATTTCTAACAGACTTAAATTAATTTACTATGGAGGATTTCTTGGACTCGAGTGCAGAAAAATCTGCAGTTGTAAATACCACCCAAGGAGAGGACATTAGCCATTCGTTAGCCACAAACATCTACATTTAAGGGCAGTCCCAAACTCCGATCAGGCTCCTGCTCAAACTGGAAATGGTCCGAGATTTACTTAGTCAGTGCTTAATTTGAGCCCGTGGTTTCCGGTGCTCAGCAGCGGCACTTATTTGTCAACACCAGCGCTTGTGACAGTCTGCCACAAGGTGGCACTATCTGGCTAATTTATAGATGTCCACTACAACAGTTAAACATGAATTCAATGTACATTAAACATTACTATTACCTGCCACCCAAGCCATTCTTATAGCTTTGGAGGCCTGAAATAGTCCAAATTGTCAGGCTTGTAGGAGTGTGATGGTTAGTAGTTGTGTTGTTACTATCATTGGCTGCATGGCAGGTGAGACATGTGTAGTGCAAGCTGCAGTGACCTCTTGACGAGGGCCCTGGCACTCATTGTTTTTAAAAATTAAGCACTGACTGTGAGAAGTTGGCCCGATATGCAACGTTCGCTATTCTAGCGACCGCTATGTATCGTTCCAACGACCCTTATGGTGTTTGGTTGTAAGTCAACCTATAGACCAGCTATCCTAGTAGCGTGGATACGAGCAGTCTAAGGCTAAAGACTCGAGAGGGCGTGTTAAGCCAGCTGTTTACCACACATGTACCCCTTGAACACCCAGTGAAAGGACACCACACAAGTGTTATGAAAATAAACAGGATATTTATTAAGAATCACAACAGCCCTGTACTCTTTATGAGGACAGGGTACTAAGCACAAACCAAATCTCTTTAGCAAATACTTCAAGTGCACAATTAAAACAAGTGTCCGAGGACACGGAAAGGTTAAGGTCTCGGGCGGACCCGATAAGGCAAGTCGGAAGCGAGGGACTCGGGACCCTAGAGTAAGGAGGTTATGCAGGCACCGAAATGCCGAGTTACCTAGCCACGAGGGCTGCGGCGGCACAAGTCTTACAGGCGTCGGGGTCTTCGCTGACGAGCCAGGAGCCGGAAGAAAGGAGTTGCTGGCCGGCGACCAGTGCTGAATAGTTCATAGAGATCCAAGCCTGGATCGGAGATTGATGAAACCTGAAAGCAGAGGGGACCAAGTTCGTACTACTAGCCAGTAGTCAGAGGGTACCAGGAAGGCACCGGTTGGCCGTCACCTCGACTAGGTGAGTGGGCGACGCTAGGCTCTGCAGTCTCACGGACCAGGAGGCGTTGTCGGCGACCACGGTGGAGGTGCGAGCTGTCCCACGAAGGATGATGCTGTCGGCGTCGCTGGGCCCAGGATGGGGCAACAAGCCTTGGCAGATCTCAGGGCCACGGGGTGGGCCTAAGATGGCGTCTTGAGTGGACCAGGAGGGTCCGGGGTGCTTCTCGCAAAGATGGAAGCAAGGGCCAGTCTGGAGCAACCAGACCAGCAGTGATGATTCTCGGATGTCGTCACAGAAGGGCACAAGCCAGCGGCGAGTGACCAGACAACGTGCTGAGCAGCGAGCAGAAGGGCCCCACGCAGATCGTGGAGATGCTGGGAGACTGCACTTCGGTGCTAGAGCGGCTCAGGGTCGGGGCTTCTCGGACCCCAGAGCACTCACCAGAGAGTTACCTTGATGGTCGTGCTGGTTTTTAAGAGCGTGCAGGTTCTGATGATGGCCGGTCCCTCGAGGTCTCGTCGCACCCACAGATCACAGCTGAGCTGATGACGTGGGTAGAGGTCAGAGGTGCCAGGGAAGCCGGTTCTCGTCGAGCTGGGCCGTCGGATCCTTGAGGAAGGACTTGCAGCAAACCGCAGGGTTCTTAGTTGGTGCCCGCTGATGCAGGGTGACTACTCCTTAGCCACAAGGGAGAAATCTTGAGAAGAGTCTTGAGTGTCCTTTCGTAGAAAGTAGTTCTTGATTCAAAGATGATCTAATTTGGAAGGGTCCCCGCTCCGGTCTTTATCCTAAAGAAAGGGGTGGGTACATGACTAGGTCCTGCCCTAAGGGTGGGACCAGGAAGGGGGGTAGTTACGCCCCTCTCCCCTGCCGGACTTTCCCCAGGCCAGGGCTGTCGCCCCTGGAACTGGTTCTAACCGGCAGATGCGTAGTGAGCACCGGGGTGCCACTCCGCAGTCACCTTCTCGCCAAAGCCCTACCTACCCAGAATACACAAACCCTGTCTGGGACGGTGCGAACAGCGCCCTCGACAGGAAACCCTTTGTCCAAATGCTCCTCGCTGGAAGGACTCCCAGCAGCAGGAGGTCAGACTTGTGTCTGTGGTGGCAGCATCCATTTTGTGGAGCTGAGGCTTCAGTTAACTTTAACCGGGGTTCACAGTTACGTACATGTCGTGTCCCTCTAGAAGGGTGGGATACTAACCTCATCGCCAGAATTGGTGAGAGGGCAGCACCCCGATTCGTATGACACCTTACTCGACATGCTTTGATAACGCGATACCGGAGTTACCGATATGGTACGCGTTACCATGGAACAGCTATTGGGTCTTGATTCCGCAAGCTGCAGCCGGGCTCGGCTCGGGCCTGAACCTAGCTCACACGAGCCCACGCACTCTGCCTTCAGGATTGTTAAGGCCTGCCATAGGAGTGACTGATAGGGACTCGGGTGTCCATTGTATGGTTAGATATAGGGCTACTATACCTAAAGCGAAGGGTGGTTACACGGCTTCGCCCCAGCTGTCGTGCAGCCAGTTGTGTCAAATTTAAGAGGCCAGCCAGGGGTGGCATAATACATGCTGCAGCCCCTGGCGGCCCTGGGTACACCTATGCCCTGCGTTACGGGGTCTGATAAGGTGGCCCAGTACCAATTGGTAAATGCACCTAGGGTACATATCGTAATTTAGAAAGAGAACAGCCAGGCTGTGGGTCTGATTAGCAGGCCCACAGCCAGAGAAAGTCGTAAACCAGTGAAACAAAAGCAAAAAATCTGGGTGATCATAGGATTGCAGACCCTACTCTCCTACATGACCCCCCCCCCCCAAACGTCGGAACACTAAGCTAACCTTGACCAGGTGAGTCTTCTTGTTCTAAGTGGAAATATCTGGAGAGCCCATCGGCATTGCCATGATCAGTACCAGGTCTGTGTTCCACTGTAAAGTCCATCCCCTGTAGGGAAATGGACCACCTAAGCAGTTTGGGGTTTTCACCCTTCATCTGATTTAGCCACAAGAGGGGCTTATGGTCGGTCTGAATCTTGAAGTGAGTGCCAAACAAGTATGGCCTCAGCTTCTTCAGGGCCCAAACCACAGCAAAGGCCTTCCTCTCAATAGCTGACCAATTCTTCTCTCTAGGGGTCAGCCTTCTACTTATAAAAGCAATGGGCTGGTCTTGACCATCAAAATTCAGTTGAGAAAGAACAGCTCCCACACCCAACTCAGAAGCATCTGTTTGGACAATGAATGGTTTGGAGTAGTCCGGACTCTTGAGGATAGGTGCCGTGCACATGGCCTGCTTTAGGTCATCGAATGCTTTTTGACAGCTCGCTGTCCACTGAACCTTTTTTGGCATTTTCTTGCTTGTCAGTTCGTTTAATGGTGTCACGATGGAACCATAGTTCCTGACAAACTTCCGGTAGTATCCAGTCAGGCCCAAGAAAGCTCGAACCTGAGTCTGGGTGGTTGGAGGAGCCCAGTCCCTGATTGACTGTATCTTGCTCTCCAGTGGCTGAACCTGGCCTCCACCTACAAGGTGGCCCAGGTATACAACCTGTGTCTGCCCTATCTGGCACTTGGTGGCCTTGATAGTGAGACCTGCTGCTTGCAGTGCCTCTAACGTCTTCCGCAGGTGAACCAGGTGATCCTCCCAGGTGGAGCTAAAGACAGCGATATCGTCAAGATACGCCGCACAGAAGTCATCCAGCCCAGTAAGGACTTGATTCACCAACCGTTGGAAGGTGGCAGGTGCATTTTTCAGACCGAAGGGCATCACCACGAACTGATAATGCCCACCAGGGGTTGAAAATGCGGTTTTAGGCTTGGCGTCCTCAGCTAACCTGATTTGCCAATACCCAGCTGTCAGGTCAAACGTACTTAGGTAGTTGGCCGAAGCCAATCTATCGATAAGCTCGTCTGCCCTTGGTATTGGGTGGGCGTCAGTCTTAGTGACTGCATTGAGACCCCTGTAGTCTACGCAAAACCTCATCTCTCTCTTACCACCCTGGGTGTGAGGTTTCGGCACTAGAACTACGGGACTAGCCCAAGGGCTATCCGAGGGTTCAATGACTCCCAGCTCCAACATTTTCTGCACTTCACTCTTGATGCAGTCTCTAACGTGATCAGGCTGCCGGTAGATTTTACTCTTCACGGGCAAGCTGTCACCAGTGTCAACCTCATGGGTGCACCAATCGGTCTGGCTGGGTGTTAGAGAAAACATATGTCTGAACGACTGAAGAACCTGTTTACAGTCGCTCTGTTGATGTTCGGAGAGGCTGCCACAAAAGACAACACCATCTACCGATCCATCGTCAGGATTCTGAGTGAGCAGGTCGGGGAGAGGGTCACTCTCCTCCTCCTGTCCCTCATCTAGGGCCATGAGCAAACTCATGTCCTTCCTGTCGACATATGCTTTTAGCCTGTTGACATGGAGCACCCTGTGGGGGCTCCGGGGAGTTCCCAGGTCGACCAGGTAGGTGACCTCTCCCTTTTTCTCCAGGATGGTGTAGGGCCCGGACCACTTGTCCTTGAGTGCTGCTGGGGCCACTGGCTCCAACACCCACACCTTCTGTCCGGGCTGGTAAACAGTCAAGACAGCCTTTTGGTCATGCCAAGCTTTTTGGAGTTCTTGGCTGGCCTTAAGGTTTTCAGATGCCTTTTCCATGTATTCAGCCATCCGCGAGCGGAGGCCAAGCACATAGTCCACTATGTTGGTTGCAGGCTTTTTGAGAGGTCTCTCCCATCCTTCCTTCACCAAACACAGGGGTCCCCTTACAGGATGCCCGTACAAAAGTTCAAAAGGGCTGTAGCCAACCCCCTTCTGTGGGACTTCTCTGTAGGCGAACAAGAGGCAGGGGATCAGGACGTCCCATCTACGCCGAAGCTTTTCCGGTAGTCCATGAATCATCCCTTTTAGGGTCCTGTTGAATCTCTCAACAAGCCCATTGCATTGTGGGTGATAGGGTGTAGTGAACTTGTAGTTAACACCACATTCCTTCCACATAGCAGTTAAGTAGCTCGACATAAAGTTTGCACCTCTGTCGGAGACGACCTCCTTAGGGAAGCCCACTCTGGAGAACACTCCAACTAGGGCTCTTGCCACAACAGGTGCTGTAGTGGTCCTAAGGGGAATAGCTTCAGGATACCTGGTGGCATGATCCACTACCACCAGTATAAACTTGTGCCCTGATGCTGTAGGTGGTTCCATGGGACCGACGATGTCGATCCCCACCCGTTCAAAGGGTACCCCCACCACCGGCATGGGTATAAGGGGGGCCTTTGTCGTGCCACCTGACTTACCACTGGCTTGGCAAGTGACACAGGAGCGGCAAAACTCCTTGGTATCTTCGTTCATGTGAGGCCAGTGAAAGTGTGAGACAAGCCTGTCCCACGTTTTCGTCTGGCCCAAGTGACCTGCTAAGGGAATCTCGTGAGCCAAGGTAAGTAGGAAACCACGCTGAGACAAGGGTACAACCAGCCTCCTGGTCATGCCAGGCTTGGGGTCTCTTGACTCAGTGTACAGGAGTCCATCTTCCCAGTATACCTTGTGGGTACCTGTGGCGTTCCCAGCAGCCTCAGCAGCAGCCTGCTGTCTGAGGGGTTCAAGAGAAGGGCAGTCTAACTGGTCCTTCCCCAGGTCTTCCCTTGAGGGTCCCCCTGAACCCAAGAATTCAACTTGATCAAGTTCGAATTCCCTAGGCTCAGTTTCCCGCAATTCCTGTAGGTCAGCCTCCTCTGAGACTTGATCCTCGAGCTGGGGCAAGGGGGAAGGCGCAGCCTTAACCCTACTGCTCTTTTTCTTGGGAGGTGTCTGGTCCGTTGTTCCAGGATCCAGCACCTGTTCAGTGGGGCATTTCCTGACCTGTGACCTAGTCACGGCGAACACATGTGCTGGCAAACCTAACATTTCCATGTGAGTCCGGTGCTCCACTTCTGACCATTGTGACGACTCCAAATCATTGCCCAACAAACAATCCACTGGGAGGTCTGGACTAACTACAACCTTCTTTTGGCCAGTTACCCCTCCCCAGGAGAAAGCTACAATTGCCATACTGTGATTGGTAGTGACATTGCTTGCATTGGTCACCAGGAATTCTGTACCTGGCATGATCTGTCCAGGGTCCACAAAGTTAGGCGTCACCATGGTGACGCTGGCACAAGTGTCCCTATAGGCCTGAGCCATCTTTCCATTTATGAAAGGCGTCTGTCGGTATTTGCCCAAAGAATTGGGGCTTACGTCAGGGGACACGTCCACGTCCCCTGTACTGACAAGGACAGCCTGAGTGAGTGTGCCAACTAAGTTGTCACGCCCCTCAGAACCCAGGGTTAACCCTACTAAACCCTTGGGAGGCGCACTACCACTGCTGACTGTACTAGGGGGCACAGGTGCCTTAGGGGCTGCAGTGGCAGGAGTCTGCCCTCCTCCTTTCTTGGTGCACTCACTAAACCAGTGAGATTTACTTTTACAGTACTGGCACCATCTTTTGGATTGGCCTTCTTTCTTCTTTTGGGGAGCCTGACCCCCACCCTCTTTGGGTTGTTGGGGACCTGTCGAAGACTTCTGGTCACTTTGTTCCCCTTTAGAATCTTTACCTTTTGGTCTGCTTTCTTCTGACCACCTTGATTCTGGCCCTGGTTCTGTTTAACTCTTGTACGAACCCATCTGTCTGCCTTCTTTCCCAATTCTTGGGGAGAGGTCAGATCCGAGTCGACAAGATGCTGATGCAACAACTGGTTCTGACAATTGTTTAAAATTTGTTCTCTCATCATCAAATTATACAATCCTTCGTAATCAGTAACCTTACTGCCCAGCAACCAGCCCTCCAAAGCCTTAGTGGCACAATCGACAAAATCAGACCAATCTTGAGACTGCGTTTTCTGGGTATCCCTGAACAGCACCCTGTACTGCTCAGTGGTTAGGCCGAACCCTTCAACGAGTGTATTTTTCAAGATTTGGTAATTGTTAGCATCCTCCACCCTTGTGGTGAGGAGCTTGTCTCTTCCTTTTCCTTCAAAGGAGAGCCACAAGATAGCTGCCCACTGACTCTGGGGAACGCCCTGCACAGTGCAGGCCCTCTCCAAAGCAGTAATCCATTTGTGGATGTCGTCCCCTTGTTTAAAGGGGGGCACTATCTTACCAAGGTGTTTCGTATCGAAACTCTTTTCCCTATTACTAGGTACATTGCTGCCACCAGTGGGGACTACCCCACTTAACTGTTGCTCTCTTGCAAAGGCAAGCCTCTCCTTGGCCAGGGCAAGTTCTTCCCTTTCGATCCTTAGATTAGCTGCCCTTTCCTTAGCTTCGTACACTCTCCTCTGAGGGGACGTCATCCCTCTCTGAGACGAGTTGTGAGAGCCATTGGTTTGAAGGGATCTGCCAGAGCCTCTTGACAGAGATCTGGCTCGTCCATTCCCAATGTTAAGCTGACCTGATAGTGGCCCCAGGGGTCCCCCAGTGCCGCTATCATGTTTGCTTAAGTTGGACCTGCTTAGTCTGACGACTTCTACCTGTCCCTTATCTGCCTCATCCCCAGAGAGATCCTCATCCTCATCCTCCTCCACATCTTCGTTCTCAGTTGCGAGGTGGATGAGGTCAGGATCGTCTCGGGTTCCCTCGAGGGGAGGCATGTCTCCTTCTGGATTAGAAGAGCTACGCAGTTTCTCAGCTCTTCTGGCATCATAAGTCTCCAAGAGACCAATCAGAAAGGACGTTGTGGGGTTAGACCCCTGCTGAATCTTCCTGGAGTGACACAGTCGTCTTAACTCCTTGAAGCTCAGCACAGTATATCCTGAAGGGATGACCTGTGGAGGGTCAACTGACATAAGGGGAGACCCAGAGTTTCCTCCTTTGTCCGACATACTGTTTCTAGTGTGGTGTAAGTGGTGCACTTACCTACACTACGTGTTTACCTACTGTACCCTTGCTAAGAGTTGTAGCCAAGGTGTGCTAAGCCTTGAGGAGCTACAACAGCTGGTTCAGTAGAACTCAGAGTATTCTAAGCTTTGGTTATATGTACTAACAGTACTTGTGCGATCTTTCAACAAGATATTCTTAGGATACGTGTGGCAAAACAACAGCAAGCTCAAATCCCACCGCTGCCACCAATGTGAGAAGTTGGCCCGATATGCAACGTTCGCTATTCTAGCGACCGCTATGTATCGTTCCAACGACCCTTATGGTGTTTGGTTGTAAGTCAACCTATAGACCAGCTATCCTAGTAGCGTGGATACGAGCAGTCTAAGGCTAAAGACTCGAGAGGGCGTGTTAAGCCAGCTGTTTACCACACATGTACCCCTTGAACACCCAGTGAAAGGACACCACACAAGTGTTATGAAAATAAACAGGATATTTATTAAGAATCACAACAGCCCTGTACTCTTTATGAGGACAGGGTACTAAGCACAAACCAAATCTCTTTAGCAAATACTTCAAGTGCACAATTAAAACAAGTGTCCGAGGACACGGAAAGGTTAAGGTCTCGGGCGGACCCGATAAGGCAAGTCGGAAGCGAGGGACTCGGGACCCTAGAGTAAGGAGGTTATGCAGGCACCGAAATGCCGAGTTACCTAGCCACGAGGGCTGCGGCGGCACAAGTCTTACAGGCGTCGGGGTCTTCGCTGACGAGCCAGGAGCCGGAAGAAAGGAGTTGCTGGCCGGCGACCAGTGCTGAATAGTTCATAGAGATCCAAGCCTGGATCGGAGATTGATGAAACCTGAAAGCAGAGGGGACCAAGTTCGTACTACTAGCCAGTAGTCAGAGGGTACCAGGAAGGCACCGGTTGGCCGTCACCTCGACTAGGTGAGTGGGCGACGCTAGGCTCTGCAGTCTCACGGACCAGGAGGCGTTGTCGGCGACCACGGTGGAGGTGCGAGCTGTCCCACGAAGGATGATGCTGTCGGCGTCGCTGGGCCCAGGATGGGGCAACAAGCCTTGGCAGATCTCAGGGCCACGGGGTGGGCCTAAGATGGCGTCTTGAGTGGACCAGGAGGGTCCGGGGTGCTTCTCGCAAAGATGGAAGCAAGGGCCAGTCTGGAGCAACCAGACCAGCAGTGATGATTCTCGGATGTCGTCACAGAAGGGCACAAGCCAGCGCCGAGTGACCAGACAACGTGCTGAGCAGCGAGCAGAAGGGCCCCACGCAGATCGTGGAGATGCTGGGAGACTGCACTTCGGTGCTAGAGCGGCTCAGGGTCGGGGCTTCTCGGACCCCAGAGCACTCACCAGAGAGTTACCTCGATGGTCGTGCTGGTTTTTAAGAGCGTGCAGGTTCTGATGATGGCCGGTCCCTCGAGGTCTCGTCGCACCCACAGATCACAGCTGAGCTGATGACGTGGGTAGAGGTCAGAGGTGCCAGGGAAGCCGGTTCTCGTCGAGCTGGGCCGTCGGATCCTTGAGGAAGGACTTGCAGCAAACCGCAGGGTTCTTAGTTGGTGCCCGCTGATGCAGGGTGACTACTCCTTAGCCACAAGGGAGAAATCTTGAGAAGAGTCTTGAGTGTCCTTTCGTAGAAAGTAGTTCTTGATTCAAAGATGATCTAATTTGGAAGGGTCCCCGCTCCGGTCTTTATCCTAAAGAAAGGGGTGGGTACATGACTAGGTCCTGCCCTAAGGGTGGGACCAGGAAGGGGGGTAGTTACGCCCCTCTCCCCTGCCGGACTTTCCCCAGGCCAGGGCTGTCGCCCCTGGAACTGGTTCTAACCGGCAGATGCGTAGTGAGCACCGGGGTGCCACTCCGCAGTCACCTTCTCGCCAAAGCCCTACCTACCCAGAATACACAAACCCTGTCTGGGACGGTGCGAACAGCGCCCTCGACAGGAAACCCTTTGTCCAAATGCTCCTCGCTGGAAGGACTCCCAGCAGCAGGAGGTCAGACTTGTGTCTGTGGTGGCAGCATCCATTTTGTGGAGCTGAGGCTTCAGTTAACTTTAACCGGGGTTCACAGTTACGTACATGTCGTGTCCCTCTAGAAGGGTGGGATACTAACCTCATCGCCAGAATTGGTGAGAGGGCAGCACCCCGATTCGTATGACACCTTACTCGACATGCTTTGATAACGCGATACCGGAGTTACCGATATGGTACGCGTTATCATGGAACAGCTATTGGGTCTTGATTCCGCAAGCTGCAGCCGGGCTCGGCTCGGGCCTGAACCTAGCTCACACGAGCCCACGCACTCTGCCTTCAGGATTGTTAAGGCCTGCCATAGGAGTGACTGATAGGGACTCGGGTGTCCATTGTATGGTTAGATATAGGGCTACTATACCTAAAGCGAAGGGTGGTTACACGGCTTCGCCCCAGCTGTCGTGCAGCCAGTTGTGTCAAATTTAAGAGGCCAGCCAGGGGTGGCATAATACATGCTGCAGCCCCTGGCGGCCCTGGGTACACCTATGCCCTGCGTTACGGGGTCTGATAAGGTGGCCCAGTACCAATTGGTAAATGCACCTAGGGTACATATCGTAATTTAGAAAGAGAACAGCCAGGCTGTGGGTCTGATTAGCAGGCCCACAGCCAGAGAAAGTCGTAAACCAGTGAAACAAAAGCAAAAAATCTGGGTGATCATAGGATTGCAGACCCTACTCTCCTACACTGACTAAGCCAGAGACTTGAGTAATTTCCTTTTCAGCATTGGAAGCAGGATGGATTGCTCCCATATTTGCCAGGGGTGTAGGGGGAAGAGATATTTCCACTGAATAAAATCTTTTCATCATGGAGGGGGGAAAAGTGCATTTGCACAGGTGACTTAGCCCCCTGTGCGGAATTCTTCGATACATAGAATTCTGGACAGCTAGAATGGAAGGCTATGGGACATGTCACCTGATGCTCCCGGTAGTACATCTGGAAACCTGTGGCTGGTGCAGCTACCAATGTGTTGTACTGGGGCTGTTGGTGAACTGCAACAAATAGTAAATATGAACTCATAGGCAGAAATACTTCTACAGATTTACTATAGCCTTAGAGTCTGTTGTAGTGGGCTATACCGTCCATTAAAGGTTGCTGCAGCGTTTAAGGCCTGAGCGCTACAAGGCTATTAGAACATTCCGCCACTAGAGGGCAGAATGTGCTAAAAAATAGAACAATGGCCTCACGGAGCCAGAGGGGATTGAAATCCCCTTGGACTCAGTGAGGCCTTTGTTTACGGCAACAGCTGTGAACAACAACTTAGCAATGTTGGAGCTCCGGGCTTCTACCAGCCATTAGAAGCCCAGAGCACTCCAATGTTTTCAATGGAGCTCCCAACATTCCAATGTTCTAATGTACCTTAGAGCCCGACATAGCGGGCTGTACCGGCCATTAAAGGCCCGCTCCAGCGTTAGAGGCCTTTAACAAGGGAGCGGGCCTTTAAAGGCTAATAGAGCCTGCTACGGAGGGCTCTAAGGCTATTAGAACATTCTGTCCCAAGAGGACAGAATGTTCAAATTTGTAAAACAAAGGCCCCACAGAGTCTGAGGGAGGTTGAAGTCCCCTCAGGCTCCTTCAGGCCTTTGTTCACAACAACAGGTGTGAACAAACATTGGAATGTGGAGCTCTGGGCTTCTAACAGGCATTAAAAGCCCGAAGCACTCCACTGTCTTCAATGGAGCTCTTAACATTGTAACGTTTAAAAATGTTTTAGAGAAAAGACGGCTATATGTTCTGCGTCATAACCATATTCTATTTCAATCAATCAATCAAAAATCTTTCTTTTATGGTTTAATTGTTTTAAACCAAATAGATGTAAAACATACTAAAACCATTAAGCTCACAGTGTTATTAATAAAATCTATAGGACACTAAAAACATTATAAACCGACCACAAAATGTGGCTAAAAACAATGCAAATATTCGATTAAAAAAGTCACCTGCTTTCATATGCAAGGTGTAATGGCATTAGCCAGATCAAGGAACGTGGCACAGTGAAACACACTCGTGGTTCTTTTTAATTAAAATGTACCATGTCAGGGCCTTTTCTGCGTGAAGCTAGAGAGTTATTTGACAATTCACTTAGGTGAGAAATGGCATACTTCACATTTAAAGTTAATTCTATATCATCAGTTCCTCTGAACCACAGTGAAACTTAAAGCAGAGCCACTGGAATTATACAAGAGGGGGGAAACAAATTATGCGGTGAGGTGACTAAATTATGTGGCAGAAAAAAGCAAATGATGTGGTGTAATTCAGCACAGTTCGTGATAGTATTAATTCTTTAGTTTGTTAGTGTAACATATGTTAACACTGCGTGGGCAAAGGCTTCCACTCATGTAACAGGTTAGCTCACAAATACAGCAATAAGCAACTGAAAAGTGACCAGTCAACCTCTGCAAAGGGCCCTCCAGTGTGCACAAGGTGACTCGTTTGAGCTAGAAACAATGTTTTTGTTAATAATCTGCAAATTATGTAGCAGATGGTGTATTATGTAGCAAACGTGGCAAATTCATAATTATGCAGACACTGCAATGACAGAATTGCGTAACTCCAGTGTCACTCCTCACGGTTATTTTTATTTGATTATTTACTTATTACATATTGTAAATCTAACAGAACTACAATAAAAGGGCCATATGGCCCTTCATCTACCTGCACCAAAAATTGGAACAAAAAAGCAATAAATGATCGATATGGTACTATATTAAGTTTTTCTCTGATGTATAGCAAAGGTGATCGAAATAAAGTAAACAAGAACTGACAAAGTCAATAGGTCTTGCCATCTTTGGCAATCGAGTGGGAGTGTATAACAGGGGATCAGGTGAGGGTGGATGACAGGATGATTTTTTAAAAAGCACCATTAAGCGGCCAGAGCTGGTCGCTTCCTATTGCTTTTTTCCTCCTCGGGTGGGTTGGAGTGGGAGAAGAAACAGACGGGGTGGGTGGGAGGTGAGAAAAAACAGATGGGGTGGGTGGGGGAGGAGAAAAAAAAATGGGGTGGGTGGCAGGGGAGAAAAAACAGACGGGGTGGGTGGGAGGGGAGAAGAAACAGACGGGGTGGGTGGGAGGGGAGAAGAAACAGATGGGGTGGGTGGGAGTAGAGAAAAAAACAGACGGGGTGGGGACAGGGGTGGGTGTCATTTGAGAAGAAAGAGATGGGGTGGGTGGGAGGGGAGAAGAAACAGACATGGTCGATGGGAAGGGGAGAAGAAACAGACGGGGTAGGGACGGGGTGGGTGGGAGGGGAGAAGAAACAGATGGGGGTGGTCGGGAGGGGAGAAGAAACAGATGGGGTGGGATGGGGTGGGCGGGAGGAGAGAAGAAACAGACGTTGAGAAGAAACAGACAGGGTGGGAGGGGAGAAGAAACAGACATGAGTGGGTGGGAGGGAAGAAGAAACCGACGGGGTGGGAGGGAGGGGCGAATAAACAGATGGGGTTGGTGGGAGGGGTGAAAGGAACAGGAGTGCATGTGGGAAGGGAGAAGACACAGATAGGTGGGAGGGGAGAATAAACATGGGAATGCAGATGGAAGGGGAGAAGAAACAGGAAGGTGATACGCTAAACAAGTTGAAAATCAAATTGGACAATATTTGACTGTTGACACAATAAAATTTGTTTATAAAAAAAAAAAGGTGAAAGACAAGAGAGCTATGACGCGGCCGTCTTTGTCCACATCAACGGACACAAATAGTCCCTGATTCACAGCACGAGCAGCAAACCTCATTAATCTGTACTTAGTCTGGGCGCCACGGAAAAAACATGAAATGACGTATGGCAAGCACTTCCCAATGAGAAGGGAGTAAAGAATAGTGGCAATAATGTTAACAAATGGTAAGCAGTGGGCGGGTTAAAAGCCCATTACTGAACACAAGAGTCTCGCAAGCGAGAGTGCATGTTGACATAGGCAAGACCTAAAAATGTGCTTTTCTGCCCTCGCTGTGTATTGGCTCTCTAAAAGACCCATCAAAGCTGTCTGACTCAGATGAATCCCCTTCTCCAGTGTCCTCCATCTGCCATAGTCTATGATTGGTTATCTCACAAGTGACGTCATTGTCCTCTTGATGAGGGAAGAGGACTCCGTTGGATTTCCATCTTCTGATTGGGGAGTTCTAAAGAGGTCAATGGAACAAATCTGGTTTATCCTTACATGATAAAAATGAGTAAATACGGGATTATGGACGGAGTTTTATTGATGAGTGGATCCAGTTCTACCAGGGTTTCATACATGCTTGATCGAAAAGACTCGACCTTTGTCCTTTTCACGTAGGATTGGGACCTATCTTCAGCACCAGTATCTGTTAGCAGAACATATCCTGTGGGCAGTGGCATAGCTTGACCCATTGCCCTGAGGACCCCGAGTTTACAGCCCGGAACACGTAAAGATCGAGGGAGGGGGAGCTGTCGACAGACGACTTGCTCGCCTTCGCTGCCCCCAAAAAGAGTGCCTTTGGGTAAAGAATCACTTGGACACTGCCAAAACGACTTCCTTCAGTGTAAGTCAAAGTAAGGTGTCACATTAAATAATGATCTCTCACTTAAAACACATGTGGGTCTGGTAAATTCCAAATGCTTCTTCCAACAATGAAAAATTAGGAACATCCAAACCCCGTCTGCCCCATGGTACTCTGAAGCACTTCGCACCCAAAAGCAATTAAGTAGGCATAAAGAGAGACTATGGCGAAAAAACTATACTGATGAAGCCAAACTTAGCTATAAGGAATCAGTCGCCACATATAAAACCATGATCTCCGAGGCAAAGAAAAAATACTACTGTGACAGGATAGAAACAGCTAAAAATTCTAACAAAACCCTCTGTCATGCCTCGAGACTCCTAAAACAACACTGTCCCTTTAAGACGATCGCTATTTAGGGCATCAGGATCCAGAGAGCGACGCTTCACGTTCTTGCGTCAAGCTCCCTTCGTGTTTTGCATCCATCTTGTTCTTCTTTGCCTGACTTCCGTTTTCCCTGGAGTTTCCTGTTTCGAAGCGCTGCTCGGCAGAGTGCTTGACTGGCCCCCGCGTTCCTGGAGCGGGCCTCGGTGTGCTCATCTGTTCGGTGGCGGTTCGCTGTTTACAGGCGTTCAGGCTTGGGCGCCTGTAATCCCTTATGTGAGGAGTTCACGTTCTTCTTCGTGAACCAATTCGTATTTCCCCATTTCCTTAGAGTCTCGTCCGGCGGCCGGGTTTTTTCCCCGCCTTCCGGTTGGACTCAGCTTGTGCTTGTGTTTGAGTTGCCTTACCGGACAGCCAGTCCTGATCTCCGGTGCTCCGGTTTGAGCATCCGCGATTTTCCCCCTTTCCCTTTAGTCAGTCAGTTAGTATCCCTTCCACATTTGTCCCACTTCCGTATTTTAGTTATTCCCTATCTATACTACTTCTGGAATACTGCTATTGCATTTGGAGTAATTCTTGCGTGGATCCCAAGGGGGGCATTATCTTCAGCTTCTTCACAGAGAATCACGGTAACAGCGCTTTTGCGCTCTTTTATACTTATACAAAGAACAGTCATACGCATGATTTATATATGTTGTTTTGCTTTTCATTTAGAGATAACCCTACAAGAAAAGAGGTGGCTAAAGGTTTCCTTACATATTCCTCATTTGTGCCTAATACTTCACGAAGTCCACCAGACAGCTAAAGTGAGAAGTGTATTAATTAGACCATAGAATCACTATTGAGTTTCGTGCATACTTACTAATACTTTACATTATCTTTGTCACAGAGCCAGATGATGTTCCTTATCTAGACGTCGTTTATATACATGTTCTTCACTGAGTAAGGTTTCCGGTATGTGTTATTTCTATTTTTAGTTGTGCTAGTGTTTATTCAGTGTAGGATACCAATAGATAGTTGCTTACTTGCTTTTCTTTGCAGGCTGCCTGTTGCCAGTTCCCCCAATTGATGTACCACGCAGATCATCCAGAAGAGTATCTACACATCATTTCTTCTTCACCATCTTCCCTTGTTTTGTCTCCCTGTGTTCCCCTGGCGTGTCTCTCGTACTCTAGTGTTTGATAGAGTCGAGAGGCCGTAGGGGAGGACTGTGGATTATTCTTCGGATTCCTGACACTCCTGTGGAACTCTCTTGCAATCCTTACACCCTCTATGAGACAACTAAACAATTAGCCGGTCTGTCCACCGACCTCACTCCTCCCCCTTCCCAAACCCTCTGCGACGCACTGTCCAACTTTTTCTTTAGCAAAGTTGACGACATCTATAGGGTCTTTACCAATACTTCTTCTACCTCCCCGGTACCCTCTACCCATCACCAGGCTCACACGTTCTCCCAGTTTAACGAGGTTACCTGTCTACAGGTACAGAATACAGTGTCATCTATTAAATCTGGATCAGCTCTGGATCCTTGTCCCCTGAAGGTGCTACGACCAATTATGGAAACAGTCATCCCCGCCATAACCAAAATCTGTAACTCTATGTTCTGCACAGGCATCTTCCCAGAGACACTGAAAAAGACCTTAATAAAACCTCTCCTTAAGAAACCCACCCTTGATAAGGAAGAGCTGAAAAATTACCGTCCTATCGCTAGTCTCCCCCTGATGGCCAAAATAGTGGAGAAAATAATGAACCTCCAACTTTCGTCCTTTATTGAGGAACATAAACTCTTGGACGAATCTCAGTTCGGGTTCCGCCAATTCCACGGCACTGAGACCGCTCTGATCAAAGCGGCAGACGATATAAGATGTATCCGGGATGCCGGAGGTACAGCTGTTCTCATCTTGCTGGACCTATCGGCCGCCTTTGACACGGTCGACCACACCACCTTGGTCGACCGTGTCGAGAGTATCGGAATCCAAGGCAAGGCTAGGAGTCTCCTTGCCTCCTTCCTGGCAAATAGATCGCAGGTCGTTACTGTCGGACCTTTTAAATCCTCCCCCCTGTCTCTGCCATGTGGAGTTCCCCAAGGCTCATCCCTAAGTCCGACACTATTTAACATCTATGTGTCGGACCTTGCCAATATCATCAGGGCACACGGGATGAGCCTCACGTCCTATGCAGATGACACGCAACTGGTCCTAGCAGTCAAAAATGACGGTCCCAAAAAAGCTAATACCTTCAACCATGGCATGCTGGCCATCGGAAGCTGGATGGCTCAAAATTGCCTGAAACTTAACTCTGATAAGTCAGAGGTGGTAATTTTTGGCACTCTATCTCCGCAATGGTCCCCCATCTGGTGGCCATCATCGATGGGCCAATCTCCGGACCCAACTAACAAAGTGAGGAACTTGGGAGTCATTTTTGACGACCATCTAAATTTCATGCCACATGCTAATCAAATCTCTTCCTCAGCCTTCCATAAACTGCGGCTTATTAAAAAAATCCTGCCTTTCCTACCTGAGAGTGCCGGCAAAACACTGGTGAGTTCCCTCGTCTTGTCGACCCTAGACTACTGCAACGCTCTGTTTCTGGGTGCCCAGGAGAGAGTTCTTTGGAAAATGCAGGCCATTCAGAATGCTGCCGCTAGGCTCTTAGGGCGCATTCCCAAACATCACTCGGCCGCACTCACTATAAGACAGCTGCACTGGCTGCCAGTGAGAAAAAGAATCATGTTTAAATCCCTCTGCCTGGTTTACAAGGCTCTGAAAAATGTTGTACCCGCTTTCCTTGTCCAAAACCTTATCCCGTACCGTCCTCCAAGAACGCTACGCTCATCCAATCAGCATGATTTAGTGGTACCCCGAACCAAATCTGTCTCATGGGGGGACAGAAGATTCATGGTAGCCGCACCTAAACTGTGGAATACATTACCAGAATCGATCAGAATTAGTCCTTCCCTCTGGATGTTCCGCAAGCAACTAAAAACCTGGCTTTTCAACCAATGAACTTCTGCTCTCTGAGGCCTAAAACAATGCAGCAACTTCAGCGCAGAGATGCCCAAGGGCCGTCGTTCGCGCTTTATAAATGTTTTTATAAATAAATAAATAAATATAAAATAAAATAAATCTGCCGCCCTGACCCAGGTTGTGATAGCCACCGTCCTGTCACATCTGGACTATGCCAATTCCGTCTACCTGGGCATGCCTCTCTACCTGCTAAAACGGCTGCAGATAGTCCACAATCACGCGGCCAGACTGATTTTACGACAATCCAGATAGCAACCAGTGACTCCCCTGTTAAGGAAACTACACTGGCTCCACATTCCTCAACGCTACACATTCAAAACAGGATGCTTGATTTTTAAATCTCTGCATGGTAAAAGTCCAAAATGTATCAACAAAATGATAGTTAGGCACACCCCTTCCCGTAACTTACACTCAGTTCACCTCTCGTTCCTCCACACCCCCTCATTCAGGCTGAAGCGTCTAGGAGGCTGCTGATCTGCTACTCTGGCCCCCAGACTGTGGAACTCCTTCCCCCTGGAGATCTGAGCTTGCTCTGACCTTATGAAAATTAGAAGATCCCTTAAAACCTGGCTTTTTGTACAAGCCTACAACTGATGTGCTCTGGGGTAATGATCTCTACCTTCTCTCCCTATAGCGCCATGAAACCACCCGGTGTACGTGCGCTGTACAAGCCATTATTAACATTAACATTAAGGAACCCTTAGGAAAGCGGAGGTCGGACAGCAGGGAATATGTCCTTTGCTTATCAGGAGAAGAACCAGATTACGCAGTCTCATTTGTATCGCAATGCGCATGTGCAAGGAAGGAAGGCCCTCGAGGTGTAAGAGGACTCATGACTTTTGCAGAAAATACGCGGCGTAGCCTTGGCCAGGCCTCATTACAAAGTGTTCTCTGTTAAGGATGCAAGACATAGTCATGACCTATTTCTGCTCTGCTGTCAAGGACGGTACTTTGTCTCCCACACAGTGGTCAAGTGGAGTGAAGGTACATCGCGTACTTGTTTCCGATGGTTTGTAAAGGATGCAATGTTCTATTCGCCCACTGGTGCGGCGATATAAGTGTTGCGCTGGGCATGTTCATTCAACACGCTTTCCATGCAACTCGCTACTTCTATTGGTGTGAATGCGTCATTTCACAACCCACCTGAGCTAAACACAACCACCAGCAATAAACCATTATCAACCAACATGCCAGTCAAATTTAGCCTAGCGAGCCACTGTCCAAAGTGGTGCACCATCACTCAAT
The DNA here is from genome assembly GCF_964263255.1 of Lissotriton vulgaris. Taxonomy (NCBI): domain Eukaryota; kingdom Metazoa; phylum Chordata; class Amphibia; order Caudata; family Salamandridae; genus Lissotriton; species Lissotriton vulgaris. The sequence goes on from NC_141700.1 coordinate 111,314,968, forward strand.
ATGAAACACAACCAAACACAGGGTCAACAGATTCCTTTGACACTGGTCAACAAGAAAGGTCTGCAAAAGTACTATGAGACCATGCGAATGGTGAAAATACTCTACAAAATGCATGCACCCTAGCATAACATTTGCACTTCAAGACACTGGCGAAGTGTATTTGAGGCATCTCAGCTGTACGGTGGCCTTCACAGCGCCTCAAAAGCCCAATTCGTTCCTCTCATGATGAGAGTAATTTTCCATTGCTGGTTTGGGACCCTCCGCTGAATAGGACGGTGCCACAAATTGATACACGCTGTCTGTGGTGTGGCACTTCTTCACCCGGCCGGAGAGTCCGCTTTCGAGAAACATGATGGAGATCTCTTGCCTGGGAGGTATGTGGGATGGAGACAGGCGTGCAGCACCCATTGGGCTGAAAGGACTTCAGCCCTCCGTCGTGTGTGTCACTCCGGGCTGAGACAGCTACCTGGACACACTCAGCCGCACCCGAGTACTTCACAGGTCTTTAAAAGACCATTTACTTGCTAAGGAGGCTTTGTTGTTTTTTCAACCCTTCTTAGAGCCCCTGCATCTCCACTCTGACTATCGCTGGAAGAATCAGCCCCCCCTGAAATTTTTTGTAGACCCCCCCTGAAATGTGGCTCTAGTTGCGCCTCAGGATGGAAATCACATGGCCATAAATGGACTTCTTACCCCCTACTCTACATCCCTTCATGACACCACCTTCTTATTAGGTTTCTCATACCACCTTTTCACAGATGTTACTTTACTATCTTCATAATTTCCAACATTCAACCTCAGTCTCACCTCTCCGACTGTTTCGTTGATATCGGTCACTAGATGGTTCTCCTCCCTCTCATGCTGAAGTCTTTGATTGCTCAAATTATCTTCTATCTAGGAATCTGAAAAGCTAAAACTGTAATCTGTGCCATATTTAGAAGTAACATAAGGGGTGCACATTATTAATTACACCCACGTATTAAGACAACATTGGAAAATTCTGGCAGATGCATAGAAGGGAGAGTTCCTCATTCTTATTTGACAATACCGTGCAGAATTAGCACTCCTATCCGGCACCAGGATGCTCATCAGTGAGACGTTCTAAAGCAGGAATTGGTAATATTATTACCTGAAACCTCTTGTGATTATAGTAGGAGCCGGGGAGGGTACTGCGGGGACAGTATGCGTTGGGGCTATGCTGTAGTCAGCTGCTATTAGCTAGGTAAAGAGCTAGAGCATGGGTACTTATAGTACGGCCCGCAGGCCGCCTGCGGCCTGGCAAGCCTTCCTTAGCGGCCCGCGGAACTTGCAGACATCGTACCTGTGTTTTTTAATTTTTTTTTAAGCGTGTCAGCAAACACCGCCGGTTGCAGCAACGCGGACTCCGAGAGACTCTGCTCTGTGGGGGCCGGGCGATTCCAGTGATAGAGTGGAGATGCAGGGGCCTAAGAAGAGGTGAAATATGACAAAGCCTTTTTAACAAGTACATGGTCTTTTAAAGACCTGTAAAGTACTGGTGTGTGGCTGTGTGTGTGCCCGGGAAGCTGGGTCAGCCCCTGCTGACATACACGCAGGGTGAGGTGACAGAGTGAGGGAGAGGGAGTGAGGCAGAGGGAGGGAGACAGAGGGAGAGGGAGGGAGGGAGGAAAAAGGAGGGAGACAGAGGGAGACAGAGAGGGAGGGAGACAGAGGGAGAAGACAGAGGAAAGGAGTCAGGGGGAGATAGAGAGAGGGAGACAAAGAGGGAGGGAGACATGGGGAGGGAGTCATAGGGAGACAGAGGGAGGAAGAGGGACACAGAGAGAGGGAGAGGGAGACAGAGAGAGGGAGAGGGAGACAGAGAGAGGGAGGCAGAGAGAGGGAGCGGGAGATAGAGGATGACAGACAGAGGGAGGGAGACATAGGGAGGGAGAGGGAGGGAGACAGACAGAAGGAGGGAGACAGAGGGAGGAGGGCGACAGAGGAATGGAGACAGAGGGAGGGAAACAGACAGAGGGAGGGGAAAGAGAGAGAGGGAAGGAGACAGGGAGAGGGGGACAGAGAGAGAGAGAGGGAGGGGGACAGAGAGAGGGAGGAGGACAGAGAGAGGGAGGGAGACAGAGAGAAGGAGGGAGACAGACAGAGGGAGGGAGGGAGACAGAGAGAGACAGAGTGTGTGAGACAGAGGGAGACCGAGGGAGAGGGAGTGAGACAGAGAGAGGGATGCAGGGAGATATATGTATATGTGTTTGTATGCCGGGTCTGGTGGCTCAGTGGACGAAGGCACCCTTTGCAGGGACCTGTGTTCAACCTCTTGGTCACGTTTTTTTTTTGCTTCAGCCCCACCCCCCTCCCCACTGACTCCGCCCCCACCGGTATGGTCCTAGGCCACAAACCACACCGTAAATTTGGCCCCCGAGATAAACTTTGTGAGTACCCATGATCTAGAGCATAAATTCCACTACAGCTATCTGAACAATTATAAGGGAATTTTTACCTTGACCCTAAACAACTACATCTTTTTTACTGTGTTGAAACCCCAGACTTATGTTTACAGACACTCGTGAATTTAAATGCTGAATTTCAGTGGCAAAAGAAGATGTCCCTACACACTGGAAGAAACAATATGCCAAACAGAGGTACACAATGAAGGTAGGCCATTGATCACAGCAGCTCCTTGAAACAGCAGGAGCATTCCAGCTGCTGCAACTAGGGGAAGCCACAGCTATAAGGGGCACAAACTATACTAATTTGTGAGCCTCCAGACTTCACAATTTGCCACAGCCCTAAGAAGGATCCACCCAGCTCCACCTCCACCCAGCTCCAGGTCACTATGGACAATCCTGACCTTTTCAGCTTCAAGTCATTGATCTCGGTGCGCCAGTCTTACTAGTTAAATGGAAGCAACATTAAGTGTACAACACCCAGCATGCACCAGGCTATCCAACAAAAGTCCAGGACCGGAAAAAATGTCCAAAATGAGCAGGTGGGAGGTGATCGCCTTTCACCAAATAAAAGTGGCTCCTGAATCAACCTCTTAGGTCTTCCGCTATGCTTCTTTTCCTGAAAATAGCCTTTACAATGCGGGCTAAGTCACATGTGTCGTTTCCCCGCAAGTGCAACCACACATGCCTAACCATGCATGAAATTAAATGAAAAAGGGTTCTTGTAAAGCGCATGGCTACCCGGGAGTGTCCCAGCGTAGTTAAGGCACATGCACAGTCTATATGCTGAGAGGGGCGGACCCAGGAACAGGGAAGATTGGGAGAGGACTCTGAGGTAAGTTGGGCTGTGGCCTGGTTTTGGGGGTTATTTTTCAAGGGTTGGGGTTAGTTTTTAGGGCTGGGCGGGTTGTGTTTTTTTCAGGGCTCAGTGGGGGGAATTTGTTTTTTTCAGGGCTCAGTGGGGGGAATGAGTAACAGTTGCATGAAATAGTAGGGCCGTGGTCTTACCTGCATTTTTTCGATAACCCCCAGATCAGTAAAGATTGTGATTAAGTCTAAAGCCTCGTTTATATTCCTTGCAGAAATTGTAACATATTATTAACAGGATATAGTTTTAATTTAGCCATCCCATTTATTTTGGCATTATCGACTGAGATATCTGAACTGCAATCCCCAAAGGCAGTAGAAACACATGAAACAGAAGTGGGATAAAGGGCACTCCTGCTGTGCACCTCCTGCAATTGATGAATATCATGCATTCTTTGAATTAATTATTATGAAATCAGAAGTGCCCATGTGCCTTATTAAGCTCGGGAGCTGAGATGATGCACCCCCAAATTGACAAAGAGACAATCTCACCCCATAAGGTAATATGCCTTCTCAGCATCCAATCATAAGATCCCTAGCAGGACGTCTTACACAGTGAATAGTTCTTATTGGATAGAATATTGAGCACCAGTAGTGATATTTTGCCTTGGAATAAAAAGAATTTGGACAAGTACCATTTCAGAAATACACAGAATTAGCATATTGGTTATTAATATCTGCAAGATTTTATAATCGTTATTTAAAAGTGTGATGTTCCTTTAGGAACCAATTTTTTCCAGAAGTTTTCCTGGATTTAAACAACTTGATTAACTGAGAGAGGAATGCTGCCAAAATGGCAGGGGTAGCGAAAAATAGCACCACACATCCTTTGACATAGAAAGTGATGTCATATGACCATGCATCTGGACACTAACAATCTTATAATAAGGGCTAAATTAATATATTGGCTCGTTAGATAAAGATGGACTTAACTGTGTGTGACCTAAAAGGTGAGATAAGTTCATTTATACCCTGCTCCTACGTAATATTTAAATGATTAAATTGTGCAGTATATATGCTAATTATTCCCTAGGGAAGGGTTTGGTACTTTACACAGGAGCATAATATCAATATATTATTTTATAAATATACTAGCAGCCCGTCCCGACGTTGTCCGGGTATGAATTGCTGCCGGCCAGTAGTTTATTGTTTTGTAGGATTTCGTTTTGATAGCATTTCTTATCTGTGACAGGCCTGTGAAACGCTCCGATTCACAGTGCACTGCTGATGCACTTAAGAGTGCGCGTTCAGTAGTGTGTGAACTTGAGTTTCCCTACTTTATTTTTCCTTGCAATATTATATAGCGCGAACTCGACAACATGGCATGAGCACAATTTACATTACAGAAGAACACATTCACTTGTGGTAGGCACGGGGAGGCAAAGCGATTTGCCTGGAATCACAGGATGTTGAGCTGATGCCGAGATTGGAACGTAGCTCCCCAGCTCTAAAGTTTGCAAGTCTAGAACTTGTGGCGGGAGGTGTGTCTAAAAGTGTATGTCGGTGCTGGCCATCAATGAGAGAGACCTGTGCATTTTTCAAATCGGTGGTGAAAAAATATGAGTATGTTGCTGGAGAGGTGGCCCACCGTGCCACCAATGTACTTATTGGGGGAGGGTAAACACCCATTATTCCGCAACTTTCTTTCCGCATACCATCACTCCGCATACTTTCATTACGAAAGTACCATGACTCCGCAATGCCATTATAACTCATGGCATTACATTTTATATGCTTTTACCACACATACATTTACACCGAAATTCGTTGTAAATGCATGAATGGTAAAAGCATGTTTTTTTTAATGTTTGGATAAGGTAAGCATGGGTATAGGGGTATATGTTTTGGGGTACTGAGGTATATGTTTTGGGGTGTTTTGGTATTTTTAGGGTTCAGGGCTAGGTTTGGGTTTTGGGGTGTAGGGGTATTTTTAGGGTTCAGGGGTAGGTTTGTGCTTTTGGGTACAGGGGTATTTTAAGGGTTTAGGGATAGGTATCGGTTTTGGGGTACAGGGGTATTTTTAGGGTTCAGGGCTAGGCTTGGGTTTTGGGGGACAGGGGTATTTTTAGGGTTCAGGGGTAGGCTTGGGTTTTGGGGTACAGGGGCATTTTAAGGGTTCAGGGCTAGGTTTGGGGTTTGGGGTACAAGGGTTTTTTAGGGTTCAGGGATAGGTTTGGGTTTTGGGGTACAGGGGTAATTTTAGGGTTCAGGGCTAGGTTTGGGTTTTGGGGTACAGAGATATTTATAGGGGTCAGGGGTAGGTTTGTGTTTTGAGGTACAGGGGTATTTATAGGATTCAGGGCTAGGTTTGGGTTTTGGGGTAGAGGGGTATGTTTAGGGTTTAGGGATAGGTTTGGGTTTTGGGGTACAGGGTATATTTATAGGGTTAAGATGGGTTAGTGTTTACGGGTGTTGGGGTATTTTAAGGAGTAAGGGTGGGTTATGATTATGGGGTGCAGGGGTATTTAAAGGGAGCAGGGTTGGCACCCGGAGCTGGAATGTACAGAACCTGGGAAGAAAAAACAATGAAATATTGGGCACAACGCTCGCTTTTTTTTCCATAATCCAACGCCCCGCACACGCCCACACCCCCAGCACACGCCCACAGCACACGATATGAGACATGGCATGAAGAGCAGAATGTACCACACGCCCCCAGCGTTTGTCACGCCCCTAGCACACACCCACAGCACACCGCAGACATGCCCACAAGGGACTACTTTGCTGGCACGGTTCTTTTACCTTTTAAATGTATATGGTGGGCGTCTGCATAGCCTATGTCCTTCTGCTTCAACTGCCCTTTCCAATGCTGTATTGGGTGTTGTGGTTGGTGCTGTGGTTTCTGAGATTACCCGCCTCAAAGGTTTGGGCTCTCCCTTTATTATATTAGTATAGATATATATTTTTTAAACATCTTAATGAAATGTTATATTTGATACAACGTGGACACCTTTTATAATATTGTTTTTAATAATGTATTAATTGTTCGCAATTACATATGTAGTTTTATGCATCTTTTTAATGCCGAATAAAGTTATGATTGATTGATTATATTGGCTCAATATTTATTAACGCAAATAAAGGTCTATTTTAGATACCACCTATATTTTAATTAGGATGCTGACATCATATGCAGGTGAAACCTTCCGCTTTTCATTTTTTTGCCCCAAAGATAAGGCTGTAGTGCAGCAAAATATAGAATCACACGATGAACCAAAATTATTTCTACCACAAATGTTCACAGTGCAATGATTATGTGATTGGCTTACAGTATTCATTTTTTTGTTACAACATTTGACTTTTTTGAACTACAAAGATAAATATTTTGTTCTGCTCATTTTTCATGTACTTACAATTATGAAAAAGAATAAATTGTTTAGAATGTGTCCTTTAATTTCACAAAGAGTGCATGTTACTCACCAGGGCATTATTGACTGTCTGCTCTAGGGTCTGCTTTTGCCACCTCTGAGACCAGGGGTTGCAACATCAGTGCCAGAGGTTGCAAGGGTCAAGCCAGGGGTCACAGCTGCAACCCCTGGCGACTTTTAGATTACGTCCATGGATGCTGTCAACCACTGAAAGCTGAAGGGTTTACCAGTTAGCTAGTTGCATTGTAAATGCTTTATACAAGTTTAGCTGGCAGGACATCTTCTCATGTACTTTTCCACTGTGCAGATCAGCTCTCTCTGAGAATTGGAGCATCAGGGAGAGTCTGATCTCTGTAGGAAAATTAGGGATTAGGAGTTTATCTAAAAAAACAAATCAGAATCTTCCCCCATCTATGCATGGACATCAATTCACCAAAATGCCAGGGGTAGCAGAAGTGACTTTACATGCCATTTAACCTTCACTTTCACTCACACCTACATATGCTTACACATACAGACTCATACACACTCTGCCTACAAATACACACACACATACACACTCTTCTCTCTTACATGAATACTTACAAGTGCAAGCACGCACACAACATACATACATTTAAAAGCCTTTTTTTTACTTACCAGGGATAGTCATATTCCAGCTATTGGTACTCCATCTTTTACTAGACTAATAGCGATTAATGTAATATTATTCACTATTAGTAAAATAAAAAATTGACAAAAAACAAGGAGAGTGAAGCCCCCACCAACGTACATAAGGACGAGCTGCTTCTAATTCTGGGACAGATTTTGCGACTGCTGACGCTAGGGGGTTGCAAAGGCAGTGCCAGTGGTCACAAGGGGCATGCCAGGGGTCGCAGTAGAGGCCCCTAAAATGACGTCCATGCATCTATGGCAGTGCTTAATTTGAGCCGGTTGTTGCTGGTGGGGCGCACTTGCACTTATTTTTAGGGACCGGCGCTTATTTTTCTGTAAACGAGAGCAAGAGAGGGAAAAAGACACAAAGCAGAAAGACAGAGAAGGAGAAAGATGGAAACAACATCATAAAGAGAGAAAGCAGAGGCTTGCTAGAGTGAGATAAACAGACAGCGAATGTCTGGTAGTGGATTAAAGAGCCCGCAGTGAATTCAAGACGGAGCAGCCATGGTATTCGGTGTGCCGACATTTAATTGCACCGGCCGCGGACTTCAGAGCAGAGCTTTGGGCACCGGTACTCATTCCATTACAAATTAACCGCATGCGCGCTAGCGGGTTTTCCTGCTGTGCGCTGAAATTTCAAAAAAGAGCCTCACGTGACAAAGCCAGCTCGTCATGCGCGCAGCGCAGGTAACGCCCATGACGAGCTGGCTTTGTCACCAGCATCGAAGGGGTTAAGCACTGTCAGACTGATAATCAGCAGAATAATGTTGTTGAAAGACTGGCCCTATATTTGCTGTGCCTTTAACCAGGAGGCCAGTCGAGATAATGATTATAGCATGAATTTAATTTCTCCGCTCTTTTGTCGGTCAAGCACAGCAATTTACCTATCTTTTTCATTTCTTTGTGTTTTTTTTACTTATTGCAGCCATATTCACAATAATTTACTGTATATAATTTTTAACCTCTGTGCAGAATAGCGTATGGAAGATTTTAACTCCTCCAAGTGTTTCTGAGTCATTGTAGTCTATGAAATAAGTTTCCCTTTACAGATTGGCCTTAAATGCTTCACAGAATACTTTGAATTCAGCTGTTTATTAAAACCAGAGTTAAGGTGTGAGCTCATGAGAACATAGCTTCAGTGAGTTGATTTTAGTTCAATGCACTAAAATATCAAGGATTTAAGAAAACAATAAAGGATGTGGTTTTATACTTTTGATATTCGTGTGTTTACACTAGGGATTTTAGTCTTGAATGTATATATATTTCCTTAATTTTCTTTGGTGAAAATATATTTCTTGTTTATTGTTGATTCATCAATTTCTTAATGTTTTAAACTGTGATTTTGGTATTGAATTTAGTTTTTTTGCTTTTTGGTGTTCTTTATTTTTTCTTTTTCTTCTCCATCTTCTACCTTATTCACCTTAGTTTTTCTTATCCCTATTGTATATTGTGTTCATGATAATATGTTTTTCTGTTTTTGGATTGATATATGACAGTTATTCATTGTTTCTGTAATTTTTGGAGCAAAAAATGTAATAAATATTTGTGAAACAAAAAAACAAAAAAAAGGAATACACTTAGCAGCGTGTGCCTAAACATAGAATGAAACCGATAACTGCTGTTTTATACCTGCAGTTTTAAGTATAAACACAGCACAAAAACAACCAGCCAACACACTAGGGAAGAAGCAGCAGGAAGAATGCGCAAAATAGAAAACGAGAGATACTGAGATGGGAATCAAAATAACAAAGGGGCGGTGACACGAATTCGGTGAATGAACCAGAGAACTGTCCTTTGCTTGGGATCTGCAAACTTCTGTATCTCATTCCTCGAACATCTGTTCAAGGAGTCCACCGACCCATATAACATCTAACCTTTATTTTCTGCCAATAATCATGAGAATATTTTTACTTTATAAATGTGGTTCCGCCTACAGTGATAATAGTTTCAGTATGTATTAATAACACGTCCTTAAAATCCACTCAATTGCCTCCTTAATGTTGTTTAGATATATATGTTCATAAAATCAAAAAAGATAGGTTTAAAGAAAAATATTTTTCATTAATTGCATTTTAATTAATACAATTAATTTATTTAAATCAATTAAATTATTTAAAAAAAATGAATTAATTTAATTACATTTAAATTTAATTTAAATACATTATTTAAATACATTGAATTAATTTAATTAAGTATTTTTTTAATTCATTAATTGCATTTTGAATGTGCACAGTCACCCAATGCATTCAAACATGCTGTGAACTGAACCAGCAATCAGCTTCTGGAAAAGAAAGAAAAACACGATTGAATCGCTTATGATTTTCTGGAAAGTCATAGACCCATCTGCACACTTTGAGAGTCAATGTCCCGCTTCCTGGAAGGCGGCATGTACTGTGGCCTAATGATCGCTTGATCTTCTCGCTATTATGCAATCAGGGTCTTTTTCACCTTTTGGCTTAAAGACTCTGCAGGGGTTCCCGCATTGTCCATGCCAAGCTCGATTGCTGCCCCTTGTCTGTCCAAGGTGAATGCCAGTCCATTTACTTATTCTGACCCACCATTTCTACTGAGGGTTCTGATTCAGTGCTTAATTTGAGCCGGTGGTTTCCAGTGTGCAACACCAGCACTTAATCATTAACATCACTTTTCATGAGCACCAGTGAAGGACACATTCATTTACAGTAGGCATGAGGAGATGGAGTGATTTGCCCATAATCACAGGTTGTTGAGCAGACGCAGAGACTCAGACCTGGCTCCCCAGCTCCGAAGCCGAAAGCTCTGGCCATTACGGCACATCCTCTCCCTACTTTCGTAGTTAGTAGTTGGTTCCATTTTAGGCCGCTATAACAGGAGAAATCGGAGAGTGCATGCTGCCTCCTGATGAGTGCCCAAGCACTTCTTTTTTATTTTACAAATTAACCACTGTTCTGATTTCATATGATTAACTCTTGATGTAATAAAACAACCTTGTTTTTATGCCTGTGTCTAGTCACTCTCATATTTAAACATGTAGGTGCAACCCAAAGTGGATCCTCTGTACTCATATACTGTATACTTGTTTGTGTATCAATGTTGAAATGGCTTCGGGGTTCCTGGCTTCCAGTTGTGATTCAAGCGGGCCCACAGAAGACGAAAGATTAAGAACCAATGATATAAAGCATATAGCAAGTGCCACAATTATACAAAAGCAATGTTGCCGTGCACCGTGGCCAGCCTTTTTAATCTGCTGCTCACTAGTGTGACCCAAAACTTCTGTGTGCCCTACATCTATAAAAGCGCAGGCCAACCTGGTAAGATATGCACCCGTCTTGTTCCTATACGACCAGTGCTTGAAATGGAAAAATAGAAGTGCAGGTACACTGTAGCAGAGTACCTGATTGTTTCTGAGAAGTGCCAGTACTCTCCAATTAAAAGTATAGAATTTCTCTTGAGAAGTGCTGGTCCTCTCCAATTAAAAGTATAGCATTTCTCTCGAGAAGTGCCGCTCCTCTCCAATTAAAAGTATAGCATTTCTCTCGAGAAGTGCCGGTCCTCTCCAATTAAAAGTATAGCATTTCTCTCTAGAAGTGCGGGTCCTCTCCAACTAAAAGTATAGCATTTCTCTCGAGAAGTGCCGGTCCTCTCCAATTAAAAGTATAGCATTTCTCTCGAGAAGTGCCAGTCCTCTCCAATTAAAAGTATAGAATTTCTCTCGAGAAGTGCCGGTACTCTCCCTCTCAAAATAAAAAAGTGCAGGTACTCTGTACCAGACAGTACCGGCTCTTTTAAAGCACTGAATACGACATCGACCTGCTCGCCAGTTTCACCAATCTCTCAAAGCCGAGAACCTTTCAATAGACTCAGACCTGCCTACTTAAGATCAAAATTGATCGTGTGATGAGAGGGGCGTGGCTTTGGATGGAGTGGCCATGAAGGGGCAGGGCTTTATGTTGCAAAGATCCTGCAAGTGCCTTCTGCCCACCCGTCCTCTGTCTCCATCGACCTCCTCTTTCCACCAAAAACAAGATCAAAAGGTTGTTGAGGCTGCTGGTGATGTCCTGGTTGTTTTCACACCTCTTAACCTCTTCGGTGCTCATGACGGCTCCCGGCCGTCATGAGTCAGGGTAGGTATGTGCTCATGACAGCCGGGAGCCGTCCGAACGTTGCCGCTCTGCCCACGCGCTGTTAATTCTCGCCTGTGCGGGAGATTTAATCAGTGGGCGGAGATCTTACGGCTCCCGGCCGTCATGAGCTCACGCCCACTGTGATTTATGACAGCCGGGAGCCGTCATGAGTACCGCAGCGCCGCCCTCCCACTCCGCAGCAGAATTTGCGCCACGATGAAGGGGTTAATGAACATTGCATGCTTGCAGCCTCAAAAGACAAGCTGGAAATCCACTCCCTGCAGTGGTTTTCATCTCGCTTTGCCTGCCACCGTGTGAGTTTAGCTCTTCACCAGGTGACCGTGTGAAGGGAGCCGAAATTGTGCGACACATGGTGGCACCATGTGAGTTGGCAAGTCTGCAGTCTCCTGAAGTTCGACGACGGTAAACGTCTTGTTTTCTCCCTGAGACTTCCTTCTCCCTCCAGATGTGCATATCCGTGTGTCTTGCTGTGCTCCATCTAGGTGTGTGTTAACCATCTGCCATCTCACGAATATCTGACATTGAGGCATTCTTTTCAAGAAAAAAACTGTGATGTGAAATTCTGTATGGTGACCAAAGCATCTGCATCTTGCGATAGAGTTTTATCAACACCCACCTTGAAACAGCCGGTGCAGATCTCTGTGGTGCATATTGTAGCAAAATTGCTCCATGATCAGACAATTAATTAGGGAGTTTGGATACAGTTGAATCTTGTGAAATGTAAGACTGGAAGAAATAACCTGGGGGCATATTATCAACAACTAGCGATATTTATCACTGAAATTTTTTTATCGCCGCGCATTGCCGGATTTTATCACAGAGATAACGTGCTATTAGCAATGTTTATCTCTAAAGCGATAAAAAAGCGGCGAAATACGTGAATATTCAGGCATTATCGCTAATAGGGACATAGCCCGAATAGCCACCTCTCATTGGATATACAGGCTAAGAACTGGTCTGAGCAGGCATTAGGTTTTGGAGATATTCACGTTTAGCACGAATATTTCCATCGCTACGCCTGCGTTGATAATAGGCGATAGCAATGTTATGTACGCCCACTTTGCATGTCATTAGCGATAAATATCGCTGACATGCAAAGCAGGCCCCAAAACGCTCGCTATCGCCTACAAGCTGTCGCTAACTGCTGTTAGCGACAGCTTGCTAATAGGGCGCTAAAATTATCGCCGCTTTTTCAGCCGAAAACGGCAGCGAAAGCGGCGATAATCTAATATCGCCAGCCTTGGTAATATGCCCCCTAGTCTTGAGGCAGACTTGTACTTAGCAGATAAACAAGTGAAATTGGAGCAACTGGGATAATTCTGCCTCCAGAGATCAATCCTACGTACTACCTGTATTTACTACCTGGTATTTGACAGCCTTATAAGTTTGAGATTTAGTTTGGCCTCCACATTTATAGAAGCAATCTTGCTGCTGGTGTAAAATGCACTTAGAGTATCCATCTAATATAATATTAGCCTTCAGAGCTGCCAGGTCTAACAGTAGTGCAGATAAAATATCTGGATTTTTGTCATCATACTTTCCTACTACATACATTTTCTCTTCCCAATTAAAATGAATCCATGTCCATCACCCTTACAAGTCATTCTCTGAAGGAGTTTATGATTTTTTAAAAATCTTGCCTAATTAGATTGTACTAGTGATTATCACCATGAAGAATATCATGGTACAACAATATCGAGGACAGACTATCGAGGGACAAATAATTGAAAGTTAAATGCAAATACAGAAATATAAATTTACTATTCCTAACTCAACATCTACGTACCTTGACGATAGATGTACCTGTAGGGAAATAAATATTTGTAGAGTTAGTTATAGACAATCTAGACTTACATGTCGATATTTATCTATTCGCTATTTTGTCGTCAACATTTAGGGCCAGATGTATCACGATAGCATTTTGTGAATCCCTAATTGCGACTCACAAGGATTCACAATTAGGGAATCGCTAAATGCAGTGTATGAAGGTGTATAGTACACCTTTTGCGATTCTTGGGGAGTCGCAAATGACCTACCTCATGAATATTAATGAGGTAGGTTAAAATTTGCGACCCCCCCTGAATCGCAAACATCACGGGGATGGTGGCCTGCTGAGGTCAGCAGACCACCATGTCCGTGATTGCTTTTAAATAAAGCGATCTTTTTTTTTGTAAAGCAGCCCGTTTTCCTTAAGGGGAAAAAAAGATGCTTTACTAAACAAAAAAAGAAAAGTTTTCGTTTTCATTTTTTAAGTGCAGGCAGTGGTCCGTGGGACCACTGCTTACTCTGAAAAATGGTTTTACAAACATTCACAAAGGGGAAGGGGTCCCTTGGGAACCCCTTCCCATTTGCGGATGGGTTACCACCTACTTGAAGTAGGTGGTAAAATGCAAATGGTTTGCACCCCCAATTGCGGTCACAAAACATTCATACATACCGGTATTAGGAAGGGATGCCCTAAACACGCCCCTTCCTAATACCGAATCGCAAACCCATTTTGGGATTCGGTAACAGGTTACCGAATCAGAAAATTGGGCTTGCTACATCGGAAAGCAATTTTGCATTTGCATACAGTCACAGTCTGCGGATCTGCCCGTTTGCGAACGGAAAAGGGCTTGATACATCCGGCCCCGGCCCGAAGTACCATCGATATTACGACTTTGATAGTAAGTTTGCACTCTGTGTAAATAATATGGCAATGTTTCTAAGTGCTGAAAGACTTCTGAGATGAAAGAGTAAGATGCTGAGCTCCGAGAGAGTGGTTTATAGGTCAGACTTCTGCTAGGGAAGCAAGTGGGGGGGGGGGGGGCAGGATACAGACCTCTGATGGCGGAATGTGAAGGCGGCCTCTTACACTGGTTATCGGATACAGCCATTTTAAAGTGAAGGAAAGATTGAAAGATTAGGAGTAGGCAAAGGGGACATCCGATAGGGAATCCCGCCAACCACCCAGTTGAAGGCAATATGAAAAGCAGAAGTCTGGGAGGGTGGTATGTGGAAGAGTCCACGGATAGTGACGCTTGTGAAGCGGTTCTCTATCAGGGAAGCTTGAGAGGGTGATCCCTGGGAGGGCATTTTGTACAAGAGGCCCCAGCTAGGGATGCGTGTGAAGCAGGCTCCACAGGGAAGCATCTCCAGCAGGGTGGTATGTGGGGCAGATCCCTAAAAGGAAAGTATGTGAAGCGAATCTCTGACAAGGTGGTGTGTGGTACAGACCTCGTATAGGGAAGCTGGGGAGGGAGATCTCTAGGCGGGGTGGTGTGTGGTACAGACCTCGGATAGGGATGCATAGGCGGCAGATCTCTGGCGGGGTGGTGTGTGGTACAGACCTGTGATAGAAAGCTTATGAAGCAGATCTCCGGCAGGGTGGTGCGTGGTACAGACCACGGATAGGGAAGCACGTGGGGCAGATCTCCGGAAGGGTGGTGTGTGGTACAGACCTCTGTTAGGGAAGTGCGGGAGGCAGATCTCCGACAGGGTGGTGTGTGGTACAAACCTCTGATAGGGAAGCAGGGGAGGCAGATTTCTGGCAGGGTGGTGCGTGGTACAGACCTCGAATAGAGAAGCATGGGCGGCAGATCTCTAGCAGGGTGGTATGTGGTACAGACCTCTGAGAGGGAAGCAGGGGCGGCAGATCTCTGGCAGGGTGGTGCGTGGTACAGACCTCTGATAGGGAAGCATGTGGGGCAGATCTCCGGCAGGGTGGTGCGTGGTACAGACCACGGATAGGGAAGCATGTGGGGCAGATCTCCGGAAGGGTAGTGTGTGGTACAGACCTCTGTTAGGGAAGTACGGGAGGCAGATCTCCGACAGGGTGGTGTGTGGTACAGACCTCTAAGAGGGAAGCACGGGAGGCAGATCTCCGGCAGGGTGGTGCATGGTACAGACCTCTGATAGGGAAGCATGGGAGAGAGATCTCTGGCGGGGTGGTGTGTGGTACAGACCTCCGATAGAGAAGCAGGGGAGGCAGATCTCTGGCGGGGTGGTGTGTGGTACAGACCTCTGATAGGGAAGCATGTGAGTCAGATCTCTGGCGGGGTGGTGTGTGGTACAGACCTCTGATAGGGAAGCATGGGAGGCGGATCTCTGGCGGGGTGGTGTGTGGTACAGACCTCTGATAGGGAAGCATGAGAGGCGGATCTCTGGCGGGGTGGTGTGTGGTACAGACCTCTGTTAGGGAAGCACGGGAGGCAGATCTCCAGCAGGGTGGTGCGTGGTACAGACCTCTGATAGGGAAGCAGGGGAGGCAGATCTCTGGCGGGGTGGTGTGTGGTACAGACCTCTGATAGGGAAGCATGTGAGTCAGATCTCTGGCGGGGTGGTGTGTGGTACAGACCTCTGATAGGGAAGCATGGGAGGCGGATCTCTGGCGGGGTGGTGTGTGGTACAGACCTCTGAAAGGGAAGCATGGGAGGCGGATCTCTGGCGGGGTGGTGTGTGGTACAGACCTCTGATAGGGAAGCATGGGAGGCGGATCTCTGGCGGGGTGGTGTGTGGTACAGAATTCTGTTAGGGAAGCACGGGAGGCAGATCTCCGGCAGGGTGGTGCGTGGTACAGACCTCTGATAGGGAAGCATGGGAGTCAGATCTCTGGCAGGGTGGTGTGTGGTACAGACCTCTGATAGGGAAGCATGGGAGGCGGATCTCTGGCGGGGTGGTGTGTGGTACAGACCTCTGATAGGGAAGCATTGGAGGCGGATCTCTGGCGGGGTGGTGTGTGGTACAGACCTCTGATAGGGAAGCACGGGAGGCGGATCTCTGGCGGGGTGGTGTGTGATACAGACCTCTGATAGGGAAGCATGGGAGGCAGATCTCTGGCGGGGTGGTGTGTGGTACAGACCTCTGTTAGGGAAGCACGGGAGGCAGATCTCCGGCAGGGTGGTGCGTGGTACAGACCTCTGATAGGGAAGCATGGGAGGCAGATCTCCGGCAGGGTGGTGCGTGGTACAGACCTCTGATAGGGAAGCACGGGAGGCAGATCTCCGGCAGGGTGGTGCGTGGTACAGACCTCTGATAGGGAAGCATGGGAGGCGGATCTCTGGCGGGGTGGTGTGTGATACAGACCTCTGATAGGGAAGCATGGGAGGCAGATCTCCGGCAGGGTGGTGCGTGGTACAGACCTCTGATAGGGAGGCGGATCTCTGGCAGGGTGGTGTGTGGTACAGACCTCTTATAGGGAAGCATGGGAGGCGGATCTTCAGCAGGGTGGTGCGTGGTACAGACCTCTGATAGGGAAGCATGGGAGGCAGATCTCCGGCAGGGTGGTGCGTGATACAGACCTCTGATAGGGAAGCATGGGAGGCGGATCTCTGGCAGGGTGGTGCGTGGTACAGACCTCTGATAGGGAAGCATGGGAGGCGTATCTCCGGCAGGGTGGTGCGTGGTACAGACCTCTGATAGGGAAGCATGGGAGGCGGATCTCCGGCAGGGTGGTGCGTGGTACAGACCTCTGATAGGGAAGCATGGGAGGCGGATTTCTGGCGGGGTGGTGTGTGATACAGACCTCTGATAGGGAAGCATGGGAGGCAGATCTCCGGCAGGGTGGTGCGTGGTACAGACCTCTGATAGGGAAGCATGGGAGGCAGATCTCCGGCAGGGTGGTGCGTGATACAGACCTCTGATAGGGAAGCATGGGAGGCGGATCTCCGGCGGGGTGGTGTGTGATACAGACCTCTGATAGGGAAGCATGGGAGGCGGATCTCTGGCGGGGTGGTGTGTGGTACAGACCTCTGATAGGGAAGCATGGGAGGCGGATCTCCGGCAGGGTGGTGCGTGGTACAGACCTCTGATAGGGAAGCATGGGAGGCGGATCTCTGGCGGGGTGGTGTGTGATACAGACCTCTGATAGGGAAGCATGGGAGGCAGATCTCCGGCAGGGTGGTGCGTGGTACAGACCTCTGATAGGGAAGCATGGGAGGCAGATCTCCGGCAGGGTGGTGCGTGATACAGACCTCTGATAGGGAAGCATGGGAGGCGGATCTCCGGCAGGGTGGTGCGTGGTACAGACCTCTGATAGGTAAGCATGGGAGGCGGATCTCTGGCGGGGTGGTGTGTGATACAGACCTCTGATAGGGAAGCATGGGAGGCGGATCTCTGGCGGGGTGGTGTGTGGTACAGACCTCTGATAGGGAAGCATGGGAGGCGGATCTCCGGCAGGGTGGTGCATGGTACAGACCTCTGATAGGGAAGCATGGGAGGCGGATCTCTGTCAGGGTGGCATGTGCAACAGTCCTGTGGTTGGGAATCAGGCCCGGTTCTATAGGTGGGCCGGGTGGGCAAGGCCCACCCAAACATGAGCCTGGCCCACCCAAACAGGAGCCTTGGCCCTCGCAGTGAATCTGCCACCGATGTACAACAATAAAAACTGTTCAAATAACTTGTGATTTACGATCCTGCTGGAAAGCAACCATTTGTCTGTTGGTAGTTTTTAAATGCAGATAAACTGAATTTTATGGGACTAGCTCAGTGGGTTACTACCTCTGTCACAGATATCCATGTGTCACTTGCAGTTCAGAAGTTACTATCCTAACATAGGACAGTGACCTATGAACTGTCATCAAAGAGCTGCATACAAACTTCGCGTTTTTGTGTTGTGATATAGTTAGAACTTCTCTATTCCTTCATTATTCTAATGTTACTAAAAAGTTTGTTTAGGCAGTTATACATTTTTATCAGTAAAGCCAACCCCCAACCACTGGAGTACTCTTTAAATCCTGAGTTTGTGCTTCCCAGACCAAACCCTTGTAAAATATACTGCCCACCAGTCTGGATGACGTGATTTCTACACCTTGTAATCCTCATTGGCTTATGTGACATTTCCTATAGACTGATTCATTGTCTTTGTTTAAAGTGTGCTGTTATGTAAAGTACTGTGACACCCTACACTCATATGAGTAGCGCTGTACAACAAAAGGAATGGATATGAGAGAGGGGCAACGGCAAGATGAGGCGCACTGGTGGAGGGTGGCAGTGAGGGAAGCCGGGGAGGAGGTCACAGGGTGGGGGGAACTACAGAGAGATGAAGGGCGCTGGTGGAGGGAGCAGTGAGGGAAGCCGAGGAGGAGGTCACGGGTGGGTGTGCTATGGAGAAATGAGGGGCACTAGTCGAGGGTGGCAGTGAGGGAAGCCGAGGAGGAGGTTATGCAGTGGGGGACTCGGACAGATGAGGCGCGCTGGTGGAGGGAGCAGTGAGGGAAGCTGAGGAGGAGGTCACGCGGTGGGGGGCTACGGAGGGATGAGGGGCGTTGGTGGAGGGTGGCAGTGAGGGAAGCAGAGGAGGAGGTCACGGGGTGGGGGGCTCGGAGAGATGACGGGCGGTGGTGGAGGGAGCAGTGAGGGAAGCCGAGGAGGTGGTCATGGAGTGGGGGGAACTACAGAGAGATGAGGGGCGCTGGTGGAGGGTGGCAGTGAGGGAAGCTGTGGAGGAGGTCGTGGGGGGAACTACAGAGAGATGAGGGGCGCTGGTGGAGGGAGCAGTGAAGGAAGCCGAGGAGGTGGTCATGGGGTGGGGGGCTCGGAGAGATGAGGGGCACTGGTGGAGGGAGCAGTGAGGGAAACCGAGGAGGAGGTCACGGGGTGGGGGGAACTACAGAGAGATGAGGGGCGCTGGTGAAGGGAGCAGTGAGGGAAGCCGAGGAGGTGGTCATGGGGTGGGGGGCTCGGAGAGATGAGGGGCGCTGGTGGAGGGTGGCAGTGAGGGAAGCCGAGGAGGTGGTCATGGGGTGTGGGGGAGCTACGGAGAGATGAGGGGCGCTGGTGGAGAGAGCAGTGAGGGAAGCCGAGGAGGTGGTCATGAGGGGGTGAACTACAGAGAGATGAGGGGCGCTGGTGGAGGGTGGCAGTGAGGGAAGCCGAGGGGGTGGTCATGGGATGGGGGGCTCGGAGAGATGAGGGGCGCTGGTGGAGGGTGGCAGTGAGGGAAGCCGAGGAGGAGATCACGGGGTGAGGGAACTACAAAGAGATGAGGGGCGCTGGTGGAGGGTGGCAGTGAGGGAAGCCGAGGAGGAGGTCATGGGGTGGGGGGCTCGGAGAGATGAGGGGCGCCGGTGGAGGGAGCAGTGAGGGAAGCCGAGGAGGTGGTCATGGGGTGTGTGGGAGCTACAGAGAGATGAGGGGCGCTGGTGGAGGGAGCAGTGAGGGAAGCTGAGGAGGTGGTCATGAGGGGGTGAACTACAGAGAGATCAGGGGCGCTGGTGGAGGGTGGCAGTGAGGGAAGCCGAGGAGGAGGTCATGGGGTGGGGGGCTCGGAGAGATGAGGGGCGCTGGTGGAGAGAGCAGTGAGGGAAGCCAAGGAGGAGGTCATGGGGTGGGGGGCTCGGAGAGATGAGGGGCGCTGGTGGAGAGAGCAGTGAGGGAAGCCAAGAAGGAGGTCACAGGGTGGAGGGGGACTACAAAGAGTTGAGGAGAACTGGTGGAGGGTGGCAGTGAGGGAATTCGAGGAGGAGGTCACGGGGTGGGTGTGCTATGGAGAAATGAGGGGCACTAGTCGAGGGTGGCAATAAGTGAGTCCGAGGAGGAGGTCACAGGTTAGGGGGAACTACAGAGAGATGAGGGGCGCTGGTGGAGGGAGCAGTGAGGGAAGCCGAGGAGGAGGTCGACTACAAAGAGTTGAGGGGAACTGGTGGAGGGAGCAGTGAGGGAAGCCGAGGAGGAGGTCTTGGGGTGCGAGGCTACGGAGAGATGAGGGGCGCTGGTGGAGGGTGGCAGTGGGGGAATTCCAGGAAGAGGTCATGGGGTGGGGGAGAGCTACGAAGAGATGAAGAGAGCTGGTGCGGGTGGCAGTGAGGGAGTCAGAGGAGGAGGACACAGGGTGGGGGGAACTACAGAGGGATGAGTGGCACTAAAGGGGAATGTCAGTGAGGGAATCCGAGGAGGAGATCACGGGTGGAGGAAACTACAGAGAGATGAGGGGCGCTGGTGCAGGGTGGCAGTGAGGGAATCCGAGGAGGTCACGGGTGTAGGGAATAAGCATGGGCGAATTTTGCGAATCTGGCGTTCGCGAATTTGCGGAATTGCGAACTCGCAATTTTTTTTTGTGTTTGCAAGAATTTCAGCCAGTTCGCGAGGATTTTGTACCAGTTCGCAATTGCGAACTTACATGTCGGCTCGCAACGGTCGCGATTATGTTGTTTCTACGTCTGGTTCATCATCACAGGTTCCCAGCACCCTATGCTTCACCACTGCCACCCTCTGTTTCACCCATGCCACCCTCTGGTACATCCATGCCACCCTCTGGTTCATCATCACTGTAGATTATGGGGGGAAAAAGCAAGCACACCTGCCCTGCTTCAACTAACATGAATTAATTTGGGGTTGATTTATTAATGTGTCACTGTTTTAAAATTCCAGTCTGGCACCTGCTTCCTTATCTGTAATTTGCTTTCTGTTGCAGTGCAATTTGTTTTCCAGGACCTTTGTGGCCTACTTGTAGCTATTCTATGAGCCTGCTGTGAGGGTCAGAGCAGGGTCATACAATTGTTGCAACTAGCAACTGAACTCTGGAGGGGCCCCAGTCAGGAAGCACTACAGGGAATGGTTACTAATGATGAGTTTGAACTTTTGCACCTGCTGAATGCTTTCACTTTTGCAAAACTCGTTTTTCTGCAGAACAGCATTACAGCAACTGTAATGCCCCAAACAAACTTACTTGGGAAAGTTGATTTCTAATCCAAAAGTGATCCAAAGAAAGTCAAAAGGCCTCAAATCCAAAAAAGTGCAGGCAAATGTCAACCTGAGGAGTTATTCTGATAAAAATCATCATTTTCAGAAGGTCTATGCTGCTTGCTAGTGTATTTCTTGTGCAGAATTGCAACTTTTGTAATTTCGCGAGTGCGAGATTGTTGCTGCCCGCCGCACCTACATGTTCGCAATTGCAAACTTACGCCGCACGCCGCAAAATTGTATCACCAAGAAAAAAAAATCCGCTGCGTGCGAATTCGCGGATTTTCGGTAAATTCGCGAGCGTTCTCGGATCGCAAATTTACAGAAAATCCGCAAAATCCGCGAGCGGAACGGATTTTCTGCCCATGCTTAGTAGGGAATTACAGAGAGATGAGGGGCGCTGGTGGAGGGTGGCAGTGAGGGAATCCAAGGAGGAGGTCACGGGTGGAGGGAACTACAGAGAGATGAGGGGCGCTGGTGGAGGGTGGGAGTGAGGGAATCTGAAAAGGAGGTCATGGGGTGGGGGAACTACAGGGAGATGCGGGCACTGGTGGAGGGTGGCAGTGAGGAAATCAGAGGAGGAGGTCATGGGGTTGGGGGGAACTATAGAGAGATGAGGGGCACTGGTGGAGGGAGCAGTGAGGGAATTTGAGGAGGAGGTCATGGGTTGTGGGGGAGCTACGGAGAGATGAGGGGCACTGATGGAGGGTGGTAGTTTGGGAGTCTGAGGAGGAGGCCATGAGGGGGAGTGGCTACAGAGAGATGAAGGGCACTGTTAGAGGGTGGTTGTTAAGCTATCTACAGAGAAAGAGGTCAAAAAAGAGGTCAACAAGACTTTTGCACCAGCACTAAAGCCGGCCCTGTCATGGCCTTTCTTTGTTAATTTAATTAACAGTCAAGTGATTAGGACAACTGTGGAGCATACTTTAACATGCATGCTAATTACATTTACTGCTATATTCAATGTTTCAGGTTTGAATATGATTTTACTATTTTTTTTTACTCAGAATAATGAAAGTGGAACTGAATGGTGGCTGGTATGGGGCTGGGGCCCAAGGTCAGCTGTGAAAGAAGGGGGATAATCAAGCCTGAAAGGAAGTGCGCTGCAGAGTCAGGGGTCAGGTGGAGGTAGTAATAAAGAGGGTTTCTCCCTGAAGGCTCACACCGAGGGAGCCCGAGTAGAGTCCCTTGCTAGATACTCCCACCTTAGAAACCTCCTCGTCCCATCAAAGGGACATTACATGGAAGAAAAGCACTATTTGAGAGTGATAACATTTAGAAAGAGACTTGGAAAAGAGTGCGTTTTACTGAACCTTGTAAGACTAAGGAGAGATAAAAGGAGGGCCCAGAAGCAGGCCGGGCTAGATATATAAGCGATAAATCGGGCCAGCAGTGGCCCACCCGAATGTACCCTTGGCCCACCCAAACAAAAATTCTTGGAGCCGGGCCTGTTGGGAATCATGTGAAACAGACCTCTGGCGTGGTGTCAGGCTCAGGGTGTCACCTTCAGCCTTCTACGCGCTGTTAATGAGCCCGGCGCGCCCAGGGACGCGCCGTCTGATCTGCTGTTAGTGCTGAAGCAGCAGAGCTCGGTCTGCGCTCATTACAGGGCTCGAGCCGCGCTGGCGGATGTCACCAGCCGCATGCAAAGGTCACGCCGTGACTGTGCATTCATTAACCTTCCCTCGATGGCTCTCAGCTTGTTTTCTTCACACACTTTCATCCCTTATCAGTGTTTTCACAAAGGCTTTGACATGCCAGTTAATCCAGCCAATGATCTGTGCCTCCCCCCCCACCCCCTCCACCGAGAGGAGCTCCTATCACCGAGAGCTGCTTTAAAAGACACATGCAGACACCTTCACTTCACCCTGAGCCACAGCGGCGTACCTTTGCAACCTCTTGGCTCAACAAGCATTGGCACAGCAAAGAGGTTTCTCCTTCATAATACCCGTGCAGGCTTATTGGTTTTGCCAACGTTTGCCTGTAACAGCGTCGGATCCTCCGCTAAAGTGGAGAAGCATCGCCCTCCCTGCTTTTCAGCAGCGCAAAAAAGGAACAAGCATTTACAATGCAATGGTCTCGGCATTATTAAAGGTAGAGCTATTGTCATTGTCCATGACTTTTTTTTAAAATCATAAATAAATGGCATTGTCATTTACATTGCCAACAGCTTATTTGTTAAATAAATGGCATTGTCATTTACAATGCGAATAGCTTAATCGCTCACAAATGCATGACCTATTGCATTTACACCCACACAGAGCCACCCACACAAAGCCACCCACACACATATACAGAGCCACCCACACAAAGCCACCCACACACACAGAGCCACCCACACAAAGCCACCCACACACACAGAGCCACCCACACAGAGCCACCCACACAGAGTCATTCACACAGAGCCACCTACACAGAGCCACCCTCACACAGACAGAGCCACCCACACATAGAGCCACCTACAAAAATAGCTATCCACACATAGAGCCACCTACAAAAAAAAGCAATCCACAGTGAGCCACACACACAGAACCCCACACACAGAGCCCCACACACACACCTAACATCCCACACACACACCCAGAGCCCCACACACACACCCAGAGCCCCACACACATGGAGAGAGCCCCCCCCCACACACACAGAGCCCCACACACACACACAGCCCCCCCCACAAACACAGAGCCCCCTACACACACAGAGCCCCACACACACACCCAGAGCCCCCCACACACACCCAGACCCACACACACACACCCAGAGACACACACCCAGAGCCACACACACACACACACACATAGCCACACACACACACCCAGAGCCACACACACAGAGCCACACACACACACCCAGAGCCACACACACACCCAGAGCCACACACACACCCAGAGCCACACACACACCCAGAGCCACAAACACACCCAGAGCCACATACACACACAGGAGAGCAACCACAGCGAGGGGGCAGGGAAGCAAGCACAGCGAGGCAGCAGGGAAGCAAGCTTAGCGAGGGGGCAGGGAAGCAAGCACAGCGAGGGGGCAGGGAAGCAAGCACATTCAGGGGGCTGTGCCCGGACTGACCTGTGTGCGTCCTCAGATGAGCTTTCAGGTGTGAGGATTTTCCGTACACCTTGCCGCAGCCTGGGTTGGGGCACTTGTGCTTCTTCTGGGCCATCTCCGGGTCGCTCCGGTCCCTCCTATGCTTGGTATTGAGTCCTTCTGGGTGCCCTGCACCGGTCACGGGGAGGTCACATCTGTCCGCCGGGCTCCCCTCCCCCCGCCGGGCCGGGGCTGTGCTGGTTCAGATCTGCCAGGCCACTTCCAGCAGGGAGGCAGTGTCCCCAGCAGCCTCTCCCGAGGGCAGGGCGAAAAATTCAAGTTTAGAGACTGGCAAATGGGAAAAGAAGGCACTGAAGTTTGAGAGGGGTGGAATAAGAGAATCATGACCTCCTGGTGAGCGGGAGCAGGACACGCAAGAGCTGCTCACTGCGGAGACCGAGGGCATTGCAGGAAGGAGGAGCACGAAAGGCAACTGGAAGAGAAGGACGTGCTTATGAGAGCACAACAAGGGAAGAGAGTTACGGGAACAGAAGAGAGACAAGCCTGACAGGAGGCCTGAGACTGCGGCACAAACACAGGAAGAGCGTCCAGCAGCCTCCTTTCCTCGGAGTCTGCCAGTGGCATCGGGGTCAAGCGGGAGAGAGAGAGGGCTGTGGAAAGTTCCCGCCGGAGAGAGCTCTGCGCTCCTTACATGGCCCTGCAGGGCTGGAAGAAGTGACTGCGGCCCGCTGCTTATCTGGCCGCAGGGCTGGGCTGCGGCACCGAGGCCAGCATCGTCATAGTTTACCCGTAGCTAGGCTTTCCCTTCTACGCCGCCGCGGATGTGTCGTCACTTGGCAAGTGCTTCATGACGTGGGGTGCCGATCTAGGACGCTGGAGAGGTTGACTCTTTCGCATCATTCAGCATGGGGCACAACCTCAATTGGCTGCCCCTGCTATTGTCACCCAAAGGACCATAGGAGCAGCTGCAGTCCCTGTTGCACCTCCTGCACCCCCCGCTGGGCTGGAGAGGAATAGCCGAAGTCCCAGTGTCATTGCGTGACTGGGGAGCGCTGTGAGGTGGAGAGGATGCGGTGTAGCGGCCAGAGCTGTCCACTTTGACACCGGGGAACCGGGTTCGAGTCTCGGCGTTGGCTCAACACCCTGTGATTCCGGGCAAATCACTTCATCTCCCTCCTGCCTTCCAAAAACGAATGTGTCATACGTAACGTAACTGGTGTTAATGTAAAGCACCCCAATACTTTCGGGTCGAGATCGCACTATATGAAAAAATAACTGTGAGCAGAGCCTGGTGCATTCTTCACAACCCTTCTCCTCTCCCATAGTGCATTGGGGCAGCACTGTGGGTTTCATGCAGGGTCATGGACCCCGCTGATTTCCATGCAGAACTTGGGGTGGCAATGCCTAGCGTCCCCTACTGTGCTCTCCGCTCTGCAACCTCTGTTTGTTTGCAGTCTTCTGCATGGCTTTTAGAATCGAATGCTGGGCTGGGCTCCTCACTGGACTCCCTGCACAGCTGGATGAGGAGCCCCTGCACTTCTAGTGTACTTCCTGCAGAGCTGGGGTCGGAACAGTAGGGAACACAGAGTCACTTCCGTGCTTCCTGCGAGGCAGGGACAGTTTGCACGCGGTCCCTGAAGTAGTATCCACCATGCGGGAGAGAACGGCCGACCCCCCCTCGCCTTACTCACTGCAGGTTTTAGCTTGTAATTTGCTGCACGCACTGCTAAAACCATGCAGGCGAGCCAAAAATACTTTATTGATGTGACTCATCCCGTGTCAGAGAGGTGTTGCCAATGTAAACAAACACACAGCCAGCTTTCTTTCAGAGACCGCCTCTGCCTGCATTGAAAAAGTAAAGCTGTGTACATCCCCTGCTCGCATCCTGTCCGGCTTCCTGTACGAGAATAACCCTGTAATGTACACGCCTCATCTGTGCTTCCTCCATGGAAGGAAGCCCATCCGCCCTGCCTCCCTTACACCTCCTTGGCTGCGGCTCCCACGATCCTTTGTGCGGTTTAAGAGATGCGCTTCAAGTAAACAGAACAGCTGCAAAGCAACACGTCCAACTTTAAAGCACTCTGTGGGGAAAAGCGAAACGGAATATAAAACCGCTGTCTAAACATGACAAGCAAACAGGAATTATGTGGCAGAATCCGGGCACGTTGGGGTCGGGTCGGACACTTGGATCCTCGCCAGTTGTGAGCTCAAACGGACATTTAAACAAGGGATAGTTACCTCACGCTGCTCTCCTGGTTTTACCGAGCAGCAGTAAAATGGGGGCCGGAAAATTCGGAATTGGTGGCTTGTTTTTGGCGTTCTGAGTGACGGATGACGTCACAGTCGAAAGAACGCAAAAAAACACGCCCCCAAATCTGAAAGAGACGGGGCTTTATTGGAGTGACTCCCCTCTCCTCCAATGGCTGGCCTCCGTTTAGGAAGCCAGCCAATGGAGGAGAATGGAGTAGAGAGGCGGGTTCAAGCCCCCATACTCCAAAACATTAAATCTCCTCCCGGAGACTGCGCGAGCGCAGCCTACGGTCCTCGACCTAAAAATGAAATAACATGATGCTATTATCATTTTATTTTTCCGTGCTGAAGTCAGTTTTAGGGAGAGATGTGGCTTGGCTGTCGTCACAGCCAGCAGGGGGAGGAGTGGTTGGGGCACTTAAGTGCGTATCATGGTTTGGCTAGCCTTCTTGGGCTGGCCAAACAGTCATGCACACTTAGTAAGTTCTCCACCCCGCTGTATTGCACTGTCTGAACGCCGAACCAGGATGCTCAGAACAAACATGACGCTGTTGTCATGCTGGTGACAGCAGCGTCGTGATTGGCTTAGGGGAGCCTGTGTGCTTCCTGCTTCTGCGAAAAGAAGCGAAGGAGAGATGACGGCCGGACAGAGAGAAGTGAAATGTTTTTGGGGTTTTTTCACCCCACCACCCCCATTCTATACCAGCCGCCACTGGCCTGTAAAGTAATGTTCAAATAAAGTAAAAGGAAAAACATTTCTAAATTCTGGAGGAAAAGCAAATCAGCTATATTGCAGTGTCAAGGGTCTTAAGGAGGCAATGCTCACATGAGGGACACACTTAAGACTTCAAAGGCAAGCCATTAAATAATAAACAATCAGATGAGATGCGGCAATAAAAAACAACCTTCTTTAAGCAATGGGCTGGCTGTATCCCCCTGCAAGTTCACAATAGGTCTTTCACAACCAGATAACGTGGAAGACTTAAAGATGTGGGTGAAGTCTAAGGTTTAAAGGGTGATCCTATTAAGGTGAATAGGGAATGAACACTTTCTAGTAGGGTGACTTGTGTTTGAAAAGCCAGTGGGCCTATTTAATTCTAGGAAACCATTTTGCCTGTCAGGTGGGTGAATAGAAGTTAACAGGGTGACACTTGCCAAGGCCCTCAACAATTTCAGAAACCTTCGCATCAACCTGAGCCACAGCAGCTCTTTGACAGCTTCAAAAATGTTCACTCCAACCTGAACAACATCTGACACAGACACATGAACTGCTTCATCTTCAGCCACTGCTGCTCCCACGGACACATCCACAAACCTTGACTTCACCAGAGATACTAGAGTCAAAATATATGTGTAGATAGATAGATAGATAGATAGATAGATAGATAGATAGATAGATAGATAGATAGATAGATAGATAGATAGAGAGATAGATAGATAGATAGATAGATAGATAGATAGATAGATAGATAGATAGATAGATAGATAGATAGATAGATAGATAGATAGATAGATAGATAGATAGATAGATAGATAGATAGATAGATAGATAGATAGACTTATATATGCATTATTTGGTCACATTTGTTTAAATATTTCCTATATTTTCCATGTGAATCTATTCATTAAAAACACATATGTAATTCTGTTCAGTAACTATTGCTGTTCCTAAACCGCTGAAATCTTGGGTTGCCATACCCAAGGTTTATTTATTTTTTTGGTACCCCTGTGGGTCCACTGGGACATAGGACCTCATGGTAAGGTTTTGCGACCACTGTGCTGGATAACTGGACTACATTAGGACTCAAATTGTGCACAATTTCTTGCCAAGCAGTGTGTGCCTTGAGTCCGTAGGATTGTGTTGTAGTGTTTGTGTAGTGCTGCACAACCCCAATGAGGCGACAAAGAGCTCTGATTTACATTGGGTCCAGGGCTAATGTTTGTCATGTATGGCTGGTCGGATGCTGCAGGTGGATTGGATTTTCCTATATGGGATGATCTCAAAGAGATGTGCAACATTCAAAGACATGCTTTAAAGATGGTGTGGCGTACGTTACTGTGCATGAGCATGAGGTGATGCGAGAATGTAAGGAGAAACAAGCATTGGAAATGCAATAGGTCTCGCATTAGAAAAGTTGGAGTTATTGGTATTGTAAATGACATATGTTATTTATTTGTTGGTTTTTAAAATTGCTAAATTGATGGCTTTGTCATTTACAATGCCAATAGATATAACTTTTGCGAATGTGACACCTATAGCATTTGGAATGCAACATATTTTGTATTTACGTGACTTAGATGGCAGCTCTTGTCGTTAGGCCACATCTCTAGAGAGCAGGAGAGTGCAGCAGGGGAGAGAAGCACAGCAATGCAATAGGTCTTGCATTAGGAAAGTTTGAGCTATTGGTATTGTAAAGGACACATTTTTTATTTATGTGCTTGTTTTGAAAATAGCGAATTAATAGCTTTGTTATTTACAATGCCAATAGTTTTATCTTTTGCAAATGTGACACCTATTGTAACACAATATGTGTTGTGAGGGTGAGTGAGGGTGAGGGTGAGGGGTTGAGGGTGAGGTGTTGAGGGTGAGTGAGGGTGAGGTGTTGAGGGTGAGTGAGGGTGAGTTGTTGAGGGTGAGTGAGGCTGAGTGAGGGTGAGGGGTTAAGGGGGAGGGGTCGAGGGTGAGGGGTTGAGGGTGAGGGAGGGTGAGGGGTTGAGGGTGAGGGAGGGTGAGGGGTTGAGGGTGAGTGAGGGTGAGGTGTTGAGGGTGAGTGAGGGTGAGGGTGGGTGAGGGGTTGAGAGTGAGTGAGGGTGAGTGAGGGTGAGGTGAGGTGTTGAGGGTGGGTGAGGGTGAGGCTGAGGGGTTGAGGTTGAGTGAGGGTGAGTGAGAGTGAGGGTGAGTGAGGGGTTGAGGGTGAGTGAGGGTGAGGGGTTGAGGGTGAGTGAGGGTGAGGTGTTGAGGGTGAGAGAGGGTGAGGGTGAGTGAGGGTGAGGGGTTGAGAGTGAGGGTGAGGGTGAGTGAGGGTGAGGTGTTGAGGGTGAGTGAGGGTGAGGGTGAGGGTGAGGCTGAGGGGTTGAGGGTGAGTGAGGGTGAGTGAGGGTGAGGGGTTGAGGGTGAGTGAGGGTGAGGTGTTGAGGGTGAGAGGGTGAGGGTGAGTGAGGGTGAGTGAGGGTGAGTGAGGGTGAGTGAGGGTGAGGGTGAGGGGTTGAGGGTGAGTGAGGGTGAGGGGTTGAGGGTGAGGGGCTGAGGGTGAGTGAGGGTGAGGGGTTGAGGGTGAGTGAGGGTGAGGGGTTGAGGGTGAGTGAGGGTGAGAGGTTGAGGGTGAGGGGTTGAGGGTGATAGAGGATGAGTGAGAGTGAGGGTGAGTGAGGGGTTGAGGGTGAGGGGTTGAGGGTGAGTGAGGGTGAGGGGTTGAGGGTGAGTGAGGGTGAGGGGTTGAGGGTGAGTGAGGGTGAGGGTGAAGGGTTGAGGGTGAGTGAGGGTGAGGGGTTGAGGGTGAGTGAGGGTGAGGTGTTGAGGGTGAGTGAGGGTGAGGGTGGGTGAGCGTGAGGGAGGGGTTGAGGGTGAGGTGTTGAGGGTGAGTGAGGGTGTGGGTGAGGGGTTGAGGGTGAGGGGTTGAGGGTGAGTGAGGGTGGGTGAGGGTGAGGGGTTGAGGGTGAGTGAGGGTGAGGTGTTGAGGGTGAGTGAGGGTGAGTGAGGGTGAGGGTGAGGGTGAGGTGTTGAGGGTGAGTGAGGGTGGGTGAGTGAGGGTGAGTGAGGGTGAGGGGTTGAGGGTGAGTGAGGGTGAGGGTGAGGGTGAGGGTGAGTGAGGGTGAGGGGTTGAGGGTGAGTGAGGGTGAGGGGTTGAGGGTGAGTGAGGGTGAGAGGTTGAGGGTGAGGGGTTGAGGGTGATAGAGGATGAGTGAGAGTGAGGGTGAGTGAGGGTGAGGGGTTGAGGGTGAGGTGTTGAGGGTGAGGGTGGGTGAGCGTGAGGGTGAGCGTGGGGGTGAGTGAGGTGTTGAGGGTGAGGAGTTGAGGGTGAGGGGTTGAGGGTGAGTGAGGGTGAGGGTGAGGGGTTGAGGGTGAGTGAGGGTGAGGGGTTGAGGGTGAGTGAGGGTGAGGTGTTGAGGGTGAGTGAGGGTGAGGTGTTGAGGGTGAGTGAGGGTGAGGGTGGGTGAGCGTGAGGGAGGGGTTGAGGGTGAGGTGTTGAGGGTGAGTGAGGGTGTGGGTGAGGGGTTGAGGGTGAGTGAGGGTGAGGGGTTGAGGGTGAGTGAGGGTGTGACCATATCCATTCCAGACACTGATAATTAATTGGCGACAAAAGTTATTATTTGACGTGGCATATCTTAATTGCTAGGTTTTTTAATTACTAGTTGATGTTTAATTTTTGTAATCATTTTTTTAAGTATGCACCTCTTAAAAAATAAATAAAAATATTGCTTGTTATGTATTTCCATTTGTAGACCTAGAATAGTTATGGTGCATTGTATGTAGCTTTAAAAAATAAAAATGTAGACTGCTCAATGTATTTCCGTGAATAGATGCAGGTTGCCTCTTTCTGTCAAATAATATCCCTTGTTCAACTTACTATAGTGGCGCGGCATACTATGAAGCAGAGGAGGACTGACTGTCAGAGCCTTGCTCTTTCCTCTCTTGCCAACAGGGCTACTCCAGAATAAGACCACGAAAACCATAATTTGTGAAACATGGCCATTTGACTCGCAGCCCGGTCAGTGGAGGGGCTCCGCTTTCTGATCCGTAGAGGCTGATGCGCAGTCACTTTCTTGAATTTTTTTTTTTTTTTTTTTAAATATATTTTTATTGCAGGAATCAGTAAATCAGTACAGTAACGACCAGCATGGCATCATAAGCAATAGTAACAGAATAAAGCCCTCTGGCCCCCCTCCATAGAGTCTGTACACAGCCAACCAGCCCACAACCCTGGGGTCGGGCGGCGAATTGCGATGGGGGTCAGTAGGATGCTGGAGCTGGTCCGGATAATGCACTGTCCGTCGTCTGCTTTTCCAAACAAGCCTAAAACCCCCAAAATAAACCCCCTCCCCATAAATGTCTACTAACTAAGAGAACCCCCCCCCCCACCACCAGCGCCGGGGAGCTATCAACATAGGATCTGCTATCGGACCCACGGGGAAGGCAATAGGACTGTCAGTACTAATGTTCACCGGGACTCGGGGCGAGTCGCTTCTTCACTTTCAGAGTCGCTAGGGGCACTATAATCTCTGAGGGCCTGCACCAACATTTCCCACTCCAACGCGGCCTCCTGCGCCTTCTCATTACCCTGCCTCCAAGCCAGTTGATATCTCAGTGCGCTCTCTCCCGCCGCCCACTTCAAAAGCTCACTGTGCCATCTGCTGCCCGCCGGACCAGCTCGTGCCTTCCAGTTCCTAGTCACCTCTCGTTTAGCAAGGAGGAGCCCCAGGTCGATAAACTTACTAGAAATTTTATTCCTGGGGGTATGGGGAAACCAGTGTAGGAGCCCCACCGCCGCATCCAATCATAAGAGCCTCCCTGTCACCTCCTCCAGGGTCGTCGCTACCTCCTGCCAGTAGGATGTCAGTCCTGGACAGGCCCATAACATGTGTAGGAGGTCCGCCTCCTGAGCCGGGCATCTAGGGCATTCCGCCGAGGCCGTGGCAAAATAACGCCTGACTTTCACCGGGGTCAGGTACGCTCTATGGAGAACATAATAGTGGACCAGTTGGAAACGGGCGTTGCGTGTGCCCTTCCAGGCCCGTCTCACCAACTGGGACCAGGTCGTTTCCGGGATCTCCCTACCAATGTCCTCCTCCCAGCGGGTCCTCAAAGTGGTGAGAGGAGCCAATCCCTCGGTAATCAACCTGCCATATAGGCAAGTGACCGCCTTCACCGTGCCCGCCGACATCATTACGTACTGGCACACCTGAGATAAGTGGGGTTCCTCCTGCCCGTTCTTCCAGTGTGCCTGGATCGCTCGTACAATGGCCGAGTGCAGCAGAAAGTCACCTCGGGAGATCCCGAAGCGGTCAATAAGATCCTGAAAGGACAAGAGCGCGCCGTCCTCGTACAGATCACCTACGAGCTGTAAACCGGAATCCTCCCAGGCCGCCAAACGTGACCAATCCCCTCCGTGGGGGAGGGCCGTCAGCATCCCCAACGGTATTTCAGGCGCATATGGCGTTCTCAGTTGGCCTCGGGCGTGGGCCCGATTCCAACACAGGCGGACAGTCCGCTCCTCCATTGACAAGTCCCGCAGGACTAAACGTTGTCGCAGCGCTATAAAGGAGAGAACATGCCTGGCCATACCTGTCCCTCTTCCGTCTTCCGGGCCCCGGAATTCCCTGGCGATCTCCTGGGTGAAGGTCTGGAGCTGTGCCGCCAGATAATACTTTTCGAAGTCCGGCACAGCGAGCCCCCCCTCGTCTTTCGGCCTCATCAAGGTATTGAGGGCCACCCGCCGCCGGCCCGTTCCCCAAAGGAATCCGACCACCATAGAGCGTAATCGACGGAACGTGGCCGGTGGGACCCAGATCGGCAAAGTCCGGAAGTAGTACAATAACCGGGGAAGCACCACCATTTTGAGCAGGGCGATACGTCCCGCCACTGAGAGCGGCAGCGTGGCCCAAAAGTCCATGCAACCTCGGAGTGCTCGAATGCAGCGGGTAATGTTTCCATCTAGGAGGTCGGGTTGTTCGTGGTAAACGAATACCCCTAGGTACTTAAAGCAATCGGGCTCCCATCTAATCTCCCTACTCAGCGCAGGGGCGGGGGTACCCCTGCGTACCGGAAAAAGACAGGTCTTAGACCAATTCACTCGGAGGCCCGAGACCTCTCCGAACTCCGTGAGCGCTAATTCCGCTCCCCGTAAAGCGTCGACCGGGTCCTCTAGGAAGAGCAACAGGTCGTCCGCATAAAGCGAGACATAATGCGGGCCCGCAGACGACCATAAGCCCGTATAGTGGGCTCCCGAGCGAAGGTGCAGCGCCAGTGGCTCCACTGCCAGCGCAAAAAGGAGCAGGGACAAGGAGCACCCTTGCCGCGTGCCTCGTTCCACCGGATACCGCGATGAAATCAATGGGCCCGCTCGGACCCTGGCCGAAGCGGAAGTATAAAGGACCGTGGTCCATCGGACAAATCCCTCCCCTGGGCCGAATCTCCGTAACACCGTGCAGAGGTAGTCCCACTCTAGGCTATCAAAAGCCTTCTCCAGGTCTACCGATAAGACTACCGGGGACGGGGCATCCACAAATGGTTCCCCTAACAAACGGAACAACCTACGAATATTCATAGTCGTGTTCCGCCGTGGGATGAAACCGGCCTGGTCCTCATGCACCAGAGAACTCATGTGTCCCAGCAGCCTCGAGGCCAAGATGCTGCTCAGTATTTTGTAGTCCACCGTCAACATCGATAGGGGACGGTAGGACCCCGGGTCGGATGAGTCTCGGCCCGGTTTGAGGAGAGGAACCACCAGCGCCTCACACATCGAGCTCGGGAGTCGCCCCAGCTTCTTCGCCTCCCTGTAGACCACCAGTAATCGAGGGGCTAGTAGGTCAGCGTAAGCTGCATAAAACTCCACTGGTAGGCCATCTAGGCCCGGGGTCTTGTTTCTCGCCATCCGTTTAATGGCCCCGCGGATCTCCCCTAATTCAATGTCGGAACCCAGAGTTTTCGCCACTTCCTGCTCCACCGTGCGGAGCTCCAGTGGGCGAAGGTAAGTATCAAGCCGGTCTGGGTCACGTGCGGAGCGACTGCGGTATAAACATTCATAATAATGCCGGAAGCAACTGAGAATCTCCGGTTGGGTGCATACCTCGGTTCCGTCTGCTCCACGCATATTTGTCGTCGTTTGGGACTGGCGCGTAGGGTTGGCCAACCACGCCAACAACGCACTCGCCCTGTCCCCCTCCGCGATAGACCGGACCGTATAGACCTTATAATCAAAACAGCGGAGCCGTTCGACCTCCACTGCCACCTTCTCCCTCGCCTCTGCCGTTTGTGCTTGCAATTCCGGGTGTCCGGGGCGTCGAATCTCAAATTCGCGGAGTTCCCGGTCCGCTGTGTCTAGATCAGCCAGGATGACACGCCTCATGCCCACCTTCTTGGAGATACAGTAGCCCCTCACCACTACCTTAAAAGCGTCCCATTCTAACGCCCTAGTACTCGCGGAGCCGCCGTTGGACGCAAAATAATCCGATATTCTCTCCCCCAAGTCCGCCTTGAAGACACTGTCCTCGAGGATCTCGGGTCGCAATTTCCAGGTGGGCACCGCCGGTGTCCCCGGAAACCAGCGAAGGTCTAGTAGGAGGGGGTTATGGTCCGAGATGGTCCTCGATAAGTACTCCGATCGGACCGCTGCCGAAACCAGTTCGGGCGATCCAAGAAATCCATCTAGTCTGACATGCAACTCATGGAGGCTCGAGAAGTATGAATAATCCCTAGTTGCGGGGTGATGCGCCCTCCAAATGTCCGTCAAACCCCAGCGAGTCTGCCAATCCTGACGACCCTTAGCCGTGCGACGGACCGGGGAATCGGGAAGCGGGGGATGCGAGCGGTCTATGTCCACATCCACTATGGAGTTAAAGTCTCCCCCCAGCAGGAGGGGCCCGGCGAAAAAGTGGGCCAACGAGCCCGATAACCTGGAAAGGAAGGCAGTTTGGTCTACATT
Organism: Lissotriton vulgaris; assembly: GCF_964263255.1. Lineage (NCBI taxonomy): Eukaryota > Metazoa > Chordata > Amphibia > Caudata > Salamandridae > Lissotriton > Lissotriton vulgaris. The sequence continues at coordinate 111,350,019 of NC_141700.1, forward strand.
AGGAGCGTATACACAGCAAACATTCAGGTCCCTCCCCCCTAAAGTGCCCGAGATGGCCACGAAACGCCCCTCTGGATCCAATACTGTCCTCGTGACTTGGAAGGGGACCCCTGCCCTGATCCATATTAGCGCCCCCCTGGCATAAGCAGAGTACGACGTGGAAAAGACCTGCCCCCGCCACCTACGCTGAAGCGCCGCCCCTTCCGCCTTGTTCAGATGAGTTTCCTGTAGCAGCGCCATTTGCACCCCCCTACGCACTAAATAAGCGTGGACCTTGTGGCGCCTGGACATAGTGTGAAGCCCCCTTACGTTCCAAGTAACACATTTCGAGTTAGCAACATCAGCCATTGTCCCAGATTGTTCTTGCACAGTCCCCCCATCCGGGTCCCCTCAAAGAAAGGACATCAATCCTCCCAGCGCTGATGGCGGCCATTTTCCCCAACCCAAACCAAGCAACCCAAAAACCAACCCAACTCCCCCCCACCCACCCCAGAACAGGACCCAAACTGCACCATCTAGATCCCATCCAAACCTCGACCTCCATCAACCCCAGAACCCCCTCTAATCCTACAGTCGCCACGGTAGGAAGGCCTTATGGGCCAGGTGCGGGCTGGGCGGAGGCAGTGGGCCCTCGTCGCCCAGGCCACCAGGACTATAACAAGCCCCAAACCGTGCCAAGACCTCCCGGGGCAAAAGCAGAGGCCCCCCAACCCTCTCCCCCTCGTTGTCATCAGTAAGGAACGGCAACCGCCTCCCCCCTGCCGGGCCCCCACCCAAAACAAAGCAGTATGCCCCGTTACCCTTGTCCATCCAAAAGGTCCTCCACCGATTTCGGTGTGATCACCGGTGTATGGGCACTATCTGCTACTGAATCCTCCGAGTCCGATGGTGCTCCCTCATCACCCGGGTTTTCTTCCTCCTCGATGACTTCCTCCCGTGCTCCCGACAACTCCGACAATACTTCCAGCACTCCCCTCCGTTCCGATGATGTCTCCGCTGCGTGGACACCTGCCCGGCCGTCCAACCGAGTGCAAATCCGTTGCAAGAGGTCCAATCCAGTAATGTCCAATGTCCAGAACAGCCGGGGATGGCGAAGCAGGGCGCCAGTCGCCACCCGCAGCACCTCTTCAACTCAGTAGTTCCGAATAGGGGGACAAAGGGGTCCGGGCGCCATGTTGGGTCGCACTTCGCAACTCCGCAAACTTCGGTTTTACTCCGGAACAACCCTCGCCCGGGCTTCATCAGGGGCCCCGGCAGGTTTCCGTCGGTACGCTCAGCAGAATGCGGGGTCTGGGGTGCCCCGCAGCCTCCGATTTTCAGGATAATTCCGGGCTTAGTCCCGGAGCCGAGCTCTCAGGCGACCATCGCCATCGGCGCCCGAGCCACGCCCCCCGCAGTCACTTTCTTGAAGAGGAAATGGGGAATAAAAACTTTACTTTTGCAGTGATGTCGATGAACCTGGCTTGATGTCACACTGCTGCATTGTGCTGATTTTCTAAGTAAAAACATGCATAGTGAGGAGCACTAATACGGGTTTGAGATGGTGGAAGAGCTGCTTATCTCTTATGGAGATAGATTATCTGGGGGGAGGAAGGGCTCCTAATGGGAAGTGTAGACGGGGAGAAATTGAGAAAAAAAAGCTGAGCAGGGAGGGTGTTATTGCGGCTATCTGTTTGCCCGAGGGGAGGAGAAATGCAGGCCTGAGGCAGAGCACACGCTGAGAAGCTTGTGGGAGGGGGGCTGGGCTGCCTTTGATCTGGTAATGCGAGGCAGGCAGGCAGTGGGCTGGTGGCATTGTGCATGCGCTTTTTAGGGCTTGCGCTTGCGCAATGACCTAAAAAGCACATGCACTTGAAGAAATCGCCAGTGGTGGATCAACACTGGATAAGCCGTAATAGAGCTTCGCCAGCGATGCGCAGAAGCGCATCAGCAGGCGAGCCCTAAAAAACCATTCACATATACCTTCATTCTAAAGGATATAGTTGAACTTCTGCATCTAGTGATCATGTGGATGGAAAGATCCAGGGTTTTAGTGGCTCTTCAGAATTTAAGAGGATTGTCAACTACATTGAGTTCCAGAGCGTAGATGTCTGGACAGAGAAGGACCATCCACCATTTCGCAACTTTTTTGAAGAATGGAATGGTCAAAAAAATGTGGGAGCCTGGAGAGCGATCGTCTTATTTGGCTGTAGGTGTGACGTTTCATATGATGGTAGAGTGGTCCAAGCCCATGAATACATCGATAAACGATACACATTGTTTTACTCTGAAGGTGATACAGGCAACGGCTATAAGTACATGATGCCCCATGTGATGTGAGCAGAGATCGTGATTCCGCCACTTAGGAAGTTTAAAAGGCCAACATCGCGAAAGCTACTGTTTATAGGAGCGATGCTCCTTTGCTGGCAAGTAGCTGATATTCTGGGGCATATCTTAGATAGGAATCGGTATCTTCGGAGAACCCGGGGAGAGGGGAGGGCTAAGTTCTAGGTAATGGCAAATCGCAGGATCTTTTATATAGAATTCCCTTTGCAAGACCTTAATGTCACTTGAGACAGAGGTTTGAAGCAGCTCTTCTGATGCTGGTGCACCGGTGGGTTAGACACAGGTCACCGCTCAATGGCATATCAACCTGAAGAAAGGTGCCATCGCTTTGGGAGCATCAAGGTATGCGATCAAATGTCACGGGGTGAGTATGTTTGCCTGAAATGGTCCCCGTTATGTGTTGGTCCCCTGTATTGCCACCATCCCACAGTCCTCCTGCTGGTACCTTCAACATGGTACCGCTGCGGCCGGTACCTTGGGACGGACATTGACCCTTTGAGCTATCTTATAAGAATTAAAATTGGCCAAGACCTGATTACAGCAAGTCTCTGCCCTCAACACTGTATTAGGGAACTCACCTTTGCAGAAGATGTGTACTGGCCGCACAGAAACACAGGCACCAAAATATTCTATCCACGCACTGCTAGAGAGCGCAAACCCAGCACAGTAAAAAAAAGCATCCCAGTGCCAGGAAATTGTGTTTCATGCAATGTGTGATTATGACCCACTGTTGTTAATACTCTGCTCCCGCTCATATCAAAATCTCTTTTTTTAAACATCAATTGCATAATTATTTTCCGGTTTTGGAATCCAACAATTATCTAAAGCTATTATTAAATGCCGCTTGTAAATAGGGATGCCAGATCCTTCCAGTGCCATACTTGAGAGAAGCGGTTGAAAAACATTTGATCGACAATTCCAATAAAATATAATTCTTAACTGAGGTAATATCTCGGAACGGAAACATCTTTTAGGAATGCACACAGCACAGGATCGTAGTCCACCTAAGGGGGCGGCCGCCCCCCAGGTCATCACAGGCAACGTTTACAGATCTGGGCAATTGCCTGATGCATTCTGGGTATTGTAGTCTGATTTTGCTTCTATTAAGACTAGCGCACCTGAAAGCAATGATTTGCAGGTGAAAAGGACAGGAATGGAGACCGTGTCCGCAGTGACCAGGAGCGAGGAGGCAGGCCACCCTAGGTTCAGCTGTGTCAGGCCTCGTCCCTCGTTATGTGGCCACTTCTGTTAGAAATGGTCCTCAGCTCCTCTTCTTGAGGATGTGGCACCTTCAAGGCCCACACTTTTTACACCCTGGCACTCACCTCGACGAGAGAGGCTCCATGAGTGAGTGTGTGCTATGCGAAAAAAACGCTAAAAGTATGCAAAAACACATTTTTAAAAAACTTTTTCTGTGTCAAATCAAATTTCAAAAGCTTTATTCGACAGATTGTCATAAAAGCAACACACAGTACATCACTATACATTACACTATAAATAATACATAGACATCACATAGTTAAAAAAGGTTATTAAATATCTTATATCTGTCGTTTTGAAATACGAATAACTTGCTTATAAATGAGTCATTTAGCAATCATTTTAAAAAAAATTACTTCATTATTAAAAGACAATTTCATGTAAAACACAGATAATTACTGGCTAGCAGCATGAGGTAGAAAAGTGCGGGTGCGTATAATCCAAGCCCCTTTTAAAAAAAAATCTGTGTCCATATGAATCTACCCCACTTGCCGCATAATCAAAGATTTAACAAAAACTTTGTGGCCCAAACTGATTCAAGGTTTGCAAATATACTGCATGCCGGCTGCAAGCAGTGCACCAGACACTACACTACAAGGCGGCAGTGTCACAATTTAGCTGTGCACTGCTTTATCCAGACATTTAGAGGTGTGGGAATGCCCTCCGCGCAACATCAACGCTACCCACTGGCGAGGGGGGGGGAGGGGGGCATGGTTTATATGGAAATAAAACCCTTAAATACAATTCAAACAGGATGGGAAGTACAATTCCGTCTTTAGCATAAAAAAGTTTGTTTCATAATAAATCAATGTCACGTTCAGGTTGCAGACCACGGATCTAAAAGCAGAAGTTATCTCAAGGAGGCATTTGGAGGTTTAGAGAAATCTCAAACAGGTGCATCTCTTTACAGGGTGATGTTCTGAATCCTAAATTACACTGCCTCCTATGGGGCGTGTGCGTAAGAAGCATGAAATGTACAATACTGTTCTGGAGTGGTGTTTATACGGAAATAGGGGCTTGCAGAGGGACTGTAATGAGAACATGGGGTAACATGAAAACTGGAGGTAGGTTTAAAAACACAGCTGGAACACTGGGTAATAAACTGGTGTTGCTGAGCTTCTGTATGAGTCTAGCTGCTTTTGTTGAAAAAACAATGTCATTTTTTTATAACACTAGGGTCCCTTTTGCACTGGAATGTATTAGGAGGCCAAATTCACTTACACAATTATTTCCAGAATGTACCTCATAATTTGGCTTATTTTGCCACATAATCCACATTTGCTTGTTGGCGCCGTCCTTTGCCGCATCATTCCACTGACCCGGGCCATTAGGCTCCGCACAGAGGTTGCTGGGATGTGGGGGAAGGAGGGGGCTTGTCTCTTTCTCCTCGGAAGCAGCCCACCCGCCTCCAGCCCCGCGCTTTTCTGGGGAGGAGGCCTCGAACCGGGGTTGTGGGATTACAGTCTTCATTAAGAGGTTTCTAGCCCAGCATTGTGAGTCTGCCAGGCAGAAGGCGTCTGCCCACAGATGCTTTCATGCGATCCTCTCTCCCAGGTAATTGCGTTAGGCTGAAAATCGATGCGGAATCAATACATTATCAAGGCCCGGCGGTGGATGCGCGCGCGGGCGGGCGGGCGCGCGGGACGGAATGCTGAGCTCGCGCCGGCCTCGCGCCGCGTCCTCTAGGCTGCGCGCGAGGGCGACAAGGCCTGATCTAATCACGGCTAGCTCTGCTGTACCGCCGCCGGGGACGTTTTGTTTAGTTGCGCAGGTGTCCTGGAACAACCAGCGCGCGGGTTTTTCCTTGTACCCCTGAGGGTGGACTTCGCCCCTTCCTTGTACCCCTGAAGGTGGACTTTGTATTTTACTCCGAGGGCGGCATGCATTCTGTACCCATCTGCAACTCCCATTCTAGCCTAACCCCCGCAGTGCTTAATTTGTTAAAAACATAGTGCCGGGGCTCTTGACAGGAGGACACTAGAGCTTGCACCATCCGTTGCCCCTGGCAGCACTGCCAATGAAAACACTGCGCCCACCACGGCCTGGTCGCCCCCACGCCCCCCCGCCTGCTCCTCCTTACCTGCTGCCTGACGCCTGAAGCCGATCCCACGCCCCAGCCGCCGCAGGGCTGCCCCAGCGCCCCAGCCGCCGCAGGGCCGCCAGCCGAGCCCCCAGCCGAGCCCCCAGGATTTTCCCGCCGTTTCAGGACGCGAACCCGCCCCCCCGCCTGCCGATTGGTCCCCGCGCTCCCCGCCTCCCAGCGGACCCTCCCTCCCGGCTCCCTTCTTAAGGGACCCACACCTCAGACCAGGAGCGACCACTGCGCCCACCACGGCCTGGTCGCCCCCACGCCCCCCCGCCTGCTCCTCCTTACCTGCTGCCTGACGCCTGAAGCCGATCCCACGCCCCAGCCGCCGCAGGGCCGCCAGCCGAGCCCCCAGCCGAGCCCCCAGGATTTTCCCGCCTTTCAGGACGCGAACCCGCCCCCCCGCCTGCCGATTGGTCCCCGCGCTCCCCGCCTCCCAGCGGACCCTCCCTCCCGGCTCCCTTCTTAAGGGACCCACACCTCAGACCAGGAGCGACCACTGCGCCCACCACGGCCTGGTCGCCCCCACGCCCCCCGCCTGCTCCTCCTTACCTGCTGCCTGACGCCTGAAGCCGACCCCACGCCCCAGCCGCCGCAGGGCCGCCCCAGTCGCCGCAGGGCCGCCAGCCGAGCCCCCAGGATTTTCCCGCCGTTTCAGGACGCGAACCCACCCCCCGCCTGCCGATTGGTCCCCGCGCTCCCCGCCTCCCAGCGGACCCTCCCTCCCGGCTCCCTTCTTATGACGCCCCCAGAGCGACCGCGCAGCGGACGCGCGCAGCGGGAGCACCGACTGAGCGCCGAAGGTGCGCCAAAGGTAAGCCCGTCTGCGCCCGTCCACGCCTGAACCGCGCCCAGTGCCAGGACCCCTGGGCACCGCAGACACCAGCCCACCCGCCGGACCTACGACGCCGCCACCCTCAACGCACTCAACACCGGCCGAATCCCGGGATGCTACCGAGCCACCCCGAGACGAACTCACGGACCCTTCAGCTGCCACGCCTGCAAGTTCACCTGCACCCGGACCTGCCCCGCACCAGCACCCGCCAAGCCGAACACCAGCAGCAACCACCTGAAGTGCATTCTGCTCAATACCCGCTCCGTCCACAGACACGCCATCGAACTCTGGAACCTCCTCGACACCACAGCTCCTGACGTCGCCTTCCTCACGGAAACCTGGATGAACGACTCCTCAGCGCCCGACATCGCCATCGCCATCCCAGAGGGCTACAAGATCACCCGAAGAGACCGCGACAACCAGACTGGAGGAGGCATCGCCATCATCTACAGGGACACCATCCGCATCAAGACCAACACCGACGACACCCTGACAACCGCCGAACACCTGCACTTCCAGATCCACACGGACCCCAAAACCACCCTCAGAGGCACCCTCATCTACCGACCCCCGGGACCACGCACACAATTCAGCGAAGACATCGCCGACTTCATCAGCCCGCACGCCCTCCCCTCCGCTGACTACATCCTCCTGGGGGACATCAACTTCCACCTGGAGAACAACAACGACTGCAACACCACCACCCTGCTTGACAACCTCGCCATCCTCGGACTCAAGCAGCTGGTGACCACCCCCACCCACCTCGCCGGACACACACTCGACGCTGTCTTCTCATCCAGCAAGGACATCGTCTTCAGCCACGCTACCGGACTCCACTGGACGGACCACAGCTGCGTCCACTTCACCTTCAGAAGATCCACGATCCACCACCACCAGCAACAGGTTGCTCGTAGAAACTGGAACAAGATCACAGCAGACCAGCTCGCCGCTTCCCTGAGCCAGCACCCTCCCGCCAGCTCAGCGAACCCCAGCCAGGCCGCCGACAACCTCACGAAGTGGATCAGCAACTGCGCAGACGACCTCGCCCCACTGAGGACCCCGCCTAGCAGACCCGGCAGCAAGAAGGCCCCATGGTTCACTGACGAACTCAAGAGCTCCAAGAAGAACTGCCGAGCCCTCGAGAAAGCCTGGAGAAGGGAGCCAACACCGGACAACATGACCACCCTCAAGCTCGCCACCCGGAAACACCAACAACTGATCCACGCCACCAAGAAAACAGCATTCAAGGACCGGCTGGACAACAACGCACACAACTGCAAGGAACTCTTCAACATCGTGAAAGAGCTCTCCAACCCCAACGCCGGAAACAACGACATCACCCCGTCGCAAGACCTCTGCAACTCCCTCGCCTCTTACTTACACAACAAGATCGCTGACATACACAACAGCTTCAGCCCACAAACAACGCTCCCCACGACCGCACCAACGCCCCCCACCACCACCTTCAGCGCCTGGACCCATATCAACACAGAAGACACCATCCGCACGATGAACTCTATCCACTCCGGATCTCCGACCGACCCCTGCCCCCACCACGTCTTCAACAAGGCCGACGCTGTCATCGCACCCCACCTGCGGGACATCATCAACACCTCCTTCGACACCGCCACCTTCCCTGAGAGCTGGAAGCACGCCGAACTCAGCGCTCTACTAAAGAAACCAACAGCGGACCCCACCGAACTCAAGAATTACCGCCCCATCTCGCTCCTCCCGTTTCCAGCCAAAGTCATCGAGAAGACCGTCAACAAGCAGCTGGCCGCCTTCCTTGAGACGAATGGATCCCTTGACCCCTCACAGTCTGGCTTCCGAGCCAACCACAGCACCGAGACCGCCCTCATCGCTGCCACCGATGACATCCGAGCCCTGCTGGACAACGGAGAAACAGCGGCCCTCATCCTCCTAGACCTCTCCGCGGCGTTCGACACTGTTTGCCACCGCACCCTAGTGCAGCGCCTCAGCAACATCGGAATCCAGGAGAAGGCACTGGAGTGGATCATCTCCTTCCTCGCTGGAAGGACACAGAGAGTCCGCCTACCACCATTCAGGTCTGCAGCCACGGAAGTCATCTGCGGCGTTCCTCAGGGCTCCTCGCTCAGCCCCACCCTCTTCAACGTCTACATGAGCCCCCTTGCGGCCATCGCACGCCAACACGACCTCAACATCATCTCCTACGCCGACGACACCCAGCTGATCCTCTCCCTGACCAACGACCCCGCCGCCGCCAGAACCAACCTCCACGAAGGAATGAAAGACGTAGCCGAGTGGATGACGACCAGCCGCCTGAAACTGAACTCAGACAAGACGGAAGTCCTCATCCTGGGCTCCTCGCCCTCCGCCTGGGACGACTCCTGGTGGCCCCCCGCCCTGGGCACCGCACCCAAACCGACAGACTACGCACGCAACCTGGGTTTCATCCTGGACTCCTCCCTCTCCATGACCAGACAAGTCAACGCCGTCTCCTCGTCCTGTTTCAACATCCTGCGCATGCTACTGAAGATCTTCCGGTGGATCCCCACCGAGACCAGGAAGACGGTCACCCAGGCCCTCGTCACCAGCCGACTGGACTACGGCAACGCCCTCTACGCCGGAACCACCGCCAAGCTCCAGAAGAGACTCCAGCGAATCCAGAACGCCTGAGCCAGACTCATCCTCGACGTCCCCAGACGCAGCCACATCTCCGGACATCTGAGAGACCTGCACTGGCTCCCCGTCAACAAGAGAATCACCTTCCGTCTCCTCACCCACGCACACAAAGCCCTACACGATCAAGGCCCGAGCTACCTCAACAACCGCCTCAACTTCTACGCTCCCAAACGCCACCTCCGATCGACCAATTACGCCCTCGCCGCCGTCCCCCGCATCCGAAGAGCGACAACAGGAGGAAGGTCCTTCTCCTACCTGGCCGCCAAGACCTGGAACACCCTCCCTCCCGACCTTCGACTGACCCAAGACCACCTCTCCTTCAGGAAGAAGCTCAAGACCTGGCTGTTCGAGCAGGAGCGGCACCCTCCCCCCCCCCCGCCCCCCCGCCTCCCCCCAAGCGCCTCGAGACCCACCGGGTGAGTAGTGCGCTTTATAAATGCCTTGATTGATTGATTGAACACACTACTAATCATCACACTCCTAATGGTGTGACAATTCGCACTATTACAGGGCCCCAAAGCTATAACAATGGCTTTGGAGACCAATACTAACAATTGGAAATGGAAATGGAAATAATACACCAAAGTTGTTGCGCTCGTACCTAAATTGGCAGACACCACTACCATGTGGCAGCAGTCATAAGCCCAGGGCTGGCAATCAAGTGCCGGTGCCGAGCACCGGAAAGCACCGGCACAAATTAAGCACTATTTCGTGCTACCTGCTAGGCGCTGCCTCCTACACACTGGGGCCTATTCACAAGAGGCATCAAAGTTACTTCAAAGTGTTAAAGTTACTTCAAAGTGTAAGAGTAAATTCACACGAGATTTACTACCATCTTAATGTACGTTTGTGAACAGGTCTATGTGTTCATAGAGTATGGCTTCCATTCTGTACGCCACAAGGCCTCCACTCTATTCAATGGGTGCAGGCTTCACCCAACCCGTTGAGTGCAGCCTCAGTGCTGTACACTGTCATGGACTTCTTTTTATACATAGAGTGTGGCTTCCATTCTGTACACAACTGCAGCCTCCATTCTTCACTCTATTCAATGGGTGCAGCCTTCACTGTACACACTGAGTGCAGCCTCCGATCCGCAGCCTCAGTTCCGTACACTGAGTCCGGCCTCCGATCTGTACACTGAGTCTGGCCTCTGATCCGTACACTGAGTCTGGTCTCCGATCCATACACTGTGTGCGGTCTCCCTTCCGTACACTGTTGCAGCATTCAATCCATACACTGAGTGTGGTCTCCATTCCATATACTGTGTGCGGTATACGTTCCGTACACTGCGTGCTGCCACCATTCTGTACACTGTGTGCAGACTCAGTTCTGTATACTGAATACACCTTCCGTTATACGCACCGGGTGCACCCTCCCTTGCACGCACTGGGTGCACCCTCCCTTGTATGCACTGTGTGCAACCTCCGTTATGTGCACCAGTGTTAGACGGAGACCTGGAGGGTCGGCCAAGGACAAGGGGAGAGGCCTCCGGAGAGGGCCGTCTCCAGCGATCGTACAGACAAGTAACTTCCCCCCCACAGATGGACACCACACAAGGATGAGGTCAACACTCTTTATATAAGGTTTCTTGAAGCAAGGTTATCTGAGATACAGGGAGGTCGGGACACGAGGGTCCTCTTAATTCTAGTCTCTGAGGGGAAAAAAGGTAGCGGGACAGTCTTGGTACCGGTCTGGTACTAGTGGTACGATGAATAGCTCACAATCCTCGAGCTTGGAGTTCTGGAAGGTCGGGCCGCGGCAGCGCCAGCAGGCTCGGATGATAAGTCTCACTTGAGAAGGGCCGCGGCAGCGCCAGCTGGCAAGGGCGATGGTTCACACAAGGATGGGCCGCGGCAGCGCCAGCAGGTCCCGACGAAGATGTAGGTTTCAGAGGGCCGCGGCAGTGTCAGCAGGTCCCGACGAGGATGGAGGTTGCAGAGGGCCGCGGCAGCGCCAGCAGGTCCCGACGAGGATGAAGGTTGCAGAAGGCCGCGGCAGCGCCAGCAGGCAGGACGATGGTTCACAAGGCAGGGCTGCGGCAGCGCTAGCAGTCCGTCAAGGATGAGTTCTTCAAGGTGTCTCTCGACTCCAGGATACAACTGCCTTCCTGCTCTGGAGCTGCCCCAGTTATAGGTCTGACCTCCTTTGATGTCCGGACCCTCGCTCTTGGAGGTCAGGAGGTCCGGGATGAGGGAGTCCAGACACCCAGCAGGGGGGTGGAGCCAGCGCCCGGGGAGGCGGGGGGCGATCGGCACCTGGCGGGGGAGAGCCATCGACACTCCTCTCTCCCATTGACCTGCCAAGTGGTCCGTTCACCTCCTGGGTGGATGGTGGTGCCTCGATGTCGGGGCCTGGCCAGGCCCAGGGTTGGGGTCGAGTTGAGGCCACGCGGCCTCGTGGTGCAGTGTCCAAGATGGCGGCCGGGCCGGGGCAATGCCGCTGGCGGTGGCCCGGGCCGGCCGATGTCGGTGTGTTCGGGAGCAGGCGTCCCGTTGGGGGACGGGTTGCAGGTTGCTTCGGCGGGTTGTCGGGGTGGTTCTTCGGGTGACACTGGGAGAGCCAGTGTTCGGGTCTTCCTATGCGGGGAGGGAGCGGCCCGTGCACGAGGCCTGTCCAACAACCAGGTGCTTCCTCCATTGTTCGCACCAGGTGCACCCTCCCTTGTACGCACCAGGTGCACCCTCCCTTGTACGTATCGGGCGGACACTCCCTTGTATGCACCTGGCTCCCCCTCCCTTATTCGCACCGGGTGCACCCTCCCTTGCACACACCGGGCGCACCCTCCCTTGTATGCACCGGGTGCACCCTCCCTTGTACGCACCGGGTGCACCCTCCCTTGTATGCACCGGGTGCACCCTCCCTTGTACGCACCGGGTGCATCCTCCGTTATGTGCACCAGGTGCACCCTTCATTGTTCACACCGGGTGCATCCTCCCTTGTACGCACCGGGTGCTTCCTCCATTGTTCGCACCAGGTGAACCCTCCCTTGTACTCACCGGGCGCACACTCCCTTGTACGCACCGGGCGCACCCTCCCTTGTTTGCACAGGGTGCACCCTCCCTTGTACGCACCAGGTGCACCCTCCCTTGTACATACCAGGCAGACACTCCCTTGTATGCACCTGGCGACCCCTCCCTTATTCGCACCGGGTGCACCCTCCCTTGTACGTACCGGGCGCACCGTCCCTTGTACGTACCGGGTGCACCCTCCCTTATTTGCACATGGCGCACCCTCCTTTGTATGCACCAGGTGCACCCTCCCTTGTACGCACCGGGTGCACCCTCCCTTGTACGTACCGGGCAGACACTCCCTTGTATGCACCTGGCGACCCCTCCCTTATTCGCACCGGGTGCACCCTCCAGTTTACGCACCGGGTGCACCCTCCCTTGTACGTACCGGGTGCACCCTCCCTTGTTTGCACAGGGCGCACCCTCCCTTGTATGCACCAGGTGCACCCTCCCTTGTACGCACCGGGTGCACCCTCCCTTGTACGTACCGGGCAGACACTCCCTTGTATGCACCTGGCGACCCCTCCCTTATTCGCACCGGGTGCACCCTCCAGTTTACGTACCGGGTGCACCCTCCCTTGTACGTACCGGGCGCACCCTCCCTTGTATGCACCGGGTGCACCCTCCCTTGTACGTACCGGGTGCACCCTCCCTTGTACGTACCGGGCAGACACTCCCTTGTATGCACCTGGCGACCCCTCCCTTATTCGCACCGGGTGCACCCTCCCTTGTACGCACCGGGTGCACCCTCCCTTGTATGCACCGGGCGTATCCTCCCCTGTTCGCACCGGTCGCACCCTCCCTTGTATGCACCGGGTGCACCCTCCCATGTACGTACCGGGCGCACCCTCCCATGTACGTTCCGGGCGCACCCTCCCTTGTACACACCTGGCGCATCCCTCCCTTGTTCGCACCGGGTGCACCCTCCATTGTACGCACCTAGTGCACCCTCCCTTGTACGTACCGGGTGCACCCTCCCTTGTATGCACCGGGTGCACCCTCCCTTGTACGCACCGGGTGCACCCTCCCTTGTACGTACCGGGCGCGTCCTCCCTTGTACGCACCAGGTGCACCCTCCCTTGTTTGCACCGGGCGCGCCCTCCCTTGTACGCACCAGGCGCACCCTCCCTTGTTTGGACCGGGCGCGCCCTCCCTTGTTCGCACCGGGTGCACCCTCCATTGTTCGCACCGGGTGCACCCTCCATTGTTCGCACCGGGTGCACCCTCCATTGTTCGCACCGGGGGATTCCTCCATTGTTCGCACCGGGTGCTTCCTCCATTGTTCGCACCGGGTGCACCCTCCCTTGAACGCACCAGGCGCACCCTCCCTTGTATGCACCGGGCGCACCCTCCCTTGTGTGCACCGGGCGTACCCTCCCCTGTTCGCACCGGTCCCACCCTCCCTTGTATGCACCGGGTGCACCCTCCCATGTACGTACCGGGCGCACCCTCCCTTGTACGGACCTGGCGCACCCTCCCTTGTTTGCACCGGGTGCACCCTCCATTGTACGCACCTAGTGCACCCTCCCTTGTACGTACCGGGTGCACCCTCCCTTGTATGCACCGGGTGCACCCTCCCTTGTATGCACCGGGTGCACCCTCCCTTGTACGCACCGGGTGCACCCTCCCTTGTACGTTCTGGGCGTGTCCTCCCTTGTACGCACCAGGTGGATCCTCCCTTGTTTGCACCGGACGCGCCCTCCCTTGTTCGCACTGGGTGCACCCTCCATTGTTCGCACCGGGTGCACCCTCCCTTGTTCGCACCGGGTGCACCCTCCATTGTTCGCACCGGGTGCACCCTCCATTGTTCGCACCGGGTGCACCCTCCATTGTTCGCACCGGGTGCTTCCTCCATTGTTCACACTGGGTGCACCCTCCATTGTTCGCACAGGGCGCACCCTCCCTTGTACGCCTAGTGCGCACTATCCCTTGAACGCACAGGGCGCACCCTCCCTTGTACGCACAGGGTGCACCCTCCCTTGTACGTACAGGGTGCACCCTCGCTTGCATGCACCGGGTGCATCCTCCCTTGGTATGGTACGGGGTGCACCCTCTATTCTATACACTGTTGTGACGTTCTTGGTTTTATACAAGTGGCGCTTCCAATGGCCTCCTTTCTACACCCCAAGTGGAGCCTCCACTCTACACACTGGGTGCAGCCCTCATTATACACAGTTTGCAGCTTATCTTCTGTGCCTAGTGTGCCTCCTTCATTTTACACACAGAGAGTGGCCTCAATACTTTGCCCAACTGCACTCTAAGTGTGACATCCACTCTCCATACTGTGAGCAGCTCACATTTGGTAAACCAAGTGTAACCTCACTTCTACACAAGTATGGCAGCTTAATTTTGCTCCATCACTTGAGGCTTCTATTCTATGTACCAGGTTATGCCTCATTTTTTGGCAAGGGGTATGGTTTGCTTTCTGTCTACCAAGTGCGGCCTCAGTACTAGACAAGTGGAGCGCGCCCCATTCTTCCACTGACTGCAGTCTCGATTCTGTACACCAGGGTTCTCCAAAGACGGTCTTGGAGGGCCGGCCCGAAGCCAGATTTTTAAGATAACTACATTTATCTAAATGGGAAGTGCTAAACATCTGGCACTGACTTTGGAGAACCCTAAGGTAACTAGTATGGCTTCAATTTTGCACTTCAAGTAGGACCTCAATTTTACATAGGGAACGCAGTCTCGGGTCTGCACACTGTGTTCAGCTTCCATTCTGCACCCGAGTTCAGCCTTCATTCCACACACTAAGCGGAGCCTACATTTTACACACTGATTGATTGCGGCCACCTCTCTACACATTTAGAGCAGATGCTGCAGTGGCAAGAGGTCCCCACAATATATCTGGGCCCATCCACCAACCCTTCTTCCTTCTCCTCAAAGGAGGATGATAACAAAACCTTCCTGCCAATGACAGTTCAAATAGAAGGATCCTGTCCATGCGTCTGCAGGCATGAAAAAAGTGCCTGGCCCCAGCACCTGCAAACCCCAGCACAAATGAAGCCGGGCCTCCGAATCCTTCTCCTGGAAGGTGATGTCTCCGGTGCAGCTTCATTGAAAAGACACATTCCCCAACCCACTCCTCAAGTTGTCTAGTTCAATAGAAGAACAACTTCATCTTGAAAAGAATACATCCCCCTCAAACTGGCGTCGGCTGGACCCCAGGGACGCACATTCATTAAACCTCCTCAGATACATTCTCTGGTCTGAAAATCTTGTTTCACCCCAGGGAGCGAGGAGGGACGTTTTTCATTCAGTGAAGTTTGTCGAAATTTCCCCTATTACCGCCCTCTTCTCGCCTGTCAATATTTGCGGCACAGTAATTTTCATTCTCAGCACACCCGGCCGTGCTGAAAATTATATACAATATTTTACTCATAAATACCGTCACCAATTAATAAATGTTCAGTTTGCGTGATGTTTAAATTGTAACATTATTCATATGCTTCTTACGATGTTTAAATGGTAACATTATCATGCACGGTGTAAATGTTCACACACTTGCGTTGAAATGCGTTGTAACCTGTAACATTATTACATCAGCATACTAACGTTGTTACGTCTACATACGTCATATTCGTATGTTTAAATGGTAACATTATCATGCGCGGTGTAAATGTTCACCCACTATCGTTGAAATGCGTTGTAACCGGTAACATTATTACATCAGCATACTAACATTATTACGTCAACATACGAAATATTCATATATTTAAATGGTAACATTATCATGCGCGGTGTAAATGTTCACCCACTTGCGTTGAAATGCATTGTGGAAAACCGATGGGATGTAACAGCATGCATTGTTTAGGTTGTCGCGATGTAAAATGTGCCTTGTAATGCACCCGGGATGTTCTCTCATCGTTGTAATGGGTGTTTTCCGATGCGGAGGTATTTTTTGGGGGACCCTTTGAAAGATCCATGGAAAACTCATACATCTGTAAAGGTTGCAAAGTTTACTGCTCTCCTGTATCACTTTATGTTCAAGTATTCTGATTTAACTATGTATTTCATATATGTGTCATCCTTCGCATCCCATATACTCCGAGCACTCTGCTGGGGGTTTCGACCCAGCCTGTCATTTTCAAATGGTGCTGTTGGAAAGTACTTACAGTCTCTCTCGAGAGAAAACTAACGCCTTAAAGTGGTGTCAGCAAGAAGAAGGAGAGAAGTGCAAGTACGGGACGCTTTGAGGATTCAGCGCCACACCGACGATCACCCGAAGAGACCGGAGGGAGCATGACGCCCTTCCCAGGTTAAGAAGCGGGGCTCCAAGAAGAACGAAGAAACGAGCCCATGCCACAGTCAAGAAGCACAAGGACTCCACAAATTGGATTCTACGTGTCCATACACAAAGCATCACGGTACACAAGTCCTGTTCTGAACATCTACTTTCCCTGATGAAGACCTTCACAAAAAGAAGTGCCACATAGAAGTTCGAAACGCGTTGGCCCCCTTTGAGAGAGGTTCCTGGCTGAACCGAGTAGAAATCAGGTCCCAAACTGGCCTAAACCAGCAGGACCGGTCTTAGGCATGTGCAAGCTGTGCACCTGCACAGGGCCGCCAAACCCCAGGGGCCGCCACGCCAATATATATCCTTAATATAATAATCCTCTGAGGATGGATACATATTTGCGTGGCGGCCCCAGTGGCAGGAATTTGGCGGCCTCCGGCTCTGTTCCACTTCCAAACACCCTGACCCCGTTCCTGTGCTCCGGGGGGCTCCGCCCCAACTGGACCCCCTCTTCCGGGGCCCCCCACCTACGTTCCCTGCCCAGGGCCGCCATGATCCTAGAGCCGCCCCTGCAACCAGCCCCTAACTTAGGGTCTTTCTCTCGTGTTCTGAGAAATTTCCCTGACCTCTCCCATGGCGAGAAAAAGCACCGAAAGCTTGAGGACAGTAGAATATAGCAACCTGTCCTTGCCCCTGTCTATAAATTAATAGGACTGTCTTTGGACGTAAAGTTCATTTCTGTACATGTACCTTGGAAGAATTTGTATTTGTTTGACGCACTCTTTTGAATGTATAAAGCACTATATGTTTCAGTTTTTTTCACTGTACATAATCTCTGGACACATTGGTCTTTGGAAACAAAACGTTTTTTCTATGTTTAATTTGATATATTGAGAAGATTTGGGTCTAACTTGCCTAATCATGGGTATGGTTGTTTTGCAAAAATAAATCAGAAAAAAGAAAATATATAAATGTGACTATCCCAACGGTAATTAAAAAATCGTATGGGTAGAGAACGTTTGTCTAATTTATGGTGTCAGAGGCATCTTGTTTTTCCACAGCAAGAACAAAGAGCATCAGAGTCTGCAAGGAATACCTGCTGCAGGTGTTAATGCCCCTGTTTCTTGCACCATTGTCTGACGTCAGTAACAATTCTCTCTTATTTGTAAAGCACGTAAATTGGCCGGGTGCTAGCACTTTATATAATAAACAAAACAAGGCGCTACAGAAGGAGACCTAAAGTCAGTCCTGTCAAGTTTCCGAGGCCTATGCTCTGCACCATTCCAGCTTTTTTCCCCACTGAATTCTGGGACTTGTAGTTTTGTTTATTCGATTACAAAACTGGACTACAAGTCTCAAAAGATATATATATATATATATATCTATATCTATATCTATATCTATATCTATATATATATATATATATATATATATATATATATATATATATATATATATATATATATATATATATATATATATATATATATATATATATATATATATATATATATATATAATGTCTTTTAACTGGACTGAAGCAGCAGCTCACACAAGGACCTGAGAAACTTGGCTGCTATGTGACGTCTAATATTAGATGGCCGTTTTAAAATGACGCAGGAGGTTTGATGTGTGCTTGTGTGTTTTGTCGTCCGTTCTCGCGGTGGTGGTACCCTTGTTGTAGTAGCCTCGGAAGAGACCCTCGTTAAATGGCCTGAAGCATCGGTTCTTCGCCTCCCCTTGAGGGCGCCTCGGGGAAGTCGTGTAGTGAGGCAGGCAGCGTAAAGAAAAGGAAGAGGCGGCCTAGCCTGCTCGCCTTCGACCTTGTCAGAGGGACTCAGACACGTATTGAATTCAGTTTCCGACGCATGAGTGCGGGGAAAGGTCAGGCCGTCCGCGGTGAGCTCCCGCAGACTTCATAACTGCCTCCCGCTTCCGTCCCCAACTCGGCGTCAGATTTCTTGCCTCTGCCTGTCCCATTATTAAATCCCACGGAACCCGAGGGTTTATCGACCTTCCTGCAGGTGCGAAATCCATTGCTGCAAATTATTCAGTCCTCCGCGAAGTTGCGGCCCGGCGGCTAAATTCGCGAAACTTCGGGAAAACCCGGTGCCCTGGGGAACCGCAGCATTAAATCTGTTGATGTCAAAAAGCAGAGAACCTGGGAAGAGCTAGTCAATTACTCATGACAAGCTAACGTGGGACCTGAGGGGTTGGTCTCAGGCGAGGGTAAAACAGATTGAAGGTGGGAGTGCTAGGCAGAGCAGCCAGCTTGGACAGCACCCCCCACACACACACACATAGTGAGACCCGCCAAAGCCCAACAATCTCTACTGCACTGAATGAATGTAAAACAAGATGGCAGCCATGCCCCAACCCTACCATAAATACCAGTAAGGGCATGTCACTGGCGTGTGGTCACTTTTCGTCAGCAGAACCTTGTGCCTGGTGCACAAGGCTTGTCATAAGCAGATGTTAGGATTACCCAGTCCTGCCCAGTTGCATCCATGATGTCCTGCCCTGGTGCATGTTTTTCTTTGAATTCTGAGACATGTAGTCTTGCTTATTCCGTTATAAAACAGGACTAAAAGTCCCAGAATTCAAAGAGAAGCCCAAACCCTGGACTGGAACAGCATATCACACTTGGACCTAAGAAACTTGGCCGCTCTAATGATTATACAATGATAAGGTACCACGTTTCCACGCTGGTCCTAGGATGCACAGATGTGCGCTATTCTGTCTAGCGAGAGGGCCCTGGAATGTACAAGCCTACCTATGGGGCCCGATGTTACTATCACTCCATGAGACTAACAGTCACTGAGAATCAATCCGAGATTAGGGCAGTCGGGCAGGTGCCAACAGCCAACTATGAGACGCAAACCTGGGTAGATACCTAGGAACCTTAAACTGCGGCGCCTTTGGTGATTTTTGGGTTGTGCCATCTCCACATCTAGGTGACTCCTTGGACCCACAGAAGGTCATGTCCATAGTTAATCTTGTGTTCCACCGTCTCTGTGTCTTGGTGGATTCCATACACCCAGCACTGTCTGGTCTGTTGTGCCACATCCACTCCTGGGCACCCCCATATCACAGTTAAGGGTGGTTCGGCCTTATTTCCTGGGTTGATTATTCGCTCAACTTTGGACGGACATGGTCCTGTTCTCATATTAGCATATCCAGTTGGTAGAAAATGCTAAAATGTATATGTTAAATAGATTTGGATATTCAAATGTGACTCTATAAGTCGCACAGGTCTCTGCATCACTGGATTTTTAAGTACAGTGACCAGACCATGGTGAAAAGTAGGAGCACTTCTCCGAGGCTCATGCACAACACCGAAAACCTTCCTACATGGACCTAAAAAACAACACTCTACACACAAACCACAAGAAACAGGTGAGGCTCGTACTGTTCCACCAGTAAGCGCTTTGGGGTCTCCTGAGAAGTATGAAAGCGCTATACAAATGCTGAAGTTCACTCAACAGTAACTCTGGATTTCGGAGACACTTTGGGGCACTTATAGTCACTATGAAGGGCAGGCAGTGTGTCTTGGTTTTTTTATGTCATGCCTGTCTTTATACGTAAAACTCAGCCTGGGTTGCTTCTGCATTGGGTTGTGAGTTGTTGTTGCAGAGGCGGCTGAGCAGTGAACTACCTAGATGGGGTGTGTTGGACAGGCCACATGAAGGGCCGCTCTCCCCCGGCCCGACCAGGCCCGAGCCCGGTCACGCAAGTACCACACACCACCATTGCACGTCCTCCGTCCCCTCAGGGACCCCTGCCTTCGAACATATCGACCTCGTGGGCCCGATCCACTGCTGGCCCGCGCGCCCATCCGGGGCGCCATCTTGGACACTCCACCACGAGGCCGCCTGGCCCCCGATCGACCTCAACCCTGGGCCTAGCCAGGCCTCAGACATCCCGGCACCACCATCCACCCAGGAGGTGAGCGGGCTACTTGGCAAATCAATGGGAGAAAGAGGTGTCGATGGCTCTCCCCCGCCAAGTGCCGCTCGGCCATCGCCTCCCCGGGCGCTGGCTCCACCCCCCTGCTGGGTGTCGGGACTCCCTCATCCCGGACCTCCCGACCTCCAGGTGCGAGGGTCCGGACATCAAAGAACATCAGCCCTATAACTGGGGCAGCTCCAGAGCAGGAGGGCAGTTGTATCTTGGAGTCGAGAGACGCAAAGAAGAACTCATCCTTGACGGACTACTGGCGCTGCCGTAGCTCTGCCTTGTGCACCTTCGTCTTCCCTGCTGGCGCTGCCGCAACCTTCGTAACCTTCCGATCCTTCATCGTCGTCGGGACCTGCTGGCGTGGCCGCGGACCGTTTGTAACCATCATCTCATCGGGACCTGCTGGCTCCGCCGCGGACAGTCGTTTCCTTCGTCCATCTCGGGACCTGCTGGCTCCGCCGCGGCCCGATCATCTAGAACGCCGAGCTCGAGGATTGAGAGCTATTTCCACCTTTTTGGTAACAAGACTGTCCCGCTACCCTTTTCCCAAACCAGAGACCAGAATCGAGGGGACCCCTGAGTCCAGACCTCCTTGTACCATTCCATCGTACTTAAAGAATTGCCTATAAAGTCTCGTTGAACTTTACCCTTGTGTGGTGT